>NC_136509.1:32003784-32011284 GCF_053919585.1 Euprymna scolopes | reverse complement strand
ATATATATATATATATATATATATATATATATATATATATATATATATATATATATATATATATTAAATTCAATTTTCACCCCAAACAAGGCACAGTGCCACTTTGAAGCAGGGGGTTACTATTAGGGACTTAATTAGCGGGGTCATTATGAAGGGAGAAGAGTAGAAAGATGTTTGTTAACATTACACTTGAACCTCTGCATATCATTGCAGTTGGGAAAGCAGAATCCCGGAAGGGAGTTCCAAAGACCCGCAGTTCTGGGGAAGAAACTATTGGAGTAAAAGGCTTTCTTGTACCTAGGGATCTCTACTGTAAATGGATGAGACTTAGTAGCTTGTCGGGTTTGTCGGGGGTAGTTACGTCGGGGAGGTACAAGTGTTTGCAGTTCATCAGAGCATTCACCATTAAAGTATTTGTAGAACAGGCAGAGGGATGCAACATCTCGTCGATGGGACAGAGGCTGAAGCCTTGATGGCAGTTCAGGACCTATCAGGTTGGCGACTCTCTTTTGAACCCTGTCCAGGAGCGAGAGACAAGCAGCAGATGCACCAGCCCAGATGTGACAACAGTACTCCATACATGGGCGAATGGTTGCCTTATAGAGGTATAGGATACTGTCAGGCGTAAGTAGTTTTCTAGCACGGTAGAGGGAGCCAACCTTCATTGCAGCAGCCTTGGCAATGCTCTCAATGTATCTATTCCAGTTCATATTCCCTGTAAACGTTAGGCCGAGGAGTTTAAAAGAAGTACTTTCAGGCAATGTGTTCTTGGCCATTGCTACTGGTGGTAGAGAAGGTTTCTTGTAGTTATTGAAGGAAACAAGCTTAGTCTTAGCAGCATTGAATGTGACCAACCATTTTTGTCCCCATTCCACTACGGATTGGAGGTCATCCTCTAGTGTTTCTGCCATTTCCTTGGATATGTGTTCATTTGTTTTCCCCTCATATCTGTTATAGAGAGTGGTGTCATCGGCAAATATACCCATCTCCGAAACAATTTTATCAGGGAGGTCATTTATGAATATCAGGAATAATAGAGGTCCAAGGATAGACCCCTAAGGTACTCCCGCATTTATGTCATATTCTTTGGATGTACGACCGTCGAGGACAACTTTGATTTTTCTATTACTTAAGAAGGATTTAATTACATTGTGAATTCTTCCAGTGATTTCATATGATCTAATTTTCCTTAGAAGTCCATCGTGCCATACCCTGTCAATATATATATATATATTGACTATATATATATATAATTACTATATATATATATATATATATATATATATATATATATATATATATATATATATGATTGTTGAGCTGGATTAAATCCGACGATATGAAATAAAATGGAGGTGGAAGGACCTGGATACTCAACGTTTCGCCCGATTTATGCGGGCTTCTTCAAGAGGGATGGTCATTGACGAGAGAGTCGGAGGATTAGGGCTATATATAATGATGGGGGAGAGCAGCGTGTTTTCCTTATGTAAATTAGATGTCATATATACATGTATATACATTTTATGAGAGAAGAACTAATTAGAGTAAACTAGTGTAGTGGATTACGTCTAAAAGATAAAATATCGTAGAGATTAAAAATTGTGTTTGGAAATATAGCGGTGATAGATTAAATAAATAAAATGACACGAGATTACGAAAGAATCTTTTTTTTTTTTTTTTAAATTAGAAATAATTGAATTGGGATAAAATAGCGCAGTAACTTAAAAGGTGGTATCTAAAAATAAGAATAGGGGGTGATAAAATGGAGTCTAAAAATAGATAATGATAAAATACAGTAAATAAGTAAAATAAAAATAAAATTAAGTGAAATTACGATTTTTTTTTTTTCGCGTTTAACCGGTGTCTAAGTTGTTTTCTTTAATAATTATTTTCGACAGAAAGGGAGCAACGTGGAAAAAACCTTTTCTTTGCTTAATTATATTGCTGGAATGGGAGATTATAGCTGACTCAATTAAACGTCGTGTGGATCTGTTATGTATGTGTTTAAGGAAAGTTGCTTTGTTAAAATCAAAATGGTGGTCGTTTTCCATGATGTGACAAAATATGGCGTTGAGTGTATTGTTGTTTTTTACATCTCTTTTGTGTTCATATATTCTTTTATTTAAATTACGTTGAGTTTCTCCTACGTATATTTTTCCACAATCAAGGCAGGGTATGGAATATATTCCGGCTTTGGTGTTAATGTTGGTATTAGTTATAATTTTACGTGTTAGATCCCTAATTGTTAAAGAGTTTAGTTTTGTTATTTGAATGCCTGTCTTATTTAGGTTCTTATAGATTGTGTCGTTGTTTTTATTAGTTGGTAATGTTAATTGTCTGTTGTGTGTCTGGCTATTTTTGTAACTAACTGATTTCTATATAATTTTGTTTGTCCATACTTCGTGATAAATCTTGGGTGTGCTCCAGGGGCTCTTTTAGGGCTAATAAAAACACTCCATTTTTGGAACTATTTTACCATATTTGTCCAAAATTTTCTGTGTCTGTCTATTTAGCAGTCTTGCATGGTGCTGAACTTAAATTTAAATATGTTAAGGCCTTGGAGACTTTTGGGGGGCCACAGGGGGAGGGGGGTCCAAATGATCGATTTAGTCATTTCTTTCCCCCCCCCAATGGTGCAGAACTTAAATTTATACACGTTAAAGCCTAAAACTGCACCGTTTGTTCATTTCCACCAGGATTTAACGTCCCCTGGGAACTTTTGGGGCTAAATGGTGGGGCGGGGGGCTGAACTTAGTTATTTTTTTATGCCTCGTTCATTGTGCACTCACGGGGGACCATGCATACTGCACTTGTTTTTTTTTTATATTTTCATCACCATTTTTTCTTCTTTCTTTCGAGTTTCTAGAATTTGTAATTCCTCCTCCTTTCTTCCCCGACTAACATGCAGAAATTCAAATGCAATTCTCAGCTCCCTATATATTGCCTATAGACATGGCCTTATATAGTGAATCCTTGCATCCAAGTGTAATTGGGGCGAATATGAGTAAAAGAAGTGCACGCCAGTAGAATTCTCTTCCGTTTGCCTGTTTCCCACCTGACCACAACTTGGATGTCTTCAAGTCCAACATAAACAAATTCCTGGTGAAACGCCCCCTTTATCAAATCTCCAATACTAACCATTACTGCGATACTAACCCATTGATTAGTATACACACAATAACCCTTATCCTCGAGTAGCCTGCAGGCCTTGTTAAGTGGTGACTACCATGTAATAAAAAAAATTATGTAAATGTACTTTTACAAAATATTTTTTTTTTTTTTACAAATAAAAAAATGCAAAGTGTAGTATCTGTTCTAATACCACATTTTGTCTTTTCTGTCCGTAAATGAAAAATCTTTATACATTCAAGCAAGTTTTAGTTTTATCCCAACCTAAGTTGTCCATTTGGGGGGGGGAGAGCTGGATTTCCTCCCCCCCCCCTACATCAAAAACTGAAATTTTCAGAAAAAAATGGGTGTTATCTGAATTTTTACAGGTGGCTCCCACCCTTCTTTGCTTTGTTTGCCTAAAACTAAATAAAACTAAATATAGCCCACACTATTGCCGTATACCTAACAGCTGTGCTGCAAAATTCATAATGATCGGTTCATTAGTTTAGGAGTGAACCATACGCATAGAAATATAAAAACATATACACATACCCAACTTTATATATATATATATATATATATATATATATATATATATATATATATATATATATATATATAAACAGGCTCCTTCAGTCTTTGACAAACTATGGATACTCACAACGAGGTGCCTGCGCATGAAATTTTTGTGGCAGGAGTTGCGCAATCTTCAACCCCACCTCACCTGCATCGACGTTGTTAAATACCAGTGGCTAATGAAGTGAATGTACAAGACGACTGGTAACAAATGCCGAGATAAGCGGAGAGCTCATACAGCGCCTAGAACTCCCAAATCGTCACCCAACTGGTACTAACCAGGCTCAACGTTGCTTAAAGTTTGTGTATCTGACGAGACGTATATGCAAACTTTATATATGATTAGAGATTATATACCTTGTTGCATCACATGGAAAGAAATAATATGAGAATGATACAATGAAAATAGAATGTGAGTCTTTAAGGCAGGCTTAGATCTGATGACTTCAGAGGAAAATGAAATCTGGACAATATTCAAGGTATTTTTTATGTTTTTATTCAATTTTCACCCCAAACAAGGCACAGTGCCACTTTGAAGCAGGGGACTACTATCAGGGACTTAATTTGCAGGGGCATTATGAAGGGAGATGAGTAGAAAGATGTTTGTTCACATTACACTTGAACTTCTGCATATCAGTACAGTTGGGAAAGCAGAATCCCGGAAGGGAGTTCAAAAGTCTTGCAGTTCTGGGGAAGAAACTATTGGAGTAAAAGGCTTTCTTGCACCTAGGGATCTCTACAAGCTTTCTTGCACCTAGGGATCTCTACTGTAAAGGGATGAGACTTACTAGCTTGTTAGGTTTGTCGGGGGTAGTTACGTCGAGGAGGTACAAGTGTTTGCAGTTCGTCAAAGCATTCACCATTAAAGTATTTGTAGAACAGGCAGAGGGATGCAACATCTCGTCGATGGGACAGAGGCTGAAACCTAGATGACAGTTCAGGACCTATCAGGTTGACGACTCCCTTTTGAACCCTGTCCAGGAGCGAGAGACAAGCAGCAGATGCACCAGCCCAGATGTGACAACAATACTCCATACATGGGCGAATGGTGGCCTTATAGAGGGATATGTGCAGAAAAATAGATTTCCGTGTTATGACCACATTAAACAATGAATGCCAGTTCTTAGGTTAATAGATGTAGAACAGTTGAAATAACAGGTTCAGTTCAAGGCCAAGAAAAACGCGGGAAGAAGTAATAGGGATGGGTTGGAGAGAAAGAGGGATTAATAAAGTCCTAACCAGAGATAGGTTACTTTGGAAGGCAATTACATTACGTACAGCTTGCCAAATTATCCAGCGGTATTCACCCTAGGCGTGTTTAACCTGCTTCCCTTGAAAGCGGAAGTGTTTGGGGAATATCAAAGTCACAAGGGGTCTCCCAGTCGCATGTATATCCTGAAGGGAGATGTCGACGTCCTCCTACATACAGCGCCTAGTATTCCGAGATGGTCGCCCATCCGGTTCTGATTAGGCTCAGTGATGATTTAGCGAGAACCGGTGTGTCAACGTGATTACGTCGATTAACGCGCGGTAGCGTGAAAAACGGAAGTTAAACCGATGCTGCTACTGCTGCTGCTGATAATGATGATGATGGCGATGATGATGATGATGATGATGATGATGATGATGATGCTGATGATGATGATGATGATGATGATGATGATGATGATGATGATGATGATGATGATGATGATGATGATGATGATGATGATGATGATGATGATGATGATGATGATGATGATGATGATGATGATGATGATGATGATGATGATGATGATGATGATGATGATGATGATGATGATGATGATGATGATGATGATGATGATGATGATGTACAACAAATACATGAAAGCAATTACTAGGTACAAGAACGTTCACATAACATTTAATCCGTTACGACATTCGATCAGGTGATAATCCCAAGTATGACCTTAAAATAAACTGATTGTGAATAAACTAATACATAATTCTCATAAGTGATTATCAAAGTTACGCTAGTGCGAGAAATAGCCCCCTCCTCCGTTATTCGACAATCTGGCCTGGATTTGTAATACTTAATACACTCCATGGGTTCGTTTCGGCTATTTGTTTACAAAAATATACGCTTACGAAGCAAATTATTCCATGCATACAAAACATTTGTGTGTTTTAGGCATAGAATGAGCGAACGTCGGTTGATATGACGTAAAAGAAACGAACTAACGATTTGCGTATTAATTATACTACAGCGTGTGTTGCGATAGAATATTATGGAATAAAAAAGTGGGCACGTGTCTTGAAATACGGTCGTAGTGAAAATAGCTCTCCTTATGGAATGGATTTTTTTTTAATCACGAGATTCCGTAATTTGGTCAAGTAGCGAGCGAGAGGGAAAGAGGGGAGGACAGAAACAGAGACAGATAAACATAGGGAGAGGGAAAGATACGGCCAAAGAGACAGATAGAGAGAGAGGGGGAGAGAAATGGGGGTGAAAAAAGAACACGACACAGAGAGAGAGAGAGAGAGAGAGAGAGATAAAGAGAAAGAGAAAGAGAAAGTGAGACAAAGACACAAATACAGAGAGAGAGAGAGAGAGAGAGAGAGAGAGAGAGAGAGAGAGAGAGAGAGACAAAGACAGGGTATGGGGAAAAAGAAAGAGACAGAGACAGAGGAAGAGAAAGACAAAGACAAAGAGAAACAAAGATATATATATATATATATATATATCTCACACACACACACACACACACACATATATATATATATATAGAGAGAGAGGGGGGGCAAACAAAGAGAGAGAAAGAGACGGAGCGATAGAGAAAGAGAGAGAGAGGGAGAGAGACACCGGAAGAGAAACAAACACAAAGAGACAGACAGAAAAAAGATAAATAGAGGAGGGCGGAGAAACGAAGAGAGAAAGATATAGACAAAAGAGAGAGACAAGTCTCTGTGTGTGTGTGCGTGTGTATGTGTGTGTACAAGTCGTAAAATGTATCCTTCTTCATCCACTGAATTTCAAAGAGGGAGACACAATCAACTGTATGTATTGATTCTCAACTTCCGCACCATACACCATCACCACTACTACACATGTTGCATCCCCTAGCCATTTCATCCGTTAGGCGTTTGTACTGTATATTCAATCGGAGGCACGTGCTTGTTATGTAAAACATACAAAGTTAGGCACAAGGGCAATTTATAGTGAGGAATTAAGTCTTACCGACAAACCAAAAACAACCCCCCCCAAAAAAAAACGGACAAGATGGGTGTGCAATTTGACGTGAACAAATCCGCCAACCTTACCCGAAAACGGCGATTCAAGCGATGAATAATAAACCGATCCCCTCTTTCTCTCGAAGGAGAAGATAATAACTGGGACGATAGTCTTTTGAAAGTGAATAGGACTATAATAAACTCTGATATAAGCCCGCCGGCCTGACGTTTCAAAAAGAAATGGTAAATCTAGCGATGTATATATATATATATATATATATATATATATATATATATATATATATATATATATATATATATATATATATATATATATATATATATATATTAAGTTATAAAAATATATATGGCAATTAAGCTACACAGAATATTCCGCGTTTCATTCTTGGGAAAATTCGTCAAGCTTATGAGTTTCATTCTCGACGAATCCTCACGAGAATGAAACTCGGTATATTCTCTGTAGCTTAATTGCCATATATATTTTTATAATTTACTACCTAGCTTTACCTACGTATTGAGCACTGTTGAAGTAAATACTGAAAATTTACGCATAAAATTATATTTTCGTATACTGATTTATGTGATTAAATGAAGCAATCA
>NC_136509.1:31978784-31998784 GCF_053919585.1 Euprymna scolopes | reverse complement strand
TTCAGGATATATATACATACTAGCAAAAGTACCCGTCGTTGACTGGGTTCGAAAACAGCCTACAGAAAATGGACTCTGATTTATTACAGTATGATAGGTTATGAAAAGGAAACGGTTGTAAAGAGATAGCTTCGAAATTGGGGGTATCAAACCAAAGCAAAATATGATGAAAGTAAAAATAAAATAGATAAACCCCATAATTTATTATACCATACCTGTTCACACTGAAACACTTATCACAATATTTTGTGGATCTATATTAAAAAACCTTGCTAAACTTTGTGACATATTTCCATTCTATGGAGGTCAGGCGCGAACGAACACCACATAATTTTATTATACCATATTTCTTCAAACTGAAACATAATTATCAAAGTCTACTTACGCAGATAGATATGAAAAGTCTTTATTAAAGTTTGTGCCTATTTCCATTCTATGGAGGCCAGGCGCGAACGCAGACCCCACAATTTTATTATACCATCCCTATTTAAGTGAAAACATACTTATCAAAGTATTATTATGTACATCTATATCAAAATCACTTGTAAACGTTTTGTTTTTTTTAAATTTTAAAATTTTTTATTTCCATACTTTGCGGACCAGGCGCGAACGTAGACCCGACAATTTTAATGAACCACCGTTCTGGCAGATCAAACATACCCATTCCTGTGTCTCGATAAATCTTCTATCATTATATGTAATCAGTTTTTTTAAAATAGTGAACCATATAGGAGCCTATTCGTGACAAGACACACACACACAAACACACACACACACACATTCAGCTTTATATTATAGATATACGCATATATATATATATATATATATATATATATATATAAGCGGAATCAGAACAATAAACTTAATACATAAAAAGGGCTCAATATCTTTTTACAGAACAACAAACGGGTCAAGATCAAAGTGTAGCATCTGTTCTTCAGATGCTGCATTTCAATTTCTTGTTCTCTGTCAGTGGAGGAGAAATCCTTCACGACTGAGACAATTTTTATTTTTGTTCTTTTTCTCCACGTTAAATAACGACCCTGGTGTCTAACTCTGCCCCGTGGGGAGGCATTGTAAATAGGAACAACAACAACAACAACAATATTAATAATAATAATAAAAATAATACTAACTTGTTAAAAGGTCATATCTTATCGAATATATACACACATGCGTATATGTCTGCATATACACATACGTATATACACACGTACGTATATAATACAAACGTATACATATACATGCATATATATGAATATATATGAACATGTAAATGCATATATATATATGTGTATATATATATATATATACGTATGTCTGTATGTATGCAACTATATCAGCATAAATACATGCATCTACATACGCACATATATATGTATGTACATATGCATATATGTATATTTATGTATATATACATATATATGTATATGTCTACATATATAAATATATGCACACATGCATATAAATATACACATATATACATATATACACGTACCTATGCATATATACGAGATGGCTATGTACACACATGTAAATATACACACACATATAATATATACAAATATACAACGCATTCATACACACACCATACATACACTATATATATATATATATATATATATATATATATATATATACTAGAAGTGAGACCCGACGTTGCCCTGAATTAAATGAAGATCAACGAATGATCACCGTCCCATATTTTCTTATAAGCGAAATCGATAAAATCGATCATTTTTCGATTAAATCTATTAATTGCTTGTTTTAGCTGGGGAACCCCCGCGGTGCACCGGGGGGAGCTTCACATGTCTCTCCGCAGTAACTTATTTCACAATACATTGTAGTTTACATTGCACTGTAGAGAACCTATTCTTGATTTCATAAAATCATTTTTACATAATAGCTTGAATCAAAGTTTTAATGCAAAAGTCAAGTATCATTATTTAGTTGTGCTCTTAACACAAGCATTCATTTCGGACGCGCCCTGTCATGATAAAAAACAACTTTTTGTTGATTTTAAATGCCGAACCTTACTGCTTGTGCGGCAATAAAACTTCTCAAAACCACTTGTGATGTTTTGCTGTATAAAGCGTTAATTTAAGTAAAAATTGTCTGTTCCTTCTTCCATCGGATTTTTTCGATTATCGATACTAATCGAAGACATTCCGATACCAAACCTACCTAAGAACACTGTTAGGCACATATAGTATATTTCTGTAAAATTTCAACAAAATCTACCCAGCCGTTTAGGAGTACATTGGGAACGAGCTCACACACACAGACAAAGTTTCTTATATATATATATATATATATATGAAATAAAATGGAGGTGGAAGGACCTGGATACTCAACGTTTCGCCCGATTTATGCGGGCTTCTTCAAGAGGGATGGTCAATGACCATCCCTCTTGAAGAAGCCCGCATAAATCGGGCGAAACGTTGAGTATCCAGGTCCTTCCACCTCCATTTTATTTCATATCGTCGGATTTAATCCAGCTCAACAATCATATATATATATATATATATATATATATATATATATATATATAGTAAGTTATAAAATATATATGGCGATTAAGCTACACTGAATATTACGCTGAAGAGTCCTAGAGTGGGTGAAACGCGGAATATTCAGTGTAGCTTAATCGCCATATATATTTTATAACTTACTAACTAGCTCTACCTACGTATTGAGCACTTTTGAAGTAAATACTTAAAGTTTACGCATAAATTTATACTTTCGTATATTAATTTTATGTGAGTAAATGAAGTAGTTATATATATATATATATATATATATATATAATGGTAATTAGTAAAAGCCTGAAGAGAGTGCTCAGTACTATTGTAGAGCAAATATGTATATATTCATTACCGTTTTATCTGCTTAGTTATACGTAATAATTATTTCTGTAAAGTCTGATGAAGTTATCGGATCATTGATACGATTCGGTAATCGAAACATGTGTAAGCAGATAAAACGGTAATGAATATATATATATATATATATATATATATATATATATATATATATATATATATATATATATAGTGTATTCGTATATATATAATAATGTTTATATATGTGTGTGTGTGTGTGTGTGTGTGTGTGTGCGTGTGCGTGTGCGCTGTAAGATATCATCGATGTTAAATATGGATCGCTCTGTACTCCTACATCTCGCTCCGAAAACTATATTATCTTTTTTTCCTTTAATTTTTAGTGTTCAAGTTATGAATAAAATAAAATCATCATCGATGTTTATGGAATTTCGGTCCGAACTCAGACCGCACATTATTATTGTAACATCTCATCGCTAATACAAAAGCTTAACACAACCATTGTATTCATCTCTAACATTTACATAAGAAAATGCCGCAATTGATCTTGAGATACTGCTTCAAATTTAACTAGCCTAGGTGCCCGGCGTTGATCGGGTGTTTGGAGGTGTGTGTTGGAAAAAACAAAAAACAAAATGGTAATAGGCAGGCAGGCTGGAACCCGTACCGCGAAGTAGGAAAAGAACGTGAAACAAAAAAATGTGACATGTTTGCTGTTGTGTCCATCGCCAAACCGGAAGTGACGTAGGTTTTAATTAAAGCTATAGAATCGAAAAGTGGGGATGAGTTTCGAAAATATCGGCGAAAAAAAAACAAAACCTTCCTATCGAAAAGTGCGCAGTTGAGGGTGAAGGAATTAATGTTTTTAGCCAATTTTCCGATATTTCTCGTCCGAAGGGTGGAGCTTTATAATGATACCGATCTCGTGAAAATCCGTCGCCTCTGTCGAAACTTTTAGGCAGACATACATACATACATTTAAACAAGCAGGTGAGATTTATATTATAGACTAGCGAGGGGTACCCGGCGTTGTTTGGAGGTGTGTGTGTGAAAACTCCGAGGGGGGGGGGGGGTTAAAATAAAAAAAATGTTTTGGTAGTTAAGTATGAGGATCGAACCCGAACCCTTGAGGCAAAGTTGTAAATTAAAGTGTGGAAAAAAAAAGTGTGACGTTAACCATTACCCCCACCGCGAGATGCTAACAGAAACACGTTTGAATTTATTTAATTACTTAAATTAGCAGGTGCACGTTTTAATGACTTAATGAGGTCAACTTTTGACTGCGGGGTAGCATTTCATTTAGTGCGGGAATGCTTCCCCCCCCCCCAAGACGTTGGGGTTAGGGGAAAACATTATAGGAAAAGGCCTAACCTACATGCGGCGAGCGAAAACTGTTGAATATTTATCTTCCCGAAGTCGAGCAAATTAAATAGACAGGCGAGCTCCGTTGTTAACTGTGAGATATTACGATTTACATGTGATATAAAAGTTTTTAAAAATTGTGAACCGACTGACCGCTTCTCTGAAAAAGCCTTTCTTGGACATACACAAAAAGCGAACATACATTTTCGCTTTTATATATATATAGATTGCTTACCCCGATAGATAGACAGAGACATGCCGTTTATCTATTATAGATGTTAATTTGTTTGTGATATAATCAGGTTTATTCCCGATTTTCATAAACGACCTCCCTGATAACATTGTGTCTGAGATGGGTATATTTGCTGATGACACTACGTTCTACAATAGTAAAAAAGAAATAAGCAAGAAACAAACGTGCACATATCTAAAGCGAAGGTAGAAACCTTAGAAAACGATTTCAAGTCTGTAGTGGAATGTGGTCGTAAATCGATGGTAACATTTGATAATATTAAGACCAAACTTCTTTCCTTTAACAATTATAAGAAACCATCTCAATCACCAATAGTTATGACTAATAGGACCCTACTTAAGAGCTTATCGTTCAAACTGCTCGGCTTAACACTCATACCTAATATGAACTGGAACAAATACAGTGAGGGTATTGCCAAGACTGCTGCAAAAAAGATGGATTCTCTCTAATATGCTAGACAATTACTCGCAACTGAGAATATCCTATATTTTTACAAAGGTACTATTCGCCCATGCATGTAATATTGGTGGCATATCTGGGATCGTGCATCTACTACTAGTCTCTTCATTTTAGACAGGATTTAATAAAGTCTCCAATCAAACCGGTTTCGCACTATCAGCCAAGCGCCAACCCCTGTCCCATCGCCGCTATATTGTATACCTGTGTCTCTTTACAAGTACTTTAATGGAATGTGCTGTCATGAACTCAAATCACTTGTGCCCCCCTCGATGTACATACTTCCGCTAACCTGACAAAAAAGCAAAATCCCACCTCTTCACTGTACAGGTCTCTATATGCTGGAAAGCCTTCTACTGTAATGGTTTATTCCCTAGACTTCGGAATTCTCTCCCTGTTTCCCGCTTCTCTGACTGTAGTAACATGTAGAAGTTTAAATGTAATGTGAACAAACATCTCGTTTTATCTTCTAACATAGTTCCCAGTAGCCACGATCACAAGTAGTTGCACCTTACGTTCAAATGGTAGTATGTCTTGTTTGGAGGTGAACAAGAGTTTTAAAAAAATACCGATTTTAATTCACGTACGTATGTATTGACGTTTAGAAGTTAGTTGCATGGCGTTTCTCCGACCCCGTGTGTTTTGAAGCATTACCATAGCAGGCTGATGCATATATGCATTGATCACCAAAGTTAAGCAAAGTTGAGCCTAAAATGGGTGACCATTTGGAAATACAGGATGTTGTATGTGCTTTCTGCTTATCTCGGCATTGTTTCCAGTCGTCCTGGATTCCACTTTGCCATTGTAATCTAGCTGTGCCGAATCAGAAGAAGAATGGTTAGAGATTGTGCAACACTTGCTTCCCAAATTCAGCGTGTGTCTTCCATCATTGTACATGATTGTCAGATGCTTCGTCGTGCTGACGGACGAATATAGACTTGTATGAGTGTATGTACAATACAATCTCAAACCGAAAAATACACGCTCGTTAAAAAGAAGCAACGTTTTTAATCGTTTGTGATGTATTTAACATTTTTTTGTTTGATTTTGATTTTTGTTGAAATTAAAACGATGCGTATTTTTATATGCTTTGCAAATATCATGGCCATTAAAGGCGAACAGCGCTGATATTAATAACAGCTTTTAAATTGAAAACTGTTAAAATTTTATTTATTTGTTTATTCGAATCAGTGTTCTTATTTACTCTGCCTCCCCACAAGGTAGAGTTGGACACCAAGGTCGTTTTTTTTTTAGTGTCGAGAAAAGCAACAAAAATAAAAAAAATGTCTCCGTCGTGAAGGATTTATCCTCCACTAAACGAGAACAAAAAAGTGAAGTGTAGTATCAGAGCATATACTACACTTTAATCTTGGCCAAGAAGCCGATATTATTGTTGTTGAATCAGTGTTGTTATCCAGCCTGAAAATGTATTGAATTTTGTTTGTATCGTGGCGTAATTTGCCCAGAATCAACGCATACAGTAAACTTCAGCTTCGATCACATGAAGTATGTATAAATTCGTTTTGACTATCACGATCACCCTCTGCATAAAACCGACAGTCGTATTAAAAAAAAAAAAATCGAAGCTATTTCTTATGTTCATCACATCCAGCTTCCCATCGACCATTAAATAGAGCAACAGTTAGTGGATGCTTAGTAAGTGCAGTAAAAAAAAACGTGAAAAATAATGCTCGCGAGAAAAATCATAAGATTTGCATATTATTCTTAAAGTAACAAGTGACCAAACGTACATCCAAACATTAAAACTGGGTTTGATGTTCGCTCAGTGATAGGTAGTGCCTTGACAACAGCATATTCTTTTCATTGTTTTGACTCTTGAGTATATATCCGTAAATATCTTTATTTGTTTATATAGACGGATATGGTTCTCGGTTGATTGACTGTGTCTTTCTGTGTCGGGTATATGCCCGAGAGTCAAAAGACGGAAAAGAATATTTTTTTTTTGTTAAAGTCCTAGTGATAACTTCCTGTTTGAATTACGTTTACGGAACCTGAAGACTTAGATTAGCTCTGTCACATTATATATATATATATATATATATATATATATATATATATGACATATACACACACATACATACGTATGCATATATATACATAGATATGCATATATATTTTATATACATATGCATGTATGCATGCATATGCATATATATATATACATATATATATATATATATATTTGCTTTCTGAATTATTTTTACTGCGTAACTTGAATTATATAAGCTCTATTATATATACAAATACATAGGTGAACGTGTATGTATATATAGATATGCACACATATGTATATGTATCTTTATGCATATCTGCATGTATACATACACACACGCATATATATATATATATATATATATATATATATATATATATATATATATATATATATAAAACACTGATCTCTATAAAGTAACGTTTAAATAAATACGTTTTCATTGGTTTTTGAATTGTTGTTTTTCTATTCTTATCTTGAACATTTAAAATAATTTATATATATATATATATATATATATATATATATATATATTTATATATATATATATATATATAGGTGTGTGTCCGTGTCCGCGTGCGTGTGTGAATGTATATATATATATATATATATATATATATATATATATATATATATACATATATATTTGTACGTAAGTATGTGTGTGTATATGAATGTATATATATATATATTTAAATGTATATATATATTACATATATATGCAATATATATATATATATATATATATATATATGCAATATATATATATATATATATATATATATATATATATATATAGTATGAAAATATACTTATGGTAAGTTAGCTGCACAGAAACGCTTGTAAATCATTTCCCGGAGAAATGGTTAAGCTATGGGCATAGTCTTTTGCCAAGTAAGCTTCATTAAAACGTTTGTGCTTCATTCCAAGAGGAAATCATTTGATAATTATCCTGATGCTTTTCCTCGAAAATGAATCCCCAGCGTTTCTGTGTAGCTTTCTTGCCATAAATGTATTTTGCTTATTACGGCGACGCCCTTCTCACCTCCTAAGAAATGTTGTCGTTAATACTGGAAAAAAATATATGCGCAAAATATTATGTATTATCTTATAATTGAGAAAGGGAGAGGAAGAAGAAAAGAGAGATGGAAGAAGTATGACATATTTTATTGTGTTCAACGGAAAATCCGATGTTTATACACACGCAGACATACACACATATACACACACATAAATGCATTAAATATCTTGTTCCTTTTAGATATATTTTAAACATTGTACTATAACGATTTTAATGCACATTATTTAGCTATCGCTCGGCTCTGTTATTTTCATACTGAGCACTTAGTAGTATCACACGACAAACAATTACCTCGTTTTTTATATTCGGTATACTATCCTTTTTTTATATATATAAAACCATAAACCGGTATTTCTGGTGAAATACAATGCAATTCTATAGACGTATCATTGGAGAATTGTTATATACCACACACATATATATACATGCATACATATACATACATATACATATACACACACACACACACACACACACACATATATATATATATTTATATATATATATACGTGCGTGTGTGCATGTTTGTTTGTAAGGATTTATTACCATTTGATTGACTATATATATATATATATATATATATATATATATATATATATATATATATATATATATATATATATATATATAGAGAGAGAGAGAGAGAGAGAGAGAGAGGGTGTAGAGTTTACCATACAAATTAAATCTCTAATGAAACGCACACGTTTTCTGTGTAGCTTACAGCTATAAGTATATTTTAGTATATTTTATACGACTACTTATATCTACACATGCACTGAGCACGGTTGAAATAAATACTACATCAATACACACACACACAAACACACACACATATATATATAATTTATATGCGTACATATACGGAAACAATTCTCTCCATGTATCTGTTTCTGTCTTCCCCCTCCCTCCCTTAATATATATATATATATACACAATATATATATATATATATATGTTATTCACTACATAAAATATATTATGTGTATGTGTATTATTTTATGATATATGTAGGCATTACTCCAATAATTACTTCAACTGCACCTAGTACATGCGTAGAGATACGTTGTAGTTTAAAAATTACACCCAAATATACTCATGCTACGTAAGCTGCACAAAAACGCGTGTTCAATTCTCCAATGAAGTCGTCAACCTACGTGACACACACACACACACACACACACACACACACACACACACACGCACACACACACGCGCACACGCACACACACACACGCACGCACGCACGCACGCACACACACACACACACACACATATATATATATATATATATATATATATATATATATATATATATATATATATATATAATTATGCTACTTTCATATGCGGACGCATCAAATATTATAAAGTAAAGGTAATCTATTTAGCTATATATTGTCAAAATGCAATAGGCTTTCAAACTTAGTAATATGAAACTGTATTTTTAGCGAGTGTTTCATTCCTGTAGGAAATCATCAGGCTAAATGCATAAAGACTGTGCATCTCCTCTTAAACCTGATGATTTTTATGCGGCAATGAAACATAAACGCTTCCTCATTTGCCATAGATTTAGTTCCTCACTAATCTACATAGCAGTTAATATTGTTGATATGTGGCAACCATTTTAACAAACATGCAAATAAAATGAAATAAAATATAAATCACCAAAATAAATAAATAAATAAAACCTACTTGATTAAAAAAAAAAAAAGAATCAAGACTTACCGATGTTGCCCGGTGCTCGGAGTAAAGCGGAAGCCGATCGGCGAAGTATATTCTTTAAGCGAAGACGTCCCCGTAAATTGCGCTCACCACATTGACGTTGCGAATTTAAACAAAAAAAAGAAAACAAAGAAAATGATTCCAATGAACTAAATAAACGTTTTAAATCAAAAACAAAAACAAAAAAAGAAACAAAGTCTCCGCCGATTGCGGCCGTATATCGTACCCTGACCGATATATGAACATTTTTCTTTTTTGTATTGTTGTTGTTTTGAATTATTGTTTTTGTTTTTTTTTTTGTTTATTTTTTTTTAGCTCAGACCGACGTCGTTTTTGTGAATCAGGAAGGTAGAGCTTATAAAAAAAGGAGAGCAAGGCGGACCGAGATTAAAAAAAAAAGGAGAGCAAGGCTTTGAGAGAGAAAAAGAGGGATAGAAGGAGAGCCGACGTTAGATGATGATACAATTGGTGGGTGTTGTATATGGTGCTCTGCTTTTTAGTAAGAGCAGCGGTGATAAGTACTTAGTAGTAGTAGTAGTAGTAGTAGTAGTAGTAGTATCACGGATACTACTAATAACACTGCTACTGGATATTGTCTTCTTTACAAGCCGGCGATGCTGTTGCTGGCGATGCCATTGAGCGTAGTGTTTGCATCGTCAGGATATTCCAGTAAACATTGCAGCGCCGTCGAGAAGGTGATCTTAGAGCACACACATACACACGGCACCGCCACACACGACAGGAAACGAGGCAGTCAATTGAAAGTGAAAGTACAGTATAGTATCGTATGGCCTAGAACTGCATGAAGGGCATTGTTATTTATTTATTTATTTGTGAGGGAAGAAGAAGAGGAAGAAAGAGGGAGAAAGAGGAAGTAGTAAAGGAAGGCGACGAAAAATAAGAAGCGTTATGGCATAGATATAATCATACCGACCGCTGTTGTACTAAGAGGGTTGATCAAAGAGAGTGATATTCTCATCAGACTACTGGCCTGTTTAAAAGTACATGGCTGCGTAAGATATATATATATATATATATATATATATATATATATATATATATATATATATATATATAGAGAGAGAGAGAGAGAGAGAGAGAGAGAGAGACTTCGTGGCTTAGTGGGGGATGCCCTTTTCTCTTCCCTGCAACCTCTTTCGCGCAGAAGAGACGTTGCGAGCCTGTCTTTCTTTTATCGTTATTTCCATCGCAAGTGCTCGTCTGAGCTCCAATCTCTGGCCCCCCTGGCTAATCTTTCACGAAAAACACCCGTTTAGCTGAAACCACTGCCAATAATTTTCCCCATTCTTTATCAGTGCCTAAATCAAAACGTAGATTCCATGAACAAAACTTCTTTCTTAGAAGTGCACAGCTGTGGAACTCTCTTCCGTTTGCCTGTTTCCGACCTGACAACAACTTGGATGTCTTCAAGTCCAACATAAACACATTCCTGATAAACCGCCCCCTTAAGTAAGACACTTTATCAAATCTCCAATACTAACCATTACTACGATACTATCCCATTGATTCCTGTACACGAAGTAACCCATATCCCCGAGTGGCTTCCGACCCTTGATAAGTAGCGACCACCATATAATATATATATATATATATATATATATATATATATATATATATATATATATATATAGGAGAGGCGTTCCAAAAGTAATGCATGGATCAGAGAGGATAGCAAATTGCATTCATATGATGACTGAACTTATGCATTCATGACCTGCAAGCTTCATATCTCTGTTGCAGATATTGACGATGTGTGACTCCGAGAACGCACCTCTGTCCTAAACGTGCATCAGAAGCGGAGATGCGTCTTTGAATTCTTGGAAAAAGGACATTGAAAATGGCTGTGACTATGTAGAAATATACATCCTGGAGCACATTTCGATGGTACTACTCTCCTCTTTGCAGCTTTACAACTTTTAAAATAGGAGGTGTTACCGTTTGAACTACCTTCTTATATATATGTATATATATATATATATATATATATATATATATATATATATATATATATATATATATATATGTTGTTTGTTTTGGTTTTAGCAATATGTTTTCAATGAATTCAATTATTTACGAAAGCGCATTTTTACCTAAATGCGAGCTGATAATAATTTTCCCTTTAACCAATTTGGTACTCCCACATGGGAAGCGGTATATATATATTATTTTAAAATGTAATTATCCACTGACACGTGTTTCGTCGTCTACGACTCATGAGAGTGGCTGAATATAGCGACATTCGAAATCGGGACCCCACGGTAATGAGCCGTAAAGATATATATATTTTGTGTACAGAAAGTTGTTAGATGAGACAAGTCATCGGTACCGTCGGTTTCAAGCCCGATAATTAGGGCCGTCTAAGATATCCTTATCAAGCTCTCTTCAGCCAATATTCGTCTATTATTATATTAATATAATATATATATCATTATATATATATATTATATATATATTTTTTTATATATTATAATTATAAAGATATATATATAAAGATATATATATAAATATATATATATAACGATATATATATATAAATATATATATATGTATATATATATATATATATATATATAAAGATATATATATATATATATATATATATATATAAAGATATATATATATATATATATATATATATATATAAAGTAAAAGATGGTCACACACTTTTTGAAGACACTTATTTTTAAAGTAAAATTTAAATGAGAAATTTTTGAAAACTTTTTGCATGAAGTGTCGAATACGATGACGAAATCGTTTTTGTTTATTGATTTTGTTTTTTTGTAAGCCCTATATTTCTCTAATATATATCATAGCCTCATCAGGGTCGAAAGTCCGGTTCGTAAATTTCTTTTTCTTTTTCTTCATTTTGGTGCTATGGCGAAGAGACGAGAAGTTCACCGGACCAACACGTAAATTTTCGTCTCTTCGCCATAACACCAAAATGAAGAAAAAGAAAAAGAATAAGAAATTCACGAACCGGACTTTCGACCCTGATGAGGTTATGTATATATGTATATATAATTGTACAAAATAAAGAGTAGGTTCTCTACAAGGCAATGTAGAGTACAATGTGTTTTGGACTAAGTTACTCCGGGGAGGTATTTGAAGCTTCCTTCTCTTGTACCTCGATGGGTCCGCAACCAGAGCAGGCAATTAATCGATTTGATTGAAAATGGGCAATGTATCCGATTTCGATGACAATGAAACTATGGGAGTGTTAAACATTTGTTTATTATCATTCAATATCGGATAACGTCAGGTCTTTCTGCTAGTATATATACCTCTGATGTCGTATGCTTAGCACCGAAATGCGAATTAATTTCTTTAGTTGTTTAGGTCGTTTTAATATTTGTATTACTTGTATTTATAAAGCTCTACTTTGTAATGAGCACTTCTTTAAATAATATTGATTTTGAGTTCATTTTATGAAATTATTTTTTGTGCACTAGTGTTTCCAATTCTGGAATCATCAGCGCAGGAAGTTACGATTGTCATCGGTCATGGGTGCCGAACTCTGCAACGGAGCCATCACTCTCTCCATTAGCAAGGAACAAAACGCAGGGCCAATGTCAACCACAACGATATTCGAGTAAAATTAAACGAAGATGGTCTACAGTGATTGAACAACTAAAATGTCGCGATCTCGTACACACACACACACACACACACACACACACACACACACACACACACAAATATATATATATATATATATATATATATATATAGTAAGTTATGAAAATATATATGGCAATTAAGCTACACAGAATATTCTAGTATATATATATATATATATATATATATATATATATATATATATATATATATATATATATATATACTAGCAGGAAGACCCAGCGTTGTCTGGGATAAAATAAGGATCAACAAATGTACCACACCTTATTTTTATTGCCAACGAAATCCATTCTTTAATCGGAGTTTTTCGACAATTGATTAAGGATTTTCGATACTTATCAGATACATTCCTGTAAAGAAAACTATCCCAGACACATATACTACATTGGTCTGAAATTTAATAAAAATGGGGTCAGCTATTTTGGAGTCCATAAAGAAACGAATTCACACACGCAATGTGCCTTTATTGGACTATCTTCCCTCGAATCCGAAGGTATGCGGTTCAGGCAACAAAGCTGTCTATAATCCAGATGTGTTATTTGTTGTGGGATACGCTTTGTGTAGAACTTTTTGGAACCTGTGTTATCACAGTCGGTGTAATTGATTGCCACAATAGTTTCCATTGTAGATGCTTGTCTTAACGAAGACAGAGAGTGCATTTTGCGAAGTGTTTTTCAAACGCACCACCAGTTACTAATGTGGTAATTTCTATTGTCGCAGCGCCTAGTCTTCCCAAATAGTCACCCATATTGTACTATGCATTGTTGCTTAACTTCAATTATATACCGAGAGCTGATGTGCAAACGTGATTATTCTGTGCACACACACACACACACACATATATATATATATATAAATTTGTATTCCTGTCTGTTTGTTCACAATTTGATTAATATATACAAAAGCTTCCTTACTTTATTCTTTCATTTATTTCTATATTTAGTATGATTCTTGTAAACTATACAATTAAAAGATCATGTTATTTGCATATTACATTAAGAAAAATCGATTTTATTAAATAACGGTATCTTAATTAATGTTTCTAGCGAGAGAATTGTTTTAAGTGTTCTATTTAAAATTGTTATTTAATAAATTTTAAACAATAATTATATTGATAACATATTTAATTTAATTTATTTGGAATTATTATTCTAACATCGATTTCTAAAATTTTTTTTAGAGTTTTTGCCCTTTAGAAACTTCCGAACATTTCACTTATTTATTTTTATTATTCTTTAAACGGCTATACAGAAATCGGTAATTTTTTCGGTGTGACCCAGCGTTGCTTACACCTAAGAAAATAAAGAGCTACTGCCCCTCTCTAAATTCCACAATTTACACGTTTCTTTCGTTTTTTACATTAATCTCATCGATTACAAAGTTAAATTTCTAATTAAAGAAAAAGGTAAATTTTTACAACGTGACCCAGCGTCGTTTAACCCCTAAAAAAAATTAAGACCTACTTTTTGGGCACCTAATACGTTTAAACAGCCTTTATGAGTAATATGAAAGAAGAAATTCTGTAAAATAAGAAAATTAATATTTAAGAGTGGGGGATCACTTTTCTATATAAATTTAACGTAAATGAGCACCCACTTTTTGGCCACAAAGCGTTCAACGAGATATATCATCTCTAGCATTCTTTCAAGTTTGGCGATCGAGGGAGGGGGGGGCAAAACATAACAAATACAATTTGTTTTTTTGTTGTCTTTTTTGTAGTGAGGGGGGGGAATTACATTTGAAACATAAAATAACGATTAATTTAATTAATTTTATGAGATCATTCTGTACTTTAACCTAATAACTTTATAAACAAAACGAACCCCAAAATATGACAAATTCATTTGGGGGGGGGGAGAAGACAACATTAGAAACATAAAATGACGAAAAGTTTCATTTAATTGTTTTTGCAATTAATTTTTGGTAGATCTTCATTTTCTTAAGGTTCTGCCTACTTGGCTAACTTTTTTTGCGATCGAACAAGCATTCGCTGCTATTTTTATTGAAACAAAAGTTGTAATGATTTATTTTTAATTATTAATATTTTTTTTTTTTGGAGTGGGGAGTTTTCTTTCAAGCGTTCAATATCCGGAAAATAGTTTCTTCTCTTTGTATCCCTTCTGCCGAAATATCTGGTGGAGAGGATATCACGTACTTCTACTTTTAGCGGGCGATTACATTTGCATGTTTTCATCCGTTCTTTTATTTTTGGAATTGTGAGGATTTCCACGTTGCCACTGATAAAAATGATTAGTATAGCAGGTGTGTTCCAAACGGAACTTCATGCCAACCCAGACAACGCCGGGTACCCATGCTAGTATATATATATATATATATATATATGTATGTAGGTATATATATATATGTGTGTGTGTGTGTGTATGTGTGTGTGTGTGTGTGTGTGTGTGTGTGTGTGTGTGTGTGTGTGTGTGTGTGTGTGTTTATTTGTTTTTGTTAACGATACGTTGTGAATGAATTCAATTATTTATACCAAAGTGCATTTTTAGCTAAATGCGAGTTGGGAATAGTTTTCCCTTTGACCAATTTGGTACGCCCAAATGGGGAGTGGCATATATATTGTTTTTAAAATATGATTATCCACTTTTTATATTTTTTAAACTATGATGAGAATAATGGAAATAGTATTCCGACAAAATATAGAAATAAAAAGGAACAAATCGCTTTATGTGTTCATCAACGTTTCGTTTTTATTTCATCCAGAGGAAGTCTGGAAATAAAGACGAAACGTTGATAAACACGTAAGTCGGTTATTGTTTTTTTTTTCTTTTATTGTTTTTTGTTTATTCACAACGTTTCAGCCAACTATTCCTTTTGCCTTTGTCAGGTGGTACGAAGTCCAGAGGAATAGTTGGCCGAAATGTACCATCTTCGTACCACCTGACGAAGGCCAGAGGAATAGTTGGCCGAAACGTTGTGAATACACAAACCAATAAAAGATGAAAAACAACAACTAATAAAGACGAGAATAATAGTCCGAAGTAAAAATAAATTAATATATAATGCTCATCTCAAAAATGAATTCCAATTAAGGAATAATACATATATATACATAAGTCGGTTGTTCCTTTTCATTTCCCCCTTCTCTCCCTCTCTCCCTCTCCCTCTCTCTCTCTGTGTGTATATATATATATATATATATATATATATATATATATATATATATACAACACACTTATCTGTTTATATTCTCAATATGTTTTACTAACAGTCAATCCCCCATACATATTGTCTACATCAACCAAGATGGCTGTCGGAATAAACGCACGATATAGAGTCTTTTTGAATTTTCTTTCATTTTTCTTCAAGCGACGTTATATTGTCATACATTTTTACTCTTTAAGCAAAGAATTTATGTTTTCTGATGAGTATATGTGCGAAAAGAGCCGGCATTGACATAACAATAACCGATTGTTTCTGCATAACAAAACAGATCGGTAAAAAATATACCGAAATTTAAACATGCTAAAGGAGTTGTTTTGCATGAAAAATAAATATTTGGATCTTGGAATGTAACTATAGTGTTATTCTTTTATATGTGCTCTGTTGTTAGATTTAACATACATTGAGCTTCTAAACAGAAAGGATTGGTATACACTGCGAGTGAAATATAATTGAAACACACACACACACGCACGCACACACACACACACACACACACACACATATATATATATATATATATATATATATATATATATATATATATATATATATATATATATATATATGAATAACCATTAGCATATAAAGCGATGCTCTTTGTGTAAACAAATCGAGCTCAGGTATTTCGGACGACGTCAAAACATCGTTAATTCACAACTCGATCAGCAGCCGTCAATAGCGTAATGGTTAGGAACCTTGACCGTCGTACAGGCGGTCAGGTTTCAATCCTAGCTTGAGGTAGTTTCCTGTCTAGCCGCACTGATGAGCTGCAAAACAGTACTGTATGTGGATGGCTATACCTATATATATATATATATATATATATATATATATATGATTTTTAGCTGTACATAATAAAAAAAATAAACAAAGAATTATGTTCAGTTTCGAATAAGACTTTTGTTTTTGCTCCTATATATCTCCCTCTAATATATCTGTATGTCTCTCTCCCTTCCTATATATATATATATATATATATATATATATATATATATATATATATATATAACTACTTCATTTACTCACAGAAAATTAATATAAGAAATTATAAATTTATGCGTAAACTTTAAGTATTTACTTCAAAAGTGCTCAATACGTAGGTAGAGCTAGTTAGTAAGTTATAAAATATATATGGCAATTAAGCTACACTGAATATTCCGCGTTACAAATTAAAAATAGAAAAGGAGGACCAAATTTCTTAATGGTTCGCCAACTGTTTCGTAGGCTTTTTCCAGAGCGAAGAAAATAGCTTATTATGAAAGATGATTAGAGGATTAGTTATTTCAGGAAAATATATGCAATGAGTGCTTCATATATATAAATTTATGCAAATAAGGAAATTACATAAGTGAACGCGTTTATACTCCAGTCATGTAGCATTTTTAACTATTTTCTTTGCTTTTGAAAAAGCTCACGAAACAGTGGGCGAAACGTTGAGTGATTTGGTATTCTTTTTCCACTCTTAATTCATACTGTCAGATATGTTTATCGTTTCAATATATATATATATATATATATATATATATATATATATATATATATATATATATATATATATTATAGAGGGTATTAAATCTGGAGTCTAAAGAGCAAAGGTAATTTTAATGTATTAATACTTTAAAAGAACATTGCTCATAGTAATGTAGATATATAATAGGCTCAATAGGTGTATATATACTAGAGTTATATTACTATTGAGTATAAAGATTGGTAATTGTAATCATAAATTATGAATCAGTTTTAAAAAGAAAAACAAACAAAATGAATTTGGTGTACGATCGTTTCGGAAACGATATTTATCTTATTAAAATTGAGAATAAGTATTGACAATAGTTGACCAATACTTGTGTCTTCGAATATCATCTCCTCATCAGCAAAAAAAAAAAAAAGAGTGGGGAAGAAGTTTAAAACATCAAAATAAACTAGCATTTTTGTAGTAAGGCAACAGTCCTGAAAATATTTATAACATAAGGAGTTGTAAATTTTAATTTTCTCCTAATTTTCTATCTTTATTATATAACATAAAATTTTACAAGTTTCTTATGTTTTAAATAGTTTTAGGACTATACACCTATATATATATATATATATATATATATATATATATATATATATATATATATATATATATATATATATATATATTATCATATATTTTTCTCTTCGGGTAAGGGTTAGGGTTATATATATATATATATATATATATATATATATATATATATCGGTTGTTCCTTTTCATTTCTCTCCCCCCCCCCTCTGCAAAAATAAATATAAAGAATGCAGTTTAAATTCCAAACAAAAAATATTAACTTTAACTGATCGCAGATTTAGCACATACATAAGCAGACTTCTAAAAATTTTATAATGACAAAAGAGAATTCATTTATATAAGGATGAAAAAAAAGCATTTACTAATGTTGTAAAATAGAAATAGACTTACCACTTACATAAGCCGATTTCGCAAAAGTCTTCAATTTTAAAACAGAATTTAACTACATAAGGATGAAAACAGAAAACCTTAAGGTTATATATATATATATATATATATATATATATTTATATATATATATATATATATATACTAGCAAAAGTACCCGTCGTTGACTGGGTTCAAAAACAGCCCACAGAAAATTGACTCTGATTTATTAAAGTATGATAGGTTATGAAAAGGAAGGGTTGTAAAGAGATAGCTTCGAATTCGGGAGTATCAAAACCAAAGCAAAATATGATGAAAGTAAAAATAAAATAGATACACCCCATAATTTATTATACCATACCTGTTCACACTGAAACACTTATCACAATATTCTGTGGATCTATATTAAAACATCTTGCTAAACTTTGTGACATATTTCCATTCTATGGAGGTCAGGCGTGAACGAACACTCCCTAATTTTATTATACCATATTTCTTCAAACTGAAACAAAATTATCAAAGTCTACTTACGCAGATAGATATGAAAAGTTTTTATTAAAGTTTGTGCCTATTTCCATTCTATGAAGGCCAGGCGCGAACGCAGACCTCACAATTTTATTATACCATCCCTATTTAAGTTAAAACATACTTATCAAAGTATTTTATGTACATCTATATCAAAAACACTTGTAAACATTTTTTTTAATTTCTTAATTTTTTATTTCCATACTTTGTGGACAAGGCGCGTACGCAGACCCCACAATTTTAATGAACTACCGTTCTGCAGGATCAAACATACCCATTCATGTGTCTCAATAAATCTTCTATACATTTATGGGATCAGTTTTTTTTTAAATAGTCAACCATATAGGAGCCTATTCGTGACCACACACACACACAGACACACACACACACACACAGGGCATACAGCTTAATATTATATATATATATATATATATATATATATATATATATATATACATATATATATACAGGTTATATATATATATATATAT
>NC_136509.1:31943784-31973784 GCF_053919585.1 Euprymna scolopes | reverse complement strand
TTATCGATATATATTGGAGGTATTCCTACTAACCTTGAGAACACTCTCGAACACATTAATTACATTGAAGCTAGATTTAAAAAAAAAAAAATTCGGCTAAGACGTTTCGGAATTCATAGAGAACGAACTTAAACACGCATAGACACTGACATACACACACACAGACAAAGAAAAGTGCCTATAACAATAGAGATAAAATAAAACCTATTACACACACATATATGTATTTGACGTAGTATACGTATGTATTTATATGTGCAAGATATATATGTATGTGCATATATGTACATGTGTGTATGTATATGTTGCATATATGTGTGCATATATATATGTGTTTATATGAATGTACATGTAAATATTTACATATTTTGGCAGCAAGTCATTATTCAAGCACATCTGATTGAACACAAAAGAGTTATTTTTTTACGATTTTTCTGGATATCTTTTCCATTCACCGAGCGGTCTTTCTGATTCATTTGGCGTTTTGTATAGAATGGCGCCCAAAAGTTGTTGTTCAGCATTGGTCTTCTCAAAGGTGCGTCCGATCATCATCAGGAGCGATTGTTGCTGTTGTCGTTTTCTTTTTCTTTGAGGCTAGGTATATATATATATATATATATATATATATATATATATATATATATATAATATGTATGTTTGTGTATATATGTATGTACATATATATACGTATACATGTGTATGTATGTATATATATATATATATATATATATATATGCATTTTTATTTACATGTGCATGCATAGGTATTAATATATCTTTGTGTATATGTATGTATGTACGTGCATGTCAGGTCATGTTATATGCTACTGGTACCATGTAACCCCGCACTACCTGCCTCATCGTCGGATCACCGGCGACTAAACTGGTTCCCCCACCAGACTTGTTGGGTAAGGGGGTGGCTAGTCTCCCTGAAGGATTAAAAATAAGATCTTTAAAAAGGCGAATGTCCCCTTTTCCGGGGTCAACGGACAACTAGTACCGTGTGTGTTTGTGTGTATGTATGTGTGTGTTGGGGTGAAGAGGGCTCCCGTAATCCGTGGTGAAGGCAACCTTTCTAGAAGAAGCAAATCTCTGATTTAAAAAAACATAAAGCGTGAGACCAGTACCCGAATTTAGCTGGTCTGCAGTATAACTTGTTGCTGACTATCTTGCTCTTGCCTGTTGCTGGATCTCAACATTTTGAACCGAGAGAGAAACTTAGCTTTCGTACAAAGCTAAGACTCTGTAACATCATCTGTGTATAGATACTCCATCAGACATTTGTCTATTAAAATGGTCATGTGGCGATGGAAGTCCTTTTTGTGCTCATGAACTTTAAGCGTCTGGAGGAGTGGCACTCGTTTGACAAGACGTTGCAATCAATCAATCGATCACTTGCATGTATATATATATTATGTATGTGTGTATGTGTATGTATGTGTTTACATACATCTGCATACATATATTTGTTTATGTGTATGTATATGCATATATTAGAATTTATTCATAGTATTGAGATATATATATATATGTATGTATACGTTCATATATACCTATACACATATATACTGAAATGTACATTCATACATATGTATACATATAAATACTATTCGTACATACGCATATGTGCATACATATACATACACATAGACATATACTTGCATAGGTAAAATATACATACATGCACATACGTTCATAGACACATACATATGTTATTTCTATGCATAAACACATGTAAATAAATATACATACACATATCTATACACACGTATATATATATATATATATATATATATATATATACATATGCATACAGAAACATAAATATATACACATACACATACATATATATATAAATATATAAAAATAGATAAATATGGACTGTGGAGGACAAAAGAGTTTTCAGACCTATTTTTCCTCAATTTCATTATTAATTCTGCTTCGTTTTTTTTAGTTTTACCTTTTTCATCATTTGCTATTCTGTTTTCATTATTACATTTTACAAAAACAAAAAAAACAAAAAAAAACAATGACTTTATTATTATTAAGCATTTTTCTCTTTTCGGGTGAGCCAAAAAATTTATGCAAGTAATCTTAATTTATTAATAATGGCTAAAGGAAAAGATGTTGACAGATAGTGAGAAGGGGGAAATTGTAAAATTACTTGCTGCGAAGAAGTCTACATAAGAAATTTCAAAAAGTTTGAAGCGAGTTCAGCGAACTGTGGAACGTTTCTTCATTGACGGCAAAGATGAAAGAAAAAAGCATAAAAGTGGCAGACCAACGGTGACTTCACCACGAGATTTGAGAAAAATCAAGAGGAGTGCGCTAGCAAACCCACGCAGCACAAGCAAAGCTATTTTCAACCATGCAGGAGTGTCTGGCATCTTTAAAAGGACTCCATATCGGAATTTGAAACAAATAGCAGACCGGAGAACACCAAAAAATGTCCTCCTTTGAGCGATATCCACTATCAGAAGCGACTAACATGGGCCATTAAATATTTGAAAACCAATTTTCAAAATATTCTCTGGACACACGAGGCGAGAGCAACACTTGACAACCTCGACGGTTGGAGAGGGATAGCGTCTTAAAGATAATAGCCAACGCTTGCGATTCAGACATCAACAGAGAGGAAGAGGAGTAATGACTTGGGCTGGGATTATTGTAAATGAGCTTCTTGGCCCATTTGCCCTGAAGGCGTCAAAATGAATTCTGTGAACTACTGCAAGTTTTTGGAACAGAATTTATTGCCCTGGTTGAAATCACAAAATGATGCTACCAACCAGAATTTCATTATTCAACAAGACAATGGCCCAAGCCATGCTTCTCGGTTAACAAAAGCTTGGTTTTCAGCCCAAGAGATCTCTGGTGAAACTCTGATGGATTGGCCACCTCAGAGCCCGGATTTGAATCCGATAGAGAACCTCTGGTCGATTCTGAAGGAGGAAGGTTTACGAAAACGGGCATCAATTCAGCAGTAAAAAAGACATTTGGGAGATGATTAAGAAGGTATCTTCTGAAATCACACCTCGACAAGTGTATAAATTAACATCATCTCTTCATAGGAGGCTGAGGGGTTTGATTAACAATGGAGGAAAACGCATAAAGGGTTAAGTTGTTTTAAAGAAAGATTTGTATTGTTTTATTAATTGTTATTCGAGCAATAACTGTGGGTTTCTTGCAATATGTAATCAATATATGATAAAGGGTTGATATGCCGTAAAACAAAACAACCAACCATCAATATATGATACTATTATCATAATGACACAATGTTTCAAATTAACTTATGTTTAAAAATGTAAATAAATGAGTCTTGCAAACTCTTATGGCTTATATTTCTTTCTGAATTTTTTTTTTAAATCACTATTTTTCCCCCAGAATATGATTATTTGGTTTCCGTTTTTAGAAATTTACTTTATTTGCATATCGAACAACGAGTAACATAGCTGTTATATTGGAAAATATTGAAGCATAAATTTATCAGTATATACGTTTTTCCAAACACTTTTTACCGATACAGTATACATATACATACACACATGAACATATGTGTACCTAACTGTACATATGTACATGCATGTACACATAAGTACATACATATAATTCTGATATATATATATATATATATATATATATATATATATATATATATATATATATATATATATTATTATTATTATTATTATTATTGTTATTGTTATTGTTATTATTATTATTATCATTATTAGCAGGTCGCCCGGCATATATATATATATATATATATATATATATATATATATATATATATATTTATATATATATATATACATATATAAATATATATATATAAATATATATATATATATATATATATATATATATATATATATATATATATATATATATATATATATATACCGGGCGACCTGCTAATAATAATAATAATGATAATAATAATAATAATAATAATAATAATATATATATATATATATATATATATATATATTATTATTATTAGTAGTAGTAGTATTAGCAGGTCGCCCGGCATATATATATATATATATATATATATATATATATATATATATATATATATATATATATATATATATATTAGCATATTATATATATTATCTCCTTTAAATTTATTTATATATATATATATATATATATATATATATATATATATATATATATATATATATATTAGCAGGTCGCCCGGCATTGCCCAGTAGTAAAATATACTTAAATATATTTTGATTAATGCAGATTTCGTATTTATTATATTATATTGAACCTAATATATAGCAATGACTTAAAAAGTTTTTTTTTAATGACACATGCGCCACCATCCAGAATCGAAACAAAACGTTTAGCTTACGATTTACTTTTTCCTTTGTCGTTAATGCCTGAGATGTGAATACATGCTTGCTGCAAGGCTAAAAATTAAAACATGAACGAATAGCTATTACGTTACTCATGCATATTGTTAATGCCGTCGTTTGACCTTCACCTTACAAATTGCATTTCTTTAGTTTTCCCACTTTTGCACGGATTTTCCTCGGCAAAAAAACTAAATATAAAGTTTCGCATGAGTTCAAATACCCTATATATTAAGTTTCATGTCTGTAGATCAAAAACTGACAGAGGAGTTTGGTAGGCAGAATTTTTTTAACAAATATATATGCGCATGCATAAATATATCTAGAAAGAAGTTTGTGTTTTAACACAAAAGAAAATGCATTCATATTGATATTTCTTTTTGAATTTCTAAAATAAAGATAAGTGTTTTTCCTTTTGTTTTTTTTTTTCACTTTCAAAACACATCTATGCAATATTTTTTTAAATAACTTAAACATTATAATAAGTTTTTTTATTGCAATATTGATTCCGCCATGCTTATAACAGATTTGAATAAAAGAAGTATGAATCTCTGATTAAAATAAAATCTAAAACTATATTATTCGATCTGAAATTTATATTAAACGAATTACATGCTAACGACAATAACAAAGCTACTGTTGCGGCTAAATTATGACCTTCGTTGGGTAACATAAATTTCTGATTCCATAGAGACAGGCTCCTAAAATGAAAGCAAAAATAAATAAATTGTTTTTACATGTTAACTAGCGAGGGGTACCCGGCGTTGCCCGGGTGTTTGCAGGTATGTGGGGGGGAGGCTTAAAAAAAGTAAGTATGAGGATCGAACGCGAACCGTTGAGGCAAAGTTGTGAAAAAAAACGTGCGACATTAACCATTGCCCTACAGCGACATGCTTATGGAAAAACGTTTGAATTTATTTAATTACTTGGATTTGGCAGGTGCTCGTTTTAATGAGTTAATGAGGTCAAGTTTGACTGCGAGATTTCATTTACTGCTGAACGCTTTTTTTTTTCCTCGCCCCCAAGATGTTATAGGAAAAAGACTAACCCACATGCGGCGAGCAACAAACATTGAATATTTATTTTCCCGAAATCGAGCAAATTAAATAGACAGGCGAGCTTCGTTGTTAACTGTGAGATATTACGATTTATATGTGATATAAAAAGTTTTAAAAAGTTGTGAAGCGAGCAACCGCTTCTCTGAAAGAAGCCTTTTGTAGACACACAGAAAAAGCGAACACACATACATACATACATACATACATACATACATTTTCGCTTTTATATTTATAGATTAAGAACCAGAGTCACGTGATTTATAACTCTAATAAAGGAAAGTAGGATGGAGTAATAAAGATGGATATATTTGGGGTAATCGTTAATAGAAAGGTTGCAATAACTAAACAGATAAATACCGATTATTTTACGTTAAATTTATATTCGAAACTGATCAGCCAATCTAAACACTAAAATAATTCCTTTTCTGTCCGTCAAGTTTTTTCTCAAGTAATATTTCCTTTTGGAATGGGGATTTAGCTGAAGTGAAGAAGGCACTAATGTTAGCGCCCATCTCCTTTTTAGAAGACATAATAAAAATTAGTCCTTCCTCTTTGCTGGTCTGGAAAGAACTGATAAATCTGAAAGGGAAATAGAAATTGGCGCCAAAGGCACGTGACATGTCTGGTTAGATTCGACCAATCAAATTGATCGATATAATGGCTGTTAGGGCTTGTATTATGACTGAAAAAATTTCTGACGAAGGTTTGCAATATGTAACCAGATAAATTGGTGGGTACCGCGATAAAGAAATAGACGGGAAAAGGGGAGGGTGGAAAGAGACTAGAATAGAGTGTGAGGGAGAGATTAGAATACGAGGGGCGTGCAATAAGTAATGCCCCTGGCCCACTTCCCATAGCAGAAGAGTAACGAAACTTGGCACAGTTATTAATCTTTCTCTACATAGGAACCACCCAGAGTTATGCATTTCTACCATCGTTTGATGCAGCTCTGGAGACCGTTTTTGTAGAACATCCCAGGTTGGTCCTCCAACCACGACGTGACTTCAGAAATCAAGGCTGCATCATCTGGGAAACGCTTTCCTTTCATAAACAACTTCATGGCTGGGAAGAGGTGAAAGTCAGAGGGTGCAATGTCAAGAGACTAGGGAGGATGGAAAGATTTCATAACCACACGCCCATGCTTCTGATCTGGCGACATGCGAGTTGTGGACTGGAACATTGTTCTGCAGGAGGAGGGTAACTTATCTGATCTTGCCCCGCCTCTTGATTTTGATAACTTCCCTTAATTTCCTCAAAAGTGAAGCATAATAGGCTCCTGTAATTGTGGTACCCTTTGCCAGAAAATCTGTCATCACTACTCCGTCCTGTTCCCAGAAGACTGTGAGCATGATCTTGCCAGCAGAGGGCTGCACCCTTGCCTTCTTTGGAGGTGGTGAGTCCAAGTGCTTCCACTGCATTGACTGGGCTTTGGTCTCTGGATCATAGTGATGGACCCAGGTTTCATCCTGTGTAATCAGTCTTTTGAAAAACTTTGACTCATCTTCTTGGCACATCTCCAAATTCATCCTCGAGCATTCGACGCATTCTCGCTTCTGGAATGATGTGAGCAACCTGGGAATCCATCTGGCAGACACCTTATGCATATGCAAATGGTCATGAATGATAGTTTCCACAGACCCTGTACTAATCTTAACATCTTGAGCTATTTGGCGAATAGTAATGCGCCGATCTTCCAAAATGGCAGCCTCAACTTGACGGACAGATGCCTCATCAATGGCAGAAGGGGGGCGACCAGGTCTGGGAGCTGTTTCCACAGACTTTCGGCCATGTTTGAATTCACGATGCCAGAATTTTACAAAGTCATATGATGGGACATTATCACCATAAGTTTCTTTCATTTCATCAAAAGTCTCCTGTGGTGTGCGTCCTTTCAAAAACAAAAACCGGATCACTGCTCGACATTCAACAGGCTCCATTTCACACCTGACTCAGTTCAAACACCTTTAAAACATAAACCACAATTAGTTCAGAGCTGTAATTTGCCACATGACTTGTAGAGATATAAGTCATTGCACATACAAAATTTCAGCTAGATGAGACAACTGAAAGTGTGTCAGGGGCATTACTTATTGCACGCCCCTCATAGTTTATACTTAATTTGTTTTAACTGGGATACCAAACTCGCAATAATTTCAGCTCCTCCTCCTCTCGATTCCCATTCTTCCTTCACTTTTCGGATATATCCACCAGATTTGGTACTTCCACTTCTTACAAAGCATTCCCACAGGACTCTTCTTTCCTCATCCGTCCACGTTTTTTTTTACATTTCCTGTTCCAACTCCCTTCATGTCTTCGGACACTTTCTGGCAATTCTCACTCCCCCTATATCCAGCCACATCCTCAGAATTTTGAACAGTTGTATGATGATGACAGGACCCACCCTGTTGACCAGTGGGGCACCTACCTGACGTGCGACCATCACAAGATGTTCTAGCCTCATTCACGTCGTTATTTTCAATATTTTGATTTGACATTCTCCCATAAATGGGGTTAGTGAATTTAAGGTTACACCACCACCGATAGTTTTATCGAGACATTGTCTCTAGGAGGGTTCCCCATCAAGGTCAAAGATCCCCTCTCGACCTTTTTTCCTCCATTACCACCACCAACAACAATAGATATAAAATCTACAATGATAATGGCAACATTAATATCGGTAGCAATAATATTAACAGCAAAAACAACAATAGCAATGACAGCAAAAACAACACCTACCATTACAGCTACAGTAATAATAAAAACATACCACCACCACCACCACCACTACTACTAGTAATAATATTAGTGATAATAGTAATAGCCAATAAAGTAAATTTTGTTTTTTTAAATAATAATTATAATAATAAAATGATAAAAATAATAATAATGATGATAATGATAATAATAAAAATAAAATAATAATAAGAAGAACAATAATAATAATAATAATAATAATAATTTCAGTTAGAAAACTTACTTTGTTCGTTTTTTTTTAAACTCCTCTGCCGATGTTGCTTGTGGTCAGAAAAATGTACACAAAAACAGAAACATAAAACATCCAAACACGTGAAAGACAATTGCTCGTTTAACCGTGAATTCAAGTTTTAAATTCTAATTTCAGTTAGAAACGCTTCTTTTTTTTCCCCCTTTGCTATTTTTTAAAACTCTGTCGCTGATGTTGCTGACGACCGGAAAAATGTATACAAAGACGGAAACATAAAACATACGAACATGTGTAAGACAATTCCTTGTTTAACCATGAATTTCAATTAAAATTAAAATTTCGGTTAGAAACTCTTACTTGTTTCGTTTGCTATTTTTTAAACTCCGCCGCTGTTGTTGTTAATAATAATAATAATAATAATAATAATAATAATAATCCTTCTACCGCGCCAGAAGATATCTCACTACTAATGCAATTCTCTATCTGTATAAAAGTCAAGTACGTCTAAAGATGGAGTACTGCTACCACATCTGGGCAGGAGCTGCTAAAAACAGCCTATTCTGCCTTGACAGAGTACAAAATAGACTTCGTGGCTTAGTAGGGGATGCCCTTTTCTCTTCCCTGCAACCTCTCTCCCACAGAAGAGACGTTACGAGCCTGTCTTTCTTTTATCGTTATTTCCATGGCAGGTGCTCGTCTGAGCTCCAATCCCTCGCCAATCTTTCACGAGAAACACCCGTCTGGCTGAGACTACTGTCAATAATTTTCCCCACTCGTTATCTGTGCCTAAATCCAAACGTAGATTCCATGAGCAAAGCTTCTTTCTTAGAACTGCACGCCAGTGGAACTTTCTGCCGCTTGCCTGTTTCCCACCTGACTACAACTTGGACGTTTTCAAGTCCAACATAAACAAACTCCTGACAAACTGCCCCCTTAAGTAAGACACTCTATCAAAACCCCCAATACTAATGATTACTACAATACTATCTCATTTATTACTGTACACGCAATAACCCTTATCCCTGAGTGGCATTCGGGCCTTGATAAGTGGTGACCCCCATGTAAAAAAAAATAAAAAAAAAAAATAATAATAATGCCAACTTACTTATTGTGTAGAAAATATATTTAGTATGTAATTGCGTGTATTCCTATTTACTTGTCTCCCTACGAGAGCAAATCGGTTTCTAATAAGGGTAAAATCCAACTCCCTCACAAGAATGAAGTACTCTGTAGTAGAACTAAAAATGAAATTGTATCACTCGAAGATGATTTTTCTATATTGAACAGATGAAGTACTAGGACAGATACTACACTTTGAATTATTTTTGTAACACGCATGAAAATACAATTTAAATTCTCATCAAATCGTCCAGTTTTATCTACTTAGCACCAACCAGAACTAAACACTCTGACGTCAGCAGATAAACGCGCCTCAGTGGCTAGGTCTTCTTCTTAATGAAGGGCTAGGTAAATGTTCATCATCTCACATCTCCGTCGTCTTTCAGGACGCTTCACCAACGAATCCACACGACTTCTCCAGTTCTCTCGATCTCACATGACAGTTTGTAGGTCTTGAACACTTTCCAACCCTGTGTCCTATAGCAGGTTATCAATGAAGATCATTCTTCTTCTACCACGGTTTAGGTGTCCATCTGTTGGTATCCAGAGGACTAGCTTGCTGGCTTCCTCTTCACTGTGTCTCATGCAGTGACCGGCTACTCTCATCCTTCTCTGCTGTACTTTCAATGATACTGGTGGTATGTTATCATAAAGCTGTTGGGTTGCTGCGTGGCTCCTCCATGATGTATTGAGGATCATCCTGAGCATCTGTGTGTAACAGCCATCCAGTCTCTTCTTCAGCGCATTCGTAAGAGTCCGTGCCTCAGCACCATAAAGAAGGATTGTTTCTACTGTGGCAACAAAGAGTCTTATATTCAACTTTTCTGAGAGAGTTGATGACCATATCTTCCTCAACTTGCGACATGCACTCCATTCCAGTGCTTTTCTCACTTCAAAATCTTTTTCTGTGCTCTCTGACCATGCTCCAAGGTACTTGAAGTTTTCGACAACCTTGAGCAGAGTCCCATCAAGTGGTGTCACTGCAATTGGTAATAGGCAAAAGTTGACAAAATCAAAAATCAAATTTATCTCTCGCACCTGGAGTTGATGGAAGGAAAGAGACAAGTAAATGCTTTAATTGTTTTTATTTTTCTTGCATAACGGCCTACTGTTATAAGAGCCAGGAAGCAACAAAATGTTTGTTAACATTACATTTAAATTTCTACATATTTGTGCAATCAGTGAAACAGCAAGCAAAGAGGAAATTCAAAAAGACAACCGGTCGAAGAAAAAAGCTGTCAGAGTAGAAAATCTTCCACTATCTAGTGACCTGGATGGTGAAGGGGTAGTATTTTGCTGCTAGTTGGGTGGATTGAGAGTATTTATGTTGAGGGGAATACAAGTGCAATGAATTCATGTGGAAGTGCTTTGAAAATGGGCACAGAGGATGTAACTTTGTGGCGATGCGACAGAGACTTCAGCTAGACAGATAGTGTGAAGTCTATTACACTAGAAATTCCGTTTTGTATTCTGTCCAAGAACGAGAAGTTAAAATTTAGCGCAGATGTGATCAAAATCTCCCATCCACACGCAAATGGTGGCTTCATGAAGATATAGGATATTAACAAATGAAAGAAGTTTTCTAGCTTAGTAGAGGAAGGCTACCTTCATTGCAGCATCTTCTATGTACTCGTTACAGCTCATGTTTAAATTTGGACTCTCAAGGAGGGCTTATAACAAATCCTAATACTTTCTGAGAAAACAATCATTACTTACTTAATCTTATTTGTCTGATTCGAACTTCTTCTTAAGACCCAGAAGTAACTCGAGGATAAGGGCTTAAATGATATTGTCCGTTGGATAATAATCATTATTATAAGAGGATTGTAAACAATGGTTGGAATGGACCAAAGATTCCTGAATTGACCAAAACAGCACTCACTCTAGGCGGATTGAACCAGCTTCATCCAAACGAGAAAGTTTCATGGGTGTATGAAATTCACAAGCAGTCCCCAGTCGCATGTGGATCCCCTTTAGGGGAGATAACGATGTAAGGTTTTTGCATTTTTTTTCAGGGAGGTGACGATGTCCAATTACATACAGTGCCTGGTATTCCCAAATGGTCACCCATCTGGTACTGACTAGGCTCAATATTGCTTAACTTCGGTGATTTAACGAGAACCGGTGTATCAATATAATCATACCGAAGAAATTATTATCTAAGAGCATGTCTTAAAAATGTTTGTTTACATTAGATTTGAAGATGAGCACGTTGTAATCAGTTTGGAAGCAGATATCTTGTTCGATGGATGGGATGTTCTGGAAAAAAAACAACTTTATAGTATTTTCATCCGTCTTTTTATACAGAGCAAGACAGAGAAAAAGAGTAAAGAGTGTGTGAGAGAGAGAGAGAAAGAGAGAAAGAGAGAGAGTGAAAGGGGTGTTTGCCTAGCTCAAGTCTCTGTCTCATCGCCACAGAGTTGTATCTTTTCATGTGGCTGCAGATGATGGGTGCTTGCTGTGAATGTTTTCCATTGATCAGATTATGTGCATACGTTAACAATTCCCGAAAGTTGAAAAAATTTAGTTGAAAGCTAGACGAAATAAAAAGAAAAGTTAATTGACGCTCAAGACATGAAAACTATCTTTTTCAATATGTGTTTTATTTTTTTAATTTTCTAGATTTGGAGAAGAATAATCAGTTCTTCTATTCGTGTCTTTTCGAAATTTGATAGGTGATGCCCTTTTCTCCACTCTGCAACCTCTTTCCCACAGAAGAGACATTGCCAGTCTGTCTCTGCTCTCTCATTATTTACATGGCAGATGCTTGCTGAAGCCTCGATCTATGGTCTCCCCATGCCAAATTTTCACAAAACCACTATCAACGATTTCCCTCACTCTCTATCTGTGCTTAAATCTAAACGCAAGTTCTATAAACAAGGCTTCTTTCCTAGAACTGCTCGCCTGTGAAACTCTGTTTCGCTACTCTGCTTTCCAACTTTCCAACTGATACAAAATTAGTCGTCTTCAAGTCCAATGTAAACAAATGCTTGTTGAACAGTCTCCTTAAATAGTCAACTTCTACCCAATGTTCATCAATGTACATACATTAATCCTTATCATCGAGTGGCGTTCTGGCCTTGATAAATGGTGACTTCCCTTTAAAAGTGCTTATACTATAGTTTCAACCCTGCTTCTACTATGCGAACTACAACTACCCTCCTACCATTTTTCGTCTAATCCACTTTTACTCCTACGGCATATCAACTCTTTTTGGCTTATTTAATGCCAAATCTGGGCATTTTTGGTAACAGTTTTGATTCAAGGGCTTTTTATATTCAAATACTTATCCATGGTGTTTGGTTTGTTAGTTTGGTTTGGTTTGATTTGGTTTTTAGTTTGGTTGTTTTATTATACGGTGTTACGTTGTCGTATCATAAAGGATTGAGTGTTTGATTATCTTATCAGAGTTAATGTCGTTGTGTGTGAGACATGCATTTTCAACATACCTTCTGCCATTTTGTTGGTCCATCTGGAACATCTCGTCTGGGAGGGAGACTGGTACCTGTTTTGGAGGACAAAGATTTATTTCACTCCAAGACAAGAAATTGGTTCTATAGTTTTTTATTCACCTTCCATATCGATCGCAGAAGAATGGAAAGTGAATTTGGCCTGTGTGGTTTCTTCTTCTAGGTCTTATTTCTACCACGTCAGCGTTCGTCCCCCTCCCCCAGCGAAGGGGAGGAGACAACGGCGAAGCCGTCCATTCTCTTCCAAGTCCCAACCAAATCTCCCCGATTCAGCTAACCTGATCACGTCACTCACACGCAATCCAATCAGCTGATCTTGACTTCCGGTCAACGTGTCTAACTATATGATTTAAACACCTCCCCATCTCTCTTTCTCTCTTGACCCATTCTATAACAACGGCATATCAACCCGTTTTCAATAATTTGACGCCAAATCAGGTCATTTTTGGTAAAAAAAAAAAAATTAAGTTTGTTACGAATTCAAGTATGTATTCATGGTGTTTTGTTTGGTTGTTTTGTAGAAGAAGATTGTGGTTTTTGTTTTTGATTTTGCAGGACATGATTGAGTTTTGCAAAGGGAAAAGAAAAAAAAAACAGTAACATCCATATTTGGTCAATTTTAAGACAGGAATCCAGTATCTTTAGACGTCCTGATCTGGTAGCAGCAGTTAAGTAACCAATTAAATAAGCACGCAATAGTTTCAGTGTTTTAATAATATGCATACTTCTATCGGCGAATGTGTGGATAGAATGGGCGTGTCTTCAGAATGGTTCCATTCACACTTAATGGTGGACGCCTTTATTTAAAGAAGCTCAAAAAGATTTTGCCCATTGTCAACAAATCAATGGTGTTTCATTTTCAACTGGCAGACGATTGTCGACGCCGCAGATTCATCTCACAATCTTCTCATTAATAAACTCCACCAAGGGTTGAAATGCCATTCAGTCTTCTGCGATTGTTGCTTTGTCTTGGTCGATTTCAAGGCGCTAACACCAAAACAGGTCGGAACACCTTTACAGAATTGAGATTCTATCAAACTACATGCAAAACCGTTTGTCCGTCGATCATGTTTAGGCCAGAAATAATATTTTCTTTGTTAAATACTTAGATTCTCTCCTTTTTCTGTCTCTTTTAAGCACGTGATTAAAAAATATATATATAAAGAATTTTTTGTTTTTTTTACAAGGAAGTCACCACTTATCAAGGCCCGGAAGCCACTCGGGGATAAGGGTTATTGTGTGTACAGTACGTTAGTGTTGGAGATTTGATAAAGTGTCTTACTTAAGGAGGCGGTTCATCAGGAATTTGTTTACATTGGACTTGAAGACATCCAGGCTGTAGTCAGGTGGGAAACAGGCAACCGGAACAGAGTTCCACAGGCGTGCACTTCTAAGAAAGAAGTTTTGTTCATGAAATCTACGTTTTGATTTTGGCACAGATAAGGAGTGGGGAAAATTTTTGACAGTGGTTTCAGCTAGGTGGGTGTTTATCGTGAAAGATTGGCGAGGGGGGACCAGAGATTGGAGTTCATGGTAGTAACGATAAAACAAATACAGGCTCGCAATGTCTCTCCTGTGGAAGAGAGGTTGCCACAAAGCCTATTTTGTACTCTGTCAAGGCAGGATAGGCTGTTTTTAGCAGCTCCTACCCAGATGTGGCCGTAGTACTCCATCCTTGGACGTACTTGGCTTATATATAGATAGGATATTGCATCAGGGGTGAGATATCTTCTGGAGCGGTAGAAGGATCCTACCATTTTTCCAGCGATCTTGGCAACAGACTTGATGTACGTATCCCATTTCAGATCAGGAGTAAAGGTCAAGCCCAGAAGCTTATCAAAACATGGAGTTTCCCTTAGACGAGAGGCATCCATTTCAATTGATGCCAGATGAGGATCAGAGCGTTGATGATGTAAAGATAGGAGCTTGGTTTTAGATGGTCGTGTCATCAGCATAGATGTCAACGAATGATTTAAGTATGTGTTTTGGGAGATCATTGATGTATATCAGGAAGAGAGTTGGGCCTAGGATGGACCCCTGAGGGACTCCAGCATTAATATTGAGGGCCTCTGATTTCTGCCCATAAACTACTACTCTTATGAGCCTATCGGAAAGAAATGATTTTATGATTGAGAAAACATTTCCAGTTATACTGTAGCTGGAAATCTTGTGAAGTAGGCCCTTATGCCATACCATATCGAAGGCCTTTGATATGTCAAGAGCAATTGCCCTAGAGAGGAAGCTTTTGTCAAGAGATTCGCTAATCCTATGAGATATAACTGTTAGGACATCTGCTGTAGATCTAGCGGATCGGAAACCATATTGCATGTCACTAAGAAGGTTATTTCTGCTGAGGTGGTTGACTATTTCTCTATTTAATATGGATTCCAGCAGCTTACTCATGACACACAGGAGACTTATTGGTCTGTACTGAGAGGGAGATTACTATCACCTGAATTCTTAAATACAGGGCATACTGATTAGGTTTTCCAGGGTGTTGGGAAGCACTTCTCTTTAAGGCAACGCTTAAAGAATTTTGTAAGTATGGGGGCAAGTTCTAGTTGAAGTTTTTTCAGCACAATGATTGGAATGCTGTTAGAGCCAGTTGCTTTACTGGAATCAAGTTTCTTGATTAGCTTGCGACATCACGCACAGATATTTGTATGTTGCAGAGCATGTTGTCCGTTATAGGAGGAAATACGGGGAGTTGATGCCCTTCGTCGCATAGGGTAGAATTAGCTGCAAAGTTCTTGGCAAATAGTTTGGCTTTATCTGATGCTGACGAGATGACCTCAGGTCCATTGATGATGGGTGAGATAGAACGCATGCTTCTGTTCAGGATCCTGTTTGCTATTTGCCAAAACTAGTGGGAACCAAGCCGCTGCTCAGCTACTTTGGATTTAACGGACTGAGCATATAGCTCTCTTGCATTTTTTATTACTCTTTTGCAGTGGTTGCTGGCAGTCCTAAAGGCAGCTTTAGTTTCCGTGCATCTATTACGTTGGTAGCTATGGAAAAAGTGATTTCTGTGCGCGATGGCAGCAGCACATTCTGGGGAGAACCATGGCTGGATGTTAGGTTTTTGTTGGAATTTTTTTGATGGTATGAATCGGTTTATGCCTACAATTACCCATTCGGTCAGGTCTGATACTATGGAGGACACATCCTTTTTAAACATGGAATGCAGGGTAGATTGGATATGAATGTACGGAAGCTATCCCAGTCAGCGGTTGAGTATCAATATACAGTACGGTGGAGAGGTATATCTGAAGACTTATTGCATTTCGTTTTTATCTTAACTGATACAACCGAGTGGTCGGAAGATCTTGGAGGAGACAGAACGAAACTTGAACATAGCTCAGGGGAAGTTGAGAGAAAAAGGTCTAGAAGGCTAGCATACTGTCAGGAAGTATTGGGCACTCAGATGGGTTCATGGATAATCTGGGTGAGGTCATAGGCAATGGCAAAATCATGAAAGAACCTCCCCTCATCATCTGTCTTGTTAGAATGCCATTCCGCATTGTGGACATTGAAGTCACCACAACTGTGGATGTTAACTGAAGGGTGAGCAGACAGAGTGTGGTCAATTTTTTCAGATATGCTCTTAAGGATAATAACTCCGCTATTGTGGGGACGATAGATAGCAAATATAAATGCAGTGGTGTAACCAAGTACAACCCGGAAGCACATATAAGGTAAATTAGGGTCTTCTCTGGAGATATCCCTACAACATGGAAAGCCATCTCTAGTGTAGGCACATGTTCCATATCCATGGCGATCTTGGGGGTCAGATTTAGATGTTAACATTATATAATCAATTTCTCACGCTGCAATATTTTAACTAATAAATTTATAGTTTTTACTAGAATATCTTGTCCTTTTCTTTTCCAGTTTTAACAACTAGTCTTTTACTTTTCCTTGTTTAAGATTAGCCATATTACTTTCATGCTCGCATTTTTCTGTTGTAATATATATATATATATATATATATATATATATATATATATATATATATATATATATATGTGTGTGTGTGTGTGTTTGTGTGTGTGTTTGTGTGTGTGTTTTTGTGTGTGTGTATATGTATATATATATATGTATATATATGTCTGTTCTGTTCAAATCACATCTTAACTTACAGACTCCAAGACAAAAAAACTAAATTCTCAAGTACCTTATGCCATAAAAAAAACAAAAGTTAAGTTGGATGGGGGGAAAGGGGAATGAAAAAGATGTTTATTATCTTCAAAGACCTCACTCATCCTCTTACCGTTTTTATGACTCCCACCCAGGTTGCATTCTAACTTGATAAACGAAATAGGAAAATGTATTTGGTGGAAATATCACTTTCGACGGTAATTCTTGGCCTGAAGACGTAATCCCCCAACGTGGGTGATTACAGAAACATGTATGCACATATGTAGCCATTAATGTTTGTATAAATAAAATTAATATATATGTATATATATATATATATATGTGTGTGTATATATATATATATATATGCATAAAAGTAAGTCATCTGCATGTAATAATATTTAATAAAAAAAATAATTAAAAATAATAATAAAACAAATAATACGTCTTAAAAAATATGGGTCGGAAAAATGTAAACAAAGGGCAGATAATTCCTTTCTTATCATAAGCGCTGAAGAAGCAGATAGAAAGAAGAAAAGTCTACAGAATCGCTAATTAAAAAATAAATTAAAATCAACAATCTAGTACATATGTATATATATGCATATATATATATATATATATATATGCATATATATATATATGCATATATATATATATATATATATATATATAAATTAAATTTGGGAACATTTACAGGGTGAAACAATAAAAGTGTTGCCCTAAAGAAAACAACACTACATTTTTATTTGAAAACTTTAATTGAAATAAAACAATTCAGGTAACTTGGTTATGTAGTAGAGCTGACATATATCCAATGTAGCCACCTTCAGCCTCAACTACCGTCCTGTACGTGTCTGGAACTAGGAGCATGCCCTTTCTACAAGCGCCGACGGGAGCTTGGCAAATACTTGGCGAATAGCAGGAATCAAGCTGGCTTTGGTGGAGTGAGAAGCCATGTTGGTCATAGCACTCTTTCTAAAGCCAAGCATGAGTCTCTTTGGATTTGTGGGCTGGTGCCTAATCCTTCTGCCACCTAATTGCACTAGGGGGATCACCACAATCTTCAGCACATCCGGGTACACTTTGTGACTGACTTTCAAGTCGACTTCTTAGATGTGAGGCAGCATGATGTGACCCTCACTTAAAATTATACCAAAGACCATAACCGTGACCGGAAACTTTGTTTCATCACCCTGGGCACGTTCCTGTTATTCGTGGCAATCCAGTGATGCATTTTGAGGGTGTTGGTAATGGTCCTGTTGTCATAATTTGGATCGGTAGAGAGCATGAGTTGTACAGCGGCGCCTTTTCGATCTCGCTCGTTGAACATTGTGTCACTTTCAGACATGATAGAAGGCTCCTATCGCTGTTGGTATTTGTAAAAAACTGGCCAACTAGTAGATGGTCTGCAACAAAAGAAGAAAACCAGTTTTCTATTTAAACGGAAATGGAATCATATCGTCTTTTCTGAGGCGACAACTTAATCGTTCCAACCTGTATTAGCCGATATCTAATACATTTTCTTCAAATTTCACAAACATCTGAATTTTCATAAAACGTTTCCACTGCATTTTTACCCCCATTTTCACACGAATCAAGCTCAATATAGCTGACATTTTGGATATTTCAATATACTATATCTTTGTATTTCAGTAGCTTCTTCCAAAGAACTGCATATAGAACATTCTTTACGCTGACTGTTTTTTCTTCTACCTACAGCCTTTTTTTTTTTATAATAAAGGTCAAGAGGCATCTGATTACCTGTGATAATTTTCTTTCGTTCTTTTTAGGTTCTTACATTTGCCTTGTTTGTCGGTAAAAAAAAACACACAAAAAAACTGATACTTCAGTCAAAGTTCTCAGAAATCAAGGAGCACCCTTCCTGGGGCTTATACTTTATCTCTATTTGAGATTCATAGATATTCGAATATTCCATTAAAGTTCTCACTTATATCTAAAACACTGAATCAGTAAAAAAGTTGGAGGACATAATTTTCCTCTTTCCAATTCACCATTTAAATATGTTATAGTATATCTTTATTGAGATCTGTTGGTCTTATGTGATTCCAGGACAAGAATTCATCTAGTCTGGTGGAATAGCTAGCTTCATGTTATTACGTGAAATAACATCACATGGAGAAGGTGCACCGTTCCTCATAAAAGCTAGTGTGTGCTAGTCATTCGTTGTATATTATCCATACCAAGATCTTATTTGAGCCATGAATACAATATGATTTTGAATATTTAGTTAGGGTTTACTGGTAGGGAAAATATCCTCATACCAGGCTTTCCTGACAAGCTCCTCCACAGATAACCTTAGACACCCAAGGATAGTATCTAATAGACATCCAAGTTCCCCTCCCCCAGTAACATTCAAGTTTACTCCATTTTGTTTTATTTTACTTTATTCGAAGTTCTCAGAAATCAAGGGGCCCACTACCAGAAGCTTACACTTGAACTCGATACGAGATCCATAGATATTCGAATGTTCCATTAAAGTTCTTTTTGCCTCAAACACAGAGTTAATAAAGAAATTAACCATTTTCATATGTTGTAGTATATCTTTCGTTTTGGTTTCTTGGTTTTACTGGAGTCCAGGCCAAGAATTTATCTGGTCTGGTGGAGTATCCAGCTTCGTGCTATTACTTGAAGTAATATCACTTGGAGAAGGTTCACCATTCCCCATAAAAGCTAATGTAGGTTAGCTATAGAAAGGAGATCTCATTTGGGCTGTGAATACTATGTGATTTTGAATATTTGGTCAGGGTTTACTTCTATGAAAAAGTATTCTCATGTCAGATTGTTCTGACAAACGCCTTTACAGAGATACCTTAGACACTCGAGGATAGTGTCTAGTAGGTATTCAAGTTATGTTGAGAAGTGACCCATAAAAACAAAGAAAAAGTTGTTGGAAGTAAATGGCCCTAAAAAATGGTTAGAAATGATTTACCAACATCACAAAGTTGGTTGGAAATAGGATGAGTGGTCAGCTGGGAGTGGTCGAGAGACCAGTTATTTGTAGCTTACTGGTCACTAGAAGTCAATCCCAACCTATTTGTAAATATTCTAACCTTTATACCAAATGTACCAAAAGATTTACATGTAGTTATGAGCTATGTTGGCGACGTATCTGACAAGACATAATCCTGACTCTTACTTACTAACCAAGAAGCCATGTTTGGAAGTTCATAATGATATGTTAATGTGGTAGTGAATCCTATACACGGAAATATATAAGCATATATATGTATCTAACATTAATCCGAGAATTGTGGGAATTTCCTCTGTTGACAAAAGAATTGCTTGGTGATTTTAAAGTCAGTTAATAAAGACATATTTGCGTGGCCACGTTACAAACCATCATGTTACAAAATGTCACGTTACAAAACTTCACACTACAAAATGTCACGTTACAAAACTTCACATTATAAAATGTTACATTACAAAATGTCATGTTACAAAGCATCACATGTCAAAATGTCATGTCACAAAACATCACGTTACAAAACTTCACATTACAAAATGTCACGTTACAAAACTTCACATTACAAAATGTTACATTACAAAATGTCATGTTACAAAGCATCACATGTCAAAATGTCATATCACAAAACATCACGTTACAAAATGTCACGTTACAAAACATCATATTACAAAATGTCACGTTACAAAACTTCACATTACAAAATGTTACATTACAAAATGTCATGTTACAAAACATCACATGTCAAAATGTCATGTCACAAATCATCACGTTACAAAATGTCACGTTACAAAACATCACATTAAAAATGTCACGTTACAAATCTTCACTTTATAAAATGTAACGTTACAAAACATCATAGTAGAAAATGTTACATTACAAAACTTCACATTACAAAATGTTACGTTACAACACTTCAAAATATCAAACTTTTTGTAATGTACCTAACTTAGTCCTCCACAAAATGTTCTTAAAAAAGAAAAAATGGGGAAAACACAACGAATGTCCTTAGTTTCACTCAAGATCGAATCATTGGAATCTGATTGATTCTGTCCACATGTAAAGAAGCGTCTTAGAAAATTTAAATAATTTGAATAAAGTTCAAAGGAAGCAGACAGCTACCATCGGTCGTTGTACCATTGTATTTTGATTTACCTCGTTTTTACATTACCTTTAAACTTCTGGATATCAGTACAGTCAGGAAAGCAGCTATCACAAAGAGAATTCCAAAGTCTAGCTGTTTGAGGGAAGAAACTATTAGAGTAGAAAACTTTATGGCATTTAGGGACCTCAACAGTGAAGGGGTGAGATTTTGTTGCTAAACGGGTTTTTCGCGGATATGTACATCTATGGGGCACAATTGCAATGAGTTCATCAGAGCACATTCCATTAAAATACTTATAAAACAGGCATAGGGATGCAACATTGCGGTGATGGGACAGAGGTCGGAGCTTAGTTGATAACGTGGGATCTATTAGATTGGAGACTCTTTTTTGTACCCTATCCAGGAGGGAGAAACTAATGGTAGATGCACCGGCCCAGATGTGGCAAAACTACTCCATGCATGGGCGAATGGTGGTTTTGTAGAGGTACAGGATACTCTCAGTTGTGAGTAGTCTTCTAGCACGATAAAGGGAACCCACCTTTTTTGCAGCAGCAGCCTTTGCAATGTCCTCAATATATTTGTTCCAGTTCATATTGCCTGTGAATGTTAAGCCGAGGAGTTTGAAGGAAGAATTCTCAGGTAGAGTGTTATCTGTCATAGATATTAGTGATTTGATATTAGTGATTTGGAAGGCTTCTTTTAATTGTGAAATGAGAGCAGCTTTATGTTCCTAGCATTAAATGTGAACATCCATTTATGACCTCATTCCACTATGGCCTGCGGATCATTTTCTAAGGATTCTGCCGTTGTCTTAGATTTATGGACATCCATCCTCCCTCGTGCATATTATAGTGAGTCGTATTATCAACAAATGACCTAAGTTATAGATAGTTTTGATACCTGCATTCATTTTTATATTTCTTAATAATTGTTTAACGTGCATAAAATTCATTCAGGTATTCGTGATTCTTGCTAACTAGCAGTCATCAGCAGAGTTTGATTTAAGTAAAGATCGATCAACTATATTATTGGTAGTCTAAAAACATATATAATGCATTATAAGTAGGGCTAGGACAACAGCATATTCTTTTCATTGTTTTGGTTCTCAAGTGTGTATCCGTTGATATGCTTTTATATAGGGTGATGTGGTTATCGGCTGATTAACTGTGTCTTACTGTGTCTGATATATACCCAAGAGTCAAAACAATGAAAAAAAATAAGTTTTTTTTCCGATTATATACAAAACTAACAGGCTGTTCAGCATTGTCCAGTCAGAAAATACGCTTCAATATATTTTGATTCAAGCACATTTCGTATTTATTATTACAGAGCCAATTGTCTAATGTAATATTATATTGTAGCCAATATATAATAATGCTTTCAAACGTTTAAAACAATGACTCGGGTGCCATCAGCTAGAACAGAAACCAATAAATTTAGCGCTTCATCCTTTTGAACTATTGACAGATAGATAAGAAAGGTTAACAATTAAGCGACTTCAAGCTATGAATGTATATTTGAACATGTTCAGAAGTAATAAGTTTTATCGACTTACTCCTGCCAAGGTCAACTGATTTTTAGCAGCTATTTTACTGGCTCAAAATACAATCGAAATTGTTCAAATCCCCTATATAACAAGTTTCAAGTTTGTAAGCCAAAAATTCATAGAAGAATTTAGTAGAGACATTTCGCACACACGTAGACATGGTCACTTATCTATCTATCTATCTATCTATCTCTCTCTCTCTCTCTCTCTCACTCTCTCTCTATATATATACATACATACATATATATATATATATATATAGATATATATATATATATATATATATATATATATATATATATATATATATATATATATACTGTTACGAATAGCCCTCCATGTGGAACGACGAACGAGGATTACATAACAAAAAGAAAAAAAAAGAAAAAAAATTTTGATCATCGGGTTCAAATGCACGCGGTATATCGAACAAGAGGGGAACACCTTTTTCAGACCAGTGAAATAAAATAAAATAGGCACAGAACACAGTGAAAGAAACGCGGTCTTAAATTTTAAATCAACTTTATTACAAAGAAAATAATAGGCTAAGGGAGGGGGTGAAAAAATTAAATCAAACAGCAAAAGAAAAACAAATCAGGAGGAAGTGTCAAAAAATGCCGACAGAAAATACATCAATAAAAAAATAATAAAAATGGCAAAATAAACGAATTGCAATCGCACAGAGAGGTATATCTAGAGAGAGGACTTACAGTTCATATTTTTTTCTATCTGAAGTTTCTTTGGTATTCTGTTGTTTTAGGGTCCCTTTCTTCTTTTTTTTCATTTTGGGTGTTTGGTTCTACGACGCATGTCCACAACTCGGACGTTAATTTATAAAGTCCGTAAGTCATTCATTTTGTTTCAGAATATTGTGTTCAAATCCTTAGTCCGTTGTAAATTAGTTTCCTGTTTAGTTTTAAATCGATGAGTGTCCGCACTCGTCCATTATCAACGATAACCCGAACATCGTCTGTTAGCCACGACGGTTTTTCAGAAGTGTCTATAAAAAAATGTTCTCTCTCTCTCTCTCTCTCTCTCTCTCTCTCTCTCTCTCTCTCTCTCTCTCTCTCTTCTCGTTTTCATCAATATCCGCTTGTCTGTCCTTTTCCTTTCTTTGTTCACTTTTTGGCCCCAAGAAACCCGAAACCAACAGGGGTCAAAAGGTGTGTTGACCGGATGACCTCACCAAATCGCTGACTCATGCTGAAGGGGTGTGGGAAGTGTTAATATCACTTGAACCTTTTATTCAACTCTTTCCTCCTCTCTCTTTTTTCCTACACTCTCTTTGTCTCCTTTTGCTTCGGTGACAATTCAAACTACAACAAAAAGGAAAGCCTAGGTGCATTCTTCGTCGGCCAAAATAAGTTAAATTTAAAGCCTTCTCTTTAAGCCATGTAATTTATTTTTAGGATTATGTAACAATATATATATATCTTGATTCGAAAAGTGTTTATTAATACTTGATTTAAGAATGTTAGTGTGTTAGATATCAGGGGTATATATTTAAAGATGACACGGATTCATATTGGGGCACATATATAAAGATGATGAGGAAAACATTTATAACAGTTCTTATATGCTTCTTGGGGTGTTCATATATAACCGTTCTTATAACACCGATATTGGAAAGATAATGACATTTTTATATATTGCATCATGACGACGACTGTGACAATTCCTGAGTGGAAGGCATTTACATATCAGACAAGGGATTATTCTTCTTAACATATACCGAGGAGAGGGTGATATGTTGCACAGTTCTTAACACAGAGGAGGGGAGATACATAATCTTCGAAGGGTTACACAATGTTCATTATAAGATGATAAACACAATTATCTTTCGTTCGTGATGAAGGATGACACAAGACAATAATTACAACATAATTCTTTATTCATCTGATCGGTCGGTCGATGACGTCAGGAATTCCACTTGTATCTACATGGTTAATCTTCTACCCTCCGCCTCTAAGAGACTCTCACTCCAACCCAACTCTTGGCTGATCAACTCTCTGACTAAAATCCGAACCCATAGTATCCTATATGGAGATATGTCTTTTGTTTATCACGTCAGAAGTGTGTTTTCAAACGTGACTAATTTCACGTGGCTTTTCGTATGTTTGTCCAACACACCCTTGACAAAACAAAAGAATTCTCAATATATAACTCTAACCTATTTTAAACAATATAATTTAATTTTCATTGTTCATTCTTTTACTGACATATTTAATATTCAGATTTCTAAAAGAATTAACAATAGACTTAATTTCTAACATCCCATTTCTTAACTTTGCCTACAGGGTTCGATTCTAGGCGTATCCTAATCTCATTTTTACTTATCTAATATTCTTCTTATTTACATGGAAAGGGGACAGCCCTTCCATGTAACAGTGATACCCATGGAGCTCAATCATAATAGCCCTTTTCCATGTAACAAGTTTAGTAAAAATACGTGAAATGTGAATTTTAAAGTATTGCATTCATGATGATGATAATAATAATAATAATAATAATAATAAATTAAATTAAATAAATATAAGTGTAATAACTAATTAATTTATAATTTGATCTCATGGAGCAATGAATTATTATATGTTTAATAACAAATAGGAATTATAATTAATCAGTCATCTTATTATTATAACTTAATTTAGACTATCGATAAATAAGACTCATAAATATATAATATAATATATTATATTGAAATGTTTTTAATAAGATATATTAAAGGATTTGTTCAAAGGGCAATAACTCTGTATAGCTTAAAATTAAAATTTTACTTTTAATATTTTTCGCTCAGGGTAAACAATTATGATAACGGATTATACAGCGAATTCATAAATTTCAACTAAATAAAATTATAGTTTTAGAATTACGAAATACATTTACAAACCCGACGGTCAATCTCAACCGCGAGAAATATCGTTGAAATTTAAAACATTTATTTTTTAAATGTCGTAATATTTGGCCATAGTGATCTACCGATTATAATATCATGATATATATATATATATATATATATATATATATATATATATATATATATATATATATATATATATATATATATATATAAAGCTGAACGTCTGTGTGTGGGTCTGGTCACGAACGTGACATAGCCTTCGGGCCAAGATCAAAGTGTGGTATCTGTTCCGACAGATACTGCAAGCAAAGACCTTATGTGTGGGCGACCCCACAGATAAGACCTTGGTCAATGTAGGGGCAACCCTTCATACCAATTGTCACTATCCAGCTCCCCTACTCCCCGGGGAGTTGGTCCCCATTTCCCCTTCACTCCTCACATTAAAAATCGGCCTTGTGCCTAATTTGCTCGGTGGGGGAGCAAATAAATACCTGGTCACGAATAGGCTCCTATATGGTTGACTATTTAAAAAAAAACTGATTACATATAATGATAGAAGATGTATCGAGACACAGGAATGGGTATGTTTGATCTGGCAGAACAGTGGTTCATTAAAATTGTGGTGTCTGCGTTCGCGCCTGGTCCACAAAGTATGGAAATAAAAAATTTAAAAATTAAAAAAAAAAGTTTACAAGTGTTTTTTATATAGATGTACATAAGAATACTTTGATAAGTATGTTTTTAACTTAAATAGGGATGGTATAATAAAATTGTGGGGTCTGCATTCGTGCCTGGCCTCCATAGAATGTAAATAGGCACAAACTTTAATAAAGACTTTTAATATATATCTGCGTAAGTATACTTTGATAATTATGTTTCAGTTTGAAGAAATATGGTATAATAAAATTATAGAGTGTTCGTTCGCGCATAGAATGGAATATGTCACAAAGTTTAACAAGGTTTTTTAATATAGATCCACAGAATATTGTGATAAGTGTTTCAGTGTGAACAGGTATGGTATAATAAATTATGGGGTTTATCTATTTTATTTTTACTTTTATCATATTTTTCTTTGTTTTTGATACTCCCAAATTCGAAGCTATCTCTTTACAGCCCTTCCTTTTCATAACCTATCAAACTTTCATAAACCAGAGTCCATTTTCTGTAGGCTGTTTTTGAACCCAGTCAACGACGGGTACTTTTGCTAGTATATATATATATATATATATATATATATATATATATATATATATATGTGTGTGTGTGTGTGTGTGTGTGAGAGAGAGAGAGAGAGGATTAAAGAGTTAAATTCTGTAGATTAAAATATACATACAAATATATTAAAATTAAGAATTTATTGTTTGAAACAAGGAATATATGAAAAAGAATTATATTTATTCCCTGATTTTCAATTATGGCTCATATCATCAGAGAAAATGAACTGCAATTAGCAAAAGTATCAGTTATGAATAAACGTATATTTTGCTCATCAGCACATATATTGAAAAAGTCATTTAAAAAAAAAAACATTTCAAAAGCATAGATAAAGCCTGAGCAACGTTGAAATGAGTTCAATTATTTCCGAAACATTTCTGCCAGGTCGGACAAATAATAAGAAAATAGGATAAATTGGGGGTAATAGAGTAATCCGTAACATTCGAAACAAACTACAAATTGGACGTGACATCCAGAATGTGTAAAGATCCCATAGTATGATTTCCGTGAATATAAGAAATGGTAAATACTATCGGTGAGCTAAAGATATATATAGACAGGTACTTCATATTAAATTGCAGTCCCAAGAAGTATTAGGGGAAAAAAAGGGCTATCATGCATTCAGTCGATGGTATTGAAAAGTTGTCTCTGATGGGCTGGTCACATTGTGCGTATGGATGATTGTCGTCTGCCAAGGAATATATTCTATCGAAAGATTCTTTTCGAAAGAAACTTTCTATCCGCAAATGGCCTGTAACGGAATCGATAAAGTCCTTGGCAAAATTCAAATCTAAGTTGCATACTTTTGGGGGTTGAGTGTTCAATCCTCAGTATAGGCGGCCCTCTAAATACAACTGCGGATTACTTAGGACTTCTGTCCAGTCATGATTGATGGAACGAGTGCAGAATTCATTCTACTTACGTGGATTAAATAAAGGGTTCTGTTTGAAATTTCATGCAGATTCCCAAGTTTGATAGGAAGATTCCCGAGTTTGATAGGAAGATTCCTGAGTTTGATAGGAAGATTCCCAAGTTTGATAGGAAGATTCCCGAGTTTGATAGGAAGATTCCCGAGTTTGGTAGGAAGATTCCCAAGTTTTATAGGAAGATTCCCGAGTTTGATAGGAAGATTCCCAAGTTTGATAGGAAGATTCCCGAGTTTGATAGGAAGATTCCCGAGTTTGATAGGAAGATTCCCAAGTTTGATAGGAAGATTCCCGAGTTTGATAGGAAGATTCCCGAGTTTGATAGGAAGATTCCCAAGTTTGATAGGAAGATTCCCGAGTTTGATAGGAAGATTCCCGAGTTTGATAGGAAGATTCCCGAGTTTGATAGGAAGATTCCCGAGTTTGATAGGAAGATTCCCGAGTTTGATAGGAAGATTCCCGAGTTTGATAGGAAGATTCCCAAGTTTGATAGGAAGATTCCCGAGTTTGATAGGAAGATTCCCGAGTTTGATAGGAAAATTCCCGAGTTTGATAGGAAGATTCCCAAGTTTGATAGGAAGATTCCCGAGTTTGATAGGAAGATTCCCGAGTTTGATAGGAAGATTCCCAAGTTTGATAGGAAGATTCCCAAGTTTGATAGGAAGATTCCCGAGTTTGATAGGAAGATTCCCAAGTTTGATAGGAAGATTCCCGAGTTTGATAGGAAGATTCCCGAGTTTGATAGGAAGATTCCCGAGTTTGATAGGAAGATTCCCGAGTTTGATAGGAAGATTCCCAAGTTTGATAGGAAGATTCCCGAGTTTGATAGGAAGATTCCCGAGTTTGATAGGAAGATTCCCAAGTTTGATAGGAAGATTCCCGAGTTTGATAGGAAGATTCCCGAGTTTGATAGGAAGATTCCCAAGTTTGATAGGAAGATTCCCGAGTTTGATAGGAAGATTCCCGAGTTTGATAGGAAGATTCCCAAGTTTGATAGGAAGATTCCCGAGTTTGATAGGAAGATTCCCGAGTTTGATAGGAAGATTCCCAAGTTTGATAGGAAGATTCCCGAGTTTGATAGGAAGATTCCCGAGTTTGATAGGAAGATTCCCAAGTTTGATAGGAAGATTCCCGAGTTTGATAGGAAGATTCCCGAGTTTGATAGGAAGATTCCCAAGTTTGATAGGAAGATTCCCGAGTTTGATAGGAAGATTCCCGAGTTTGACAGGGAGATTCCCGAGTTCAATAAGATAGACGTGAAGAAGGTCAGAGGTTACATTGGCCCAAACGTTTTGAAAATAACACCAAAATGAGAACAATAGTCGAATAATCCAAATAATAAGAATATTCCTGATATGTTAAAAATACTGTTTGTCCTCAAATAATTACGCGCCATATACCAGGTTCTTGAGATGAAGTTGTTAATGCTGCCTGGTAATTGGATAAGAACAACTCCTTGTCTGCATGGTTCGACTGTGGAAGTGTTGGAATATGTAAGAGAAAAAAAGGCAAGTGACATGTTACATAATATAATTGTCCATTTTTGGTTCATAGAAACTTGCCACAAGCGTAGATAGATGCCACTTTGAACTTCATTTATAAATCAGTCCCACGGGATGAACATGGACACTTTCAGGTTCCACCCGCGAGAAAGATTATTGGACCGTATTCATCGTCAGCCGCTCGGTAAAGTATGTACGTGAAAACAACATATCCGAACCCTGGAGGTCCTTTCGTGCAAACAGTGGCAACAATGACATGCTTTTTGACTCGAAGGCAATTACACAAGTGCTTTCAACAACAACTTGGCCTATCATGTAGGTATTTGGAAAATCGATTGCATAACGTTGGGATTGTGTTCTATACGTGTATGTAGGTCCAGAAATGTTTTTCCGGCTTATAGGACATTGTGACAAATACTGATCAACATTCTTTACTGTAAAATTCAACGTGTAAAATAGGTGTGATGCTGCACTGTTATTTCTACGCATGAAACATGAAAAGAAACTGAATCCTAGGAAGATCTCCATCATTTTTTTTATTCACCGTCACCCAAAAAAAAAATATATATATATATATATATCGCCATATGGACGTAAGGGGCTACTAATTAGGACCATGCCTAAGAAAGATTAACAAGATGTTTCTTAGTTCTTAATATTTGTCTTATGGTTAGTGATGTGGTTTGTACGATAGGAATTTCTAGTTTGTTTAGTGTGCTACAGATTATTGTATTATTGGTGTGTGTAGGTAAAAGAAGATGTCTGT
>NC_136509.1:31841284-31936284 GCF_053919585.1 Euprymna scolopes | reverse complement strand
AAAACGGAAACTGTGGGGATCAAAGCATACGAAGAACAAGTAAATAAAACCAGGTAAGATTCGCCTTATCTTGTCCGCTTCTGGTTCTACCTCCTTTTAAGTCCCCACAAAAATATCGATTCTACTCAGCCTTGAGAAAAAGAGCTGTTATTTTCGATACCGTTGTTGTTTGCTATGCGGAGTACGTTTTCAAAATCTTTGTTCTCGTACACACACACACACACACACACACACACACACACACACACACACACACACACACACACACACACACACACACACGCACACACACATACACATATACACATATATATATATGTGTATATGTGTATATGTGTATGCGTGTGTGCGTGTGTGTGTGTGTCTCCCGAAATTAATCAAAATTCCATACCCCCAACAGACTTTATATACACTGGACATTACCAACAACCTGGTTACAAAATAATTATACAACGAGGTGAGGAATGATAGATGAATAAACAGTTAGACATTTCTCTACTTGAACATACCCGTCTATTTGTTTGTTTTTCTTTTCTTTACTCTCATGATTCCGGTCCTTTCCGCATTGCTTTTTGCTTTTAAAACTTCCATATATTCTTTTACCAGCAATGCTTCAAGTCAACTACGATTTACATATATATATATATATATATATATATATATATATATATATATATATATATATATATATATATATACCCAAACATGACAAAAAATAGACACTAAATTAAACATTTTCTCTAAATGTATGTTTATTTATATTTACAGATAGGGATATTGTTGAAATAACTAGAGTTTCATTAAAATTGCATCTAACAACACTGAAGCATGCCACGAACCAAAGGAGTATCAGACCTATCAGAATTTCTGCGAAGACGAATTATGGGTAAACATAAAGTAGGTCTCAGTCAACGCAAAATAGTAGGAAATTTTTCAAAGTGATCGTGTAATTCACAAGAGAGGACAAAACCTCATACATGTCGCCCCTGGTCATCTGAAAGAACCTTGTGTACGAAAAGAAATGTCGCAAAACCTCTGATTAGAACACAAGCTGGTGCCAGTCTCAGAATAGCTGTCAAGTATCTTCACAAACTGTGCTTCTATGGTAAAGCTGTGAGAAGGAAACCTTTTCTTCGCCCTACCAGTATCAACCGCAGAAAAGATTGGGCTCGTGAGATGGTGTAGAGGTCTATAACCTTTTGCAATAATGTCATTTCCTCTTATGAGTCGCGATTATTATTATTTCCGGACAGTGGAAGGGTATGGCTCGTTTAAAAAAAAGTTTGACTGCAGCCAACGCTGAAACATGGGGTTTTTCGGGTATGGGGTGCAATTTGGAGGGATGATCGCTCAGACCTGGTGAAGGACGAAAGAAACATCAATTCTGCTAAATATGCTTCAATATTAAATGAAAGACTCCTACCAATATCATCAATTGGTAAAATGAACCAAATTATTATTGCTCTGCTAGGGCGACAACTATTGGTTGAGCCAAAATGGGAATAATAAACTTCCATGGCCAATCAGTCCCACGATATGAACCCGATTGAAAACCTTTGAAGCAAATTAGACTAGAACTGTAGTAAAAAAAGAAATCCCTCTTCCAAGCTTAACTTTTAGCATTATTGCGTCAGACATGGCTAGAAATTCCTCGGTATGATATTCAAAAATTGATTCAATCTCAGGGTGATAGCATTAAAAATAGCAAAGGAAATACTAACCAAGTATTAATTATTAAATTTGTGACTATTTATCTTTGATTTTGTTCTATAAATAATGTTTACTGATATAAGCTGTTGCTGTGTGTTTATTCTTTTGTGTCATGCCTCTGTCTTTCTCTCTCTCCCCTCTCTCTCCTCTCTCTCTCTATATATATATATATATATGTATGTATATATATATATATATATATAGTAATTTATAAAATATATATGGCGATTAAGCTACACTGAATATTCGGCGTTTCATCCACTATAGGATTCGTCAGGCTTATGCGCGAATTCTGTGGTTGTTTCTTGTTTTTATATATGTTGAGGATTTTAGTTAGCCAATCAGCTTTCTAGTATCCACGGCGCCCCTTCCTATCAGCCAATGGGCATGCATTTTATCGAACAAAGGATCTAGGTTAGTGGTTTAAGGCAGACGATTTTCCTCATTTCTGCTCTTTTTTATATATATAAATATACATATGTGTACACACATACATGCAAACATACACACACACAAATATATATATGTGTGTGTGTGTGTGTGTGTGTGTGTGTGGTCGTTTATGTATATTCATGTTTATTTAATTTATTCATTTGTTTGTTTTCTATTGTTTTTGTTAGTTTTAAAAGCTATTTTGTATCGCTATCCTAGAGTAAGTTTTATTTTGTGAACACAGTTGTTTGCTATTTCTCGTCTACAGTTTAATAGATTTTGGAGTTCTTTAAAGTAATTTATAAAATATATATGGCGATTAAGCTACACTGAATATTCGGCGTTTTATCCACTATAGGATTCGTCAGGCTTATGCATAAGCCTGATGAATCCTATAGTGGATGAAACGCCAAATATTCTGTGTAGCTTAATCGCCATGTATATTTTATAAATTACTAACTAGCTCTACCTACGTATTGAGCACTTTTGAAGTAAATACTTAAAGTTTACGCATAAATATATACTTTCGTATATTGATTTTATGTGAGTAAATGAAGTAGCTGCCTTACTTTTAATGCTAGGTTTATTTATGGTGTCTTTTAAATTTAATAAAAACCCCTTCAAAAGTTGCTGATGAGGAGACCTTGCTTATTAAAAAACTATATGCAATAATTATTGTTCGTAACTGGATGTCTACCACAATAAAAAGCACTGTTTTCCGAAACGATCGTACAGATAATTGATTTTGTTGTTGTTCCTTCTTATGAAACGGATTTTTAATTTAATTATAATTTGATTTTTTAAATTTTAAATTATCAATCACATTACTTAATATTGAATTAGCTCTAGGATATTTATCTATCGAGCTTATTATATATCTAAATTACAACGAGCACTTTCTCTTTCCTGTATTTCAATTAAACTAGTAATTTCACTGTTACATTGAAATACACTCAGCTTTTTAGACTATTGCTCTAACCTCCTATATATATATATATATATATATATATATATATATATATATATATATATATATATATATATATATAAGAACACGTAGTTAATGAAACATGTTAAAAAACACTTTGAAAAAGAGTTAAAAACATATTTAATTCTCGTTTATATCGCGAGCTGTTTTAGCAAGTTTTCAGCCTAACTTGAATTGAAATAAGAAAATTGTGCGAATTTCCTTTTCATCCATCTTTTATTTTATGTGCTGGGAAGAAGAACTAATTGTTTTAAAAGGATTATAATTTAAACGATTGGATAAAGTGAAAGAAACGCGCTTTAAAATTATATTAACATATGAAGTAAAGGTATTATAATGAAAACTTGAATGAAAATACATCATTTAAAGTCAAAAATAAAAGTTCCGTAACAACTTTTTCTGAACCTAATATATATATATATATATATATATATATATATATATATATATATATATATATACATATATATATATATATATATATATATATATATATTCGTATTCCTGTCTGTCTGTTTGTTTGTTCACAAGTTGATTGATATATACGAAATTCTATCATTCGTTCATATATAAACTATACTTATTGCAAAATATAAGGTTATAGAGGTGATTTCATTTGCATATTACATTAAGGAAAATCGACTTTATTAAATAGCGGTGTATTAGTTAATGTTTATAGTGAAAGAATTATTTTAAGTGTTCGATTTAAGTTTATTATTTATTTTTGATTTACATTGATAACATATTTAATTTAATTTGTTTTTCCCGACATCGATTTTTTTATGAATCGGTTTGAGTTATTTCCCTTGGACAAGAACGTTGTTCTTTTTGTTTTTATTTTCTTTTTCGGCGAATATTAAAACTTATATAGCAGGTGTTGCGAAACCGAATTCATGTCGACCCTGGCGACGCTGGGTATGCATGCTAATATATATATATATATATATATATATATATATATATATATATATATATATATATATATATTCTCTCCAAAATACAATAATTGATCAATTTCAATATATATATATATATATATATATATATATATATATATATATATATATATATATATATATATATATATATATATAAGCATTTCATCCCGACGTACATTGCCCGGGTGTTTAGAGGTGTATGTTGAGCAAAAAAAGTGGTAGTAGGAAGGCAGGCTCGAACCTGTACCGCGGAGGAGAAAAAGAATGGGAAAAAACGTGACGTATTTGCTGTTACGACCACCGCGAAACAGGAAGCGACGTAAGTTTAAATTAAGGCTAGACAATCGAAAAGAGGGGATGACTTTCGATAATATCGGCGAACAAAGCGACCCCTCCCTGTAGAAAAGTGCCTAGTTGAAGGTGAAGAAATGAATGTTTTTAGCCATTTTTTCGAAATTTGTCGTTTGAAAGGTCGAGCTTAAAACCGATACAGATCTTGTGAAAATCTGTCGCCTCTGTTGAAAGTTTTATGCAGACATGCAAACATACATACATACATTTATATATATATATATATAATTTTCGACCCAAACCGATTAAAAAGCTTGTCCTATATCTGAATACCCTTTATGTAAAATTTCAAATGTTTAGACCAGAAATTGTCTTAGTAATTTGGTAGAGACCGCAAAGGTCAAATTTTTGAAAAATTTGACCCCTATTATGACCCCTTAACATTTATTGGTTTGGGCTCAAATTCATTTATTAAGTTTGATCCATGGCCAAGGAATCTATCTCTAAAATTTTAAGTGCTTAGTCTCAAAATTGTCGGAGGAGTTTGATAGAAGTCTCAAAGGTCAAATCGTTGAATTTTGACCGTTTGACTGTCAAATTTCTGGCTGTAAACGGATTACAAAGATTTTACTAAATCTCAGTACCCTGTATATCAAATTTTGAGTCTGAAGACTGAAAATTGACAGAGTTATTGTGTAGCGAAATGTACACAGACAGACAGACACACAGACAGACAGACAGACACTTTCACTTTTATATATATACTAGCAGTTCCGCCCAGCTTTGCTCGGGCCCTATGTACTGTTCATAAGATTATGTTCATATGTATACATTAAAAAGTGTGAATATGTAAAGTAATGCCTTTCTGTATAATAGTCTTCCTTAACTACCATAGAGAAAAGACAGACATCTTCACTTTTATAGATATATAAATAGATTGATAGATAGATAGATAGATAGATTGGATGCAATATATAGCAATGATTTAAAACGTATAAAAATAAGACTCATCGAGAATCGAAACCAAAACGTTCAGCTGACGATCTATTTTGCCTCTGCCGTCAATGACTGGGCTATGAAAACATGTTTACTACAAGGCTAAAAATTAAAATATGAAGCAATAGCTACTACGTTATGCATTCATAATGTCGGCGTTCGACCTTCACCTGGCAAATGTCATTTTTTTTAATTTTCACATTTTTGCACCGATTTTTCCGGACTAAAACCCAAATATAAAGTTTTGCATTGATTCAAATACCTTATATATGAAGTTTCATGTCTGAAGACCAAAAACTCTAGGAGGAGTTTGGTAGGCAAAATTTGTTAAACAAAAATATATACGTATACATAAATATACATGGAAAAAATTTTGTGTTTGATATAAACGTTTTACGCAAATATTATGCAATTATAAATCATATAGAATATCTGCATGAATATGATTACACGTAATAGTTAACTAAAGATGATTATCCCATTAGAAAACCGAAGCAACTAATAGGGAATTAATTAAAATGAATGTTTAAAAGAATATGCAAATTAGCCAGATCTTTTGCTAGTGAATGCAATTCCACAACAAAAATTATATTTTCTTTTTAAATAAATAGAAAAGAGGGTTTTTAATATGAATATCAATACACACAAAGAAAAACGAATTTATAGGAGTATATATATATATATATATATATATATATATATATATATATATATATATATATATGATATGATATACTGAGTTCGTGTAATTCAGTAAATGTTCATATACCAATGTGTTTTAAGCCCAAAAGAGTTGACTTAAGGAGTAAGCTACAAAATTATCATATTTCATAATTGAGCATTAATATACTGTGAAAGCAAAATCAAGACTTCAAAAAGAGTGTTGATGGCAACAAAAAGTGTATTTCATTTTACGTTACAATTGTTTCCATGTCCAGTCGAACAATTTCAAACATAATGTCGTTTGAATGAATATATATATATATATATATATATATTAAGTTTTTAAAATATATATAGCAATTAAACTACACAGAACTTTCCGTATTGTATACTCGTAAGTATTTGTATCCTGACGAATCCTCACGAGGATGAAACGCGGAAAACTCAGTATAGCTTAATTGCCATATATATTTGGAAAACTAACTATCTAGCCATACTTACGCATCGGGCACTGTTGAAGTAAATACTGAAAATATGTACATAATATTTTCTGTAGATACATAAAATAATAATTATTGTGATTATATATATATATATATATATATATATATATATATATATATATATATATCGTCAATCATTTTATCGAATCAGTTACGTCGAGGTGACCTATCGGGATCCATGGCTTGTTGAATCACTAACAAACATTACTAGAAGAAACAGGCAGAAAGTCCTTTGCCACTTCCGGCTGGCTGATATCGTCGTGTAACCAATCAGAAGAACGGATTCCGGGATTCGGCGTGCCCACTTTTATTTGGCACAAGGGACCAATTACAAAGCACGCGTTACAAGGTTGTGGATCGAGAATTTACAAACCCCTCCCCTCGGGCAGGGGCATGCGGAGGGAAAGGTTCGCGGATGTTGCGATGGCTCTCGAGCATACAAAATTTGGGAGGCATTCAAATCCTTACATATTCAAATAATCTCTTTTTTCTAATAACATTTATTAGTACTAGGAGTTATACTTTAGTTTATGGAGTATAGAATCAAGGAGGTGTTTCCGAGCATTACGAAGACATCACTAGACCTTTGCACGCATTGCAGAGTCTAAGAAATTTTAATATCTGTAAAAGCAGAAATTTATTTACTTTATTCGGACTACATTTTTAGTGTCTCAACGTTTCGATTGATTTAACCTCCGACCTTATTCACGTATATTTTGTCGAACTTGGGAATTTGCACGGAATTTTGAACGGAACCCCTATTAAACTCACGGGAGTAGAATACTCTTGTTCCGTGTACCATAACTGAATAGATGTCCCAAGTAATTCGCAATTGTATTTTTGGTGTCTGAGGATTTAAACTTCAACCTTAAGAAGCGTTTATCTTACAACTGGATTTTATCAAGTATTTTATCCACTATGCCATGGGTTGTTACAGACAATTCTAGCATGAATTTTAGGAGCCTTACAGAAACCATAGCAATTTACTTCTGTTGTTCGGGTAAAACTGGCTTTCTGAAAGCAGTTTCTTTAAAATGAGAAAAAAATAATAAATAAATGTATAGTTTCTATGTAACCCAACAACAAGATGTACGTTTCAAATTTTAATCCACCGGGTGTTGTGTTTATTGCCAACACAGGTGCATCGTGTCTTGTTATCTACAAGTAACAAATTTATCTACATGGTACGACCCCCAGTTTTTCATTATACGAATATTCGCGTCAAACCATGATGTTTTGATTTCTTATGTGTACGCACTTATCTATATATTCCAATGTTAATCAAAGATGGCGGTCATGCGATGTGACAAAAAGTATACAGTGATTTGAATGAACGCACCCCCTCCATACAAAGACCTTGTTTATCTTACTCCAAAAATATCTTGCTCATAATTTTTTTTATTTAATTATCCATAGACACATGTTTTGTCACTTACAACTCATCAGCATGGCCGAAGATAGCAAGATTCGGAACCAAAAGTTTGAAACCTAAAGCTGTACCACTGAGCTAACTCCTGCTATTGCTGAGGTGCACAGAGTTTTTGGACGATGTCATTTATTTGTATATTTTTGTTTGCGATACTTTTGAACGAATTCAGTTATTTATATTTATACAAATACGATCAAAATTTTATTTTCATCCAAAATCATTTTTGATTTCATTTATCTTTTTTATTCACAAAATTTGTCAGAATCTGTTAGACGGATAGCAAATTGCTTTTAGAAAATATTTTAAATATCTTTATACTTTTAAAGGAAAGTAGCCAAAAGTTATCTCCCTTGTTCTAAAGAGATTTTAGAAGTAGAGTTATCTGTCCCTGCATTTTGATCAGATAAGGGAAAAATCAAATGGAAACACCATACGCCTATTATTGTTTTTCTTTTTATATACAAACCTTCGTGCCAAACTGTAATCTTTCAATTCATTGCTTCGAAGTTGGGATCGACGAAATTTGCTTTAATTATTGACTGAAGTTTGACATAGTATCTTTTATTTATTCATTTATTTTATGTTAGAGATGGGCTTCCAAATTCTCTAATCAAACATTGTTTCGAAAACAATTATAATAGTATCTTGTTTCGTATTGATTGCAATATATAATGATCTGATTCTCTAATCAAACATTGTTTCGAAAACAATTATAATAGTATCTTGTTTCGTATTGATTGCAATATATAATGATCTGAATAAACGCACTAAATATTAGTTTCACAAAGGAGTCACCACTTATCAAGGTCCGGATGCCACTCGAGGATAAGGGTTAATGAGCGTAAAGTGGCCAAAGGGTACATGTCGTAGTAATCGTTAGTAGTGAAAATTTGGTAAATTAGATTACTTAAGAGGATGGCTCATCAAGAATTTGTTTATGTTAGACTTGAAGCCAACCATATTGTAGTCAGTTAGAAAACAGGAAAACGGAACAGAGTTCCACAGGTGTGCAATTTTAAGATCAACCTTTGTTCATGGAATCTACGTTTAGGTTTAGGCACTGATAAAGAGTGTGGGAAATTATTGATAGTGGTTTCAGCTAGACAGGTGGGTTTTTTATGAAGTTCAGGACGGGGTGTGCATAGATTGGAGCTTAAGCAAGCACTGGCCATGGAAATAACGATAAAGCAAAAGCAGGCTTGAAACGTTTCTTCTGTAGGAAAAAGGTTGCTGGGAGGAGAAAAGGCCCCCCCCCACTAGGCTACGGAATCGATGTTAAACTCTGTAAAAGAAGTGTTATATTGGCTTCATATATACAAAGGAAAAATATGTACATCGTACGCCTCTCTTTATTTTCGATATACGAATCTTCACGTCAAGCCATAATCTTTCAATACTTTGTGCATCTGGTCTGGTCTGGTCTGGTCTGTGTCAATTAAATATGGCGGTCGTGCCCGTGTTGCACAGTTACAGACAACAAAAAAAAGCAAGAGTAGTGCGACAAAAGTATACAGTGATTTAAATGGACGAAGTTATAGGTAATTCCTGGGAGGCCGCACCTCCGAGGACTGAACAGGGCTATACCTAATTCCAACAAAGCAGGACTAGCTGACGCCACAACGATTCATTTGAAATGATTATTAGGGCTATGACAAGAGAATATTCTTTTCATTATTTTGACTCTCTAGTATATATCAGTTAATATCTTATGTTTTTATATAGAGTGATGTGGTTCGCGATTGATTTACTCTGTCTGTGTCGGATATATACTCGAGAGTCAAAGCAATGATAAGAATATGCTGTTGTCACAGTCCTACTGATTATCAATGTATGGCATAATCACGTTGTCACACCGGTTCCTGTCAGATGATCGTAGTTAAGCACCATTGAGCCTGGCTAATACCAGATGGGTGACCATTTGGGAATTCTAGGTGCTGTATGTGCTTTCCGCTTATCTCATCATTGTTTCCAGTCGTCCTGAACCTCCACTTGCCACTGGTATTACACAATGTCGAATCAGGAGAGGTGTGGTTGGAGATTGCGCAACTCTTGCCACAAAAAATTCACGCGCAGACACCCTTACCGTGGGTATCCATAGTCTGTCAAACTGAAGGCCTTCATTGATTATCAAGGACGTATTTTATTTACCTCTTCTCCAATATGTTAGATAGAAGGTCAGATATAGTTTTGAAAAGCCAGCACATTAATATAAGCGAGGTGTGGCCTACAAAACATGCCCGAGCACTACATTCGGAATTTTCCGATATAGCCACCTTAGTCGATTGCCCAATAAACTAACTCTTTCTCTGGGTGAAAGTAAAGCCTGGGAGAATAGAACTCCAAGAACTGAACAGAACTATACCTCAGCCCGACAACAACAAAGTGGACTCATTGTCAAGGACTTATCCTGGAATAGTGCAAGCACCTGCTCAAGCTGTACCAGGTGAGTGATTGTCAAAGACGTATCCGCAACAGAGACGAAGGGTCACAATAAAAATTCAGCACAGATGCGGTTTTTACTTCGGCAGCAAAGTCAACAGAATCTTGACCATTCTTAAATTGTCTTCTTCCCTGTTGGCTAGGTATGGCTAGTTTTGACGCTGTGCTAGTCTAGGAGGTCTCCTCTTCCAGATCGTTACCTCCCATCTTTCGGGAGGAGTAAATCTATTGCTTATTGCATGAGACGCTTCTACCGGGTATTGCTGACAGTTTTCTTGGCAATTTTTAATAGGCTAGAGTTCTCTTTTAAAGGCGCTGGCTTGACTCTCCTTCACCTCCCGACCTTGTGTCACATCTTCCTACGGTGGGAAAGAAGTAAGTAATAGTAAGATAACTTTATTATTATAGAGGTGTTTCAGTGGAGGTTTTATTATTTGTTTATAACAAGACACTGGTCCAGATTTAACTGCCCGTCTCGTTTCGTGTCAACGCCGTGCGTATCGGCGATAGTACCGCGGTGTGCAAAGCTTTGTTCACACAGTTTTCTAATACGAAACGGAAAAACGATAAGCCTATGATACAATCACCTATAGCTTCTTTGTTTTATCTTGACCGGTCTGTCTCTTGGGTGGCAAACGATGTAGATAATGAAACCCACGAGAAAAGGTAATGATTGCGCTTGAGGGTGAGGGAAGGAAGAATACAAATGAAGAGGGTCTGGGTCTCTTGTTTGGTTCCAGAAGAGACGTCGCCAGATTTGTAAGAAATTTTGGCTCTAGGATGTGACACAAGAGTCAGAAAGTGGGATTGAAAAGCCGACGCCTTTGAGGAAAAGCATTCTGACCTACAAAAAAAAAATCCTGTGCTGCCATGTCGGCATTCCCCGGTAAGGGCGTTGCAGGTGATTAGCAATAAGCAAACCCCTTTTCAAAGAGAGAAACCAAATCCCGCAGAGCACCAGCATAATTTTTTTTATTACTTTTGTTTCTTTTTTTTACTGTTTCAATAAATAATTCAAAGTTGATCAAGGCACAAACACCTATCGAGGATAAGGGTTGATGATGTTGTCGGTTGGCGATGGACATCTTCAAAGGACTGGAAATAGTGCTTACTTTTATCTGGCATGAACCCCTACAGGTACAGATCTACGTAGAAATGAAAAAAAAAACTTCAAACAAATGTTAGATTGCCAATAAACATTTCATCTATTTACTCCCGCCTCTCATCAAACAGTGTCTTCTAAGAAAACTGTATTTAAAAACAAATTCAACTTCTTACTAAGCGTTCATTTTAACTTTATGGATGTGAAAGCTGACCAATGAGGATCGATGACATGCGTTGCATGGATAGAATTCCATAAGAATGATGCAGTGAGTGTGTATTGTGAGTCTTAAAGACAGGCGTAGATCGGACGAACTCAGAGGAAGATTAAATCTGGGCAATGTAGGGAAATATGTACAGAACAGAAGACTTCGTTGGTTTTGTCACATTCAAAGATTGGATGAGGATCCTTGGGTTAGTAGATGTAGAATGCTTGAGATGACATGATCAGTTGGCAGGGAAAGGCGGAGAAAAACATGGGAGGAAGTGATAAGGATGATCAGAGATGGATTAGTTTATACTTAGAGTCGCCTGACACGAGCTAGAATGTAAATCAAGCATTAGCGCGATGATGATGATGATGATGATGATGATGATGATGATGATGATGATGATGATGATGATATTGTTATTGTGACTGTTGTTGTTATCATTGATGGTGATTACGTTAGCATTCGTTTCCCCGATATATTTCTATTAAGAATTCTTTCTAGAAGGATATTGAGTACTTACGAGAGGGACCACATGGAAGTTGCCAATCTTCGTAAATGAAAATGGTGTTGTCGAACGAACTAGGCTCGAACGTGGCACATCCGGATTGTCAACCCCTGTTGTTAACCACTGTCACATCTCTGACAGTGATGATGATGATGATGATGATGATGATGATGATGATGATGATGAAAAAGAAATATCACAGAATCTATGCTCTATACTATTAATAAAATTCAAAATATTTATTTGTTTATGTGTGTGTGTGTAGAGTAGCGTCCAAAACTAAGGGACAAAATTTTAAAACCGAATATTTGTTAGAAATTACAACTGTGAACAGCTGAAATTTTGACAACTGGTAGTCGTTATCATCCATGATAACATACTAACATTTGAATCATTTGCAAAAGATGGAAAAAAGATTATAACAATTATTAATTTATTTTCAAAATAGGAACGTCTTAAGTAAGGGACAAAATTGAGAAAAACAATGTAAACCATATGCTATATTTAAATTTTTTTACTTCCTCTAAAGAATAAGTCTTACTTAGTCATTTGTAAACGTTACATCAGTCGGCACCATGGCGAAACGCCAAAAACTTGATTACTCTGTGAGACAAGCTATTGTGAAGCTACACAAGGAAACGCACACCATTAGAGAGGTTTCAGAGAAAGTGAAACGTTCCAAGAGTGTCGTAGGCATGATTGTTAAATCCTACAATGATACTGGAAAAATAGTTAGTGCTTTTAAAACCGGCAAACCCCGCAACATTTCGGCAAGAGAAGATCGAATAATGCAGCGTATGTCATTAAAGGACCGTTCTTGCACAGAAATTAAAAGGGTTATGAATAGTACCTCATGTGTTAATGTGTTAAGACAGACTGTTTCTAGACGACTGCAATAAATAGGTTTCTTTAATCGAACCCTAGGGGAGAAATCACTTGTTAATTCGAAGAATAAGAAGAGATTAGAGTTTGCAAACAGGTATGTAATTTGGACATATAAAAATTGGGCAAAAGTATTTTTCAGTGATAAAGCAAGTTTAATTTATTTGGAAATGATGGAAAAAAACAATGTAAAGAGATGTATTGGTGAAAGATAAAGTGCAAAGTGTACTAATAAAACTGTCAAGTTTAGGGTCGGAAGCGTCATGGTATTTGGAATGTTTTCTAGCCAAGGTACAACGCCTCTTGTCCGGTTACAAACTCGTGTAAACGCGCAGATCTATAACAAACATTGTTCAAGATCATGTTGTGCCAATCATACAGAATTCAGGTTTCCATAGGACTACCTTTATGCAAGATAATGCCCCATGTCACAAGGCAAGGGTGGTAATGAGTTACCTTAGCGAGCAAGATTTCGAAATTATAGATTGGCCACCGTCAAGTCAGGACTTAAATCCAATAGAAAATCTTTGGAATACCTTAGGAGGATTTGTGGGTGAAGTATTAAAAAGAATGGTCTAAAATTAGTATCGAGGATGATCAAGAACTGATTTGTTTCTTGTAGTCAAAGATATGCAACTGTCATTGAGAGCAATGGCTCATTTACTAAATATTGATTGTACATGTATTTTTTATTGTTTTTTGGCTGTTTACATTGTTTTTCTAAATTTTGTCCCTTATTTTTGGACGTTTCTATTTCGAAAATATAAATAGTTGTTATAATTCTTTTTCTATCCTTTGCAAATGATTCAAATTTTAGTATGTTATTATGGATGATAACGACTACCAGAATTTCAGCTGTTCACAGTTGTAATTTCTAACAAATATTATGTTTTAAAAAGTTTGTCCCTTAGTTTTGGATGCTACTATATATACCAATAGAATTTTCAAACGGATGCACCGAATTGAAAAATTCTTTTTTTTTTCCTTGAAAGGTGTGAGTTCATAGGTTGTCCTTACCTTTATATGGTTCCTAACGAACAACACCGAGTCACACAAAAAGCTCGAAATAAGGGGTTGGGGGCCGTTTCGTGCAATTGTCGAAAAAGTTACCTGCCCATGTAAACGGAATTTAGCACTGTCTGTATACAGTCGCGGTAACATTTTTCGGCATCCGGACAGGACTTGTGAAGCAAGGGATAACGCGTCTGACTACGGATCAGAGGATTCCAGGTTCGAATCCTGGCAAGTCCGTAATAATTTTAACCATCATTTTATCCAACGTTTACTCATTATTCTTACTCTTATTTAGGATATTTTTGTTTTTTTCAGTGATTTTGTTTTGTGCATACAGTAATTTCCTATACTCCGAGGTCACAGGGTAAGTGTTGATGGTAAGACGATGTTGAGTGTACTTGATGTTGAATGTACTCGGCGTTGTGTGTGTCGATGCGGTGCAGCCGCTAGTATATAATATAAATGTATAGATAAAATGCTTTTAAATATTTCATAGAGTAAAACATCGCCGATCGTTAACGAAACCAGAATTATTGATGTCTTCTGCTCAAAGGTTACACAAAAAGAACGTCTTCCTACTACAAACATATACGAGTTTGAACAGAAAAAAACTTGCTGGAACCATTTGAAAACAGCATTTTAAAAAATGAATTTGAATATTTAGAAAATCGAATATTAATTTTTTTTATTAAAAGATTAAAATCATTTTTCCTGAGATTTTCGTTGTTAATTTAATACAATTTGTTACTAGAAGTCTCTGTATTTACTTTTCGTCTTCATATTGTGGGTGGTATTAACCCAAAAGGTCGGCTCCTTGTAGAGATGTGACATAGTGCGGACGCGCGATTGCAAAAACAAGCGAAATGACGCCACCGGCATGGAAAAATAAAGACTTTAAAAAGGAGATCATATTAGAGACGGAAATAACTTTCGAGATCAAGTGGGAGGCGTAGATGACGTCTGAGAAGATGATCACAGTGATAACGAGAGAATGGTGAAATAAATGGTCGTTGTACAACAAAAAAGGCGAGTTGAAGTTCTTTTCTTTTCTTTGTCCACTGTGCGAATGAGCACACAACGTGTTGGTTCCCGGACAACGTAACAGACAGACACAAGGTACACGTAATGTTGTTAACTACTGTTGTAAAGTCTGAAATCGATGTGCACTGCGTGGTTATCGCGAAGTTTGAATAGAGAAATTGGGCCACTTCTGTGAAAACATTATTTCGTATGTTTAATGTTATATATATATATATATATATATATATATATATATATATATATATATATATATATATATTATTATTATTATTATTATTATTATTATTAAATGATTAAAATATTTTTACTTTTTTCTCTAAGTTTTCCTTGTAAAAACAACGTATTGATAGAAGAATACTTATTATTTTGTTGTTTCTTTTTCTCTTCATGTCATGTCTATAATATTGTTAGTAAAATGACACCCGTTTTAGCAAGACTGGATGTCGGTGTTTAAAGATACTTTTAAAACGGTATTTTTCGTATAAAGTTAGAGTAAGTAGAAAAGTTGAAACTTCCATAACAAGTTAACGACAAAAACTAGGGCTACATGTCAGAATATAACGTTTCGGACAGGAAGCCTAACGTGAGACGTGGCGAAGACGAAAGCAAAATCATTCTCTTTGCCAAACGATGTGATTGGGATTCGGACGTCATTTGTTTTGTAACTCTGTTTCCATTCGTCAACCACATCGGCGACGGGACGAAGAATGATGATGCATTAATAAGTAGATGATGCATAAATGTACAGCTTGGTAACAAAATAAAACATCAAATATTTCATTGCGGAAAGTCTGTTGCTGAAGTACTTTTAATTTACTGGTTTCCATATTACAAAACTAAAGGTTTAAGGAAGACTGATTTGACTCGTCATTGCTACGAAAAATATTCATAAAATCTATACTCCTATAAATTTAATTTATTAAAACTTTTTTTCGATTTATTTAAAAAGAAAGTACAACTCTGTTTTATATGGGTCGTGGAATTGCATTCATCTACAAAAGATTGCATATTCTTTTAAACATTCATTTTAATTAATTCCCTATTAGTTTTTTGGGTTTTCTTATATGATGACCAAGTTTTTGGTGACTATTACGTGTAATTATATTCATGCAGATATTCTACATGATCTATACTTGTGTAATATTTGCGTAAAAAGCTTATAGTAAACACGGACCTCTATCTATATATATTTATGTATGCGTATATATATTTGTTTAACAAAAATTCGCCTACCAAACTCCTCTGTCAGTTTTTGTTTACAGCCAAGAAACTTTATATAGAAGGTATTCGAACCCATGTGAAACTTTATATTTGGGGTTTAGCTGTGGAAAAATGGAGCAAAAATGTAAAAATTAACAAAATGAAATTTGCCAGATGAAAGTCAAACGACGGCATTACGAATATGCATGCGTGACGTAATAGCTATTGGTTCATGTCTTAATTTTTAGCCTTGCAGTAAACATGTCTTCATAATACAGTCATTAACGTCAGCATTCCTATCCCGTCGCTGTTAACCACATGAAGAAGGCCAAAGGATAAGTTGGCAGAAACGCGGTCAAACAACACCAACTATGAAGATAAGGATAACAGTCCGCAAAAGTATTAATACACACAAAAATAAACTTTTATTTTTATGTAGACAGATAGAACGAAAAAACAAATCAAGATCAACAGATAACTAAATAAAAATTTAAGATTTTGTGCAAATAAAAATTATTTAAAGAAATATAAAAAATAAAATTTCATTATTTTTTTATTGTTTCATGATAATACAAGAAGTGTTAAAACTAGAACATTTTTTTTAATAAAATATTTTTACATGGTTTCCTATTTCGTTTCGTGCTTAGTGACTCCCGTTTTGTATTTACATGGACTCTATCCATTTCTGCCATCTTAATTATGGGAACGTAACTATTAGAGATTGCCTCCCCATTTTGGAGGTCTTTGCGTGAAATGATGTTGGTACACTGTATGTGATACCAAGAATTACAGATGTCATACTTCAATTAATCAATCAACAAGGATTTTGTCACTCAATGAGGAACTCTTCCCTGGACTTTAGCCATCTATTTCTGTCCTGAGTTATCTCCTGCCACGTTGGAACCATGTGCTGTATCAGATCGTTCTTGGTCTTCCCTTTGGCCTCTTATGTTCAAGAGGTGTCCATTGTCCTCATGGACCATCTGTTGTCATTTTGTCTGGCTATGTGCCCTGCTCACCTTGTTTGGATGTCTTGATGGCAGTATTGATGTCAATAACTCTTGTTTGTTAGCGAAGCCAGATGTTTGTCTTTCTGTTTTGTAGAATATGTTCAACGTTATTCTCTCTATATTCCTTTATGCCACTGCTAATATTTCACTTTGGTGTGACGTCAAGGCCCATGTGTTACATGATAAGGGCTGTCCCCTTTTCATGTAAGTATAAAAATAGAGAGATTTAGTTAAAATGAAAATGAAATAGAATAGACGAAATTCGAACCTCGTAATTTAGGTTTAGAAATAGATTACGAGAGAGAATTAGCAAATGGAATGTGAAAACAAACCATTGTTTAGCTTAGAGATAAAATAGTTTCAAGAAAAGAATGTGCATTGTCAATTTTGTTATGAAAATTCAATTGAAGAATGCAACTATAAGATAATTTAATAAACATGTTTTAACATATTGGAAAAATAGGTTACTGGGAATATAGGTTAAAATTCCTTTTGTAAACAAAGGAAAAAGTTTTGGACACGCATTTCCAGAACACGTGAAAGAAGACACATGTTTTAACATGTGTATGACGTCATGGAAAATGGGAAGTTCTCGAGATAGTTAGAAACTTTAGAGTTAAGCGAGGAGAAACTGAGAGAGAGTCAGAGAGTCTGAGGACGACAGACGACAGTCCAAACATGACATTCGAACGTCTAGAAGCGAGACGGTCACCTTTGAAACTTAGTATGTAAAGCTTTGAATTCTTGACTCAGAAAACCACGACCGGTCGGAAGAAGAAATAAACCCATCATGTGTTTTTATAAGCGTCGTCTTTGTGTTGTAATTCTACCAAAAATGTAAAGTGAAAATTGTCATTATATGTCTTATATATATCATGTGTTTTAAAATGTCTTTACATACACGTCTCGACATCTCCATATATACAATGTGAACACTAAGACTGTCTGAACACTGTTTCCTCACTCTAAGAGCTTCTATTATACTTCTAAGTATGAACATTTTATATATATGAATCTCGTCATAACACGAACATCTCTCTCAACAACATCATCTCTCTCTAAGACTCTCAACAGCATCACTTTAATAAGACCTCATAACAACAATAAAGACAACAACAAGAATAATCATAATAATAATAATGAAACGTAACATATGTTCCACTACCATATGTCATATTTAACCCAAAGATAATGCGGCCTCCTCTCTGTAGTATCAGTGTCAGTATACCCGATGTTGTTTTTCTTGTTTCTTGTTCTTGTGTTCTTATACCCTTGCCTTTCTCCTTTCTTTTCACTGTCACATCCTCTGGATGCTGTAGCAACCTCCTTAGCAGCTGCTGTAAGGATCTTCCCATATCGGAATCCAGATATTCTAGCCAAATGATCTGGTCCCTGTTGATTGCAGAGCGATGTGCAGTTCTAGGAGGTCCACTCTACTAGGTTTTGACTTCTCTCTTTGCGTAGAGGCTAGTTTATTGCTAACTGCCTGAGGCATCTTTACCGGGAAATGCTGACGGGGCTGCCCAGGCACTTTTGCAGGTCAGAGTGCTCATCCTCGAAGGGGGGGGGATAACCTCTCAATCCCATTTTCCGACCCTGCTGCCAGAGTCTTGAAGTAGGAAAGAACTAAATATCCCGAACTTCTTGCAACAGATTGAAACTGGGGAGTCAATTGTTTGGGAAATAAGTCTGCACGGAAATAGGCACGAATGAGCATGAATGTCCTCGAGAAGGGGATGAATATGAGTGTTATAGAATTTGGGACAGTGCAAATACTGGAGAAGGAAAATGTGCAGAACACTGTTTGAGCAGTGAAACGGGGTTGACTATTTACAGTGACCATTTGGAAAGTTAAAGGACAGATGTATGAGCAACTAAATTCTGCTATAACGATCTCTGGCTTGAAGGATTGATCTTTTAGGCTATAAGCATCATTGGAAAATCGTTTATTTGCATTGGCACCTAGTAGGTGATGCCCTTTTTCTTCTCTGCCACCTCTTTCCTACAGAAGAGATGTCGCTAGTCTGTCTTTGCTCTATCGCTATTTTCATGGTAGGTACTCGCCTGAACTTGAACTTATGGTTTCCGCTTGCCAAACTTTCACAAAAACACTCGACTAGCTAAAACCACTATATATCATTTTCCTCACTTTTTATCTGTTCCTAAATGTAAACGCAGATTTCATGAACAAAGCTTCTTTACCAGAACTGCCCGCATTTGGAACACTGTTCTGTTGGCATGTTTCCTGGCTAAATACAACATGGTGGCTTTGAAATCTAATATAGACAAGTTTATGCTAGGTTGTTTTCATAAATAATCAAATTCCACCCAATTTACATAATTAAGGATTACTTCACTACCACCTTATATTCAATAACCCTTATCCTCGAGTGGCCTTCTGACTATGATAAGTGGTGGCTCAAAAGTAATGTCTCCCATGTGATCATGTTTTTCATTATTTTCATCACTATAAAGGATTTTCAACTCTTTTTTTCCTTCATAAAAATAGAGATAAGGCATTAAGCACTACGTTTTTTTTTTAAATGAAGATATTTTTTGAACAAATAAATTATACACTATTACATTTATTATGCATGAATTAATATCAGTACAAATCAATGGGCGTGTTAAAAGCGTACAAAAAGATTTAAAAATGTGCGTGGAAATTAAATATTTTCTGCGGTTGCAAACTTGCTTAAAATTTCTAAAACTTTTACAACGCCCAACCAATCCTTAGGGTATTTTTTTATTTTCATCCGGAAATAAAGTAAATGCCTCAATTTCATGTTGTTAGTGTTATAATATTTAATTATTATTTTACTGATATCATTTTAATATTAAAAAAAAAACTATTTATTGTTTGTTATTATTGAAATATCATTTGTTTTTGTTTTACTCTGCCTTTGTGCTCACGTTGTTATTTCTGTCCAAAGAGTTTCCCTCCCAATGTTGAATTTTGGTGCGGCATAAGTTTCTATTGGTTTCCTGTTTAAGAAACATTCGTTCTGAATGGTTTATAGATGATCAAGTGCTGACTTCATCATCTGGACACAATATCAGTGGATGGGGATCACCTTGACACAATTAAAGTCCTGAAAATTGTAAACCTGAATTACATTAAGTGCTCCACCACCCCCTAAAAATTATCATGATAAATCTATGTGCTTCAGAATCACAGGAACAGTTTTAAGGTTTAGTGATTTAACAGATAAAGAAAGTTTTGTGCAGTCGCCTTTCTGGAGTAAAAAAATGTAATGAAGTCAGTTTCAAAATAGCTGCAGATCTGGATGGCAAACAGTTTAGCACAAAATGTCTACATTTGATTAACTCAGTAAATGCTACTTTACGAAACAAGGCCTTTGCGTGTTCAGTTGACAGATAATCTTAGTGTTTATTGCTCCACAAGTACCATAGAAATGCTATAGAGAGGTTTGTGAAGGGTATCTAGTTGCTGGTGCCTAATGACCCCCATGGTACTTAATGTTCTAGGTTACCCTAGATATATTTTTTCTTTCACACTGTACCATTAGCATTTCCGTAATAGTTATATATTAGCAAAAGTACCCGTCGTTGACTGGGTTCAAAAACAGCCTACAGAAAATTGACTCTGATTTATGAAAGTATGATAGGTGATGAAAAGGAAGGGTTGTAAATTTGGGTTGAATTTGGGGGTATCAAAACCAAAGCAAAATATGATGAAAGTAAAAATAAAATAGATAAACCACATAATTTATTATACCATACCTGTTCACACTGAAACACTTATCACAATATTCTGTGGATCTATATTAAAAAACCTTGTTAAACTTTGTGACATATTTCCATTCTATGGAGGTCACGTGCGAACGAACACCCCATAATTTTATTATACCATATTTCTTCAAACTGAAACATAATTATCAAAGTATACTTACGCAGATAGATATGAAAAGTCTTTATTAAAGTTTTTGCCTATTTCCATTCTATGGAGGCCAGACGCGAACGAAGATCCCACAATTTTATTATACCATCCCTATTTAAGTTAAAACATGCTTATCAAAGTATTCTTATGTACATCTATATCAGAAACACTTGTAAACGTTTTTTTTTTTAATTTAAAAATTTTTTTTTCCATACTTTGTGCACCAGGCGCGAACGGAGACCCCACAATTTTAATGAACCACTGTTCTGCTAGATCAAACATACCCATTCCTGTGTCTCGATACATCTTCTATCATTATATGTAATCAGTTATTTTAAAATAGTCAACCGTATAGGAGCCTATTCGTGACCAGACACACACACACATTCAGCTTTATATTATATAATATATATATATATATATATATATATATATATATATATATATATATATATATATATATATATATATATATATATATATATATATATAATCACTCCCATCTCTAATTGCGGGCTGTTTTGTATTTGTTCTTTTATTTCTTCGTGTTTTCCTCTTTTTAGAAATGTCTTTTATTCTCGCCAAAAACAAAACCAGGTTTATATCTAAATCGTGGGGGTTTCATTCGAGCAACCAAAAAAAAAAATTAAATTCTTATCGATTTATTTTGTTTACAACTTGCTGCATTCATACATTTCTTCATTTCCTTTAGCGTTCCTTTAACAGGGATTCAAATCCAATTTTCTTTTAACTTCGCTTGATGATCTAGACATGCTTATTATCTCTCATCTCCTGATAAACAAAACAGTTTCATGTTGGTCTGCAATTACGCCGGACAATATTTGATCTCAAACCCCGGAATTACAAGGTATGCGTAGTATAACCTTCCTAGTGTTTGAAAGCTAATTTTCCAACAAAAAATACCGAGTAAAAACACCATTAGTGTTCCATTACTGCAAGCTCTAAGAAAACGGAATCAAGTAAAAAAAAATTAGTACAACATGCAAGTACATATAGAAATATAAACGATCTGTGTAGATTACATCAGAGAAATGTCAATGTCTAAAATTTACAGGCGCCAAAAACCTTTTAAACTGTAGTAATGAAATATACATGAAATGTTTACACAGAATACATATTACTTTAAAAACATATTAACTAACTAATCCAACACGCAAAACTAAGGAAAAAAACTCATACGCATAAATTAATTTGACATATTTATAAAAACAGCTGCGTCAGCAGTCTCCAAAATAAACCAAAGAAAGAGGAATTTAAGTCAGCTTCGTTAATGACAATCCATGTCATTTTCCCGGGAAACATTAATTCATGAGTGGGAATAGCAATTAATCTGATTAGTTAAAATAATGATCACGTGTATACACTCATGACCAAAAAGAAAAAAATGGGCACGAGTGAAAGAAGGAAGAAATCGATTTTTCAATATTTTTCCATGAATTTTTGTTAATTTTAACTGAAATTTCTATTTTGCAGATAATTATTATTATAGCATATAATAATAAGTGAAAGAATTAATCTTAAAAATGGTAAGACCGCATGTTGGCGATGATATAAAAAAAACTGAATTGCAGGATTAAGGCAGTCGAAAATAATTTACAATCAGATTTTTGATATTTTAAGAAAAGAAAATGTGAAAAAATCTCTTTCTGTCGCGAAGAGAATTGGTCAAGTTTCTATAACTTGATTGAAGGATTTCAATATGAGTTTTTCATTCTTATATTTCTAATCGGAAGGTTCATAGATTGCGCCGTAGCCCATATGGCTAGGCCGTCAGTATTGCACACTTCATGAGTGCGACGACCTGGGTTCGCGCCTATGTCGGAGCACGTCACTGATGAGATGCAGTACATCGAAACCCACTTTGGATCTGGCGTTGTCCGTTATCGATGCAATTGCTCGATTCTATCTAATTCTGGGTTCTGGCTTTATCGTGAAAGGTGTATCCGAACGGGTATTTATATATCTATATATAATCTCCTCTTAATGTCTAATATGATATATATATATATATATATATATATATATATATATATATATATATATATATATATATATATCACATTTACTTGAAACGTAAATCAGCTTGTTTGTAGTAATGTCAACATTTTGGGAAAATATTAAATGAAAGAAAGATGAAGTAAGGAGAAAAGGAGGAGGAAATCCAAAGAGAGAGAAAAGAGATCAGAGAGAGAGAGAGAGAGAGAGAGAGAGAGAGAGAGAGGTAAAAAGTAAAGCAAAGAGAATGAAAGAGTGAAAGGTAGATAAATTTGGCGGTTAGGAAACCGAAAGCAGACGACTGCGTAAATGATTTTTTTTACATCATTTTCATTAAATTATTACGAATCTTCAAATAAAGAATATTATATATAATTTACCTCCATTTTTTTTAATTCTTATATTTTTTATCCGGTTCTACATTCTACGATGTGACAAGCAACGTGTCCTATATAACTAAGATAGTTACTGCTGGTATGCAGGCGGTAGATATCACATCTACAAACATTACACGTTTTTTTTTCAATTTTTCAATTTTTTATTTCCATACTTTGTGGACCAGGTGCGTACGCATACCCCATAATTTTAATGAATTATCATTATGCCAGATCAAGCATGCCCATTCCTGTGTCTCGATACATTTTCTATTATTATTTGTGATCAGTTTTCTATAATAGGCAACCATATAAGAGCCTATTCGTAACCAGACACACACACAGACGTTAAGCTTTATATTATACTAGCAAAAGTACTCGTCGTTGACTGGGTTCAAAAACAGCCTACAGAAAATGACTTATGAAAGCATGATAGGTTATGAAAAGGAAGGGTTGTAAATTTGGGTTGAATTTGGGGGTATCAAAACCAAAGCAAAATATGATGAAAGTAAAAATAAAATAGATAAACCACATAATTTATTGTACCATACCTGTTCACACAGTAATCTTTGTGACATATTTCCATTCAATGGAGGTCAGGCGCGAACGAACACCCCATAATTTTATTATACCATATTTCTTCAAACTGAAACATAATTATCAAAGTATACTTACGCAGATAGATATGAAAAGTCTTTATTAAAGTATCTGCCTATTTCCATTCTATGGAGGCCAGGCGCGAACGCAGACCCCACAATTTTATTATACCATCCCTATTTAAGTTAAAACATACTTATCAAAGTATTCTTATTACATCTATATCAAAAACACTTGTACACTTTTTTTTTTACTTTTTAAATTTATTATTTCCATATTTTGTGGACCAGGAGCGTACGCAGACCCCACAATTTTAATGAACCACCGTTCTGCCAGATCAAACATACCCATTCTTGTGTCTCGGTACATATTCTATCATTATATGTAATCAGAGTTTTGAAATAGTCAACCATATAGGAGCCTATTTGTGACCAGACACACACACAGACGTTCAGTTATATATATATATATATATATATATATACAGAGAGAGAGAGAGAGAGAGAGAGAGAGAGAGAGAGAGCTGTACGTTTATTAAATATATCTTTGTAATGTATATGTTTAATAAAGTTTTTCGAGCGTATATATCGATAGTGAACCTTCAAACATCACAAATCTATTTATTTCATATTCATATTGTTTTATTACTGATATGCTGCGTCTTACACATGCTTCATTGAATGGTTGAAATCCACCAAATAAAACTTTAGACGTTTCCTTAAAAAATACACATTTTTTTCCTTCCATGTATTATACAGCTGTCATGTTTTTCAAATCCCCGAAACAGCTACATGGTAGGCAGCTGAGAATGCCCGTTTTCTATTTAAAAGTTGTAGTAAAGTTTTTTTTTTCATCCTTATATAGTTGAATTATGTTTTGTAATTGTAGATTTTTTTTTCATCCTTATATAGTTGAATTATGTTTTGTAATTGTAGATTTTTTTTCATCCTTATATAGTTGAATTATGTTTTGTAATTGTAGATTTTTTTCATCCTTATATAGTTGAATTATGTTTTGTAATTGTAGATTTTTTTTTTAGAAGGCGGCTTATGCAAGAGCTAAGTTAAATTTGATTATGTTTTTGTTTTCGGGAATTTAAACTGCATTCTTTATTTTTATTTTTACATGTTTTTATTCAAAGCTATCTTAAACTATATATATATATATATATATATATATATATATATATATATATACATATATATATTATGTATACATATTATGTCTCTATATATGTATGTATACATGTATATATGTATAAGTATATGATTCTATATATATATATATATTGTGCATATATATATATATTGTATATATATATATATATATATATATATATATATATATATATATATACCATAAAAATATAAATAAAATTTGAGTACATTTATAAGCTACAATCAACATCCAAATGAATGCTTTAACGATAATTACGGTTTTCAAAAGGCGAACAATTTAAATATACATCTGCCTTACTTAAAAATTGCTAGGTTTATTTATGGTGTCTTTTACACATAAAAAACCCCACCCAATACTTTTATTGATGGGGATACTTTGTTTAAAAAAACTATATGTCAAAATTATTGTCCGTGGCTTAATGTCTAACACAATAAAAACATCGTTTCCGAAACGATCGTACACATTATTGACTTTGTTGCTGTTCCTTCTTATGAAACAGATGTTTAATTTTTAATTCTAGTTTGAATTTTAAATTATCAATCATAATACTAAATATATATATATATATATATATATATAATTTATTATTTAAATATTTAAATACAAAATTAATTACAAATAATACGTCCAAAAATGTGGGGGCGACTAGAATATAAACAAAGGGCAGATAACCTCTCCCTTTAAAGCACTTAGGGAGTGAAAAAATACCACAGAATCGCTTTTAAAAATAAATAAATACATAATTCTATATATATATATATATATATATATATATATATATATATATATATATATATATATATACATAATCATGCATATAAAAAATATATAAACATATATATATATAGAGAGAGAGATAAATAGTGAGTGAGAGAGGGTAAAAGAGAAAGCCAGAATGTAGAGCAAGAGAATAGGATTGTGGAGAAAGAAAGAAAGAGCGAGCGAGCGAGAGATAGAGATAGAGAGAGAGGGAGAGATTACCTGTTGCTCTACAATGAACTTAGAATAGATTGAATAGGCCAAACATTTTCGAGCATTCATTTTCCCGCGTAGAAAGCGCACTTATTCGCGCTTCTATTTCACTACAAATTACACTACAAATATCTGGTATTTGCTGCACAGTTAGTATTTCAAGGCCAAACCAACCGAACGTTTAGCGTTAAAGAAAATCCTTTTCAATAAATGATGAATTCTCATCTCGTTTTTTCACACTAAACATTTATGATTATATATATATATATATATATATATATATAGAGAGAGAGAGAGAGAGAGAGAGAGAGAGAGAGAAAGAAAGAAAGAAAGAAAGAAAGAAAGAAAAATGAAAGAAAGAAAGAAAGAGAGAGGGGGAAGAGAGAGAGAGAGAGAGGGCCAACCGAGTTATGTGTTCAGCAATGTTTCGTCTTCATTGTGAGACTTCCTCTGGATGAATGGAATTAAGAAAACAAAACACAAGTACAAATATTTGAAAATATATTTTTTGATGTAATGAAATATATGACCTTGTTCCGTTTCATACATTTCATAACATCAAAAAATATATTTTCAAATATTTGTAGTGATGTTTTGTTTTCTTAATTTTATTCATCCAGAAGTCTAGCAATAAAGACGAAACACTAATGAAGACATAACTTGGTTGTTTTCGAAATAATAGAGTCCATTTTGTGTGGGCTGTTTTTGAACCCAGTTAACGACGGGTACTTTTGCTAGTATATATATATATATATATATATATATATATATATATATATATATATATATATATATATATATATGGAGAGAGAAAGAGAGAGAGAGAGAGAGAGAGAGTGAAAGAGAGATTTATTAATCTTTATGCAAATACAGTCATGTCTTGCTACGATGTGCAGACCATTTCAATCATAATAGATCTCACCAGGCAAGTAAATTTAAAATTAAAATGGGTTCAAGACCATTTTTAATTTTAGAGGAGAGAAAATATACTATGCCATGACTGACGTGAAGCAAGGTTAGTGTTCTTATGGATTTAGATTTAATTACAAAAATCAAATTTGAGTCAAAAAAGTGGAGTAAAAGAACAGTCTTGGGGAAGGATAAGAAGGGAAAGGGTTACGCAGAGATATAGAGGGGGTATGAATTTACTAAGATGGAGAAAGGATGGATGGGAAGAAGGACATACCGAATAAAACCGTTGTCGTGTAAGGATGATGGTGTCAGAGGAGATATTTACTATTTTATAATTCAAGTCATTGGAAAATGTGTCGAACACGGAAATGGTTAACTGAATTGGGTCATATTGTCTGTCTATAAAACACGTCGTTCAATTTTTTATCTATTTATTTATTATTTTATTTTTTTGAATTATATCTTTTGTTTTGAAATTAACACTGACTTTTTAATATGAGATCAGATCTGGCTTCCCGAGTAGCCAGAGTAAGACTTAATGTTATTTTATTTTATTTTTGTATGTACTTTCCAGTGATAACAAATTGAATATTTATTTCTTTAATTTATATCTTAATAAATTAATATATTTAAGCTTGTCAAATAGTTATTGCTTTAGTTTTTATTTTGTTTCTCTATATATATACACATACATATACATACACACACGCATGTAGACACGCCCACAAATACATATGTATACATACATATATCTATATCGATATATAAACATATATATATATATATATATATATATATATATATATATATATATATATACGAACAAGCAGTTAATAAAACATGTTAAAAACACTTTGAAATGAGTTAAAAACATATTTAATCTGAAAAGGAAACACTAGATAAGTGGATAGTCCTTAATCCGCGGATTTTCGAAGAAATACTTTCCTTCTCATCAGAGGGTAGGAATTAGCAAAATGCGGGATCGTATTATAAGCTCTATCTCCTATTTGGTTTTATCGAGCTTTTACATCTGGCTGAGATAACTTTGTAAATATTAATTCTGTAATATTTATAATATACTTTAATTTTACCATCTTGGATCATTTTGGTAAACGTAATTGTAATTTTTTATTTTATATATATATATATATATATATATATATATATATATATATATATATATATATGCTTGCACAAGCACACACAAAGAAGCATATGTACGCACATATGTTGTGTTTAAAATGTTTATTTATTTATATAAGCATTAATTTTTTTACTTTTTACTATTTTTATTTCTTAATTTTATTTTAACTCATCATACTTATTATTACTTTTTTTATTTTCTTTTATAAAACGTCTGTCTTTCTTTATTATTTATTTAAGTTTTGGTATATATAAAGGGTGTATTTAAATCTAAAACATTTTCCAAGCGTTTTCAAAGAATTTTAAAATTCACCTACGGTTCCCTTTTAATCCCTACAGTCTGATAGTCTTTTCAAAAAGCTTATAGAGTATTTTTTAGAACCTAATTTATCTTTATAAAACTGCCATTTCTTTTTAATATTTTGTATATCTTTGAAAGTATGTACTTTGAATTATATTGGGAACCTCTAGTTGGATATTTTCCAATGTAATTCAATTATATTTAATTTTTTGATATCTTTCTTCCTGGCATAAAAACTTCAAATTAACTACGAAAATCGCCATTTTTACATCTCCAACACATTTGAAAATAATTTCTGACGAGGACGCATCACAGATCGTCTGAAACGCGCGTAGACGATTTCAATGACTTAAAAACATTATTACAATGATCCAAACATAATTCTCAATGAAAAACCAAGACAAGGAATAATAAAATAATGTTAAAAAATACACATTGTTGGTGACTACTCCCTTATTTAAATATATATATATATATATATATATATATATATATACATATTCATCCACATACAGTACTGTTTCGCTGTTTCACAGATCATCAGTGCGGCTAGACAGGCAACTGCCTCAAGCCAGGATCGAAACCCGACCGCTCAAATGACAGTCAAGGCTTCTCACCATTACGCTTTAGGCTGCTGCTGTGAGGGTAATGAATTTAACGATGTTTTGAAATCGTCCAAATGCCTCCGCTCGATTTTTTTTTACACAAAGAGCGTCGCTTAATACGCTAATGGCAGTTTGTATATCACTTCCCAAAATGCTCAACCCAAGATAGGGAGCATTATAGTCATCCACATGCAGTACTGTTTCGCTGTTTCACGGCTCATCAGTGCGGCTAGACAGGCAACTGCTTTAAGCCAGGATCGAAACCCGACCGCTCAAATGACAGTAAAGGCTTCTCACTATTACGCTTTTCGGTTGCTGCTGTGAGGGTAATGAACAGTGCGGCTAGACAGGTAAATGTGTGAGTGTGTGTGTGTGTGTGTGTGTGTGTGTGTGTGTGTGTGTGTGTGTGTGTGTGTGTGTGTGTGTGTAGTGGGTTTCTAATGGATGATATGTGTATATTTAAAGAAGTGGAACTATTTATCAACATTTACTATTTTTTTAAGTTTGTTTATTGTTTAATATTTTACATTATTTTTATTTAAACGTTTTTTTAAGCTTTGGCAATAAAGCATTTAAACACTAAACCGTTTACCATTTTTTTAGCAAATGTTTTTTATTATAATGTCGGTAGTAATCTTCTTTGTACAGATACACATATGTCTGCCTGTCTATCTATCTATCTATCTATCTATAATACACACTGTGTGTATATGTGTCCGTATATGAGTTCGTTACGTATGGACTCCGAAACTACTGGGCCGTTTTTTTTTTAATTTCACACAAATGTACTTTATATATCTGGAAGTGTTCTTAGATAAGTTTTGCATCAAAATGCTTTCGGTAAGTATCCAAAATCGATAATCGAATAAATCCCATTAAAGAAGAAACTGTCCGATTTTGACCAAAGTTTACAACATTATTCAACCTAACATCACAAGTACACTATCATCGCACAAACAAAAACGCCCGATTTATAAAATCAACAGAAGGCTATTTTATAAGAACGGCGCGTTCGAAAGAATGTTTCCGTTGAGAGCATAATGAAATCTTAAATTTTGCATACAACAATTTAGCCATTATATAAAAATGATTATTTAAAATCAACACTAGATTCTCTATGATGTATTGTGGACTAAGTCACTGCCAGGAGGTATGTGAAGCTTCATCCCGGTGCATCGCAGTTAGTTCCCGATTAAAACAGGCAATAAATTGATTTGATTTAAAAATGGGCGATTTCAACGGCAATAAAGATATTGGAAGTGTGGAGCATTCGTTGATCCTCATTCAATCCCGGACAACGTCGGGTCTTCCTGCTAGTCTATATGATAGCATATCTAAACGTGTATGCAGTGATGTGATATTTGCAACAGTGATTTTGTATAGTGTTTTCCTATTGTATTTCACAACGCGGATTCCATGAACAAAGCTTCTTTCTTAGAACTGCACGCCTGTGGAACTCTGTTCCGTCTGCCTGCTTCCCACCGGACTACAACTTGGATGTCTTCAAGTCCAACGTTAACAAATTCCTAATGAACCGCCCCCTTAAGTAAACACTTCATCAAATCTCCACACTAACGTAATGTACTTGCAATAACCCTTATCCCTGAGTGGCTTCCGGGCCTTGATAAGTGGTGATCACTGTGTAAAAAAAAAAAAAATCGTTCACGGGATGCTCACATGTGATAAATATTAGATATTGACCGACAGGTGGAGTCTTTAGGATCAGATGCCTAACCTAACCTCGTCATATCTTCTATTAGATCATTTCTACATGCTGACGATTGTACTTTTGTGTGTTGCATGGAGCATTACAGGAATTAAGTAGCGCACGCTTTGCGTTTATTTATTAGTTTAAAACAAACCGTTGCGTCAAGCTGTACCAGGAAACTTTATGTTTAAAATGATATGGTTTGAAAAGTCTGTGCACTATAAGAATGTTTGCGGTTCAGAGGGTAAACTCTCCTTTCGAAATAGAAATACAAGTCAGACATCTGAAAAGATGTTTCGACTAAGACCGAATTAAAGGTATGCAAAACAAGTGTTGTGTAACCCTTGCTTTGTACCTACGAGATTTTGGACACTTATTGAATATATCGTAACGTATTTCATGCTAGCTTATTGTCACAAGAAACTGTAAACACTAACAGCACAGTCTAGGATAACGAGGGAAATATATATATATATATATATATATATATATATATATATATATATATATATAGGGAGAGAGAGAGAAAGGGGGGGTAGAGAGAGGTAGGGAGAAGGAGTTTTAGTAAAAAAAGAAAATGACGATATAAAAATATATACTGATGAATACAGATTTATTCATTTATTCAATAAGGATGATACATGAATTAGAGGTGTAGGATAAGTAAAACTCTTTGTACCATGGTATTTCTAAACCTATGCTTCTCATCAGCAAAGGAGAGAAGATGCTAAGTAACATAATAGGGATGCGACGTCTAACGATGGTTACATTAGGAGCGGAATCGTTGTGCAGTGAGAGATAAAATATTGAGACTGTTTTGGGGGGAACTAATGTGATCTCTGTGATATAATATCTTTAGTGCTATTGTACTGGCCAGCCTCATCGTTGCTTAACTTTGGGGGTTATGTAGGCAACAAATATATATATATATATATATATATATATATATATATATATAGTCATCTACATATAGTACTGTTTCGCTGTATCACAGATCATCAGTGCGGCTAGACAGGAAACTACCTCAAGCCAGGATCGAAACCTGACCGCCTAAACGACAATCAAGGCTCCTCATTATTACGGCTGCTGCTGTGAAGGTAGTGAATTAATCGTCCAAGTGCCGAAGCTTTATTTGTTTACACAAAGAGAATCGCTTAATACGCTAATGGCAGTTTGTATATCACTTCTCAATATGCTCAACCCAAGATAGGGAGGAAAAGAGAATTAAACCCTTTACTTAATCGTCAAATCAAATGTTAAAAATACATGGCTAAATATAGTTTATTTAGTTCCCTCCAGGTATCCATACTTAATTTTAAACTATAATTAAATTCTGCTTTTTCTTAATTACGCTATGCAAACCTACAGAGTGATATAAAAAGATTATTTGAAATCCAGGTACTTTTATTATAATATTTTTGCATATTCTTATAGAAAATCATCCTAAATCTTATTTAGACGAAAAAAAAATGGTCCAAAAACGTTTAAAAAGAATATATTTTAATGTTTTCGCGATTGAGACAAAAATGACGGTGAATGGTTTGGTTTTGGAAAATTTTATATTCTGTTAAAAATAGTAGAAAAAGTTTTATATTATTCTGCTTTTCGTATGATGAAATTCGGGTTTTTATCTTTCTGGAAAAAAATTGCTCAAGAATAATGGATTTTAATAGACTTTAGTTCGTTTTAAAAAAATACAACTGTTTTTCTTTCACTTTTTAGCCGATCCTAGAATAATATATACATTAGAACCCCGGGATACGACGGCTCTAGGATACGTTTTTTTTTTAGGTTATGATGTGGAATTTTTTTTTTTCTGGCCCCTAGTTACGGTATTTATCCGCATTAGTGTGTAATTTATGTTATTTGATTATATACATGTGTATTATATACTGTACTGTCTTTTGCTACTAATTTTTCATGACGTATCATGGGGTTCTACTGTATTACGAGGAATAATTTGCCAAGAGGACAAATTCACAACAAAATTAATTTTAAAAAAATATGAAAATAATAATAATAATGTTGTTCATCAAATCCCGTCTGTGTTTGTTTACAATATCACGTGAACTGATATTTGGGCTTGACAATAAATGTGCTGGAAAAGTCAATTCTGATCAATGTTTTGTTTTAAAATATGCGAACGAAGAAATGATTTGCGGCGATTTTAATTGGTACCTCTTCTTTTATCGGAAGGAAAAATTTAAATAAAATGGTGAGGTATACCCGGGCTTTAACAGGGAACATTTGATCTGTAATATAATGCGCTACCACTGAGCTATTTCTTCAGACGTCAATAATTCTGGATTTTTTTAAAGAAAAAATGATATGCTAAGATTCTATTATCTCCCTTGCCGGTGTATTGTAAAATATCTCTTTGTAAAAATTATTCTTTTTTATGTATTAGAAAGAATATATATATATATATATATATATATATATATATATATATATATATATATATATATATATATATATATATATATATATATATATAAGTATCCTTTTTTGTGACAAAGAGCGGAGGTCCGCTTGAAATATAAAAAATAACAATAAAAATATTAAATACAAAAAGTAACATCGTTTTTCATGCTTAAAAAAAACCGTCATAACCTTTAAATCAATATCCTAGAAGCATACGTGGACCTTTAATGTGTGTGTGTGTGTGTGTGTGTGTGTGTGTGTGTGTGTGTGTGTGTGTGTGTGTGTGTGTGTGTGTGTGTGTGTGTGTTCATTCTTTGGAGTGGATTTGTGGGTGTCTATGAATATTTTTTTAAGTAAGATTTTAGAATTTTTATCTTTGCAAATTTTACATATCTCCCTTTCATTCTCTGAATCCTTTTTTTTTTTTCATGTCATAAACTTTGTAACGATTTTTTTCAGGAATACCTATTCGTCTCTAAAGAGTTTATGATACGAAGAAAATATCTTTCGTCATCCAACGAAACACGTGCAAGACGTAATATAATAAACATTTAGGCGTCTACCTGAATCAAAAATATGCAGCAGCGATAATCCACACTCCCGGACAACACCAGGCAGCCTTGCTAGTTTCAAATAAAGATCTTTAATCTATACGTTAACGGCAATTCAATTAAAGGCGCCAGCTAAATCCATTCGGAAGCCTTGTTTCCGATCCGAAGGACATCAATCGTGCTCCCTCGTTTTGTCAGTGTTTCCGAATTATTTGTGAAATTTCCCCGAAGATTAAGACAATGAGTGATGACCTCCGGGGTCGCTTTACACTGTTTTCAATTCGCCTGGTTGGGTGTGTTGAATCGATTGTACACGCGTACCGGACATTGGAAGGCTTCTAGCGCTCTCAGCAAACATTCCGCACGTTTCTCTGGACAATGGCTAAAACAGTCAACATGCCAAAATCGATAGTACAACGAGGACGAAACCGATTTTATGATAAATAATGATCATGTACGCCACAATCACATTGGCACATCCGGTTCTCTTTAGATCACTGTAATTAAACGAAGTCGAGCCTGGCCGATACCAGGAGGGTAACCATTCGGGAGTACCAGGCGCTGTATGTAGGAGGACGGTAAAATTGGCTATGTTTCTATATTTTTCTGCTTGCTTAGATATTATGCAGAGAACTTAATTCTCTTTCCTTTTCTGTGATAATTTTTATTGGCTGAGAGGTTGAATAGCGGACTGCAAGATTTGTGGTGACTTTGCGACTGGGTTTGAATCCTCCGACCAGCAGTAATTATCTTTTTCAATCAATCCTGATGAGAGTATAAACATGAAACACTAGTGTCTGTGGGTATATATATATATATATATATATATATATATATATATATATATATATATATATATATATATATATATATATATATATATCAGGTTGATATTGCGACAGCTAAGAGAGCGAATTATATTTTTTTATTTTGTTTTATATGCGAATAGTCATAACTTGCTACGATGTGCAGACCGTTTCAATCATATTTTATTTCATCAGGCAAGAAAAATGAAAATACAAAAATTAAAAAGGTTCCTCCAGACCTTTTAAAATTTAGAGGAGAGAAAATATGCCCTGACTGGCATGAACCAAAGCTTAAGTTCTCTTAAGCTTTGCTTCATGCCATTTTAATTATTGTATTTTAAATTTTCTTGCCTGATGAAATCAAATATGATTGAAACGGTCTGCACATCGTAGCAAGTGATGACTATTCGCATATAAAACATACATACATACATACATACATACATACATACATACATAAGGTGGCAGATAAAAGTATTGTTTTAAATTAGAAACCATATTATATAAAAGGAATTTTGTGCGTGGGTCTGTGAGTGTGAGTTCGTTCCCTATGGACTCCTAAACGGCTGGGCTAATATTTTTTAAATTTAATATAAATGTACTTTATGTGCCCGGCAGATAGGTTTTGTAGCGGAACGGCTTCGATTATTATCAAAAAAAAAAAAAAATCCGACGAAAGAAGGAACAGGCGATTTGGACTAAATTTAACGCCTTATACAGCCTAACGTCACAAGTGCCTTTGAGAAACTTTATCACCGCATAAGCAGAAGAGCCCGGCATATAAAATTAACTATAGATTCTTAGATATGAGAGAGGCACATTCAAAATGAATGTTTCTGTTTAGAGCCCAATTCAACTATGATATTTAATTTTTGCCTTTTAAACTTTAATTCAAGTCATTATATAATGTTTTTATAAAATCAACAATAGGTTCTCTACAGTGCAATGTAAACTACAATATATTGTTAAGTAAGTATCTGTGTGGAAGCATGTAAAGCTTCCTTCCTGTGCACTGTGGTGCCTCCACAACTAGTGCAGACAATCAATCGATTTGATTGAACAATGGGCGATTTGATGGATTTCGGTGACAAAATAGGGGAGGGTGAAACATTCATTGATTATCATTCAATCCTGAGCAACGTCAGGTCTCCCTGCTAGTATATATTGAATAAAAGATTAGGTACTAGTTACATAGAATTTTATTATACTATCAGATAAATAAGAGATAGAGAGAGAGAGAGAAGATAAAAAGGGGAAAAAAATTTTAGGTCATAGCATTTCGAAGCTAAATGCTTCTTACCTCTAGAGGAAAAATAGCAGCATTATACAAAATATGAAAGTTATAAATAAAATCAAAGCTCGAGTAGGGGTTTTGTCTTGGTTTGGTTGTTTTACGGCATATCAACACTTTTCAGGTTATTTAATGCCGAATCCATTTATTTTGGAAATAGTATTCATGTTGCTTCCAATGTTATTTTGTAGAAGGTTTTTATTCTTCAAACTCTTTGTATCTTCAATTGCTAGTTTGTAGTGTTTGGGTTGGTTGTTTTATAGTGGGTTTTGTCATATTTTCTCCCTGCCCTGCAGAAGATGAATGAATTTTGCAATGGGAGAGGGAAAAGGGTTATAGTGTTAATATTTGGTATATTTTAAATTAGGAAATCAATCAGGAAGTGGGGTGGGTAGAAAGAGAAAGGGAAAATGGAAAAAGAAAAACGATGAAAAGGTTGGTTGTTGTTTTTGGTTTTGCAGAACATAATTAAGTTTTGCAAAAGGAAGTAGAAAAAAAAAACATCAATGTTAGGTGCATTTCGTCTAATGGAAGCCGATATCTTTAGACAGCCTCATCTGCTAGCACCATTCGCTTAAGAACATTTAGATTAGAAATGAAGAATGTATATGTAAAAGAATTTATAAAGAGAACCTATATAAGAATAAATGAATAGGAAAAGAAATCTATATTATAAATCTCACCTGTCTGTTTAAATGTATGTATGTACGTGTGTAGGTTTGTATGTATGTTTGTATGTCTACCTAAAACTTTCGACAGAGGCGACAGATTTTCACGAGATCGATATTGTTTTGAAGCTCGACCCCTCGGAAGAAAAACATGGATAAATTGGCTAAAAGCATTAATTCTTTCACCCGCAACTGGGCAGTTTTCTACAGGAAGGAGTCGCTTTTTTTTCGCCGATATTTTCGAAAGTCATCCCCTCTTTTCGATTGATAGCCTTAATTTAAACATTCGTCACTTCCGATTTGGCGATGAGTGCAACAGCAAAGACGTCACGTTTTTTTTTTTTTTAGTTTTGTTTTGTTTTGTTCTTTTCCTCTTTCGCGGTACGGGTTCGAGCCTGTCTACCTACTACCACTTTTTTTTTGGGGGGGGGGCTCAACACACACCTCCAAACACCCGGGCAACGCTGGGCAACGCTGGGCAACGCTGAGCAACGCTGGGCAACGCCGGGTACCAAGGCTAGTACATAACAAAACAGAATTATATAAGTATGAATTAGTATGAAAAAATAACGGAGATCACTAAAACAAAAAACAAAAAAAAAAGGGAAAAAAGGAAACAGACAGAGAAAAAGAGAAGGCGTAAACGCTGTACATATTTTAAATAGTTTAGAATAATCTTTCGTAACATTTTAACGGACCCCAACACGTTGCAGATGAAAGTCTCGCAAAGAAACCAGGGAAAAGAAGAGGAAAGAAATTCGATTCGCTTTTCAGTATTAAAGAAGAGGCATTTATTTCTGGTATTTCAAACAACGCATTGCCTCTTGTTCTAAACCGTTCGTTTCTCGCATACACATGTTTTTTTTTAAGACTCTCTCGTCACCCACTGGTTATTTTATGGCCATATCTCGGACACGTGCTTTTCGGAACATCACTTCTCCGTCCGCGTGTGTCCTTTTGTCTTTGCTGTTGCGTCACTTCGCGCAGCCGGCTTAATCATTTGTATATGTTCCTATTTACTTGCCTCCCCACGAGGGAAGACTTAGATACAAGGTCGATTTTTTAATGCGGGGAAAATCCAGCTTCCCCAAAAGGGGCACTCTGGATAGAAACAAAAATAAATAAAATGTTTCAGTCATGAATAGAGAGCCAGAGAGTATAAAGATTTTACTTCCACCGAACCTATGCCATTGGGACTCTTACAAAACGAAGAATATGCCCCCCTTCCTCTCTCCGGTAATTAATATTCCTATCTTTAAGGTAGTCTTAAAACTAAATATCTTTTATTGCTTTGTATAATGTACGTTGCTTGTCATTCATAATGGTTAACTATAATGCTGTGAGGTACAATCACCCCTATTCGAGTACTAAGTGGAATCAACCAGTCCTATGAATAACACTGGTTGCAGAGACTAAATGGACACATTCAAACCATATTTAACCACATACTACGAACACGTTCCTCTCATACCATTTTAGTGGCTCCTGTATTCTTTATGATAAATACATATACTTTATACATTTTACACTACTTGTGGTTTCTTTCATTTGTGATCCCTAGCACGGATCTACAACGTATAATGAATGCGTTAATCTTACATGTATTCGCATTTCATATTAATAGAGGGTAATATATTCAATCCATGCCTTGCCAATGATATTGCAGTATAAGTGAATGATTTTGACTTAATTACCTCCCTTTGAAAATAAATAAATATAATATTTTTAATTTTTGATTCGTATTTATTATTCAGTTAAATTATGTTTGCACAAATGCACATTTTCTTTTAATTACGTTTACTTTATTTTAATTTATTATATTTTCACCAATCTCAATTGTAAATACATGTGTTAACCGTACTTTTGATCTTAGCCTTTGTGAAATAAAATAAACACGGCATAATCACGTTGACACACTGATTCCAGCTGGACCACCAAAGTTAAGCAACGTTGAACCTGGTCAGTACTAAATGGGTGGCCATTTGGAACTTTCAGGTGTTGTATGCGCTTCCCGCTTATCTCGGCATTGTTTCCAGTTGTTCTAGACTCCTCCTTTCCACTGGACTCAAACAATGCCGATTCAGGATAGGGGTTAGTGGGATTGCGCAACACTTGCTTCACAATTACACCAGCAGCTGCCCCTTTCGAGACTGAACAGAGACATCGACTGTAAAATAAAATAATTTGTGTATATGACGCATATGTTTAGAATGCATGTTTAATACATGAACTGGGAAATAAAATAACGTATATTCTAACGTGGGTAAGCCATTTTGTTCTTTTGAAATGTGAAGAAATGAACGAATCTTCAATTTCTGGAAAGCAGGACTCCGAACATCATCAAACCATTCCTCTTTTAGAAAACAATTTCGTCTATTTGTGAAAAAATAAAACTTTGATTTAATATGAGTCAATGTTTGAAACTATTAATTTAAAAATGAAAAAAGAAAGAGTAGAATGCACTTTATGAGTAGATTCGTTCTATTTTGGTGTTGTTGAGTTCAAATAGATTTTTTCTCTTTCGTGTTTAGTGTAAAATGATGCTTCCGCCATGATTGTATTTGAGTTTTTCTTTTTTTTTCTTGTTTTTTTGGGGGGGGGGCACATCTTGGAAATCTAAATCGACTCGATATGAAATACATCAAGTGATTTATTCATTCAATTAGAATTCACATTGTCCACGTAAAGTGGGAAAAAAATTTAAAAAATTACAGAAATGTGAAAAGTTTGTGATTTAGTTTTTTTTACGTTTATTATTTGAGTGCAACACTAAAAAACGCGAAAAACATTTTGTTTAGTCATCAAAAATAGTTTTATGTTGCTTTTTGTTATATATTTTTACGAAATGAGGAAATTTTTTTAAAATCCAGTTAGTGTTATACATCTAAAATTGAGAAAAGTACGCTTGAAAAGTGTCAACGTTATGCGAATAAGCGACATCAACACAAGATGGCGATCGTATTTGACCTGATGTCGTGTGAGTTCGCATATTTACATAATTTGACACTTTTTGTGCGTGCATTTCTCAATATCAGCTTCAAAATGCCATGGCCTAACGAGGATTTTTCTCTATCTTTCTTCTTCCTTTCTAATTTATCTGAAAATAAAATCTATATAATTATAAAACTCAAATGACCTTGTAACGAGTGATGTAACCCACTTTCCGGTTTACGACATCCGGTTGCGCATGCGCGCATAAACATTAACCCATAACAACGTAATAAACACAAATCGCTTCTTTTGAAGATTTTGACCTGCGCACTAAAATATTAACGTTATTATTTCGAAATCATTATTTAACATAGGAAGAGTGGGGGTGTTTTGCAACTATTCTTTATTACAACTATACTGTCGCTATTTTCTTACAACTAAACAACTTTAACCCGTTGAAAAACATAAGAACAATTGTAGTAAAGCCAAGACTACTACTACTACTACTACTACTACTACTACTACTACTACTCTCTATACGCTCCTTTTCCTTCCTTCCTTCTTTTTTTATTTTTGTTTACATTTCTAGATACAAAATAGTTGTGTGAGAACCGTGAATTTGTTGACATATTTACTAATCTGTTTCAATATTAGTTTTATTTTCTTTTATTTATTTAGGTTTTATTTTTTTGCTTCAGGTTTTATTAATTATTTTTTTTAGATTTTAAGTTTCTATAACATGGTTGAATGATTCCAATATAGGTTTTTCATTCTTATATTTCTAATCGGTAGGTGCATGTGCGTTTTTGCCGCTAAATTACTTTCGTCGCCCTTCGATTCGTAGGAAAATCATGTTAAATTTTCGATTTTTGAGCGATTATTGGGGAAAATAGGTAACTTTACACGAATAGGGAGGATATTTTTTTCATGTTTGAGTGATCCGTCTGTGATTTTTCATTTTAATATACTTTCATAGAAATGTTTCTATTATGTCAAAAAAAAACTATTTTCTTTACGTCACAAGTGTCACGCTCATGCATAAATTCCATAGCTAATATAACATACTGACCCAACGGGTCACGGATAGTCTAGTAAAATATAATGTTACTTTTCTTTCTCATCTTTTATGTATAGCAATTAAGCTACACAGAATATTCCGCGTTTCATCCACATTCATGAATCCTAGCGTGGATGTAGCTTAATTGCCATATATATTTTATAACTTACTACCTAGCTCTACCTACGTATTGAGCACTGTTGAAGTAAATACTTAAAGTTTACGCATAAATTTATACTTTCGTATATTAATTTATGTGATTAAATGAAGTAGTCATATATATATATATATATATATATATATACACGAGTGTATGTATATATATATATATATATATATATATATACACACACACGAGTGTATATATATATATATATATATATATACGAGAGTATATATACACACGAGTAATATATATATATATATATATATATATATACATATATATATATATATATATATATATATATATATATATATATATATACAGTGGCGCTCCAGAATCGAAGAAAACGCAATTAAAAATATCAAACGTAGATACTTGGCGCCTTTTGACAGTAATTCTAGAATTAATATTATTATCTACTACAAGAAATTTAGAACACAAAACCTTATGGTTAGAAACAACTCCTCATCGGCTATAAAAACGTTGGAACAAACCAATGTAATGTATAAATTCAAATGCTCTATGGGAGAATGTAACTCCGAAAACAATACATACATTAGGCATACAACGACAATGTTGTCCCGGCGAATAACTATGCATCTAAATAATACTAGTGCTATATATAAACATTTGATAAAAGGATATAACTCTCCCCCCCTCCAAACTTAGACAGGTCCTCGTTGACAACATAAAAAATTATACGAAATAATATTAAAAAATTAAAAATTCTTGAAGCGTCATATATTAGAACCATTCAACCCACTATAAATGATATCGCATTCGAGAAAAGCAGCAACGTTCTAAAATGTCTTACGTAGTTCGTATTAGATGGATTTTGTTAACGGTGTCCACAAACTTGCTGGTTTTAATACTCGAATTTTTAATCGACCTATATTTTTTATCGACTTTTCATCGACTCTATATGTTTTAACTTACCGCCGTTTACTGTATATTTTAGTTTTCATTTTTTATTCTCATTTTCGCTCCTTCGGACTTTTACTTCAACACCTGATGATGATTCGCGGACGAATCGAAAGCGCTCGTGAGAGCAACAACTATGGAACTTCTATTAATATTTTTGATTTTGATACAAAAAAAATGATTATACGGAAAAGCGAAAAAATAAAAAAAAAAGTATCATAAAGCAAAGTGTCTCCGTTGCATTTAATAATATTTGCTTGAAATATTTATTATGTATATTCTATATAAATATATATCATATATAACTATATATATATATAGTTATATATAACTATATATCACTATATGCATATTAATATGCATATAACTTTATATTTATATATTAACTATAAATATATATTGTTTATATAGATATATTAGATATATGTAATTCAAATATATATATATATAGTCGCCCACATATGTAGTTTATATATATATATATATATATATATATATATATATATATATATATATAGTCGCCCATAAATCTAATCCCAAGAAACAGTCGAGCTACGCTGAGGAGAGGTAGTTACCTCGAAACACGTGTGTACCTAGATTACTGTTTTAAAAATAATAAATAAATAAAAATGTTATATACGTCCAAACAAATTATGGGCGACTTTCTAAGTAAATAAAAAAAAATTAGCTTCGAGGCGAAGCCACCATTAACTGTGTTTATCATGTGAAAAATAACAACAAAAAATCTAAATTTATAAGCGATGAAAATAAACAGTAAAGTCATCTAGGAGTTCATGGCGTAACGGTTAACGTGCCGGACTGTGGTAAACATGGTTTGATGTTCGATTCCGAGAAACAGTCAAGCTACGCTGATTATATATATATAACGCCGGACTGTGGTAACCATGGTCTGAAGTTCGATCCCTAGAAACAGTCGATCTACGCTGATGAGAGGTAGTTACCTCGAAACACGCGTGTACGTAGATTACTGTTTTAAAAATAATATATATATATATTATTTAAAAATAATATATATATATATATATATATATATATATATATATATATATATAATTTCTGATCTTTGTGTATCATTGATGAGCGTAATTTCTGTCCGTATTCTTCCAATTGAGAGAATAAGGCTAAAGAAGAAGGAAATGGAAATTGAAAGTCTTGTAATTGCAATTTAGCGAAGAGAGAATTGTTGAATGGAATGGTAAATTCTTCATCGAGGCAGGGGATGAATGATTGGTATACATGGAAGCCAAGCTCATACATTGGGCGAGATATGCACATTAATCCGAAGCCTAACCATTAGGAGGCTTGGATATTTAATCGAAAACAAAGACTTATGCGTTCGATTGGATTGGACGAATGAAATAACTGCATAGGAGAAAGATATATGGCGACGGGGAGAAAATAATATGCAGTTGTGTTTTATGAAGAATTAAAAGAACTATCAACTAAAACATCTTCATCCCTTCTGAAGACACCTATAGAAAGACCTTTATAAGTAGCATTAAAACCGCTGTCAGGAACATTAGATGGCATGCTTACCATTATCTTTACTATTATATAAGAGGAATTTGCGTATCTGTGTTTCTGTGTGTCTGTGAATTCGTTCGGCATGGAATTGAAAACGGCTGGGTGGATTTTTATGACATTTCACACGGAGGTACTTTATCTGCCTGGGAGTGTTCTTTCATTTTGTATCAACATGACTTCGATAAATATCGATAATCGAAATAATCCAATGAAAGAAAGAACAGACGATTTTGACCAAAGTTAACACTTTATACAGCCTAACATCACAAGTGTATCCAAAATGTTTTTTCCACCGCACAAGGAAAAAAAAGGCCCAGTGTACAAAATCAACAGTAGGTTCTTTGATAAGACAGGGGGGCGTTCGAAATTAATGTTACCGTTTAGAGCACAACTAAACATGATACTTGAAAGAAAGAACAGACGATTTTGACCAAAGTTAACACCTTATACAGCCTAACATCACAAATGCATTTGAAAAGTTTTATTGACGCACAAGTCGAAAGGCCCGACATATAAAATGATGTTTGACACGGCAAGAGCGCGTTCGAAATGAATGTTTTTGTTTAAAGCACAATTGAACCATGATACTTGACATTTTCATTTTAAACTTTAATTCAAGCCATATCACTGCATAACTAGTAATGCTAGGCTTATAAAATCAACAGTAGGTTCTTTGATATGACAGGGGCGCGTTATAAATGAATGTTTCTGTTTAAAGCACAATTGCAATATGATACTTGACTTTTGCATTTAAAACTTTAATTCAAGCCATTATATATAAAAATAATTTTATAAACTTAACAGTAAGTTCTCTACAGTGCAATATAGACTACAATATATTGTGACTTAAATCACTGCGATGAGTCCCCGATGAGAGCAGCTAATCAATCAATTTGATTGAAAAATGGACGATTTCATCGATTTCTATGACAATAAAAAATGTTAGTCTGAAACATTCGTTGATCATCATTAAATCCCGGGCAACGTCGGGTTACCCTGCTAATAGCACATAACTTCGATCTGTTGTATAATATTTTGGTTCATTTAATTTGGTGTTGATCATATAGTTTTAAGGTTTCTATTTGATATTCAATCTTGTTGCTGATGATGAGATTTTATGCAAATAATGTTTCTTATGTATCGTCTCAGAAACGATCGTATACAGATTTGTTGTTAATGTTGGGATCTTGTTGCTTGCATAAATGACTTTTCATATCTCATTTTACAACTTGTTTTATAAATATACATATATTTTACAAGGGTGGCCTAGAGACCACTCGGGGATAAGAGTTAATGAGTGCACAGTGATTACCTAGAGCAGCTTAGCGATCGTTAGTGGAGGAAGTTGGGTAGAATTTTATTATTTAAGAGGAGACAGCTAAACAAGAACTTGTTTACATCGAACTTAAAGACGACCATGTTGTAGTCAACTGGGAAACAGGTCAGCGGAACAGAGTTCCACAGGCCTATTGAACAGCAAGGATTCAATGATTAAGAAGATATTTCCAGATATTTATAGATGGAAATCTTGTGAAGTAGACCTTTATGCCAAACCCTATCAACAGCTTTTGATATGTCAAGAGATATTGTTCTATTGAGGAAATTTGAGTCAATAGTTTCACTGATCCTATGTGAGATTACAGTCAGTACATCAGCTGTAGATTTTGCGATATAGAAACCATATTGTTTGTCACTGAGTAGGTTGTTTTTGCTGAAGTGGTTCACAATTTCTCTATTTAACACGGATTCTAGCAATTTGCTAAGATGTGAGGGGTGGCCTACTTTCCAGCTGAGTACAACCTGATTGTCTTTAAGCCCAACGTAAATAAGTTCATGAGGACCCCCCTAAGTAATCCAATTTACAAAATTGCCAATACTTATGTTTACTACGCTTTAATCACATTGACTAATGTATACTCATTAACCCTTATCCTCGAGTGGTCCCCGAGCCTTGATAAGTGATTTCTGTGTAAAAAGAAAAAATAATTTCTCCTTTAGGCAACGATTGAACAGCGTTGTAAACATGGGCGCTAGTTCCGGTTGTAGCTTTTATAGTACTATGACTGGAATATTGTTGGGTCCTTGCTGAGTGAGGCAACATCTCGGACAGCTAGGTGGATGTGGCTCGGATTATTATCGGTCTTGGGAAGAAATTACGGAAGAAAGTGATCCTGATCGTATAGGGTTGAGTTTGCTGCAAAGAGTCTTGCTTTGCCAGATGCTGACGAAATCAGCTCACCCTCGTTGATAATGGTCGGGATTGAGAACATGTATCTGTTCAGGACTTTGTTATTCACCAAAACTCATGAGAACCAAGCCTTTGTTGTTCTACTTTGGACTTAATAGACTGGGTATATGATTCTCTCGCGTTTTCTAGTACCGCGAAACACGTTTTTGTACATTACTGTTTTATAAGTAAAATAAAAATAAATAAATAATATTTGTTTATTTATTTACGTACACAATAAAATGGTCGATTTTTCTAAGGAAAAATACTTTCAAGACCTCTAAGGTTGGAGACGCTAATAACCGTATCTGATTATTGTTAAAAACTCAACAAGAAATCAACAAACGTTTAAAAGCGATAAAAATAACACGTAAAAGTCATTTAGGACCTCGTGGCGTAATGGTTAACGCACTCGACCATATCATATAAGGTCTAAAGTTCGAGTCCTAGAACAGCCAAGTTGATGAGCCGTGATACTGCACGTGTTCGTAGATTATTTACAAAGAAGTAAAATGATAAAAAAATAATAATTGTTTACGTCTAAAAAAGATGGGCGAAATATTTTCGTGTTCGTAAATTACTGCTTCATATATATATATATATATATATATATATATATATATATATATATATATATTTCATCCACATATAGTACTGTTTCGCTGTATCATAGCTCATCAGTGCGGCTAGACAAGCAACTACCTCAAGCCAGAATCGAAACTCGACCGCCCAAGCGACACTCAGAGCTTACGATATTCTGCTGCTGCTGCTGCTGCTATGCGAGTAGTGAAATAACAATGGTTTGACATTGATCAAAAGCATAAGCTCAATTTGTTCGCACAAAGAGCATCGCTTAATACGCTAATGGCAGTTTGTATATCACTTCCCAATTGAGCATATTGGACTTGAAGACGTAATGTTGTAATCAGCTGAGAATCAGGTCAACGGAACAGAGTTTCACAATCCAAGATAGGGAGCATTACAAAAAGTAAAAGTAAAGTTTACTAGCCAAAAGCTTCTCTAAACTTACAGCGAATATAAATATTAATATTTATGCAGTAATCCCAACCAAATAAAAAAAAACACAAAATAACAGGAAATAGAGCTTGTCATACAAGAACACAATTTAAGACTGTAAATTATGATTTACAAGAATTTATTCTTCAACAGGTTACTCAAACAGTTATTAATATTTCTTTTCTGACTATCCTGTCTGATACGATGCAGGTTAGTATTGTGAAGAATAGTCGGACTGCGGAACGAGGTTTTAGTAGCTTTATTAAGGACGATCGCGTAATGTTTACATCCGGGCCTCAGCGGGCAGAGGGTAATATTTTGTGTCGTACTTTAACATTCCCCCTGTTTAGTTCTGTGTTTATACTTGGGTGCGTGTGTGTGTGCGTGAAGATGTGTGTGCGTGTAGATGTGTGTGTGTGTGTGTGTGTGCGTGTATGTGTTTGTTTTGGGCCTTTTTTTCTGCTTTTGTTTTTTTGTTTTGGTGTGCTATCTTATGTCCTTGCTTCATAGACCTTGTACCGTGAGGGTTTTTTTTTTCATCGGTCTCTCAGATTTAGTTTGGAGTAGGCCATACCTGTTCTTATCTGGTAAAGATGTGTTTCTGTTAGGTTTCTTGGTTTCAGTCCCAACCATTGTTTCTTCTGGCTTGGTAGTATTAGGTTCGGGAATATCAAAATGAACTTTCTTAGTAACTGTTAGAGGTATGGCACGCAGGTGGGTGCGGTTGCGGTTGCAGCGGAGTCTTGTGCCATTTTGGCGTTTCCATTATGTAGCTCCTAGAGCCATCGTCATTTCTAATGATGGTTAAGGATGCCATATGTTGTTTGGCTTGTTTAGTACCTGTACGTACTGACCGGAGTATAGTGCTGGTAGCTGTCTGGTTCCTCTGTGGCGGTTATGTTCGGTATTCATGCGCGATGACCTCGCATGTAACTGGTCACGGTGGTCTTCCTTGCTTGGTTTTGACTGCATGCGTAGGTAGGGTAGTTGGTATAGATCTGCCAAATAGTATTTCAGCTGGTGATGGGAGTTTTCTCTCTAGTGGTATTGCCCTGACCTGTAGCAGAGATGGATGCCAGTTCTCTTTCTTGTGCATTTTTTCATAATTGATTTGATGAGTCTTAAACGCCTCTCCACGAAGTCATTGCTTCTGGCATAGTGAGCTTGTCACATGTCTTATGCCACAGGACTTTATGGAACTTTGGAAGGCATATTGGGGGCCATTGTCGGTCATAATTTCGTCTGGACAACCAAAAAGCGAGATATAATATTTAATTTTGTCTGTCAATGCCTTGCTGGTTACTGCCATTGGCATTTCGTCGACGCTGGGATATTGGAGTGTCTGTTGACAGTATGCAGGAACTGCTGTCCGTCGATCTCGAACAGGTTGGATACGATGAGCTTCCAAGGCTGGGAGGGAATGTAGTGTGAGAGCAGTGGTTCGTACCCGTGTGTATCCTGGTATTCTTGGCAAAGCACGCACGACTTGCACATTCTTTAAATATCCTTGTTGATATTGACCCAGTGCACGCTTTTTCTGGCAGCCTACGTGTTTTCTCTATGCCTTGATGTGCTTGGTGGAGTTGGCGGAAGATATCCTCTCTTATGGTATCTGGGATGAGTACTTGTCGGCCCTTGAACAAGATTCCAAATTTGAGTGCAAGTTCATCGCCGAAGGACCAATATGGGCGTATATCTGTGGATATTTCACGGGTATTATAAGGCCATCCCTGGTGTATGTCCTCCTTGATTCATGATTGGGTCATTTACTGTCCCAGTATGTAGCATCTTTTGTTTTTCACATAAGAAGTTGATGGTCGAGATGGTTTGGTCCTCATTGACCTCAGTATTTATGCTGTCCACTTTCTCGTCCAGCTCGATTAGTATGTTGTTCTCGGAGTTAGGTAGTCAACTTAAGGTGTCAGCAAGGATCATTTCGCTGCCCAATCTGTAGCTGATTCGATATAAGTAGCCCTGGATCCTTAGCAACATGCGCTGCAGCCGGATTGGTGCTGAATGTAGTGGTTTGGCGCATATTGTGACCAATGGCTTATGGTCTGTGATGATTGAGAAGGCTTTTCCATAGAGGTATGTGTGGTATCAATGAATATCATGCACTATGGCAAACATCTCCCGTTCAATGTTGCTCTATCTAGTTTGGGCATCGGTTATTTTTTGGAACACCATGCAATTGGTTTGCCAGCTTGGATCAGGCCATTCTGTGAAGCGTCCACTTTGAGCGTTATAGGCTTGGCCAGGTCATAGTATGACAGACATGGGTCGTGGGAGATCATTTCCTTGAGCTGGTTGTAGCCCTTTTGGTGATTGGGGTCCCAAACCCATGGTACTTGGGATTGAGAAGACCGTGCAGTGGGTGAACCTTTTTAGCAACGTTAGGAATATATGGGTACAGGTAATTTAACAAACCGAGAAAACGTTGTAATTTCCCCTTATTTGTTGCATTTGGCATTTCCTTTATGTCGCGCACTTTGTCCGAGTCTGGCTTGATTCCGTTGGGGGTGTAAACGTTTCCAAAAAAAAAGATGTGCTAGGTGGTTGCTTTATGAAACATTTTTTTGCTGTTAAAAACGAGCCCCTTTTCGGCCACTCGGGCCATGAGATTACGCAGGTTTTGTCATGGTCCTCATCATTCTGACCAAATACTGCTACATCGGCAATGCTGGCTACACCATCTAGGCCTTCTAGTGTTTGGTCCATTTTTGCTTGGAAGATATCTTGTGAGACGTTAAGGCCAAATAGTAGACGTTTCTAGCATACTCGTCCGGATGGTGTTCTGCAGGTTGTCAACAGCTGCGATTCCTCATCCAGGTGGATCGACCAATATCTCGCCTTAGCGTCAAGTTTTTTGCAGACCTTGGCTTTTGCAAAAGCTGGGTTTATTTCCGCCGTTGTTGGTATTTTATGTGGGCATCTTTTGAGGCTGACGTTGAGTTTCTGTAAGTCTATGCATATTCGGAACGTACGGCATATTCACGTTGACACACCGGTTCCCGCTGGATCACCGAAGTTAAGCAACGCTGAACCTGGTCAGTACTAAATGGGTAACCATTTGGAACTTACAGGTGCTGTATGTGCTCTCTGCTTATCTCGGCATTGTTTCCAGTCGTCTTGGACTTGTCCTTGCCACTGGAGGCAAACAGCATCGATTCAGGAGAGGTGTGGTTGGTAATTGCGCAATGTCTGCCACACAATTACATGCGTAACTGCCCTTACAGGAGGTATCCTTTGTCTATCGAAACTGAACGGAAGCATCGATCGATCGATCGCATATTCAGAGAGACCCATCTTTCATTGTGCTGTATGCCAGGCTGGAGCACCAGTCTGTGTGTTACTCAATCTTCCGAAGCACATCTTTAATGAGCCTGTTAATTTTCTCCTTTATTTTTTCCTTAATGTGCATGCTGCATTTGCGTGGGGAGTCAATGATGCACCTTCCTTTAGTAGGAGTTTGACAGTCCCACTAAAGTTGCCAATTCTGTCGAACTAATTGGGGGTAATCTGGCATCAGTTGGGTGATGGAGGAGATAGGCGCAGTTGAACATCCTCTAAGGGTGTCCACATGGATTGTGATTAGCTTTAGCATTTCACATGTTGGGAGCCCCACGACTGCAGGTTCTGGTACTTCTACCACACAGAATGTTGTGTCAGTCCATTCCGAGTCTTTGTACTGGCATGGGAAGTTGATGGTTACCAGGCATCTAATTCGATCACCTCCGTATGAGGTAAGTTTCACGTATGGACAAGGTTGTAGGATGGAGAGGACTTCTTGAGATGTTCCGTGTATATGATGAAATGTTCTTAGTGGAAGTGTGTTGGCTGATGCCCCGGAATCGATTTTCATGTGGAGAGTGTGGTGTGTTCGGTATTTCAGGTGGGGTGGCCTGATGTTCAGAGTCCTAAAGGCCTCATTCCTGGGTTTTTTAGTTATGCTGTCCATACATTTGGCGCTAACAGTGATCGAGTGGAAGTGCTGTAGGTATGCGTCTTCGTCACTACCGATATCGATATGGTCGATATTTTCCCCATATCTTCTGCGTTCAGTTCTCCTTGGGGTTTAGTGCTGAGGCTTGCGGGACTTGCTTCTTTGTTTACCTTTTCTTCTATGTTCCTTATTTTTAGATTTTCTGCAACATCTTGCCCAGTGCCCCTTATTCCCACATGACGAACATTCATCGTTGTATGCTGTGCATTGTTTGGGCTTGTGGTTGGTGTCGCAGTTTCCACACTTCCTGCCCCAGTTGATTCTATATGGCCTTTCTGATTTCGGCATTCCAAGCTGGTTGTTGGTCGTTTCTGGCGGTTAGAGCTTCGTACTTCTGACTCTCGGTTAGCATGTTGGTTATTCTATATCCCTTTGGTTTGCTATAGAGCTCGTTACGGAAGGCATCATAGAGTGTTGAGAATATGATGAGCTCTATTAGTCTCTCGTTCAGCTTCTCGTCGGTAAAGTCGCACTTTTGTGCTAGTGTCTTGGCGCGTGTGATAAAGTCGTCTAGTGACTCCTTTGTTTTGTGACGATACTGCTTAGGTGATGTCTGTTAATTCTGACATTGACGTCTACCCTTAGCTGGCTTTCTAAGAAATTCCAGAAGTGTTCTGGTGATTTCTTTTGTTCGTCATTGAGGCCATTGGCATTTAGACGTCTAAGGCTTTGGTCACCTATACCATGGCCGATTTTTTTTTTTTTTTTTTTTTTGGCTTGTTTGGTTTCTGCAGTTATTTCTTCATCTTTTATGCATAGGTTCATTTTCTGTTTAAAAAGAGCCAGGGCTTCGCTTAGGTCTGGGTCTGACTAGTTCATTATTGGTAGATGTGCCATAATTATGTATTTATTTATTTATTATTATTATTATTATTATTGTTGTTGTTGTTGTTGGCCTTGCTATTTCTTATCGTCTGACAAGAGTTAACTTAAAGAGGTATAAATAATGACGAAATACTACGTAAGTTATCAAACTGTTGGTGCACGTACGGTTTGTAACATGGCGTCACCGCATGTATTTTTTTTTTATTTCACCGCGTGTCGTGTGAGGTTTTTATTTTTCTTCTGTTCGCCTGCTTTTTTGAGTCGCACTTTCTTTGTACCGTTCGTATATATTTTTTCTTTTTCTTTTTTTATGACTTATTTAACCCCGTCGCCTTCCACCAGTAGTTAGTGTAAGGAATAGAGCCGAAATGCGGAACGAGTTTTTAGTAGCTTTATTTATTTATAGTATTTATTAAGAACGAGCGCGATAATGTTTAAATCTGGGCCTCAGCGGGCAGAGGTGAATATTTGGTGCGGTACTACAACACCGTCGAACAATAAATTCCTGTAAATCATAATTTGCAGTCTTAAATTGTCTTGTCCTGTATACATGTGTGCGTGTGCGTGTGTGTATTCATCTGTATACATCAATACACACACATATTTGTACACACCCATACACATACACAATATATATATATATATATATATATATATATATATATATATATATATATATATATATATATATAATTATTTTTTTACTATAATAATTAAATACCTACAGACACTAGTGTTTCATCCTTTCGGGATTCTTCAGTGCAGGGTGTCACGATTACTACCAGTCGAACGATTCGAACCCCGCGACACGAGACATCTCTGGCTCGATTAGCGGAGGCCGTATCCATTCGGCTACCATTAACCGTGTGAAATAGCGTTGAATATTAAACATTTTAATTTTAAATGTTCATTACGTCAGACAGACAGTGATCAAATCGTTATACGATGATCTACGCATAAGAGCTAAATTGACCGACTTTTTAATTCAACTGAAAGTGCTCAACGATAAGAAACGAATTTCTTAAAGGGGCTGTCATAATTATTTTTTTACTATAAAATGAAGTTACCATCTCTGTCAGTGTGAGGAACGGTCTCTATCAAACACCTCTATCAATTTTTGGTCTACAGGCTTGAAATTATATATATATATATATATATATATATATATATATATATATATATATATATATATATAAATTGAAAAATATGTGAACTAGCTGGGCGTAAGTCGACCCTTCTACGCATGTGCAAATATACATTTTTAGGTTAAACAACTTTATTTTTAAACTTTTTATGTGTGCATAGATGTAGCCTAAAAGTTAACATATAAGGCTGGAAAGCTATGTTTTACTTTCGATCTTAACTGTCATATTTGTTTTCTTTTACTTTTGAAATCATTACGATATATTGGGTACAATATAATAATCAATAGAAAATTGTCCAAAATACGAAATCATCACAAATTAAAATATCGTCTTTGAGCGTATTTTATGACAGGACAATTCTGAATGATCTGTTATATATATATATATATATATATATATATATATATATATATATATATTCATCCACATACAGTGCTGTTTCGCAGCTCATCAGTGCGGCTAGACAGGAAACTACCTCAAGCCAGGATTGAAACCCGACCACTTGTACGACATTCAAGGCTCCTAACCATTACTCTAATCGGCGGCTGCTGTGCGAGTCGTGAATTAACGATGTTTTGACATCGTCCGAAATACCTAAGCTCGATTTGTTTACACAACGAGCATCGCTTTATACGCTGATGGTAATTCGTGTATCACTTCTCAATATGCTCAAGATGAGGAGCATTATATATATATGTGGGGGGGGGGGCGTGCGTGTGTGTGCGTGCGCGTGTGTGTGTGTGTGTGTTTGTGCGCGCGTGTGTTTGTGTGTTGTGTATATAGTTTTTGATGGTTTCCTATTACTGATGAACATAATTTCTGTCTCTTCCAATCGCGAGAATAAGACTAAACAAGGAGGAAATGGTAAATGGAAATGAAAAGTCTTGTAATTGCGATTTGTTGAAGAGAGAATTGCGGAATTGAATGGTAAATTCTTCATCGAGCCAGGGGAGGGAAGATTGGTATATATGGAAGCCAAGCTCATCAAGTGTTGGGCGAGATATGCGCGTTAATCCAAAGCATAACCTTGGGAAGTTGGATATTTATTCGGAAACAAAGACCGATGCGTTCGACTGGAATGGAAGAATGGAATTACTGTATGGGAGAAAGATGTAAGGCGACAGAGGAAGAATTGGGGGAGGAAAAGCGGATGTGGTAATATTTGGATGGATGGAATGGAAGGAAATGGTTTAGAGAAGGAATGGAGAAAGAAGAGGGTGAGGATGAAGTGAATTAGTCAAGAAAATGAAGAATAAGGGTATTTGGGAGGGGGAAAATAATGAAGTGGAAATGAAAAAGAAAGAAAGGAAACGAGGAAAAAATCGGAATTGCTTAGAATAGAAATGAAGAGTCCGGATGAAAGAATGCTATTGTATAAAAATAACTTTGTGTGCGCGCGCGCGTGTGTGTGTGTGTGCGTGCGTACATGCGCGTGTGTGTGTGTGTGTGCGTGCGTACATGCGCGTGTGTGTGTGTGTGTGTGTGTGTGTGTGTGTGTGTGTGTGTGTGTGTGCGTGCGTGCATGCGCGTGTGTGCGTGCGTGCGTGTGTGCGTGCGTGCGTGCGTGCGCGTGTGTGCGTGTGTTTGTTTCATATGGACTCGGAAACGGCTGGTCCGATTTTTTTTTAAATTTCACACGAAGGTACTTGATGTGTATGAGAGTGTTCTTGCGTAGGTTTTATAGCGAAATGCGTCTGATAAGTATCGAAAATCGATAATCCAAAAAGTCCGATTAAAGAAGAGAGCCCGATTTGGATCAAAGTTAACACTTTTATACAACCTAACATCACAAGTATATTTGAGAAGTTTCATCACAGCATATACAGAAAGGGCAAGTTTATAAAATCAACTGTAAATTGTTTTATGAGACACACTTCTCGTAAAGTCGGTTCTATCACTCCAACTACCTTCTAAAACCTACGTAAAGTTCATTATCTCTATTTTCCAGACGCTTTCTCACACCTGAGGCTATTCTCTATCTCTACAAATCTACTAACAGATCATGTATGGAGTATTGTTGTCATATTTCGACTGATGAATCTGTGTCCCATTTGAAGATTCTTGATAAATTTCAGGAACGTATCTGTAATTTGATTGATCTCACTCTTGCTTCTTCTCTGCAACATCCCTCTCAAAAACGTGATGTTGCTAGTCTCAGTCTTTTCTATAAAATAGTATTATGCTACGTGTTCTTCAGTGTTCTGTCCGATCTATTCCCCGCTTCCTTTGTTTCAGCTCGTTTGACTTGTTGGTCTAGTGGTCTCCATCAATTTTTTGTTCTAATACGTCATTGTAATACAACTTCCTATTCCAGTAGATTCTTTCCAAGGACTGCAAGGTTGTGGAACTCCCTTCCTGCTCACTGTTTTTCATCCTGCAACGTTGTACACTAGTACACACGTTGTGGCTTCAGTTGAAAAGGGAACAGAATAACAGGGAATAACTCCAACGCCTTTTAGGTTTGTACAACGACATTTATTTCTTCGTCGTGACGTCATTCACGTGATGTATAATGTTCTCCGCGTCTCTCCCGAGATTTCGAACGTTATCTCGTTTCTGTTGAGATCTTTGTCTTTCTTTCTTTATAGTCCTTTCCCGTCACCGCCTGTTTTCCCAGGAAATCCGTTCTTTTTTTTTTACTTATATCATGTTTAATGTTTGTGCAAAATTTCAAAAAGTTCCAAGGCGTAGTTATTGAGAAAAGTGCGGATAGACAAATGGACGACCGGACAAGGGTGAATTTACAGGGCCATCCTCCTTTTGTCGGGGGATCAATAAAAAGAATTTGGGCATGATTACATAAATCCGAAAAATCGGAAGAGTAGTTGTAATTTTGTCTTATGATATTTACACCATCTTTGATTTTAATGCAGAGTCATTCACACTATACCAACATATTAATATAATGTGGTCATATTATTATAATTAACACTGAGAATATCATATATAATATTTTTTTTATTTATTATGCATAAATAATTAATATTTATCGTCTTAGATAATGTTAACATTTAGTTAAATTTAGAACATGTGTATTTAGTTTGTTTATACTAAACTAACCTTTAATTCACATAATTTGTTTACGCTATTTAACTTATTCCGTATAATTTATATATATTTCCGCCTGAACCTAATTATTACACTGAATAAATATTTTATCAGGTATATTTCTACGGTTGAACAACTCATATGAATTAATACAATATAGTTACAATTAATTAACTTTTTATTTTCATTAATTTGGGATATTTCTTAGTTTTTCGATACGTTTGTTTTTTTTATTGTGCAATGGACGCTATTCCATTTTAGAAGTATACTGTATTACCTCCCTTACATATTATAATCATTTTATTGATTAATCATATTTTATGAATTTCACTAATTTAACTTTTTTCACCTTCCCGCCTCTTTTATATTTATTCTTTATTTTTCATTTCTATTTTTTATTTATCTATTGTATTATTTACCCAAACAATGTAAGATAATATATATATATATATATATATATATATATATATATATATATATATATAGAGAGAGAGAGAGAGAGAGAGAGAGAGAGAGAGAGCAAATAGTTAATAAAACATGTTAAAAACACTTTGAAAAAGAGTTAAAAACATATTTAATCTGAAAAGGAAACACTTAATGAGTGGATAGTCCTTAATCCGCGGAGTTTCGAAGAAATACTTTCCTTCTCATCAGAGGGTAGGAATTAGCAAAATGCGGGATCAGATTTTGCATACAAAAGTATTTGATGAAACTGCAAATAAGTCAACGATCTTTTATTATATATATATATATATATATATATATGTATATGTATATGTGTGTGTGTGTGTGTGTGTCTTTATTAATTACAAGTATAATCTTCAACTCAACAATTGCCTGGCACATCTACTTAAGAAATTGCAAATAGCTTCAAACTCGTATATTTTGCCTTAAATAATATATTAAACTTGAATGTACCAAAATTTATCCTTAAAAAAAACTGGACTAATCTAATAAATTTACTAATTTAAATTTGTTTTATGAATGCATACCGTTACAATTAAAGATTCAATACCAACTATGCCAACACTACATTTGGATTATCCAGTTGGGTCGTACTTTCTGTTTGGTCCGGCGGTATATAAACAGAGTCTATATAACTGGTGTTTCTTTGATATATGTATAGGGTGTGACGTCTAGTAGTTTAAATTTTCTTCTATTATTGTATATATATATATATATATATATATATATATATATATATATATATATATATATATATATATATATATATATGTGTGGATGTTTCACATATAATAAAACAGTTCATTAACGTCAGTCTGTGTAGCGCACGGCAAATAACATATGTCTCTCTGTTGTGTCTTCGTTATTTCGCATTATTCATGTTCATCGCAGGAAACTAAACAGCAAAAGGTTATATATTTCATATAGCTTTAATCTTAATTTCCCATCGGAACTGCAAAACGTCGTAAATTCCTACATTATGCTAAAGTCGCATTCTTCCCGGCTTCCAAAACGCGGAAACCATATCTTTTGTGTTAACTTGTCCGACTTTTCCAGTCTTACTCTAAGCTCTAACTAAACTGATTACGTGTATTGCCAATCTATCTCATTATGTCATTCGCTCACGTAACATTAAGATCACCTGATGCCATCACTAACATCATCTCCATCGTTTTTTTTTTGTTGTTGTTTATTTTAACATTCCTAAATTAACATTCCTTATGCATTTCTATATTATAATATTTTTATCCTAAAAATATCTTTCTTCTATATACATATTTTCTAGACAAAAAAAAACGATCATAATAATAATCGCGTTTATGCAGCCTAAGATAATAATATAATAAAAGATATAATTCTCGCGTTTATGCAGCCTAAGATCGTCTAATTTGGAACGACCGGCAAGAATTGCACAGACACATGGGCGTTTGTGAGGCAAGTAATTTTCGTACGCAGTACAATTTTTTCTACAGTTTTAGACCGTATATATATATATATATATATATATATATATATATATATATATATATATATATATATATACTAGTTGGCAACCCGGCGTTGCTCGGTCGTACAATATGCTTAAACATGATATTTTAATTTATGCAGATTACGTATGTATTATTATAAAATCAATCATCTATTGATTATTATATATTACGAAAAATAATTTGACCGGCGGATTAATTCGCAACAAAAAGTAAATAAATAATAATTAATAAAATAATATTAATGATAATGTCGTTCATCAAATTCTGTCTGTATTTGTTTACAATATCACGTCAGCTGATATTTGGGATTGACGATGAATACAAGCATATCTAAAAACACTGCCAGACATATACATTAGCTTTGTGTGATATTTGCAAAAGATAGGCTTAACCGTTTCGGAACCTATGGGGAAGGGATTTACACACACACGCACACAAAGTGATTTTTATATAATAATATAGATTGTATTTTCCAGAATACCTGCTTGTTAGCAGTTCGATCCTTGGAATCATCACATAAGACTCGAACAGATAGATAAAATTTACAATTCGTATTTTCCGCGGTTTCGCTAATGTCTTTTAATAAAATCTGAATTCCTCACATGCTCGACTCGAACAGCAGAAAAAAAAACATCTGGTTTTCTTCTCTTTCTTAATATTTAATGACATGTGTGCTGACTAAATGTGATGGCTTAGGAAGATATTCGGAAAAAAAAACGAAATACTTTTGGTGCTAGTGAGTATATTACTGAAAAAAAGTCATAAAAGCTTCTGAAAGGAGTGACCCAGAGTTCCAGAGTGCATTCATCTAGGTTGTCAACAATGTGCTAAAAAGAAAACCTCACTATCTATGGTCATCGCTATCCATGTTTTTCACCCCTCCCTCCCCTCTCTCTCTCTTTCGCTTTCTCTCTCTTTCGCTTTCTCTCTCTCTCTCTCTCTTTCTCTCTCTCTCTCTCTGTATCCGTTCTTGTCTCTGTATGTCTTTGTCTTTCTCTGCCTCTCTTATAATTATACATTCTTGGATCTATGGTCACATTACTCATTCCCAAACTGAGATAGAATTATTTTTAAAAAGTATGTTTTATTGCAAACGATGAGAGCAAAAGAATACTTATTGTGAGAATAAGTGTCATTGCAAAACAAAATGGATTCAGGGAGCGTCCAAAAGGCAATAAGTTAACAACTCGAAACATAAAAAAAAACATTAATCAAAAGACAATAGAGGCTTTGGCGAATACAAAAGACGTCAGAATTAGTTTTCAATAGTTCGAATGTTCAAGGAAGTGTAAACGCTACACGAAGGGACTCAATGCAATCGAAGAAACGAGGCAATTCGATGAGCAAGTAAGGAAAGTTTATTCTACAATTAAGTGGTATAAAATATTCACAGGATACAGCGGCCATGATTAAGATCTCCTCTACTTAACTGAGAATCAATTTTCGTCTATATAATCTCTGGAGTGGATTTCAAATAATAACTCGATGATGTAAAACAGATCCTTCTGGTTGGTTTATAAATATGCATTTGCATTAATCAATCCAACCGGAAGTATACGTTGAGTAATCCGGGTAAGGGCTACTCAGGGTCACTTTTCCTGCCTGGGAAGGGTACAAAACCAACTTCGAAATCCGATGAGCGATATCCTTTTCTCATCCCTGCCACCTCTTTCTCACAGAAGAAACGTTGCTAGCCTATTTGTTACTTTCATAGCAGGTGCTCAACTGAGTTTTTGGCATAGTTTTCAAAGAGTGTACATTGAAACATATCAGGATCCCGGCTGGCGAAAATACTAGCTTTTATTTATTTTTTAATCTGTACACCAGTGAATATAATTTCCTTTTCCTTTTAAGCTTAATTTTCAATCATGACTAAGCTTCGATTAAAATAGAAAACGAAATATTGATTGCCGACACACCGATAATTACTGTGGCCTCCATTATGTTACATGACACCAGAGTTCGATAACAAAGGGAGGCTGGTGGATCTTTCTGTGATGAGTATCCGGGATGAACAGATTGATGAAATCCGGGCATCCCCAATAAACACTGTAACGTATAATCTTTAAATGAAATCATTTAAAGAACGTACGATCGAGCACTTTAATGTATTTTTCTTTAAACTACCTTATTGGTTTATTCTACGGCACATCAACCATCTATAGGTAATTTAATCCACATAAATAAAACAGTATATATATGTACTTGTGTTTGTGTGTAAATATTTAACCGATAAACTCTTAAACTACTGGTTACATAACACTGAAATTAGCTGGAAATTGTAATCATACACCACAGATGGTTTATAACGAGTCAAATCTTTGTTTGGATGGATGAAAAACGCGTACAGCAATACGTTGACAAGTTGAAATGTAAAATGTTCATTTCAACTTGCCGATATATTTCTATTACTTTTGCGTATGCGTAAATTTGTTTATAGCTTAATGATGATCGCTCAAACAGTAGGGAATGCGGTTCGGGTGCTAAATGTTTTGGTTTCAATTCTACCTGATAGCACCCAAGTCTTTTTTTTTTTTTTAATCAGCACTATATATATATATATATATATATATATATATATATATATATGTATGTATATATATATATATATATGATACAATATAAATATATATATATATAAATATATATATATATGATATAATATAAATATATATATAAATATATATATAAATATATATATGATACCATATAAATATATATATATGATATAATATGAATATATATATATATATATATATATATATATATATATATATATATATATATATATATATATATATATATATATATGATACAATATAACAATCAATAGATAATTGGTTCTGTGCTATTAAATACGATATCTGTATGAATTAAAATATATTTAAGCGTATTATGGCCGGGCGCCACGACTATGACATTTCTATATATTTCTAAAAGTGAGACCATGTGTGAGGACATTTCTCAACCTATGTACTCGACGAATTTTTTATCTACAGACTTGAAATTTGGTATATAGGGTATTCAGTCACGTGGAAAACCTTTTAATTGATTTTCATCAAGAAAATAAGGCTGCTAAGAGTTTTTTTTTTAAATTGGTACTTGAGGGCGTCGGATTTTTACCTGTTTGCTAACTGTTTCACGAATGCCTGAATCGTTCACATGACTGATTATTTATGATAAGAATACGTCAGTTTGAAAACACTTTGGAAATCGTGTCAAGTGGCCTAATGGTTATCGCACGTGATTCACTGTCATTGGGTTTAGGTTTCGATCTCAGCTGGAGTATTTTTTTTTACTTACAAAAAACCTCGGAACCTATGAGAAAGGAACTCACACTCACACACGAAGTGATTTATATATATATATATATATATATATATATATATATATATATATATATATGTGTGTGTGTGTGTGTGTGTGTGTGCGTGTGTTGTGTATTTCAACATCTTTAATATTTTTCTTTATTTCTTATTCAATTGCTTCTCCATGGGGACAAAGTTAATCTACAGGTGTTTTTTTTTTTGTTTGTTTTTTGTTTTTTTTGTATTCTGGAAAATTGAGCTCTCTGAAAAGGAATCGCCTGCATTAATATTTTTAATTGATTTGGTCTAGAAGGATTTATCCTCCGCTAAGTATGGACAGAACAGATACCCCACTTTGATTTTTTGATAACTAGCATAGAAATATATCATAAAAGACACTTCAATTTTCCCCCGTTTTCTTTTCCTTCAGTTTGTTTTTAAATATATTTCCTGTTTATTGGTAGTCTTTAAATTCTTCAACCCCTAGAAGAGTGTAACCTCCAACTTAAATTTTACCAAGTATTTTATCCACGATGCCACGGGTTCTTGCGGAAAAAAGTACTTGGTAAAATTCAGTTGTAAAGTTACATTCTTCTAGATGTTGAAAGTTTAATCCTCAGTGTGAACGACGCCCAAAATATAATTGCAAATTACTTAGGCCTTCTACTCAGCCATGGCTGACAGAACAGGAACATGCTGCTCCTATGGTTTAAATAAAGAATTCCATTTGGAATTCTGTGCAGATTCCAAAGTTCGACAGAAAGATTCCCGAGTTCGACAAGATAGACCTGAAGAAAGTCGAAGGTTACATCGACTAGAACGTTGCGAAAATAAAACTCAAGATGAGAACATTAGTAAAAAAAGAAATCCAATTTTAGCCAAGATCACGGTGTAGCATCTGTTCTAATGCTACACTTCACCTTTTATGTCTTCGGTTAGTGGATGACTGAGACATTTTTTTTATTTGTGTTCGTATCCAGAATACCCCTTTTTGGGGAGTTGGATTTTCCCCACATTAAAAACCGACCTTGTGTCTAACTCTGACCTCGTGGGGAGGCAAGTAAATAGGAACATTAAAAGACAGTTCGAATTTCTTTCTTTTTTTATTTCCTCCTTTCTTCTTTTCTTCTTTTCTTTCTTTTCTTTTTTTTTTTTTTTACATTTCCTGTCTAGTAAACGATTATACTGATTTTATATCAACAACCTTGTAAATGCCAAAACCATGATAATTGTGCACCAGACCGGAAATGCTTATTTAGCAATTCCACTTGAGAAATATTACATTTTTTATGCGCTAATGGAATAGATAGATTGGAATAATTATACTTAATACATTATTCGGTTTTTATTTGTATTTGAATACGCCATCTGTAGCGGCCATTTTACGTCGTTTTGTGGTTTAAGATACAAAGGAGGATTAAACGTTACATACTGGAACAGTGAGGAGGAAAATGGAGAGTTACCGGCGTTGAAGTGGGTGGAATACTTCTCATATTAAACACTCGTTTTTTGTTTGTTTTCTTTTAAGTGAAAAAGCTTTTGTGATCGTAGTTTTTTTTTTATGTGTGGAATTCATTTGCATATGAAGAGAAAAATTACTTTTAGAAAAACAGGCGGTTGAATTTTTGACAGCTGAGATTTGGCGATGTTTATTGCGGTGTTGGTGAAGAGGAGTTTCGTTAATGTTCCTTACCGGATTACAAATAATTTATGCATGGGCAAATGGTAGATTTGTAGATAAATCAGATACTGGCAAATATGAGAAAGTTCTCTAGCCACTTTAAGAAAGACAAATTGAAGAAGACAGGCGGTTGAACTTTTGACAGCTGAGAGAAAACCTTGGAACTGGAATTTGTCGATATTCGTTGGTTCTGATTATTGTTGCTGCTGCTGATGTTGTTGTTGTTGTTGTTGTTGTTGCTATTGCTGTTGTTGTTGTTGTTGCTGCTGCTGCTGCTGTTGTTGTTGTTGTTGTTGCTGTTGTTGTTGTTGTTGTTGTTGTTGTTGCTATTGCTGTTGTTGTTGTTGCTGCTGGTGTTGTTGTTGTTGTTGTTGTTGTTGCTGCTACTGTTGTTGTTGTGGCTATTGCTGTTGTTGTTGTTGCTATTGCTGTTGTTGTTGTTGTTGTTGCTGTTGCTGTTGTTGTTGTTGTTGTTGTTGTTGTTGTTGTTGTTGTTGTTGCTATTGCTGTTGTTGTTGTTGTTGCTGTTGTTGTTGTTGTTGTTGTTGTTGTTGTTGTTGTTGTTGTTTCTGTTGCTGTTGTTGTTGTTGAGCATAATTCATTCATTCATTCGTTGTTGGCATTAGATTGTCCGATATCTTTATCTTTTTTTCTAGAACTAGTAATTACGGAAAAGACCCAGGCTTTGTTTCAGGAGTGCTACGACTTTGTATCTTTCTTTCACTTGCCCCCTTCCTCCCCCAATCTGCATCCGATGGACTACTTCGTTTTGTCGAGGGCATCACCAACATGACCTCCCACAACACTAAAGCCAGCCTGATCGCCGCCATCCACTGAGTATTCGCCGAGTTCCCGCCGGCGCTTGTGGAAAAGGCGTACTACAAGTTCTGGACTCCTATCGAGGCGGTGATTGGGGATGAAGACGGCTACATTGAATAGATGTCAGCTCTACTCAATAATCGAGTTACCTGAATTGATTTTTTCGATAAAACTTTTAAAATAAAGCTGTAGTATTGTTTTTAGGGCGACAATTTTATCGTTTCACCCCTGTATTTCTGTGAAACGAACTGGGTTCGAACTTGGCACACTCAGGTTTTCAGTCCGCGTCGTTAACTCTTAGCCATCGTCACCTCCCATTTTACTTTCTTTAACATTGGAGAAGAGATGAAGAGTTACGAGCTTTGAAACGCTTGGATTGTTTTGCATGTTGGACACTCGATTTTCAGTGGAAATAATAAGGGTTACCAGCTGTAACGTATTGTAACAGAATGTGGACACACCTATGGCAGCAGCAGCAGCAATCAGCGTATGCAAATGACCGAGTCGTCGGTGAGGTGACGTCAAAAATGGAAGAAAAACATGGCGGATACGGTGAGAAATAGACGTGTTGCACACGTAGCCCGAGAGTGACTAGAAAAGACATGTTCCAAAAATGTCCGGACAAAGACAGTACCACACGTTCGACATGTTAAATACATTGGAGTACGAAAATACGTTTGGACAAGAGACAAGGCGTTAATCTGGAAGCAACTGTAAATAAACGTCTGTTGCTTCAACTGAAAAAAGTGAGTCGAGTTCATTCCTTGTCTTTGTTGTCTTTTGTTTGCATGTAACGAGTGGATTCCGATTGTGGATATGTAACAACGACGTTACATCATCTGGACAGCTTCATCGATTTGGCACTTAATTATCAGTGGTAAAAAGAACTTGTGGACGTAGTTATATTTTGCGTGTGTCTTGCATTTATTTACACGTGAGGAAAATAACTACTTTAAGAAAACCGAATTTAGAAAGAAAGCTGAGAGAGAACATTAGAGATTTGTTGAGATTTGTTGAGTATTGAGATTTGTTGAGTATTGAGATTTGTTGAGTATTGAGATTTGTTGAGCATTGAGATTTATTGAGGGTTGAGATTTGTTGAGTATTGAGATTTGTTGAGTATTGAGATTTATTGAGGGTTGAGATTTTTTGATTATTGAGATTTATTGAGGGTTGAGATTTGTTGAGTATTGAGATTTATTGAGGGTTAGGATTTGTTGAGTATTGAGATTTGTTGAGTATTGAGATTTATTGAGGGTTGAGATTTGTTGAGTATTGAGATTTATTGAGGGTTGAGATTTGTTTATTATTGAGATTTATTGAAGGTTTAGATTTGTTGATTATTGAGATTTATTGAGGGTTGAGATTTGTTGAGTACTGAGATTTGTTGAGTATTGAGATTTGTTGAGGGTTGAGATTTGTTGAGTATTGAGATTTATTGAGGGTTGAGATTTGTTGATTATTGAGATTTATTGAGGGTTGAGATTTGTTGATTATTGAGATTTATTGAGGGTTGAGATTTGTTGAGTACTGAGATTTGTTGAGTATTGAGATTTGTTGAGTATTGAGATTTGTTGAAGGTTGAGATTTGTTGAGTATTGAGATTTGTTGAGTATTGAGATTTGTTGAGTATTGAGAATTATTGAGGGTTGAGATTTGTTGAGATTTGTTGAGTATTGAGATTTGTTGAGTATGTAGATTTGTTGAGGGTTGAGATTTGTTGAGTATTGAGATTTATTGAGAGTTGAGATTTGTTGAGTATTGTGATTTGTTTAGTATTGAGATTTATTGAGGGTTGAGATTTGTTGAGTATTGAGATTTGTTGAGGGTTGAGATTTGTTGAGTATTGAGATTTATTGAGGGTTGAGATTTGTTGATTATTGAAATTTATTGAGGGTTGAGATTTGTTTATTATTGAGATTTATTGAGGGTTTAGATTTGTTGATTATTGAGATTTATTGAGGGTTGAGATTTGTTGAGTATTGAGATTTGTTGAGTATTGAGATTTGTTGAGTATTGAGATGTATTGAGGGTTGAGATTTGTTGAGATTTGTTGAGTATTGAGATTTGTTGAGTATTGAGATTTGTTGAGGGTTGAGATTTGTTGAGTATTGAGATTTATTGAGAGTTGAGATTTGTTGAGTATTGAGATTTGTTGAGGGTTGAGATATGTTGAGTATTGAGATTTGTTGAGGGTTGAGATTTGTTGAGTATTGAGATTTATTGAGGGTTGAGATTTGTTGAGTATTGAGATTTGTTGAGGGTTGAGATTTGTTGATTATTGAGATTTATTGAGGGTTGAGATTTGTTGAGATTTGTTGAGCATTGAGATTTGTTGAGTATTGAGATTTGTATAGGGTTGAGATTTGTTGAGTATTGAGATTTATTGAGGGTTGAGATTTGTTTATTATTGAGATTTATTGAGGGTTTAGATTTGTTGATTATTGAGATTTATTGAGGGTTGAGATTTGTTGAGTACTGAGATTTGTTGAGTATTGAGATTTGTTGAGGGTTGAGATTTGTTGAGTATTGAGATTTATTGAGGGTTGAGATTTGTTGATTATTGAGATGTATTGAGGGTTGAGATTTGTTGATTATTGAGATTTATTGAGGGTTGAGATTTGTTGAGTACTGAGATTTGTTGAGTATTGAGATTTGTTGAGTATTGAGATTGGTTGAGGGATGAGATTTGTTGAGTATTGAGATTTGTTGAGTATTGAGATTTGTTGAGTATTGAGATTTGTTGAGTATTGAGATTTGTTGAGGGTTGAGATTTGTTGAGTATTGAGATTTATTGAGAGTTGAGATTTGTTGAGTATTGAGATTTGTTCAGTATTGAGATTTATTGAGGGTTGAGATTTGTTGAGTATTGAGATTTGTTGAGGGTTGAGATTTGTTGAGTATTGAGATTTATTGAGGGTTGAGAGTTGTTGATTATTGAGATTTATTGAGGGTTGAGATTTGTTTATTATTGAGATTTATTGAGGGTTTAGATTTGTTGATTATTGAGATTTATTGAGGGTTGAGATTTGTTGAGTATTGAGATTTGTTGAGTATTGAGATTTGTTGAGTATTGAGATTTGTTGAGTATTGAGATTTATTGAGGGTTGAGATTTGTTTAGATTTGTTGAGTATTGAGATTTGTTGAGTATTGAGATTTGTTGAGGGTTGAGATTTGTTTAGCATTGAGATTTATTGAGAGTTGAGATTTGTTGAGTATTGAGATTTGTTGAGGGTTGAGATATGTTGAGTATTGAGATTTGTTGGGGGTTGAGATTTGTTGAGTATTGAGATTTATTGAGGGTTGAGATTTGTTGAGTATTGAGATTTGTTGAGGGTTGAGATTTGTTGATTATTTAGATTTATTGAGGGTTGAGATTTGTTGAGATTTGTTTAGCATTGAGATTTGTTGAGTATTGAGATTTGTTGGGGGTTGAGATTTGTTGAGTATTGAGATTTGTTGAGGGTTGAGATTTGTTGAGTATTGAGATTTATTGAGGGTTGAGAGTTGTTGATTATTGAGATTTATTGAGGGTTGAGATTTGTTTATTATTGAGATTTATTGAGGGTTTAGATTTGTTGATTATTGAGATTTATTGAGGGTTGAGATTTGTTGAGTATTGAGATTTGTTGAGTACTGAGATTTGTTGAGTATTGAGATTTGTTGAGTATTGAGATTTATTGAGGGTTGAGATTTGTTGAGATTTGTTGAGTATTGAGATTTGTTGAGTATTGAGATTTGTTGAGGGTTGAGATTTGTTTAGCATTGAGATTTATTGAGAGTTGAGATTTGTTGAGTATTGAGATTTGTTGAGGGTTGAGATATGTTGAGTATTGAGATTTGTTGGGGGTTGAGATTTGTTGAGTATTGAGATTTATTGAGGGTTGAGATTTGTTGAGTATTGAGATTTGTTGAGGGTTGAGATTTGTTGATTATTGAGATTTATTGAGGGTTGAGATTTGTTGAGATTTGTTGGGGGTTGAGATTTGTTGAGTATTGAGATTTGTTGAGGGTTGAGATTTGTTGAGTATTGAGATTTGTTGAGGGTTGAGATTTGTTGATTATTGAGATTTATTGAGGGTTGAGATTTGTTGAGATTTGTTGAGCATTGAGATTTGTTGAGTATTGAGATTTATTGAGGGTTGAGATTTGTTGAGATTTGTTGAGGGTTGAGATTTGTTGAGTATTGAGATTTATTGAGGGTTGAGATTTGTTGAGATTTGTTGAGGGTTGAGATTTGTTGAGTATTGAGATTTATTGAGGCTTGAGATTTGTTGAGATTTTTTGAGGGTTGAGATTTGTTGAGTATTGAGATTTGTTGATATTTGTTGAGATTTTTCGAGTATTAAGATGTGTAGAGAGATGAGATTTGTCGGGATTTGAGGCAGAAGAAGAGTTTCTTTAATTTAATTACAGTTTTCAACCACCGATCACCATGAAAATAATACTTGAGAGATTTTCATTCAAATTCAATGTTTTTTTCCGATTCATGTTGCTTGTGGAACATTAGTCAACTAATTATCCACAAGCAACATGAATTGGAAAAAAGCATTGAAGATATTGCTAAAACTGCTGCAAATAAGGTGGGCTCCCTCTACCATGCTAGAAATTTACTCACACCTAACAGTATTCTATATCTTTACAAAACCACCATTCGCCCATGCATGTAGTATTTTTGCCACATCTGGGATTGTGCATCTACCACCAGATAGCGTATTAAATTAAGATGACAAAATGAACGCATCTTAGTAAAAAACACGGACTTCTTTTTTCTTATGTATAGGTTTAGCGTCCTAAATTATGCTGCTAAAATGAACGAATATTAGTAAACAAGACGAACTTTCTTTTTGGAATCTTTGGTTGGGCGTCATACATTATGGCATTACAAATTGAACCAAACTCTTTACACTCACAGAATGGGGTGTCTATTCCAAGAGCCGTTCTTAATATGGGGATGTTGGGGGTGACCAGAGGAGGTTGGAGGTGTCTGTTCTGAAAGATGTTCTTACCACGAGGAGCTTGGGGGTGGGCGTCAGCAGCAGCCACAACAACAACAACAACAGTATTTAATTTTTTTTACGAGGGTAGGGGACTAATGATTACACATTTTTGAGGAGGGGATAATTTTTTTTACCTTAGATACACCTACACACTTCCTTTATAATGACGGCTTTTATATGTTTTCGCTATGCTGATTAAAATAATCTGAAGAGTAACGGTCAAGCCCAGAAGCTGGTCAAAACATGGAGCCTCCCCAAGACGAGAGCCATTTCAGTTGATGCCAGATGAGGATCAGAGCGTTGATGATGTAAAGATAGAAGCTCAGTCTTAGATGCATTAAAAGTAACCAGCCACCTCTTTCCCCATTGTACCACATGCTCAAGATCAGAGGAGAGAGAATCAATGAGGACGTGGTCGTTTACGGTCTTTAATGTGTTGCCATAGATTGTAGTGTCGACAGCAAAACTGTCTACGAATGATCTAAGGATGTGATTTGGAAGATTATTGGTGTAGATCTGGAAGAGAGTTGGAACCAGGATGGACCCCTGAGGGATTCTAACCTTAATACTATCAGCGTCTGATTTCTGCCCATCAACCACTACTATTAAGAACCTCTCAGAAAGAAATGATTTAATAATTAGGAGGACATTTCTAGCTATAGCATCGATGGGACCTAGTGAAGTAGACCTTTATGCCATACCCTATAAAACGCCTTAGATATGTCTAGAGCAATTGCTCTAGAAAGGTACCCTCCGTCGAGAGATTCGTTAATCCTATGAGAGATAACCGTAAGCACATCCGCTGTAGACCTAGCAGAACGGAAACCATATTGCATGTCGCTAAGAAGGTTGTTTTTGCTGAGGTGATTGACTACTTCTCTAACACAGATTCCAGTAACTTACTCATGACGCAGAGATAATATATTGATTATTAAACTAGTTTACTTAACTGATATTTTCAGCCTTATTAACGATTTAAAACATAAAACTTCAAGGAAAACGGCGGCAACATATTTCAACATATTGAATATATTGAAAGTTTTCAAAAAATGTTGAGTGTATCGCGAGGAAGACTTAAAAATGAAAATCCTACCTGTTATATGCTAGAACACATTGCTGTGAATGTTTTTAGCGGAATTAGAACTCGAAATTTTGTCACATCTCATTTTCCTATCTCAAAGCTTTAATTATTATTTTCCTGAAGTGAAATTTGAATCATTTAAGAAAAGCCGCTGGATACAAAACCCATTTTGTTTCCAAAGTCCTGACTCAATAGTTGCGGTTAACTTGTTACCTGAAGATGGAGTTGAATTGCCGCGTCTTAGTTGCTCTTTTACACTTAAAACCGGTTTTGAGAAAATTAAATTTTGAGTTAAGAACAAAATGGAATTTCCATAACTAAGTTAAAAGGCTGCTCTGTTACTATTATCTTTCATGACTATCTGTGTGAAGTGGTATTTTCCACATTAATTCGATTAAAAACTAAAGACGGAAATATGCTCAGCACTTTACCTGATATATATGTAAGTCACTCGGAGAAAAAATGCCAAAGACCCTAGTGTTTTGATGTGATGTTTTAATATAATAAACTAGTTATGACCAAAGTTTCATTTCATTGGTACAAAACACTAAGAAACTGGGCCTAATTCGAATTGGGACCCGTTTTTTGGGTCTCCCTGTATATATATATATATACATATATATATATGTATTCTTCATAAGTTTTGATATCGGTTTCGATTCAGGCTGATGCACCCAAGTTATATGGACATATGTTTTAATTTTGTAAATTGCAACTTTATAATATATAAGAATCGACAGAAAATTGACACTATATACAAAATCTGCATAAATTTAAATATCATATTTAATCGTATTTTACAACCGGACTACGCCGAGTAGCCCTGCTAGTCATCATAAATTGTTTATTACACCATCACCGTTACTTTTCAGACAGGCCTCGGTTATATATTGAGTCAATTTTGCTTTATAAACGCACTAGGAGGGAGACACAACGTTTGTCGAGATTGAATGATGATTCATGATTATTTCACATGCCGCCATGCAGTAACTTAGTCAAAATGTGTTATTTTACATTGCACTCTTTCTGTTATCCAATTATTTTATATAAACTTCTTTTTAGTTAACGAAAAAAAAAACATTAGAACATTTACGTGCGGGTTTTGAACCCACAGGCCACGCCATGAAAAATAAAAAAATAACAAAAAACATAAATTTTTAAGAGTTATAAAATTCTTTGATGTAAATGAAAAAAATAAGAAATTTACGTGCGAAGTTTGAACCTACAGACCAAGTTATGCCAGAAAAAAAAAAACGCTATCAACTTACCCAGAGTGGAATTTTCGCGGCCCGTTGTTCTATCATTTTGCTATGCGACATGGGAAAAATGTCTTCACCAATGATAGATAAATTGAAATAACGGTTTCGATTATCGATTATTGGTAATTATCGTGGGGGTATTCTGAGACAAAACTTAACTAAGATCACTCCCAGACTTCTACACTAAAGTTCTGTAAAGAAAATCTGTTCAGCCGTTTCGGAGTCTATAAGGAACGAACTCACACAGACAAAGGTGCATTTATATAATTATAGAGATATTATGAACATCTGAAATCGAATCCATATAGATTTAACCAATCACAGCGTTATTTTTGTTTTTGTTTTTTTGTTTCAAAGCAAAACTATGTAATGTGTTGTTTGTAATTAAAATAAATTGTGACAACAGTCCCGTTACATATTAGACGCGTTTTATATTTTATTTTATTTCAGGAATAAATTTCACCACAATGCCACATTTAAGAAGTTTTACATAAAGCACTTACTTTAAGTCAAGGTGCCACGTTTTTTGTTTTGTTTTGTTTTGTTATTTTGTTTGTTTGTTTGTTTGTTTGTTTTTTGTTTTTTAGAGGGGCAAAAAACTTATTTTCAATTATATTTCACTCTTTGTGGATACGAATCTTTTTGGTTTAGAAGCTCAATGTATGTTAAATATAACAACAGAGCATAATATAAGAATAACAGTTACATTCTCTCTTTCTCTCTCTCTTTCTCCCTCTCTCTCTCTCTCTCTCTCTCTCTGTATATATACATATATATATATACACTTGTTGTGCTGTTATTCTTATATATATATATATATATATATATATATATATATAGTAAGTTATAAAATATATATGGCGATTAAGCTACACTGAATATTCCGCGTTTCATCCACTCTAGCTCTACCTACATATTAAGCACTTTTGAAGTAAATACTTAAAGTTTACGCATAAATTTATACTTTCGTATATTAATTTTATGTGAGTAAATGAAGTAGTTATATATATATATATATATATATATATATATATATATCCATCTATATACAGGGTGACCCAAAAATAACGGGCCCCAAACTTAATTAGGCCCCGTTTCTTAGTGTTTTATCCGAATGAAATGAAACTTTGGTCATAACTAGTTTATTATATTCAAAACATCCCATCAAAACACTAGGGTCTTTGGCCTTTTTTTCTTCGTTCTACAGCATATGTTCTAGATTTCCTCCATTTAGCTTTTGTTTTTTTTTGGGGGGGGGGTCACCCTGTATATAGAGATAGATAGATAGATAGATAGATAGATAGATAGATTCAATGTAAATAACATTGAAAGCTGCTATTAATCACCTACTTCTTTCTTTTGCATTCACGAGTAGAACAGTGAAAAGCGAATTCATCCGTGTCGTATTGCACTTACGGGTAATTTGCCTGCAATTGACAGCAAGGTAAACAATGCGCACCTGTAGAAAATGCAGCGAGACCGTAATTAACGAACTCCCACGCGATTTCCCTCACTCGTCGAGTTAACACATCCACGTTGTAGGCTGCAACTACGCATCGACGACAATCGAAATCAAATCGTTTGCATTTAACTCTTGCAAATAAATATAAAAATGTCCTCCAACCCAATCATTTACGTATTTCATACTAGCAGGTATACATGGCATTGCCCGGGATTGAATAATAAAATAGAACTATTCTGCAATACTAAAATAGAGCTATGATTCTGAATTTTTAAGATAAGGATTGGTAATTTGTATTAATTAAAGTGTTCAGACTGCTGCTATTTTCACCACATTCTGATCGATGTAACCGTGTATATATATATATATATATATATATATATATATATATATATATATATATATATATACATAATGTCAGGTCGTGTTATATGCTACTGGTACCATGTAACCCAGTACTACCTACCTCATGGTCGGGTCACCGGCGACTAAACTGGTTCCCCCACCAGACTTGTTTGGTGAGGAGGGTGGCTAGTCTACCTGAAGGATTAAAAACAAGACATTCCAAAGGGCGAATGAACCCTTTTTCGGGCTCAACGACCAACTAGCACCTTGTGTGTTTGTGTGTATGTATGTGTGTGTTGGGGTGGAGAGGGCTCCCGTAAGCCGTGGTGAAGGCAACCTTTCTAGGAGAAGCAAATCTCTGATTTAAAAAACCATAAAGCGGGAGACCAGTACCCGCATTAAGCTGGTCTGTAGTTTAACTTGTTGCTGGCTATCTTGTTCTTGCTTGTTGCTGGATTTCAACATTTTGAGCCGAGAGAGAGACTTAGATTTTGTACAAAGCTAAGACTCTGCAACAACATATGTGTACAGATACTCCCTCAGGCATTTGTCTATTAAAATGGACCTGTGGCGATGGAAGTCATTTTTGGGCTCATGGACTTTAAGTGTTTGAGAGAGTAGCACTTGTCTTTCAAGACGTTGCAATCATTATATATATATGTGTGTGTGTGTGTGAAAATTTTTCGGGGGGTACAGAATTTAATAATGGCTAAATACAGATCAATCAACATAATGATTTTAAAAAATAAAAAATGAAAATAAAGGTTAGCTAACCAGGTTTCGTTCCTCGCTCAACGGAGCTAAATCGAGGAAAATACTATTTTAAAAAAAATGTCATGAATATGGCGGGGGGGGGGCGAGAAATAATCTGTGGTAAAATTACATAGAGACTAAATTAAGCCCTAAAAGATTTTCTTTTTGCTTGCAAAGAGAAGGTCTCAAAGACTTAATAAAAATAGTCTCTAGAATTTTTAAATGAAAGGGCGAGTGCGACTTACTCAAGATCTTAAACATGTCAGCACTAAATTCGTGGCACACGCATGGTTATTTATAAGGTGGTCGAAAATCGCAGAACCATACGTATTATTCAGAACATCCGAGGGTGAAAAATTTGCATAACGAATCTTTGATGGTACATGTTGTTTCAAACGGAAATCTAATCTTTGCAATGCTCGCCCAACATAGCGCGCACTGCAACTATATCTAAATAAATAAATGATAGAATTATTATGGTGGGGGGAAGGAACATCTTTGCAAATGGACGACAGCATAGGTTTGATTGAAAAAAAAACACGTGGATTCGATGCAAAATAACACCGTTGCATAGACAAAGAAATTTGCTTAGCAAATTGGTCGCTGATGTTACCTTGCCACGGTAGACTTAGGTAAACAGGGCGCTGGTTTCCCCCTAAATTTTTAACCGACCTCATTTCCAATTCCGCCCTTGTGGGGAGGCAAGTAAACAAAAAAAAAATAATCAGAACGGACATATTCCAGGGCATTTTATAATTAATCAGGAGTAACACTTCCAGGGCATTTTGTAATTAAATCAGAAATAACTTTTTCCAGTTACTTTTTTAATATTAAAACTTTGTTACATTAAACATAGTACCTATTCACAATGCCTCCCCACGGGACAGATTTAGACACTAGGGTCGTTTTTTTAATGTGGAGAAAAATTGTCTTAGTCGTAAAGGATTTCTCTTCCGCTGAAAGAGAAGAAATTGAAATGTAGCACCTGAGGCACTTTGATCTTAGCCAAAAAGGCCAAGAAAGACAAATCATTTTTATTAGCTTTGCCTCAACAGCGACACCAATTTTAGAGGTGACAATTTTTATTTGGAATATTCCACTTTCCCTTTTAAGGATGCACACAGCATGATAACGGGCGGAGCGATAAGCGTAATAATATAATGATGATGCTATATAAAGAAACTGGTGTTGTATTTTAACGTTTGGTTGAATATTTACTGAAAGGTTTGTAGTAATAAAATAATAGTTGATTTACAAGAGGTAAACAAATATTTTCTTGTTAGATTATACATACGGTAATTCCTTGAATTGTTGTAAAATTATTGACTGAAACAAAGACATAAAGTCGGACGAGTAAAAATATTTTGGGGCGAGTAAATTTTCCCTCACACTCGATCGGCAGTCGCGTGATTTTTTTCCAAATCTCAAAGGCTATATATATATATATATATATATATATATATATATTTATATATATATATATATATCACATTTATATATGTCTAAATATAAATTAAATATAATACGTTTAAAATACGTTTAAAAGCCGGATAACGCAAAGGTTTAAGTATATATATATATATTTATATATATATATATATATATATATCACATTTATATATGTCTAAATATAAATTAAATATAATACGTTTAAAATACGTTTAAAAGCCGGATAACGCAAAGGTTTAAGTAAAGTACTGTTTATTTTTTTAATTGATATATTTCGACGTAACATATCTTTTTTCGGGTTTTTTTTCTTCCATCGCATAGTGTTGTGCGAAACGAAATGAAATTATTATGTATTCGCGTGTTGTTCAACAATGATTGTTTTAGAGTCCAATATCCTGTCGGTATGCGTGAAGTAAAATGTTTAAGTGTTCCTGGGCTGAAAGCTCTGTTTAAATGGTAAATTAAAAATACGTATGTACACATATAATATAATATGTATATATAATACGTTTAAAAGCTTGACAACGCAAACAAAGAATAAAAGTTAAATTCTTTTGATTAAAGTATACATAAAAAATATATTAAAGTTAAGAATTTGTTTGAAACAAGGAACATGTGGAAAATAATTATATTTATTTACTTAGTCCATGGATTTTCAATAATGGCTATATCATCAGAGGAAATGAATTAGCAAAATTATCAGTTATGAATAGATATATATTTTGCTCATTAGCACATATATGACAACACATGTGACCCCGACAGACCGCCGACCCCCAACGTCGTGTGTCGTGGATTTTCTGTCAACTGTTCTTCTAATTGCCGGATCGTCATTTTCTCGTGGGCGACTGCCGATGGGAACGCACGTTCATCGAGTAAAAGAATAGAGTAAAACAATAAAATGAACAGGAAAAACATTTGACGGTTGGACTTGTGAGTTTGTGTGTCTTCTCCTCGTTCTATCGATGTTACGTTCGTCTGTCTCTCTCTCTGTCTCTCTCTCTGTATCTCTCTCTGTTTCGCTGTCAGATCTAAAACTGTCCATACTACCATTCTAAAACATCCAACGCTACTCGCTCTCAGTTCCCATTCGTCGCAAACAGCAGTTCGATGTCAACTACTCTTCTCAGCATCACTATCTGAAGTTCCCTCATCCCGGCTACTTGAAAGCTGCCCTTCTTTCTCTAAGCATCTCATTGATACTCGCAAGTGTCGTTGGTTCCATTTGTTATCTGTTCTGTAGGTTTCTATTGTCATTGTCCAATCTGAAAGGCTCGATCTAAAAATAACCTACAGATTAATTGTTTGCTATTTCCCATGTCTTTTTGTATTTTAAGACACTGCCTATTTATCTCTCCTGCTTCCGTACAGTCTTGAAAGACAAAGGATATCCCTTAGGGGCAGTAGCGTATGTAATTGTGAAGCAAGTGTTGCGAAATCTCCAACCACTTCTCTCCTGAATTGGCACTGTTTGTTTCCAGTGGCAAGGAGAAGACCAGGACGACTGGAAACAATGCCGAGATAAGCGGAGAGCACATACAGCACATGACAGCCCCAAATGGTCACCCATTGAGTACTGACCAGGTTCAACGTTGTTTAACTTCGGTGATCCAGCGGGAACCGATGTGTCAACGTGATTATGCCGTATCTGTCTATTGCACACCCTCTCAGCACTTAGTGACAGATCTTTATAGTATCACACATATATTGAAAAAGTTATTTAAAAACTATTTAAAAGGTATAGATAAAGGATATCATACAACCTGACAATCCGACGTTGATAGGATTTCAATTATTTGCGAGGACAAATGATAATCCAAGGGGAAAATTGAAGGTAATAGAGGAATCTGTAACATTTGAAACAAACTCCAAATTTGAGGTAACATCCAGAATGCGTAAATATTTTGCCCTATTTTTTATATTGAGCTTTACATTTTTGGCTAGGATCGTCTTGAAAATATTATCTCACTGTAATATTTAATAAGACAATAATTCATTTGATTATCTAAATCTGTGATTTAACTAATATATATATATACATATATATATATATATATATATATATATATATATATAGTGCTTATATGCTCCCCGCTTATCTCGGCATTTGTTTCCAGTCGTCTTGTACATACACTTCACTTGCCACTGATATTTAACAATGTCGACTCAGGAGAGGAGTGGTTGGAGATTACACACCTCCTGCCACAAAAATTTCACGCGCAGGCACTCCTTCGTGGGTATCCATAGTCTGTGAAAGACTGAAGGAGCCCGTTTAATATATATATATATATATATATATATATATATATATATATATATATATATATATATGTGTGTGTGTGTGTGTGTGTGTGTGTGTGTGTATAAGAGCAAATACTTAATAAAACATGTTAAAAAACACTTTGACAAAGAGTTAAAAACATATTTAATCTGAAAAGGAAACACTTAATAAGTGAACAGTCATTAATCCGCGGTGTTTCCGAGAAATACTTTCCTTCTCATCAGAGGGTAGGAATTAGCAAAATGCGGGATCGGATTTTGCATTCAAAAGTATTTGATGAAACTGCAAGTAAGTCAAAGATCTTGCTTGATAACAAAAAGTGAAGAAGAGGGAACATGGTGAAGAAAAAGGTGATTTCACGTGAATGCACAGTCAGGTGAAGGGAAAAGAATCCAATGAAGGTACAATCCAAAAATGAAAGTCTAAGAAAGTTAATTTAAATTTCCATTCGCACAAGTAAAATCCAAGGGGATCGTGTAATTGGAAGATGGCTCCAAATAATCCAAGAGGCCAAAATCCGTGGAATAATTCACAAATATGTACAAGGAAAATGGGAAAAAATTCCAATAATATTAATAAAAGAAAAATAAGATACGCTTTCAACACAGCTGCCGAGAACAAAGTGTAATTAAAGAAAATCAGTAAAGAAGAGAAAGAGAGAAAAAAAAGATTAAATGGTGATAGAATTAAATATAAATTAGAAAAGCAAATGTCAAAATGACCCAGACAGGATAACGTTAAAAGGCGCGAATAATATAGGGCAAAAAAGGATGTCAACTGAAATGTACAGGTTATAACTTAAGAAAATGTCAGCAAGAGTTAATAAAAGACACTAAATGAAAAAATAAATGAATAAAGTAATAAAGAAATAAAGAAATGCATTAAAAAATTAAAAAATTAAGAAATAAACAAAAATAAGTAAATAAACAAAAAAATAAAAAATAAATATAAAATAAAAATATTGGAGGTGGGGGAGACGATGGCGGTATCTGCAAATTACGAATAAAGCAAGTAAATGCGTATAGTAAAATATAGGTAAATATACATACAGTATATGAATGTGTAAGTAGATTGATATAATTGATAGATAGGAATATTTAAAGACTAAAACAGAAATTGCAGATAAAAATCCGGCCAAGCAAAGAAGAAATAAAGAATTAAAATAAAGTATTATTAAGTTATAAAGTATTAAGAAAGTATGTAGAAAAAATAATAATGTTAAAGAAACATTATATATATTTGAAAGGTTAAAGTAATAGCTTTGTAATTTCAAAATTACCATAATTAAATTTGGACTTATGTTTACAGAAAGAGATCAGTTCGTTTTTAGAATTTATTATATTGTTACTTTGAGGGAAACTAATTATAGTTATAGCTTCAGTTGTGCAGAGGTGACATGACTTAGAGCCTGGAGTATAAGACTTAACTTTTTTATGATGTTCCATTTGATTGGCGAGGGGAGACCAGAGATTGGAGTTCAGACGAGCATCTGCCATGGAAATAACGATAAAACAAGGACAGGCTCGCAACATCTATCCCACAGAAGAATTCGAAAGAATTTTGTACAATGTTGAAGAATACCTTAGGTATATTAGTTTTGACATTTACGCTAATTGGAGGATTAAACCAAATATTTGTCTTTCTCCTGATGCGACTGGGTGGGTTAGAGGTATTACGATTAGTATTTTGGTTTGGATTATATATGTAGACTGGTTCATTGTTATTGGTGGCGACAGATCTTGTTATTTAAACTGGTTTCTTGCGAGTCATATTGTGTGTGATTACAAATTTAAGGCGGCCAGCAGGGGGGACATAATGGTTGTATTTAATCTTTTCCTTGTGTCCTGAGTTCCTTAAGGTATTATTGAAGAAAGTAGCATTTTGATTAAAAGTTTTTTATCTGCATAAAGAGCATAAATTATTCAAGAGACGGATGGTAGTATACATGTTATAATTGAGTTGGGCGTGGTTAGAAGATTTATAAAAGCGTAAGGTTGGATTTATGATAGGGGCTATTAAGATTAAGTGTAACATCTAGAAAATTTGAAGTTTTTTGTTTGGTTCAATAATTATAGAAAGGCCAAAGTTATTAAAGAAGTTATGTAATTTTTTAATTGTTTTGTTGTACTCTCTTGGCCTGGCTGTTGTAGTAAAAAGGGCATCATCTCTATTAAGCCCCCCCTTGGATATGTTTGAAGTGGTATTTAAGTTCTTTCAGCAAGAAGAGTCCCACTAAATCGGTAACTACTGCAGAGTCAGAAGCACCTATCAAGATATCAAAATTATCAGGGGTGTCCTTCCTAGTCCAAAACTTATTGTTAAATTGTATAAGGGACTTTCTCGCTAGGAGAATTAATTTAATTTCTAAATTAGTTAAGTCAGAATTTCTTTTAGCAAGGATAAGAACCTTATTTAAAAGGATTGGAGAAATTGATTGATAATAATTTTGGATGTCAAAGGTTATGAAGTTAAGGAGGTGTTTATTTTTAAGGGAGACAAGCCAATTAATTACGGAATATGAATTTAGCCAAAGGGGGAAACTTACTTTTTCTTTAATAAAAGGGATGATTCTATCTAAGATATTTTTGCTTACAGCACCTAAGTCAGAGTTGGATGAGCAGAACAATCTGATGGTGGGGTTGTCATAGAAATTAGATTTAAGATCCTTGAGAGTAAATCTAGGGGTATCTGGAGAAATTATTTCAGTGAAGTTATGAATATTCATAGAAGTCAGTAAATGTTTAGCTTAAGAATTAATGGAATCTAAAGTCTTAGGAGGGACTATTTTATAAGATTTATTAAGTTCTTTATACAAAAGTTTTTTATATGTAGGATAGTCAAGTTTATAATAATTTTTGTCTTATCAGCAGCTACAAATATATGTTTATTCTTTTTAACTTTTTCGGCAAAATTATTTATTGTTCGCGTAACTGGATTATAATGGTGTTTTTGTTTTTTAAATTTAATTTTTTTTTTGACTAAATTTAACATGGAATTCTCAAACTACTCAAGGTAAGGGTTGTATTTGGGGTGGGCAGTGGTTTTTAATCCGTAAAATTTGGCAGCAATTCTTTCGATTTTCTTTTGTTCTCTATGAGAGTTGATAGGGAGTTCATTTTTGTATGCAAAATCTGATCCCGCATTTTGCTAATTCCTACCCTCTGATGACAAGGAACGTATTTCTTCAAAATTCCGCTGATTAAGGACTAGCCACTTATTAAGTGTTTCCTTTTCAGATTAAAAATGTTTTCAACTCTTTTTCAAAGTGTTTTTAACATGTTTTATTAACTATTTGCTCTTATTATAAGCTCTATTTCCTACTTGGATTTATCGAGCTTCTACATCTGGTTGAGATTCTTTTATAAATATTAATTATTTAATATTTATAATATACTTTAGTTTTGCCATCTTGGATCATTTTGGTAAGTTTAATTGTAATTTTTATTATATATATATATATATATATATATATATATATATATATATATATGTATATATATATATATATAAAGAAGTATATGTGGTAAAAAAACAAGGATAAAAGTAACTTACTACCTAGCTCTACCTACGTATTGAGCACTATAAATGTATACTTTCGTATATTAATTTAGTAGAAATAGTAATTAATAAAAACTGAAGAAAGTGCTAAATACTGTTGTAGAGCAAATATGCGTTTTATTTTTTATTACCGTATCTTTCTGTTAAATTACATTATTGTTTCAGCTACCCGGCCGGTTTTTTTTGGCCGTCGCTAGCTTCCTCAGACTTTTACAGTATGTGTGCATGTATGCGTGGGGGTGCAGGTGCGTCTAAATCAATATGCGCATATGGGCCCGTGTATAGCCTCCTTGGGAGTATGGGTGTCGATGTGTGTATTTATCTGTGTATAAGCGCATCCATGCTTACGCACACGTACCAAATTTAGCACCTTAAGGAAATTTTGACGTCAGCGGGAGCGGCGCGGGTGTCTATGCATGCATGCGCGCATATGTGCATATATTTGCCCGCCAGTGCGGAGATGTATGTGTACATGTGAACGTTTCTTTAAGTATATATGTGTGTACGTGCGCATGTGTGTGCTCGTGCGCGCGACTGCTAGCTAACCCTATCCAAACAATTAACAACAAATAAAAACCAATAAAAATAACCGAATCATAGCCCCCCTCCTCCGAACCTAAGCGAACACTCAACAGGTCAAGACATACTTATCAAGAAATCATCTCACCAACGAGACGCCAAAAATTTTAACATTAAGACTCGAATTTTAAAGTAACCCCCTTCTCCTACCCTCAGATATTCCCCTTCCCCCTCCATCTATGCAGAAATGAACTTCCCAGACCCTACTCCACAAGGTCCTTAAACTTCAAAACTAAAACATTACCGACATACCAAGCACCCCTCCCACCTTTACCCCTGTTCCCTTCCTCTCTTTTTTCCGCTCTTCTCGCACCCCTCCACTGACATCATTCACTCTTTCATCCTACCATAACGAACATTTCTGTAAAAGTCTGAGGAAGCTACTGACGCCCCCCAAAAAACGGCCTGGTAGCTGAAACAATAATGTAACTTAACAGAAAGATACGGTAATAAAAATAAAGTATATATATATATATATACATATATATATATATATATATATATATATATATATATATATAAAGATTTCTATGTATAGGATTCACTACATACTCCGACCAAGTCCTACGACTAAGCACGTTTAGATTTGGTCTGAGTATGTTTTGTTCTGACAGGAATCGCATCTGCAATATGCATGCATATATGAAGCCAATATGTTTGCATGAATAAAGCAATTGATACTACACTACTCTTCTACTTGTTCTTGAGCACTGTTTATAAAAAGAGTTTCATTGATTTTACATCTCGGAAACAGACATCAGTTCATACAACTTTTTTTTCCTTTTTCTTCCTCGGTACATGGTGTCACTAGAAAAGTATGATGTTCAACGGTAATTTTGCAAAATATTTTTATGTGAAAGGTTTTTCTGTTATTGGCCTATAATCGAACAACTACTAAAGGAAGAAATAAAACAACTCTATAGTCACTACTACTACTACGTTCGTTACAAAAAAGAAGAGAGCGAACAACTCTATACTCGTGACAGCAAATACAATTAACACAAAATGTTCCATCGATGAGCGCACTCTACATGAGGTGTGCGGTCGTCATTTATTTACGTGGCATATACTTCACTGGAATGTGCGCAAATGAATTCACGGTACCGGTACCTCTCCGACATAAATACTCTCAATAAACTGACAAGCAGCCACATCATATCCCTTTACTATAGAGGTCCCCACATGTTAGAAGGCTTTATACAATAACTAGCAGGAAGACCCGACGTTGCCTGGGATTCAGTGAGAACCAACAAATGTTCCATACTTTGAATACTTTATTTGTCATCGAAATCGCCGATTTTTCAATCAAATCGATTAATTATCTTCTCTAGTCGGGGAACAGTCGCGGCGCACCGGGAGGAAGCGTCACATGTTTCTCTGCAGTGACTTAGTCCACAATACATTGTACCTATTTACAATGCCTCCCCACGGGACAGAGTTAGACACCAGGGTCATTTTTTAACGTGGAGAAAAAGTACAAAAATAAAAATTGTCTCAGTCGTGAAGGATTTCTCCTCCACCGAAAGAGAACAAGAAATAGAAGTGCAGCATCTGAAGAACAGATACTACACTTTGATCTTGTCCCGTAGTAGTCTACATTGTACTCTAAACAACCTGCTGGTGGTTTTATGAAACTATCTTTATGCAATAGCTTGAGTTAAAGATTAAAATGCAAAAGGATAGTATTATGGTTTAATTGTGCTCTTAATAGAAACATCCATTTGGAACGCTCCCCTGTCTTATCAAAGAATATACTGTTGATTTTATGCCCGAAGCCCTTCTGCTTGTGCGGTGATACAACTTCTCAAATGCACATGTGATGTTAGCTTATATAAAGATGGTTAACTTTGGTAAAAAATGGACTGTTCTTTCTTTAATCAGATTTTTTCGATTATCGATTTTCGATACTTATTGGAGGCATTCCGATACAAAACCTATCTAAGAACACTTTCAGACACATAAAGTACATTTGTGTATCCTTTCAACTGTTTTCGACCTAACTGTTTTCGAATCTATAGGGATTGAACTTAAACACACGCACAGACACACACAGACAAAGTGTTTTTTTACGTACAGGTAGTTTCTTCCATCGAACTGCTAGTCTTTGGAATTATCTTCCTGATTCTTGCTTTTCTGACTGTACTAGCATGCAGAAATTTAAATGCAATGTGAACAGACATGTCACTGCTCAACTCCCTACTTAGGATGTCTCCTTAAGTATGGTTACTAATTCAAAGTAGCCCCTGATGTCTCAATTAGTCTTGTTTGGGTGAATACAATTTAGAAATTCGGCCCTGCTACGCTAACACTAACATATTTACTAAGTTGAAGAAGTTTTCTACGTCTAAATATACCAGTATGTCGTAAGTATTTTTTCTGGGAGAGGCATGTTTTCTCAATATAATTATGTAATTAATTACACAGACTACTTTCGAGATAATGAAGGATTTATTTAAGTATATGATCGTCCAGTGGCTGCAATGACTATCATGATCTCTATTACTACTATTACTATTACTACAGAGAAAAGAGAGAACACGTGTATACTGGTGGCAATTACAATTAATACGCAGACCCACACCAAATTAATTAATTAACACGTGTATTAATTTATTAATTACAATTAATGCCCAGACCCCACACAAAATTAATTAATTAACACGTGTATTAATTTATTAATTACAATTAATACGCAGACCCCACACCAATGAGTTAATTCTAGACGAGGCTCATCATTTATTTACGTGGCATTTTTTTTACATGATTCTGTCTGGCCATTCTACGCAAACATCTTTACTAATTTAAAAAGTTTCCTTCGTATATATGTTGGATATCGGGGTATCAAATTATCGATGAATAAATGTTGGTGTATAGAAATCGACAGGCAAGGTGTATATAATTTTGACAATGAACAATGTTTTGCTTGAGCGGGGATGAGAGTTAGACATTTATTCACACACCGTGTCAACATTCCGGAGATTACAACGCTTTTTATTTCACATTTTGATCTTGACTCGCTGGCTTCCCCCGGTGTCTTCTGCTTGGCTTCTCGGCTGATTTCTTCGACTGTTTTTCTCGATTGACTTCTTCGACTGACTTCCAATTCTTGACTAACTGATACGTGTCTTTTTAAGCTCTCTCTTATGATCCACGTCATCTCAAGTAACCTCTACCTCAGACTACGTCAGCCTCTAGAGGCCAGACTTATTTTTAAATTATTGTTTGCGCTAGTTATGAAACTAACATTCCTTTTTTCTTGAAAACATATTTATTTTTATTTATTTAATATTCTTTCTTGTTATTGTCCATAGAATCTAGTCAAGTTAAATTCCTAAAATGTCATTTAACCATATTTTTCCTTGAATTACATATATACTTTTGACAATGAACAATGTTTTGCTTGAGCGTGGATGAGAGTTAGAGAAATGTTCTTTGGTGAGAAAGAAAGAGAGGTGTATATAATAGCAACAGTCTAGACAGACACTGTAAACGTTTAAGAGTTCGATAAACATTTAATATGACAGTGACAACCGGCACGAATTCACATACCTGTTTCTTCGAAAGATGACGTCACACAAAGTTTTATTTCATATAACATTTATTCACACACCGTGTCAACATTTCGGAAGGTCTACATTTTGATTTCACATTTTGATCTTGACTTCCCTGGCTTCCCCCGGTGTCTTCTGCTCGGTTTCTCGGCTGACTTCTTCGACTGTTTTTCTCGACTGACTTCTTCGACTGACTTCCAATCATTGACTAACTGATACGTGTCTTTTCAAGCTCTGTCTTAAGAGTTAGCTTTAGGAACGGTAACTCAGTTTGTCGACAGTTGAGGACCAGTGTTCAGTTTGCGACAATTGGTGGCTCTGAGGTCATCCTCTCCCCCGGGAAAAATCAGGGAGTTTGGTATCGAAGCAAGGCTAGAGTGGATCGGGCCAAGAAGAATATAGTTAGCGACAGACGATGTTTGGAGCTCACACGCGCACACACACACATACACACACGCGCACACACACAGACGAACACGCACACACACGCACGCACACATGCGCACGCGCACAAACATACACGCACACACACACTCACACACACACACGTGCAAACACACAATTTTGGATTTTTGGGTATCAAATTATGAATAAATGTTGGCGTAAATAAACTAACAGACAGAATGTAGATAACTTTTACGGTGTAAAATATTTTGATTGAACTAGACTGAAACGATGACGTCGACATATCGACATGTTATTTTGAAGGAATAAGAAATATTTGTACATGAAAGAGCTTCAAACGACAAGGAGAAACAATGTTCCATTGATGGAGAGTTAGACAAATGTTCTTTGGTGAGGAAGAAAATGACGTGTATATAATAGCAACAGTCTATATAATAGACAGACATTGTAAACATTTAAGAGTTCGATAAACATTTAATATGACAGTGACAACCGGGACGAATTCACATACCTGTTTTATCGAAAGCTGACGTCACACAAAATTATATTTCATATAACATTTATTCACACACCGTGTCAACATTTCGGAAGCTACAACATTTTTATTTCACATTTTGACCTTGATTTCACCGGCTTCCATGGTGTTTTGACTCTGATACGTGTCTTTTTCGAGCTCTCTCCTAAGATCCATGCCAGCGTAAGTGACATCTACGCCAGACTCTAGAGGTCAGACCTATTTTAAATTATTGTTTGTGCTAGTTATGAAAACTAAAATTCCTTTAAAAATAAAAAAATATATATATATTTGCTTTTATTTATCTAAAATTCCCACTTGTTAGTGTTTATAGAATCTAGTCAAGTTAAATTCCTAAAACATCACTAAACCATATTTGTCTTTAAATTGTATTTTCTCTTTAAAAGAAATCTAATTCAACTACGATAATAATAATCATCTTGCTCATTCTTCAAAAAAGATTTTTTTTAATTCGGCGATGCCACGGGATTGCAAATATGCAACATATATCAATATTCGTATTACTTGGATTCTTCGGCATATTGTTCTCATACTGAGTGCTATTTTCACGTTTTGGTCGATGTAACCTCCAGCCTTCTTCAGTTGTTTCTTGTCGAGCTCGGCAATCATTCTGTCGAACTCGGGAATCTGAATGGAATTTCGAACGGAACTCTTTTATATAATTCAAGGAAGTGGCACGCTTTCGTTCCGTCAGCCATGACTTGATAGCGGTCACAAGTAATTCACAATTATATTTTCAGTCGCCTACACTGAGGATTGAAACGTCAACTTTCAGAACGAGGTCGCTTTTACAACTGAATTTTTTCTAAGTATTCTAACTACTGCGCCACTGGTCTTTACGGACAATCAATATGAGAACAGTAGTTCGAAGAATCCAAATAATATGAACAACCAATCCTTATCTAAAAAATTCAGAAACCTACATACCAATATTTCGTAATTATTTATATTTCCCGGAAAAGGATATTTTGTTTGAAGTAACTGAGTGCTGTTGGCTATAGTAATCAAGTAATACAATCTAGTATGTTGCTTCAATTAATGATGCTTATAGTCGTAAATGGTAATATGCTTTAGCTTTAGGCTTTTTGGCATCTCTTTCCAGGCAGCTATACCCGTCCGTATTGATGGCTTGCATCAGCCAATCATATTCTCGTGAGGAAGAAGCTGGATGTATTCAAATTCATTACGTCAATTTTTCTGCGAGCGAAGGAGATTTGGTACTGTGTTAGCTTTTCCTTAAAGAAAGAGAAAAATGTTAAGGTATTTGACATAAATTGTGGGTTGTGGAATTGTATGTTTTCGGACAGTCTTCTGAATCATACGCCACTGAGACAATTCTCAAATGAAATTGTACTTTCGTGAATACATTTTACGAAGTTGATTATCGTCAGATTATTTTTTTATTATTATTAATATTATTCTTATTTGACTTCTGCCAAATTCATAGATAATGGTTCCAGTTTCGTTCCAAATAAGATCAAAGAAAATTTCTTCTCGAAATTGTGAATCAAAGATAAGGCGGACAAATATTAATATATACTTCTCAACTAATTGTGTTTTATGTCGTCTAACGTCTGCGATGATTGCCAAAACGAAAATATTAACAGGATGCAGCAACCGTGGTACCTCTTGTCGTGGTCTCTCTTTTAAAATTATTGCCCAACCTTTCCTGGAAAAAAAAACATTCACAGCAAGAACTTACCTAACTATTACCACGTCAATATTATGGACTAAGCCGATCTACCTATTTTAGGACTAAATATGTGTGCCAAAAGGTAAATACGAGTACATCTAGACGTTGTGGAAGCGATTTGTGGTAGTTATTGTGTCAGAATCATGACATATCTCACCTCTGAAATTTATTTTCTTACCATTGTTAGTGGTGTTTACTGAAAATTAAATATGATCATTTTTCGCTATCTCCTGTTAAATCAAATTGCGCACTGACATGCGAATTCTCATAACAGTTTACTAAGTCTTGCTACATCAGCCAAAACCTTTTGTTGTGTAGTGGAGTGAATCTATACAAACAGCGTCTATTGAGCAAATGTCTTTTTAATGCTGTCATGTGTAGTGTGTCTTCTGGTGGCTAAAATGTTCTTCTATTGTTGTATGCATGTGAAATGTTCATTGCGTGGGCGGCCGCTTCTTCACAAATACGCGTAGTTAACAAATGTGACATGCAAACTTTCATAGGCAGATATTTACAATCAAACGATAACAACGCCTGCTTGTTTCAGACGAATAGAACAACATTCTTTCTTATTTGCCCAAAACTCCTAAAAGAACGCCACAACAACGAGTTATATTTTACATGGGTTTTATTCGTCTTATGGATTCCCTTGTCGGATTTTGGCACGCTGAGTCTCTTTCTACATTTTCATGGGTCTACCTCTTGCTGCTTCCAACGGATTCGTCTACACATATGTTCGCTGATGCGTTTCTTGCCTACTCCTTAGTTTAATCTCTGCTAACTATTACGTCAGCAAATCAGACTAAATCCCGTGTCGTTCACAGAAGCTAAAAGCTTTTTCACTTAATCGAATTCCAATTGGGGGTCGTGGAATTGTATGTTTTCGGACAGTCTTCTGAATCATACGCCACTGAGACAATTCTCAAGTTGATTATCGTCAGATTATTTTTTTTTATTATTAATATTATTCTTATTTGACCTCTGCCAAACTCATAGATAATGGTTCCATTAAAATCCATAAATCGACTGCGTTTATTTTATTTCTGAAATGATTCGAAGCTGTAAATACATATATTCCAAAATATAATTATTTTATAGTAGTCTTAAAAATTATTAATCCTCATCTAAAAATAATTCGGAAACATAATATCTATGAGAAACTTTACTTCTTTTTTTTTCGTTATATGTTCTCATTAAATGCCGATATTCTAAAAACAGTATAATTTAAAAGACAGTAAATAAGTAAAGAAACTACACTATACGAAACTATACAGATCTGAAGATCGAAAAATGTTTTTAATTAATTAACAAAGTGTTATCTTTGTTATTAAACGAGAATTGAATATATGTAACGTAGCCTTTACACTTTAACCGTGTCGTTACATCTCAACCACTCGCACCCTCACGTTGTCTGGTACTGTCGCACGAACAAGCAAACAAGGAACGACATGAAAAGTACAACTCAGCATTTCTTTTAGGCGAATACGAAAAGCGTTTATTCCATTAATTTCCAACAATGCATTCCAACATGTATGTTAAGACACCCTTTCACGCACGTACCTTTGTCGTCGTCTGCCTTTCTGCTTTTTCTATCTCACGGCAAACGAGCAAAAAATAAAAACGCCTGATCAATTCTTTCAGTCACGTTCTGCCCTTTTTTCTGCTTTTCCTCTTTTCCTTCTTCCCTCGGCGTCAGCACGTGCACACTTGCTTAATTTGCTTATATGCCAAGACGAATGCTGCTGCTAATATTTACGCTAGTCAGCTATCATAGGCTGCTGCTGATTTTCTCACACGCGCCCATACTCTCTATGTTACTTCTTTAGCCGTTATTAGTACGAATGAAAGATGACGACGGTGATCAGTAAGGCCCCTTGCATCCTTAAAAACACATCAATAAGTGTAAGTAGATGTTAAAAGGAAATACAATTTACACATTAATAACTTACAAAATTGATTTTATAAAAATTATAATCTCAAGGCAGGTGTATAGAAAGGAAATAAACTCATTTTATCAATCTCGAAAGTGGCTGGTGGTGTTTAGGGCACGAGTGAAATAATGCACATAGTTCATCAAACTTACTGTCCAGAATAAGTATTTACTGAAATAAACTAATGCGAATTACGGTTTCCTGAACATCAAGAATTAAAAAGGCGAAAGCACAAGTCAGAATCAAATATCGAGTTGTCGAATGCAATATGGTTCTAAAGGCGAAAGACTCACTAACCTTTCTTTCTATGTTAAAAGCAGGGTGCCCGATGTTGCCTGGATCGAGTTAGTGTCAATGAATGTTCTACTCTTCAAATGATTTTGTTGTCATTGAAATCGGTGAACTTGCCCATTTTTCAATCAAATTGATTGATTGCCTGCTCTAGTCAGGGGTATACTAGGAGGAAGCATCCTCCACAGTGACCTAGGTAACAGTCTACTGTAGTCTACATTGCACTGTAGAGAACCTACGGTTGATTTTCTAAAATTATTTGATATAATGGCTTAAATTAACGTTTAAAATGCAAAAGTTAAGTATCATGGTTGAATTGTGCTCTAAGCAGAAACACTCATTTCGAACGCGCTTCTGGCATACCAAAAGAAGCTACTGTTGAGTTTATACAACAATCCATTCTGTTTGTGGGGTGATAAAACTTTTCAAATGCACTAGTGATGTTAGGCTGTATCAGAATGTAAACTTTGATTAAAATCGAACTGTTCCTTCTTGAATAGGATTTTTTTTCATTATTGATTTTTTATACATATCGGGTTCATTTCGATACCAAACTTATCTAACAACACTTTCAGATATATAAAGTACATTTTGTGATATATATATATATATATATATATATATATATATATATATATATATATATATATACCACTGCCCGGTTGTAAAATACGCTTAAATATGATATTTTGATTAATACAGATTTTGCATTTATTATTATACTAGCGGGGGGGCGACGTTGCCCGAGTGTTTGTAGGTGTGTGTGGTTGTTAATGAAAAGCTAAGAAGTAAAAAAAAGTGGTTGTTAATTAAAAGCGAAGTAAAAAAAGTAAACATAAAAACGAAGCGGGGGGTACCCGGGGGGGGGGGGTTAATCAAAACATCGAAAAAAAACACAAAAAACTAACGTAAGGCAAACGAACGATGTTAAATGTAAAAATCGAAAAAACAAAAACAAAAAAGAAAACAGAAAAACTAAAAACCAAAAAAAAAAAAAAAAACAGGTGAAAAATTGCTTAAATAAGCCTGTTTCGATATTACAATTTAAAAAGTCGGTGGGTACCCGGGTGTTTTCGGGTGTGTGTGATCGGTCGGGGGTGTTAATGAAAACCCAAGAATAAGCGAAGTAAAAAAACAGAAAAACGAACGTTACGTGAAAAATGGCTTAAATAACACTGGTTCAATTTTTAAAATTAAAAAATCGAAAAAAAGAAAGAAAGACATCTCACACCACGATTCGAACCCAAAACGTTTAGACAATGAACCAACTGAGCTAGCACGACGTACATGAAATTTAGTCAGTTCTTCAACTATTTAAACTAAATCAGGTCATGACGTCATCTGACATATGCGTAGAATCGGTCGTCGTCATGAGAGGACGGTTTTTCTTGACCCCCCACTATAGAAAATTGTCGATTTCGGGGTGAAAAAATTAACGTTTTTGGCCAATTTTTCGGGCGAAGGATGAAGCTTCAATATGATATCGAGTTTGTGAATTTTTATTATGTCTGTCGAAAGTTTTTAGCGGACACACATACATACATACAAACACACATTTTCGCTTTTATATATATATAGATTATATTGTAATGATATAAAATATAAAAATATAGTAATTATTTAAAAAGTAAAAAAAAAACAATGACTCATGCGCCATCACCGAGAATCGAAACCAGAAGGTTTAGCTTACGATATACTTTCTCCTTTCACGTTAATGCCTGAATTAAAGAGACATGTTTGCTGTAAGACTAAAAATTAAAACATGAACCAATAGCTATTACGTTATGCATGCATATGTAAGAGAATGGATCGAGAGAGAGAGAGAGAGAGGGAGGCGTGTAAATTATATTGAGACACGTTGACCGGAAGTCAGGATCAGCTGATCAGATTGCGTGTGAGTTACGTGATCAGGTAGCTGAATTGTAGAGATGTTTGGTTTGGACTTAGAAGGCGACGGAGGGTTTCAGAGACGTCTCCTGCCTTTCACTGGGGGGGGGGGCGCTGGCGTGTGTAGAAATGAGACCAAGAGAAATCACGCAGGCCATGGGTTCACTTTCCATCCTTCTGCGAGACATCTGGAAAAGTGAATAAAAACTATAAAACCAATTCCTTGTCTTGGAGTGAAATGAATCTTCGTCCAAAACAGGTACCAGTCTCCCCCCAAGACACGAGATGAATCCAGATTGACCAACATCCAACATGCAAGAAGGTATGTCTAAAATGCATGTACCACACACACACACACACACACACACACACACACACACACACACACACAACGGCATATGAACAAATAAACAGAACAACTAGATGATCACACGACGTTAACTCTAATTAGACGATCACACACACGATCCACTTTATGGTATTACAACACAACACATATTCGCAATGCCGTTGTTGTCTCCTGGTAAATTCCATTTTTTTTTTTTTAATTTTCACACTTTTGTGCCGATTTTGCTCTAAAACACAAATATAAAGTTTCGCATGGGTTCGAATACCCTATATGTTAAGTTTTAAGTCTGCTGACCCAAAACTGGCAGAGGAGTTTGATAGGCAACATTTTTTAAATAAATATATATATACGCATACATAAATATATATAGAAACTGTTTTATGTTTAGTATAACCTTTTAACGCAAATATTACGTAAGTATAAATCATGTAGAATATCTGCATAAATATAATTACACGTAATAGTTAACTAAAGATGATCCTCCATAAGAAAACCGAAAAAAAAATAATAGAGAATTAATTAAAATGAATGTTAAAAGGAATATGTAAATTAGCTAGACGTTTTGCAATTCCACAACCTATGTATAACAAAGTTTTTTTTCTTTTTTAAATTAATAGAAAAAAGGGATTTTAATATGAATATCAATACACAAGAAAAAAAACAAATTTATAGGAGCAGTACTGTATATGAATGACTATAATGCTCCCTATCGTGGGCTGAGCATATTGGCAAGTGATAACAAACTGTCGTTAACGTACTAAGCGATTCTCTTTGAGTAAACAAATCGAGCTTAGGCATTTGGACGATGTCAAAACATCGTTAATTCACTACCCGCACAGCAGCAGCGGAATAGCGTCATGGTGGGAAGCCTTAACTGTCATTTGGCTTGAGGTAGTTGACTGTGTAGCCGAACTGATGAGCTGTGATACAGCGAAAGTACTGTATGTATATATATCCATTTCTGTAATCCATTTCTACTTAGCTTCCTATATATATATATATATATATATATATATATATATATATATATATATATATATATATATATAATGGATGATGATAGGATACCGAAGCAACTCCTGTATGGCCAATTAGACAGAGGCCATCGAAACGTGGGACGACCATGGTTGCGTTACAAAGACAAAATAAAGTCTAATTTGCAGGTTCTAAATATTGAATATAACAACATTGAGCTAACTGCAAAAGACAGAAGGAAGTGGATAGAAATGTGTGACAGAAAAATCTAGGAGTTCTCGGCGTTTTGCATCGAAAAACTAAAAGAAGCGAGAGTCAAGTCAAAAAATAATACTGAGCAATGTGGAGCTAAATTCTCGCATTTATATGTCTGTCACCACTGCGGTCGCCATTTCAAGTCTCTAGCAGGACTAAAGTGCCACATACGTCTAAGTGAATGTCGACATGCTGAGTTCTAGACCTTCAGGTCAATTGTCGGAGTCTCATACGTCGAAAATCGACGGAGAGTCCATCATATATATATATATATATATATATATATATATATATATATATATATATATATATATATATATATAGTAAGCTAAATAGAAATGGATGACAAATCAGATGTGGAGAGCGTATATTTGAATGAGATTGTTGAGAAGCTTTATTTCCATTGGAGCACAAAGTGCTAATGTGATGAAAGAGTTAAAAATGAGTCCATGGAACTTCTAACATTACTAACTAGCAGAGCGTTACCACTGTCGACCAAGGGAACAGCATAGCAAACATGTGTATGCAGTTTGATGATGTGTGAAAGTGAAACCTGGCCACTAAGGGTTGAGGACATGTGTGGTATGGAAATATGATATGAAAATTATACGATGGATGTGTAAGGTGAGTTTTAAAAGCAGTCTTATTTCATAGGTAAATAAAATCCGTACAGGTGAGAAAGATGTATGCATCACGTGAAAGTTCGATAATCAAAGAATGGGCGAGAGTTCTTGGGTTAGTAGATGTAGAAGAGGTAAGGTAGGAGATCCAGTTAACAGGGGAACGTCAGAGGCTAAGAGAAAAATAGGAAAAGGTGATGAAAATGAAGTTGAGACAAAGATAAACACGAGGTCAGAAAATTTTAAATCAAGTTCTTAAACTAATGTCAAAATGTAAAACGGACGTTAAACCAATGATGATGATGATGATGATGATGATGACGATAACAAAAACGATGATTATCATGATGAGGAGGACGATCATGGTGATGATGATGATGATGACGACGATGATAATGACAATGACGACGATGAGGACGATCATGGTAACGAGGATAACGATAATTATGATGATGATGATGATGATGTCGACAACGATGATGATGATGATAATGATGATGACGACGACGACGATGATGATGATGATGATGATAATTATAATGATGATAATGATAGCGACGATGATGATTATGATAAAAATGGTAATGATGACGACGACGACGATGATCATCATCATCATCATCGTCATCATCATCACAATGATGATGATGATGATGATAATGATGATGATGACGACGATTATTATGGTGGTGATGGTGATGATAATGATTATAATGATGGTGATGATGACGACGATGATTGTGTTGATGATGATGACAATGATTATAATAATGATTACGATGACGATGATGATGGCGACGATTACGATGGTTATATCGATGAAGATGACGATTACTATGACGACGACGATGATGATGATGATGATGATGATGATGATGATGATGATGACTAATTCTTGCTTTTCTTTTTTATCTGAGATATTCTTGAAGTTATTAGAATGATGTCAAAATGGCACCAACCATAGCAAGAATGACGCCAAGCATTCTATCTGAATTTCCGACGATCGGTTTTTATCTGACGTTTATGTTGAATTAATTCAGATTTGATTCCCGCGAATCAATATTAGAAAAACAAAATAGGACTCTTCAGACACCGTAAAAAAGAGGTTATATCTTCGTCTAAATTTCTTTACGAGTTCCAAAATCACTGAAATTTATGAGATGTTTTTGTTTTTTGTTTTTTTTGTTTTTTTTTGGTGTTGGGGGGGGGGCAATAATTCATTATGATACGAGTCTGGTTTCTACAGAAGAATTTATTCAATTTTTTTATGGAAATCGCTCCAGACAAAGT
>NC_136509.1:31813784-31838784 GCF_053919585.1 Euprymna scolopes | reverse complement strand
CACTAATGCAAATCTTCTAACATGAATGCGAAAAGTGGCCAGGCGGCCGAGTGACGAATAACTTAGCTGAATGTTGCTCCGAACTTGTAACCGGAAGCAGTCCTTTTCGCGATATCAACGTTGCAATTGCCCCGACTTAGAACGAGGAAATTAAATACTAATACAGCATCAGGGGAAATTGCCTTCCTCGGATTCTTCCCATCCAACATTTCTAGCGACTAACCAATATGGTGTAAGGTAGACCTATCATCAAACGCCTTCCTTCATAGCATCACTACCGACTTTTACTAAGTAGAATACTTAGTTAAAAATTTTATTTGGTTTTTTACATATATAATTTTTTTCTCTTATTTATTATTTCTTTATTTTATTTTTTATTTATTTGTTTTGTTTTTATTTCTTTTTATCTTCTATTTATGCCTTATATGTATGTGTGATAATGCATGATACCTCCTGTATACATGGGAGCCAAACACTATACCTGGGCTCGGTGTTGCCACAAACACCAAAATATGAAAAATGTCAAGTACAAATAATTCAAACCATGGGACCCAGAAGAAAGATCTGGGTGTCATGATCGGCAGGTTCTCCTTCGGTAGCCTGCATGGGGGACCCGGTCATCATCCTGCGAATGTTGGCCAACTTCTTAATTTTAGAAACTCAAATAACATGGACGCTAAACAGGTAAGCATAATCTCTAATTTTAGCGAACAAAATGATACCGAACAAACACAGCACAGCCGTGATAATCATCAAAATGAAAAAAAAAAAAACGAAGAAAGAAATGGACAACAGAAGAGAATAGACTAGTAATGGAATGCTATTATAGAAGTCATCCTGAATATAGATATGGAGGTAATCGGAAACGAATGAAAGAACTATGGGACCTGTCCAGTGACCATTAAGTGACAGAACAAAGAATTGCGGACCAAGCAAGACTGATACTCAATAAAGGTTGGCTCTCTAAACTAGAACTAGCAGAAATTCGGCGAAAAATAAATGATGAAACTGAACAAGAAACACTCCCCAATGGAACTGCATGTAGAAAACCCCCACAAATTGAAGCCTCACAAATAAAAACACCAAAGGGCCAGGACCTACGAAGACCGAAGACTAAAAACGTTGAAACCGAGAACAATGAAACAAAACTAACAGAGAATGAAGCAAATTAAATAGATAAAATAATACAGTTGATAAACGAGGAAAAAACAAAACTCCTAACGTTAAAGAACCAAGAGCAGAAGAAATTAAAAACAATAACTGAGAAGGTTAACAAGCTCCTCCCACACATCCCAACAAACATAATCACACACTTAAACAACCTCATTTACGCAGGCGCCAAAATGGTAAGTATGAATCTCAAATCAGAAAAACAACCGGGAACAAGCGGACCGACAAAACCTGGATGGGAAATAAGACTAAAAACCCAAATGCAGAAACATAAAAAAGAAACCAAAATGATCAACAGGAAGAAAGCAATGTGGAAAAAAAGGAATATTGGAAATGTAACTGGCAGGGAGAGGCTAAACAAGAAACATGTAGAGCTGGACAAAAAATAAAAGCAAAAGAAGCGATATTGAGAGGATATAGATATACATCTGAATAATGCAAACAAAACAGAACATTTGAAACTAATGAAAGCCAATTCTACCAAAATGTGAACGGAGGAAAAACAAAAACAGAACAACTAAATCCGACAGAAACAAAATTCTACTGGAGTAAAATATGGGAAGAGCGATGAGATCACAATAGAAATGCCGATGGCTGAAAGACATGAAAGAAGAATTACAACAAATCGAAGAAGGAACAGTGAATGAAATCAGTAAGGAAACCCTAAAGAAAACCATAGGAAAAATGGCAAACTGGAGAGCACCAGGGCACGACGGGATACATGCATACTCGTTCAAAATATTCACAACCTTACATGAAGGGTTAGCCCAAAACCTGAGGAAGTAAACGTGCAAGACTGGATGACAAAAGGTAGAACCACACTGCTACAGAAGGACACAGAGAAAGGAACCGTCCCCTGCAATTATAGGCCAATCACGTGTCTACCCACCATGTGGAAGATACTGACAGCACAACTGAGGGAACAAATCTACCACTCACTGAATAACCGTGGACTCATCCCCGAGGAACAGAAAGGATGCCAAAAAGGGAAAAGAGGAACAGATGATCTGCTATATGTTGATCAAAAGATACTAAAGGAGGTAAAATAGAGGAGGAAAAATTTAGTCATGGTATGGATCGACTACAAAAAAGCGTACGACAGGATCCCCCAAGCATTGATAATAGAATGCCTAAAAATGTATAAAATGCCAAGTGGGATCACCAATGCAATAGAAAATGCAATGAAAACATAGAGACTGGAACTGGCAGCTGATGGACAACACATAACAGAAATTAGCATACAAAGAGGCATCTTCCAAGGAGACTCATTATCACCATTACTGTTCATCATAGCCATGATGCCCTTCAATAGTATTCTGAGAAAGTGCCAAGCCGGATACAAGTTCCCCAATACAGAGGAAAAAATGAACCACCTGATGTACATGGACGATCTGAAACTTTTTGCAAGGACCGAAAAGGAGCTAGAGACACTAATTAACACTACCAGGATCTTCAGCCAAGATATCCAAATGGAATTTGGAATGGAAAAGTGCGCACTACTAGTTATAAAAAAGGGAAAACTGGAAACGACAGAAGGCATGGAACTACCCAACCAAACAGAAATTAGGGCACTAGGGGAACAAGACGACTATAAATACTTGGGAATTCTGGAAGCGGACACTATCAGAACAACAGAAATGAAAGAGAAAATTGGAAAGGAATACCTCAGGAGAACGAGAAAACTCCTGGAAACTAAATTATATCGCAGAAACCTAATAAAAGGTATAAATACATGGGCAGTGTCACTAGTGAGATACTCTGGACCGTTTATAGGATGGACAAAAGAAGAACTGAGATAACTCGACCAGAAAACCAGGAAACTCATGACTATGAATAATGCACTATACCCAACGGACGATATTGACAGACTCTACGTGAAAAGGAAAGACGGCGGGAGAGGACTGGTTTGTATAGAAGACTGTGTGAAGGACAGGAAAAAAGAACTAGAAAATACATAATGCAAAACACTGAAAGGATAATTATGGCAGCGAGAGATTCGGAGAAAACCAACAAAACAGAAAACGGAGAGAGAAATGACAAAACGAGAAAAGAGAAATGGGAAGAGAAACAACTCCACGATGAGAATAACGAAAACACCTGGACATGGATGCGAAAAGGACATATAAACCGAGAAACTGAATCTCTAATAACTGCAGCACAAGATAACTCGATAAGAACCAACCATACCAAAGCAAGGATCGATAAAACACAAGAAAACAGCAAATGCAGACTCTGTGGACAAAGAGACGAAACGATAACTCATACAGTAAGTGAATGCAGCAAACTGGCCCAAAAGGAATACAAAAACAGGCATGACCAAGTGGGGAGGGCGGTGCACTGGAAATTGTGCAAACGGCTGCAGTTTGAGCGTACAGATAAATGGTACAAGCATAAACCCACAACAGCACTCGAAAACAAGAACCACAAAATCCTATGGGACATGGTCATACAGACAGACAAACCCATCCAAACAAGAAGACCACATGTCGTAATAATTAATAAGAAAGAGAAATCCTGTCAAATCGTAGACTTTGCTGTCCCAGCTGACCACAGGGTGAGTATGAAAGAAAAGGAGAAACGAAGCAAATACACAGAACTAGCCAGAGAGTTAAAAGGAATTTGGATGATGAAGAAAATCAAAATAGTACCGATAATAGTAGGAGCACTAGGAACAATTCCGAAAAACCTGGAAAAAAGAATGGCAGAAATTGGAATCAGAGGAATAGCTGCAAAAATACAACGCCGAACGATAAGGAAAACGGCTGAAATATTAAGGAAACCCCTTGAATGCGGAGAATAACACAAGACGATATAACGAATAAGCGTTACAGGGAATGAAGAACACCGAAGCTGCAGATGTACATGCTCTACACCCCCATCATGCATCCCTCCATTGTTTCACCACCGTTCCCCCCAATAGAAAAGTGATTGATACCAAAGAGCCGAGAAGGGTCAAGGAGGATGGAAAGACCGAGGAGGGAGCACTGGCCAGACCTCCGCTGGATAAGTTCGAAGAGAACTGGGATCTTGAGGAGGCTTAGTGCCACTCAAATTCCAGTATAAACCAATTGTCACTGCCAGCGAGAAATCAATGGTAAGAGGCTGTTGCGATGATGCAAATTTATTTGCAAATGCTATCGTAGGAGGAGAAGAGAGCTGGGCGTCTGGGGAGATTTGTTGTCACTCAGCTTCCAGAGAACACCACAGGTCTCCAATCAGATCGTTTGCTGACTTATGTGAAAGCTCCATGTGAGACTATAATAATAATAATAATAATAATAATAATAATAATAATAATAATAATAATAATGTTTTGACCCTTGGCTCTACTTGTCATAGTTAACACAGATACTACGCTATTATCACAGCCCAAAGGGTTACAACATTACATTTAGTCATATTTTAAGTACTAAAAAAAAACATTAATTTATTTGTGCCCTTTTTTTATGAAAATAAAGCATAATAAATGTACACAATTTAAAAGAGGATAATGTTTTATATACACATTCCACCCCCGAAGTTCGTGTTAACAAAATCGATATAACTCAAACAACCTTAATTTCTCGAAGTAATCAATATTAGCATTGTTTATTCAATATTCTAAATCCCCAAATAATATAATTGCAACAATATTTCGTGTGATTTTAATGGTAAAAGTTTCCGGGAAATTCCCATTCTAATATTTTCATTGTACATATGAACGTGTAAAATGTAGTGTAAAAATTATTTTATAATCTTGAAATTTAAAATATTGAAGTCCGGAGCGATTAAAAATACTTTTAAAAATAGAATAATTTTTACTAATGATTAATTTGAAGAAGTATGGGTGGACAGAACGGCAAAAAAATAAAAAAATAAAATGTAAGATTGTAATTTTCATTAATCATTTGCTTTAAAATTTTAATTCTATTTAGTCATTAATAATAAAAAAAAAATTAACATTTATTTTTTAATAACATTTAAGAATAAATCGAGTAATGTAATTGTGAAAATTGATGCAGTATGAAGTTTGTACCGAAAAAAGAAAGAAAAAGGTTTGAATAACATTTTACAAACGTTTTATTTCAAATTCTAAGAGAAACAAAACAATGGTAAACAGACTTCATCAAAAATTTTAGAGTATTTTTTTATATGAAAGGGGACAAATATCGGTAATTAGGAAAACAAAGTAAATAAGATTGAAAATAATATTTATTAAAGAAAAGGCTAGAATCGAACCCAGTTATCCAAAGTTAAAAAGAATACATATGGCAATTTACATACGATGATAGGAATGTGGAGAATTGTCGATTATATCAGAAAAAACTATGCAACTAGTTCGGTCAGAGCAAGTAGAATCGAACAATGTAAATTAAGGAATGCCTTTGTTTCGCTAAAAACGTGTCGGAGACATATGTATGTAAATCCACGTGAGAAAACGTTGACATGGTTGAGAACGTTCTGACGTCACAAAGAAAGATAGATAACAATATATTCAGTTTAGTCAGAGAGGAGAGTCGGTCAGAAGAGTCAGAAGAGTTCGGAGTTGATAGAGAGTTAGGTGAATGAGTTAGCCGAAGCCCCAGTTAGGAAGCGAACCAGAAAGGGAGACAAGACAATGTAATTCTGCAAAGATTGAATACCTGGTAATTCTTATCCAGCTGGAATAAATTCCATCATGTTATAAGTAAACTTTTTCTTCGTTTGTCATCCACCGCAAGGTAATGTGTTTTGTCTATCGTCTTTGTAAATGAACGTTATATGAAACATCTTTCCAAAGTGGTAACTGTCTGTCCCCCATCATCAATAATGAATTCCCTTCTCCGTGTTAAAAAGAACTGTCCATTTCACACCTCTTCACGTTCATATCTCTCCTATTAATATGAACTAAACCAGTAGTTGTTACGTCACCGTATACACCGTTATATAAATGTTTTGTTCTCGTCATGTACCCTACTACACAAAATTTACGTTGATTTGGTGCTTTTGCTCTGTGGCTACAAAAATTATAAGTTAGGAACCTGAATAAAAGAACTGTCTACTGAGAACCAGTCACCTCCAGGACTGGTATAGAACAACTAACCATCGGAAACTGTTCTGAAAATGAACGTGGCTTCCAACTCAAGAATTGCTTACTGAGAACCAGTCACCTCCAGGAATTGTCTAGAACAACTAACCATCGGAAACTGTTCTGAAAATAAACGTGGCTTCCAACTCAAGAATTGTCTACTGAGAACCAGTCACCTCCAGGAATTGTCTAGAACAACTAACCATCGGAAACTGTTCTGAAAATAAACGTGGCTTCCAACTCAAGAATTGTCTACTGAGAACCAGTCACCTCCAGGAATTGTATAGAACAGCTAACCATCGGAAACTGGTTTAAAACTAAACGTGGCTTCCAACTCAAGAATAAATAAATAAGTCACAACGTTAAAGGGTCCTAAGTAGACGAATGATAGAGAAAAAATAATAATAAAAGGGAAGAAGACTTGGATTACTACATACACGCACAATGTCAAGAATAAAAGAGAGGAAAAAAAATCAACAGAAATAAGTGTCCAAATTAAATAATCTGTAAAGATTTGAGTAGAAGCAAAGACAATAAATAAATAAAAATACACTCACATACGAAAAAATGCAAATTAAAAAAAGAGACGATATGCCGTAAAAAGAAAAAGAGAGACAGTCGTAGAAATAAGAAAAAGTAAACACGAAATTAACAATAGTACATTCGCGTGAATTTATTGATAAAATACTATGAATCGTGTTATAATTGTTACTGTTTTGATTTGTTTATAAAAACTTGCCCGATAGAAACGCAAATAAATTATTGTCAAGTGAAATCCAAGGTAGGCTACTGTGTACCTTTATAAGGAATTTTGTTTGTTTAATTTTTTGTGTTACAATGTTGAATTTTGCATTTTTCCGTTTGTTTGTTTTTTTTTGGTTGAAAAAAAAGGGACAATATTGAACGTTGGGTTTATATGGTTGTCCTGTGATGATGTAAAGTTTCGTGTTCCAGTGAACTCTTTTTTTTTTGTTTGTTTTCTTCAGGAAAAAAAGGAACTGAAGATGTTATAGTTGAACTTTCAAGTTTGGGTGTTTTTCTTTGGCAAACCGATGATGAGTTTTTTTTTTCAATTGTTGATTGTAAAGAATTTATAAGTATCTGCTAATGCATGTAAAATTGTTCATTTGCCGATGTATTTTTTTTTTTTTAGAAAATGTACAAACGGATTGTTACTGTAAACTTTTATTGCGTTAAGCTGTCGACATATCTGGATTGAAAAATGCACATTTAACAAATATTGTATTAAAATTTTATTTGTATATATTGTATTAAAATTTTATTTGTATGTATGTATTAAAATTTTATTTGTATGTATGTATGTATGTATTAAAATTTTATTTGTATGTATGTATTAAGTAGATATAAATTAAAACAAAAAAAGAAATTTAAAAATAAGAAGAAAAACAACAGGTTATACAAAATTTAAAAAAATGAGGAAAAACGAATGGTTAGACTAGAAATAATTTAGAATTTTAAAGAGGGGGCAAGATGAAAAATTACGTAAACGGGTATTTATGTGAGGTTTTCGGGAAGTTAGAAGCCCAAAATATAAAAGTTGTTTTTGTCCATACTTTTTCAGCAAGAAACATCACTTATCAGGTTTCAGCACAATTATGGGATACACCTGTGAGGAAATCAAATGAACTCTGCGATATTGTGTGCACAATAAGGGCAAGCTGCAAATATCAGTTTGGAGTCGTTAGTAAATTTCGACACAATAAATTAAACATGCAGACGTATTGAGGTGAAATCTCCAGGTACATGACTAGAAAATCAGATTAATGATAAGGGAAAAGTGAAATATGCCGTAAATACGTAACAATGCCGGGTGCCCTGCTAGCGTATATATATATATATATATATATATATATATATATATAGTAATTTATAAAATATATATGGCGATTAAGCTACACTGAATATTCCGCGTTTCATCCATTCTAGGATTCTTCAGGCTTATGCGCGAATTTTGTGGTTGTCTGTCGTTTTTATATACGCACCTTCTATCGAGATTTTAGTTAGCCAATCAGCTTTCTAATATCCACCGGACCCTTCCTATCAGCCAATGAACATGCACTTATAGGACAAAGGCCCATTTGACCTCTGGTTGACCTGATTCTTTGTGTGTGCTCTATTTAGCCTGGATATCCAGTTTCTTGACCTGTTTTAAATCTAGGTTAGGTTTTTTATGTTAGTTTATATATACACACATTATATATATATATATATATATTATATATATATTATATATGTATATATATTATATATATATTATATATATATATATATATATGCATATATATATAAAATGAAATAAAAATTACGATTAAATTTACCAAATGATCCAAGCTGGTAAAACTAAATTATATTATAAATATTAAAGAATTAATATTTATAAAGCAATCTCAACCAGATGTAAAAGCTCGATAAAACCAAATAGGGGATAGAGCTTATAATAAGAGCAAATACTTAATAAAACATGTTAAAAAACACTTTGAAAAAGAGTTAACAACATATTTAATCTGAAAACTAAACACAGTGGATAATCCTTAATCCGCGTGGTTTCAAAGAAATACTTTCCTTCTCATAAGAGGGTAGGAAATGAGCAAAATGTGGGATCGTATTTTGCTTGCAAAAGTATTTGATGAAACTGCAAGTGAGTCAAAGATCTTACTTGATAACAAAAAGTGAAGCAGAGGGAATATGGTGAAGAAAAAGGTGATTTCACGTGACTATCCATTTAGATTTACGGGGACTTCGTATTAATTATTTCATATTATACTGTACTCAATATATAATCATGATTTCAAAAGTAAAACAAAAAAATAGATTATTTGAGTGCCATCAGCTAGAATCGAAACCGAAAGGAAACCTTTAAAAAAAAACATAGTTTCATGAGTAAAACAATGTCTACAAATTAAAACAAACACTGAAGTCTATTGGTACTTAATCTGGTTGAATTGAGGATATTATTAACTACACACACACACACACACACACACACACACACACACACACACACACACACATATATATATATATATATATATATATAGATGTTTTTATTTGTTTTTGTTAGCGATACTCTGTGAACGAATTCAATTATTTATGCGAAAGTGCATTTTTACCTAAATTCGAGTTGGGAATAATTTCCCTTTGACCAATTTGGTACCCCCTACATGGGGAGCGGCATATATATATTATTTTTTAAAATATAATTATCCACTGACACGTGTTTCGTCGTCTACGATTCATCAGAGTGGCTGAATCTAGCGAGATTCGAATATATATATATATATATATATATATATATATATATATATATATATATATGTATATATATATAGTCATCCACATAAAATACTGTTTCGTTGTATAACAACACATCAGTGCGGCTAGACACATACAACTTTTCCCAGCCGTAGATTGAACCTATAACCATCGTTGGCAGTCAAATGACTATTAAATTAGCATTTGCCCGTCGCACAGTGCTCAATCTCTTAGTATATGTATATATATATATGTATATAAATATATATATAAATATATATATATAAATATATAAATATATGAATATATATATATAAATATATATATATAAATATATATTTTTTTTTATTCAATTTTCACCCCAAACAAGGCACAGTGCCACTTTGAAGCAGGGGGCTACTATTAGGGACTTAATTAACGGGTCATTATGAAGGGAGATGAGTAGAAAGATGTTTGTTAACATTACACTTGAACTTCTGCATGTCATTGTAGTTGGGAAAGCAGAATCCCGGAAGGGAGTTCCAAAGACCCGCAGTTCTGGGAAAGAAACTATTGGAGTAAAAGGCTTTCTTGCACCTAGGGATCTCTACTGTAAAGGGATGAGACTTAGTAGCTTGTCGGGTTTGTCGGGGGTAGTTACGTCGGGGAGGTACAAGTGTTTGCAGTTAGTCAGATCATTCACTATTAAAGTATTTGTAGAACAGGCAGAGGGATGCAACATCTCGTCGATGGGACAGAGGCTGAAGCCTAGATGACAGTTCAGGACCTATCAGGTTGGCGACTCTCTTTTGAACCCTGTCCAGGAGCGAGAGACAAGCAGCAGATTCACCAGCCCAGATGTGACAACAGTACTCCATACATGGGCGAATGGTTGCCTTATAGAGATATAGGATACTGTCAGGCGTAAGTATTTTTCTAGCACGGTAGAGGGAGCCAACCTTCCTTGCAGCAGCCTTGGCAATGCTCTAAATGTATCTATTCCAGTTCATATTCCCCGTAAACGTTAGGCCGAGGAGTGTAAAAGAAGTACTTTCAGGCAATATGTTCTTGGCCATTGCTATTGGTGGCAGAGAAGGTTTCTTGTAGTTATTGAAGGAAACAAGCTTAGGCTTAGCAGCATTGAATGTGACTATCCATTTTTGACCCCATTCCACTACGGATTGGAGGTCATCCTCTAGTGTTTCTGCCATTTCCTTGGATATGTGTTCATTTGTTTTCCCCTCATATCTGTTATAGAGAGTGGTGTCATCGGCAAATATACCCATCTCCGAAACAATTTTATCAGGGAGGTCATTTATGAATATCAGAAATAATAGAGGTCCAAGGATAGACCCCTGAGGTACTCCCGCATGTATGTCATATTGTTTGGATGTACGACCGTCGAGGACAACTTCGATTTTTCTATTACTTAAGAAGGATTTAATTACATTATGAATTATTCCAGTGATTCCATACGATCTAATTTTCCTTAGAAGACCATCCTGCCATACCCTGTCAAAAGCCTTAGATGTATCAAGGGCCACCGCTCTACCCTCCCCTGTTTTATCCAATGAACGGTATATACGTTCAGAAACTACAGTTAAGATATCTGCTGTTGAACGGGCTTGCCTGAATCCATATTGTTTGTCAGTCAGGAGTTTAGCAGCTGTTAGGTGCTGGACTAGGGCTTGATTAACAAAGGACACAAATATTTTAGCGAAACGCGGGAGGAGGCTAATGGGGCGATAATTTAGTGGGTCAGTTCTTTCACCAGAATTCTTGAAGACTGGTACCACAGAGGCAGTTTTCCTACAGTCGGGAAAACAAGATTCGTTAAGGCATTTATTGTAAAGTTTGGACAGAACTGGAGCAACCTCGGCAGAGCATTTTTTTAATAGCACAGCCGGGATGAGATCTGATCCACATGCTTTTGAGGTGTCTAGGTTGTTTATAATAGCATGCACCTGAGAAGGGGTGATTTAAAAAAAATAAATATATATATATATCTAAATATATATACATATAAATATATATATGAATATATATATATATATAAATATATATATATATAAATATATATATATAAATATATATACATATAAATATATATATATATAAATATATATAAATATATATATATATATACATATAAATATATATACATATAAATATATATATATATATATATACATATAAATATATATACATATAAATATATATATATACATATAAATATATATACATATGAATATCTATATAAATATACATATTAATATATATAAATATATAATATATATTAATATATATATAAATATATAGGCATATATGTATATATAAATATAAATAAATATATCTATAAATATATATATATATAAAAATATATAGATATATATATATAAATAAATATATATATATAAATATATATATATAAATATATATATAAAGATATATATATAAAGATATATATAAATATATATATATAAATATATATATAAATGTATATATATAAATATATATGTATAAAAATATATAAATATATATATAAATATATATAAATATATATCTATAAATATATATATAAATATGTATAAAAATATATATATAAATGTATATATGAATATATATATATATAAATATATAGATATATATAAATAAATATATATATAAATATATATATAAATATGTATATATATAAATATATATATAAATATATATGTAAATATATATATAAATATATATATAAATATATATATACAAATATATATATATAAATATATATCTATAAATATATATAAATATATATAAGTATATATATAAATATATATATAAATATACATATAACTATATACATATAAACATATATATAAGTATATATATAAATATATATATAAATACATATATATATAAATATATAGATATAAGTATATATATATAAAAATATATATATATAAATATATGTGTGTATATAAATATATATATATAAATTTATATATAAATATATATATATATAAATATATATATAGAAATATATATAAATATATAATTATATATATTAATATATATATAAATATATATATATAAATATATAAATATATATAAATATATAAATATATGTATATTAATATATAAATATATATATAAATATATATAAATATATATATATATAAATATACGTATCAGAAATATATATATAAATATATATATATATAAATATATATATATATATAAATATATATATAAATATGCATATATATAAATATATATATATAAATATATATATATAAATATATATATATATATAAATATATATATATATTAATATATATATAAATAAATATATATATTAATATATATAAATAAATATATATATAAATATATATAAATATAAATATATATATAAATAAGTATATATAAATATAAATATATAAATATATATATAAATATATATAAAATATGTATAAATATATATGAATATATATGTAAATATATATAAATATAAACATATATATATAAATATATATAAATATAAATATATATATAAATATATATATAAATATAAGTATAAATATATATATATAAATATAAATATATATAAAAAAATATAAATATATATAAAAATATATATATAAATATATATATATATATTAATATAAATATATATATAAATATATATATAAATATATATATAAATATATATATAAATATATATAAAAATAGATATAAATATATATATATATAAATATATATATAAATATATATATATATAAATATATATATATATAAAAATATATATATATATTAATATATATATATAAATATATATATAAATATATATATATATAAATATATATATTCTCCCATCCCCTTTTAGTAAGTGTATTTTCACAGACATATATATGTTTATATATATATATAAATATATATATAAACATATATATATATATATAAATATATATATATAAATATATATATATATATATATATATATATATATATATATATATATATATATATATATATAGTTCCCCTCCCCTTATAGTAAGTGTATTTTCACAGACACTCAAAAATATTTTATGATATCATTGAAACACGTTTCCACGGGGAAGGAGAATAAGTAATCCATGAAACGGAGATACTGTTAAATTATCTACATCGACCTTTACAATTCTGACTGTATTCGTCACTTCTTATAGCAATGAAATATCTTCTGATGAGTTGTAGGTCCGAACTCACAAACTTGTGATTTGAGTTTATTTCCTCAATTCTTGTCTATTATTCTAAAATAATTGCTTCGAACAATTTTTTTTTAACAAATTTGGAAATTTCTAAAACTTTACACAAGCAAAAAAAAAACATTTTTAACGAATCGTAGGAATTCTCTCATTGCAATTTTTAAAGTTTGCGAATTTATGCAAACGAGTAATTCTATACTTTTCTCTCTTCTGAAGGGAAAGGCCTAATTTTGTTTAAGTCCTGGAATAAAGGAAATCTTTTTTTTTTTTCTTTGCATCCATTTTTTTGAAAATTTCTTTAAATAATAAATAATATCATTTTTATTTTTTTGATGCTAGAGAGAGCATTTATATTCAATATCTATATATATATATATATATATATATATATATATATATATATAATTTTGAATAATAATTATATTTTATACAGAAAGATAATTGTGTTTCATGCTTACACAATCATCACTGTAGGATTACGATTTCTGCCGGTCGGGAGGTTCGAACTGAGTCATAAAATCACTTTTAACTCCATTAAATGAGGCTTTCCCTCCAGGCCACTAAAAATTTCTACGAGAATAAAGGAAATTAAGAACTAATAAACGCTCAATTGGGGCGCAGACATTAGACAATCCACAGTGTTCGAACGACAGGAAGTTGTTAACGTTGCATAAACGTTAGTTTACTGTCTCTTAGTTTATATTTCCCAGACAGTTCCCATCCTTAAGTATTTTTAAAGGGCTTGATAATTATAATCAAATAATAATAATTATTTTATACCTACAAACATTTTATTGAAGTTATAATTATATAATAATACAATAATGATGGTATTTTAAATTTATGATGATATAATAAAGTCGCATATAACTTTTATTTCTCATCTTTTATTTAATATATATATATATATATATATATATATATATATATATATATTACTTTATATACAACAGTATTTAAATGCCAAAATTACTTTATACACACACACACACACACACATATATATATATATATATATATATATATATATATATATATATAGTGGAAATGGTAATTAATAAAAACTGAAGAAAGTACTCAATACTGTTGTAGAGCAAATATACGTTTTATTTATTTTTTTTTATTGCCGTATCTTTCTGTTAAGTTACATTATTGTTTCAGCTACTCGGCCGTTTTTTTGGCCGTCTGTAGCTTCCTCAGACTTTTGCAGAGACTCTTGTTTTCTGTAAAAGTCTGAGGAAGCTACAGACGGCCAAAAAAACGGCCAGGTAGCTGAAACAATAATGTAACCGAACAGAAAGATACGGTAATAAAAAATAAAACGTATATATATATATATATATATATATATATATATATATATATATATATATATATATATATATATATCTGTTTGAAAAGTTTTATGGACCTTTATTATGATAAGGTGCAGCTAATTAAGTATTATGGTATCCGTTCTAAGCACAGTAAAGGAGTAATGGGTATTTTAGTCACCACAATACCACATTTACTCTAGAAGTTTACTCGGAAACGAGTAAGCCGGTCTGGCTGAAATTCTGGATGGACTTTAGTTATGATAAGTTGCAGTGATTTAATTATAATGGTATCCGTCCAATGCAGAGTTAAGGATTGATAGAGATTAGCGTTTCATACAAAAGTAAGCACAAATTTAACCATATTAAGCTATCAATTTTGCATCTCGTTTTAAACCAACGGGCTATAACTTTTGCTCATTTTTAAGGGCTTAAATTCTAGCGAAAGTGCTATTTTCAAACCGAAGCGAGATCGACGGACAGCGTCTTTCATAAAGATCAGATGGCGTAAATAAAAGGAACACTATAAAAAAAGACAAGCTCGGCCATCTTTTTGAACAAGGATTAGATCCAATAATTGGGCATAATTCGTTTTAAATTCTGCTGATGGGACCGCCGCATAAAAAAAGATGAAAAGTATAAGAGAAAGAAAAATGGTGTCCGGATTTGCCGATTGCACTGGTTTGTGTATCCGAAACCCGTTTTCTTTATCCTATTCTTTTTTTTTTTTTTTTTTTTCGTCCGCCGGTTGGGATCCGTTGCTGTACTTGATGTCCGACAAGACACACGGCTCCGGAATGTCTGCAACGAAGACAGAAATATTTTCAGGCCTCGCATGTAAATCTTTTTATTATCTTCGGTCACATGAGCCGGTACCCGTTTAGACACACGTGCTGATGTGCGTGTGTGTTCTGAATTGCATTGTGAGTGCGCGTGTGCATTTGTCTATCTGTAAGGGCGTGTTCTATTAGCTACTGTGTGCATAAGCCTTGTATCAATGCATATATCTATAAGTGAATGTGTATATGTCTTTGCGCATGCGTGTGCCTATATGTTTGCATGTACATGCGTATATGTATTCACGAATCATACTGCTGTGTGTATGTGATATATATATATATATATATATATATATATATATATATATATATATATATATATATATATATATAAACAATAATTATTATTTATACCTAGACACCAGTGTTTCATGGGATTTGAACCCGGCCACGAAGCCACCTTTTGCTCCATTTGCTAAGTCTTTACCTCAGAGTCACTGTATATATTAGGTTGGTGCAAAAGAAAGTGAAATTGTCTTGAAATTGTTTGTCTGTGTGTGTTTGTTTGTTTGTACATTTCCCTACCAAACTACTCTGTCAATTTTCAGTCTACACACTCAGATTTGACATAAGGGGTATTGAGATTCGGGAAAAACTTTTTAATCGGTTTTCGGCCAGAAATTTGGCTGTCAAGGGGTCAAAGTTCAACGATTTGTGTTTTTGAGATCCCTACCAAATTCCTCCGCCAATTTCCGGTCTAAACACTTGAAATTTTAGATGTAGGTTACTTGGACATGGATTAAACGTTTTAATTAGATTTGAGCCCAAAACAATAAATGTTAAGGAGCATTTAGAATTGTGGTCAAAGTTTTTAAAAAATTGACCTCTGCCGTCTCTACCAAATCACACAGCCAATTTTTGGTCTAAACATTTGAAATTTTACATAAAGCGTATTCAAATATAGGGCAAGCTTTTGATTAGTTTTGGGGCGAAAAATTGGCTGCCAAGAGGTCAGAGTTAAAAAGATTTGACCTTTGCAGTCTCTAGCAAATTATTCAAACAATTTTGAGTCTAAACATTTGAAATTTTACATAAAGGGTATTCAGACATGCAGCAAGCTTTTTAATCAGTTTTGGCGCGAAAATTTGTCTGACAAGAGGTCAAAGTTGAAAGAGTTGACCTATGCAGACTTTTACAAACTACTCCGCAAATTTTGGGCCTAAACACTTGAAATTTTAGATGTAGGTTTCCTGGACATGAGTAAAACGTTTAAATATATATATATATATATATATATATATATATATATATATATGCACATAAAGTTATGAACAGTACATAGGGCCCGAGCAAAACCGGGCTGAAATGCTACTATACATATATATATATATATATATATATATATATATATATATATATAAAATAAATAAAATGTTGATTTAGTGTTTCAACATTTGATCAACGCTCGGCTGAATCCGGTAATTGTCGGTCGAACCCTAACCATAATTGGAATCCGGGGGGGGGGGGGCGGAGGGGGGGGTAAAATTCTGCGTGAGTACCATTCTTTTTAATTTCGTCTTTTGTTCAAATTTTTGAGTGGTCTATCAGCGATTGTTTTTGAAACTCCATGGAATAAGGAAATAATTATCTTTATCTTTCATTCCTCCTGAGTAGGAACCCGGATGTATTCATATTAATTTTTTGCTGAGCGGATGAAAGATATTTAGGAGCTTATTGGAGCTTTTTTTTTTTTTAATGAAAGAGAAAAATGTCGTCAACGTATTTGACATGAATTGGTAGTCGTGCAATTTTATCTTTTCGAACATTCTTCCGAATCGTACGCAACTAGGATATTTCCAAAATGAAATTGTACTTTCCTGAATATATATTAGAAATAGCGTTGATTATAGTTATAGTATGTTTTTTCTTCCTATTAATATTATTCCCATTTGGTTTCTGCCAAATTCCTGGATAATGGTTCAGTTTTCGTTCCAAATATGATCAAAGAAAATTCTGCTTGAAATGGTAAGTCAAAGATAAGCGGACACATATAGAATTCTCATTTGTTTGTGTTTTTTGTCGTCCAATGTCTGTGATGGCTGCCAACGTAAAAATAATAAATAATATCCAGTACCATCTGTGATGATTCTTCTTACAAAACAATTTATTAAATCGTATTGAGCAGTAATATGCCAGTCTGTCTGTACTGAATAATATCACAGGGTGACCCACTTAACAGAAGCCAAGAAAATGTAGTAGACAGGAGGAAAATTCTTTTATTGTTTCAATTACCTGTAGTGTTATAACAGGTGCTGGAAGTGCTAGTTATTGACATCTGTGCATTTCTGGGTGCTTCTGCAAAATACAAAATAGAAGCCAAACGAAAATGAATGACGTCACACTGTTCTAGCTGAGAAAAAAAACTAATGTTTTCAAATTAGTCTCTCTGAGGAAGCGATACGAATGAGATACCGCCAATAATGTAAGAAACCTGTAATCTAAGGCGAATGTCACTTTGATGTTTGCCCATGTGCGTCACTCGTTTCAGTAAGTTATCAAATGAAGAAGTAAACAACTATATAAAAGAATATTAGCCTCTCTCTCTCTCTCTCTCTCTATCCTTTTCTCCCTCTTGAGTCGTTAAAGAATAAAATATTATTGTTATAAATGCAGATTGTCGAAAAAGGTTTTATTTTCAAGATGAAATTATAAATCGGTAAATACTTTTGCAAAGACGTAACAATATATATGTGTGTGTGTGTGAGTGTGTGTATAACTACTTAATTTACTCACATAAAATTAATATACGAAAGTATAGATTTATGCGTAAACTTTAAGTATTTACTTCAAAAGTGCTCAATACGTAGGTAGAGCTAGTTAGTAATTTATAAAATATATATTTTTATAAATTACTATATGTATATATATATGTATGTATATATATGTATATATATGTATATATATGTATGTATATATATGTATATATATATGTATATATATGTTTATATATATATATATATATATATATATATATATATATATATATATATATATATATATATATATATATTGCATCGGACGCCATTGGTTCATGGATTTTTTATGCCTGCGAATAGAAGATATCGACAATAAAAGTTGTGCAAGCTTTATTTGTTTGTATACTGAACGCAATCAATATTAATGCAATCAATATGTTTATCTATTTATTTGTCTCTCTATATATAGTGCAACTCTTTGAATAGATATTGCTGCCGGGAGACACTGAAACTCGAACTATAAGTAATAACTAGGAACAACGATGAAACGACGAGTAATTAATTTTTTTTTATTATTACAAACTAGAAACTCAGTTACTGCCTAAAAAAATCAGACACCTTAAATTATTTTCAATCTCCAATCTTTAATTTTTATTTCTTACTAATTTTCAGGTTTCTACCGAGAGTTTGCAGCAAGAGAAGTTTACACTTTGGTATCCAAAATGAAAATGTTTGGAATTGTTTCTGCGCATCTATATCTGCGCATACACTCGCATAATTTATTTTTAAATATATACAAATATATATTCCAAGCTAAGCAGATGCATTTCTCTGAAGTTTTTCCAAATTGCTGTTTTGAGTCACTCTGAATGCATGAAAAGCGCAGTTTTTCTTCAATAACAAACTGAGCCGGAACCCACGACAGATCTACATTACCTCAGTTCCCTCTCGCCCCTCAGTTGAGCTTTGGGGTTGCTGCTATCTCAATTCACGCATACATACATTCATATCTTTTTCTCATTAATGTCTGGTCATCAAAAACGAATGTAAAAACTTATTTATTTACATGTCCCTAACTTTTCTCACTGAACATTCGTTTTACAATGAAAAGAAATGAGCATTGACTTTTATTAATAATTTTAATGAAATATAATTTTTGTAAATTGAGTGAATAAGTTTTGATTACAATTTTTAGACCGATGGATTATTCACGGCCCTTAAATAATCCACACAAACATCGATATCTCAGCTAGTGACCTGCCTTGTTTAATACGATCTATAAAAATATTAACAAATATTCTATGATTTCCTACTTATGTAAATTTCCAATTAAAACATAAATGATACTCTTGCAGAATTAGACCAGGATCCCTGGGATTTTTCGTCAATTATGTCTCGGGCTCAGATAAAGCCAAGAGTTGTTCCAATGCTGAAACGCTAAATCGACATTTATTTTATTTTATTTATTTATTTATTTATTTTTTGTATAAAACATGAACTTTTTAAATTATTTTTTGGATGATGGGGGTGAGCGTTTTTTTCTGTTTAATGTTTTTTAACATTTGTTGACAAAAAATAATTTTTCTTGAAAAAAAATCTTTTCTGTTTTTCACCTAACAGTTTACTACCAATTTTTGTTTTTTTAAATAAAATAAAAAATAACAAAAATGTAAGCTTTCTTGAAAAAAAAAAATGTACTTTCACCTAGCAATTTACGGCTCAAAAACGATTCATCATTTTTTCGAAAACCAAAACTTTTGTTGATAAAAAAATTTCAACAGAAAATTGTACTTATGCACTTATTGAAACGTGCTAAAATAATAACGTTATTATTTAGAAATCCATTCTCAACATAGGGAGAGGAGGGCGTTTTATAACTATTCTGTACTTTCCTCTAACATTTTAATAAAAAAGATATCATTTTACTTGAAATACTCTTTAAAAAATAGCGCAGTTCAACAAATGCAGGTGAAAGTACTAAAAGTAAAACAACACAAAATATAACTTTTCTTGAAAAAAAATATTCAGTAAATTTACATTAAGTTTTTTTGTTTTTTTTTATTGAATTTCAATTTATTCCAGTTTGTTTGTTTTGAAATTCGTCTGCGTCTGTTACTTTGCTCGGCTAAATCCGGTGACTGACGGTCAAGCCCGAACCATAATTGACGGAAAATCCCGAGGATCCGGGTCAAATTCTACAAGAGTACCCATAAATAAAATATCTCTTTTGTGAATTTATACGTTAAAACTCATTACTTTGTTTGTGTTTATCATCTGACGTTTTCTCTCGTACTCACTCATTTGAGTCTAAACTTTAAGGCAGTTTTCACTTTTAAAAAATGCCCCCTTAAAATCGATTCACTCAAAATAAGTTTCTAGCACATTGGAACCCATAAAAATTGGAGCCTCCAAAAGCTGCCTTTAATTTCTGTCCTGTCCTCGGTCGGAGGAGGAGAAACCCTTCTCGGTTATTTATTGATAGGGTTCGTCATTCTTGTGTACGTGTCTAATTCTCGCCAACGCTTTGATAACTTCGATAACTTAGTAACTTTGATAAATACGCATTGGATTGTTAGTTACTTTTAAAAAATATTAAAAAAGGATTAAAAAAAAAAGATTTTGAAATAGAAAAGACAATTGAGAGCAAACAGTCAATGCCAGACAAATATAGTTATATATATATATATATATATATATATATATATATATATATATATATATATATACTTGCCAGTTTTACAAGTATTTTAATGGTGGATGCTCTGACGAACTACAAGCATTTGTACCCCCTGGAGGAAAATACCCTCGACAAGCCCGACAAGGAGCAAAGTCCCACCCCTACACAGTTGAGATCCCTAGATATAAGAAAGCCTTTTACTCTAATAACTTTTTCTCCAAAACTGCAGGACTTTGGAATTCTCTTCCGGTTTCCTGCTTCCCCAACTGTACTGACATGCAGAAGTTCAAGTGTAATATGAACAGACATCTTGCTGCTAAACTCCCTACATAGTACCCCTGCAACTTAGGTCCCTGATAGTAGCCCCCTACATCAAAGTGGCAACATGCCTTGTTTGGGGTGAAAATCTAAAAAAAAATAAATAAAAAATACGAGCAATAGTATTATGACGGTTATTATAATGTAACTTTTGTTGGGTAGGTCACCATTTCGGCGGGTCCCCCTCTTGGGGAGTCATCGAAATTAATAAGAAGACGGGAGTATTGGAACGGTCAAGAAACAGATCTGGGGATAATAATAACAAAGAAACAAGGCATTTCAAAAACGGAACGGTTTTTATATACGTTTCAGCAGGTTACGGTAATCCTGTAAGTTGTATGGGGTCATAGAAAGTTCGGGATTTTTCATTTTGTGTAATGATTCTGGAACAACTCGTCTCTCCGTCTTGATTTCAGCCGTCTTCACCTCGAATAGTTTATATCTTTTTTTCTTTCCCTCCTGAACTGTCCTCCGTCCTGATTGGCTAAAACCTTTGGTCGCATAGAGAGAAAAGAAGGAAGGAAGGAAAAGGGAAGCATAGAGAGAAAGAGAAATGGCGAGAGTATACTGTAATGATAGTAGTAGTAGCAGTAGTAGTAGTAGTTCACTACAGTATTCTCCCCTTCTGTTCGCATATATCATGCAATATTATGTGTTGAGTTTGTTAAAGAACAGCTAGTAGTGACAATTATTTTTACATAGGCATCACCATTTATCAAGGCCAAGAGCCAACTCGAGGATAAGGGTGAAAGAGTGTACAGTAGAAATTGGACAATATAGTAATTGTTAATAATGGAAATTTGGTAAATTTGTTAACTTATATGGAACGATTGGAACGGTTCATCAAAAACTTGTTTACGTTAGACTTGAAGACAACCATATTCTAGTCAGCTGGAAAACAGGAAAACGGAAGATAATTCCACAGGCGTGCAGTTCTAAGAAGAAACTTTGTTCATTTTTTTTTTTTTAAATAGGCGTCACCACTTATCAAGGCCGATAGGCCACTCGAGTATAAGGGTTAAAGAGTGTACATTAGTCAAAAGGACAATATAGTAATCGATAGTAATGGAAGTTCGGTAAATTTGTTAACTTAAGTGGAACGGCTCATCAAAAACTTGTTCACGTTGGACTTGAAGACAACCATATTATAGACAGCTGGAAAGCAGGAAAACGGAAGACAATTCCACATGCGTGCAATTCTAAGAAAGAAGCTTTGATCATGGAATCTATGTTTAGGTTTAGGCACAGATAAAGAGTGGGGAGAATTATTGATAGTGTTTCGAGTGTTTCTTGTGAAAGTTTGGCGAGGGGGGGACCATAGATTGAAGCTCAGTCGAGCACTTTCCATGAAAATAACGATAAAGCGGAGACAAACTCGCAACATCTCTTCTGTGAGATAGAGGTTGTAGCGAAGAGAAAAGGACATCTCCCACCAGGCCACAAAGTCTATTTTGAACCCTATCAAGGCAGGAAAAGTCTTTTCTATCAGCTCCTGCCCATATGTGGCAACAGTATTCCATCCTTGGACGTATCTGGCTCTTATATAGATAGAGAATTGCATCAGCAGTGAGATATCTACTGAATCGATAGAAGGATCCGACCATTTTTCCAGCGGCCTTGGCAACAGATTTGATGTACGTATTCCATTTAAGATCAGGAGTAAAGGTCAAGCCCAGAAGCCTGTTAAAACTTAAGGCCTCCCCAAGACGAGAGCCATTCATTTTAATTGATGCCAGATGGGGATCAGAACGTTGATGATGTAAAGATAAAAGCTTGGTTTTAGATGCATTAAAAGTAACCAGCCACTCCTTTCCCCATTGTACTACATGCTCAAGATCAGAGGAGAGAGAATTGGAGAGAACTTGGTCGTTTACTGTCTTAGATGTGCTACCATAAATGTTAGTGTCGTCAGCATAAATGTCTACAAATGATGTAAGGATGTGATTTGGAAGATCATTAATGTAGATCAGGAAAAGAGTTGGGCCCAGGATGGACCCCTGAGGGACACCGGTATTAATACTGTGGGCTTCTGATTTTTGCCCCTCAACTACTATTCTTATGAACCTATCAGAAAGAAATGATTTAATAATTGAGAAGACATTTCCGGCTATACCATAGCTAGAGATCTTATGAAGTAAACCTTTATGCCATACCCTATCAGAGGCCTTTGATATGTCAAGAGCAATTGCCCTAGAAAGGTTGTCTCTGTCGAGAGATTCGCTTATCCTATGGGATATAACTGTAAGCACATCTGCTGTGGATCTAGCAGAACGGAATCTATGTTTAGATTTAGGCACAGATAAAGAGTGGGGGAATTATTGATAGTGTTTTCTGCTACACGGGTGTTTCTTGTAAAAGTCTGGCGAGGGGGGACCATAGATTGGAGCTCAGCCGAGCACTTGCCATGAAAATAACGATAAAGCAGAGACAAACTCGCAACATTTTTCTATGAGAAAGAAGTTGCAGGGAAGAGAAACGGACATCCCCTACGAGGCCACGAAGTCTATTTTGAACTCTATCAAGGCAGGATAAAATCTTTTTAGCAGTTTCTGTCCAGATGTAACAACAGTACTCCATCCTTGGACGTACCTGACTCTTATATAGATAAAGAATTGCATCAGCAGTGAGCTATCTACTGGATCGATAGAGGGATCCCACCATTTTTCCAGCGGCCTTGGCAACGGATGTGTGTCAGAGTTTATTTCTATAGACTCCTAAACGGCTTGGGCAATTTTTATGAAATTTCACTCCAATGTACTATATGTATCTGGCAGTGTTCTTAGATAGGTTTTTTGTCGGATTGTCTTCGATAATTGTAAAATCCACTGAAAGAAGGGGCAGGTGGTTGTTGACTAAAGTTAACGTCTAATCCAGCCTAACAGCACAAATACATTTGAGAAGTTTTATCACCACAAGCAGAAAGGTCAGGCATTTAAAAATTAGCAGCAAGTCCTTTGATATAACAGGGTCGCGTTTGAAATGAATGTTTCTGTTTAGAGTACAATTGAACTATGATACTTTGCTTTTGCATTTTAAACTTTCACACAAGCCGTTATATATAAAAAAAAATTTATAAAATCAGCAGTAGGTTCTCTACAGTGTAGACTAAATCATTGCGGGGAAGCATGTAAAGCTTTTTCGTGGTGCACCCCGATGGAGCAATCAATCAATCAATTTGATTGAAAAAAAAATGGGCGATTTCACCGATTTTGATGACAATGAAAATTTGGGAATGTGAAACATTCGTTGATCATCATTTAATTCCGGGAAAGGTTGGATCTCCTTGCTAATCATTAATAATAGTACACGGAATGATAGACAAAAAATATGCTTCGCCAGTGTTTTCTATAATATCTATAGAAAAGGGAATCTAAACCGTATGTCTAGAACCCTTATTTAAATTTTTCTCAAAATCCATTACATGACTTTGATTCTCATTTGGTGTCATTTGTTTTT
>NC_136509.1:31806284-31808784 GCF_053919585.1 Euprymna scolopes | reverse complement strand
ATCAATAAATATTTTTATTTTATTTTATCATTACTACCAGCAGTGGAAGATTTTGTTTAAACAAAAGCAAATGAAAAGATAATTAAAGGAATCGTTTTTGGCATCGAAAACTAGGTACAATTTTTTTTCCGATTCTGATACCCCCCCCCTCCAAAAAAAACTTCTGAATTTTCTGATTCCCGATTCTGATTCCGATTGATCGTCCCAACACTATCAAAAATATATCCTACTGATTTTTTTGTGTCTCAACGAGTCACCGCTTAACAAGACCCAAAAGCCACTCGAGGATAAGGATTAACGAGTTTGACAGGTTGCTGGTGAGATATCAAGGATGTTAGTAAGGCTGGTTGTAACTGGTCAGAAATAGGTTACTAAAGAGGACGGCTCAGCAAGAATTTGTTTACATTAAACTTGAAAACAGCAATGTTATAATTAGCCGGAAAGCAGCCACCTAGTACTATTTCAAATTACTTTTTTTCGGAACTACTTGAAAGAGACAAAATAAGTTCAATGCGACATGTGCCTACAACTATACGAAAATTCCATGAGCAAAGTTGTTTTTGTCTTTTTTTTTAGGTTAAATTAATTGAGACGTTCCAGGAATAACACTGATGTTCAAGTCAATTATTGTTTATTAAAATGTTCGGAGCCCCCCCCCCCATGTTAAGATTGTTCAATAAATAATAACGTTATTATTTCAGTACGGTTCGTATTCTGCGTGAGTAGCCATTTGTTCACTGATAAGAGCGTGAAGGCAATCCGGCATTTTAACTGATTCTAATCGGCATTAATCTAAAACGGAAGCGGAAGTAGACGGTGATAGATTAATTCTCGTCCCAGTTCGTAACAGTTCCGATCTGCTTCTTTTAAATATTGACTGTAAAAAAAAAGTGCTTGTTAAAATAGAGTCGACAAATCGATATTTTTTAACATTCCGTTTTAAGCAACAGTAATAATGTTATGTTGAAAATAGTAATATATCCAAAAATTACGAAAACTCATCGAGTAGAACAAATACTGTTGTGTTTTTAGTAGAAAAAAAAGTCTATCGTTATAGATAACTTTGCAGAAGTTTGCAGCCAATTCTACCCTATGCAACCAAGGCCATCAACCCCTCTATTTCCTCCTATAACAGACAACACGTATGCGACATACAAATATATGTGCGTGATGTCGCCAAGCTAATCAAGAATCTTGATTCCAGTAAAGCAACGGGCTCTGACGACGTTCCAATTATAGTGTTGAAAAAGATTCAACCAGAACTTGCTCCCATACTTACAAAACTGTTTAAGCATTGTCTTAAGGCGAATTGCTTACCAACACCATAGAAAACCACATCAGTATGCCCTGTATTTAAGAATTAAGGTGATAGATCATCCCCCTCTCAGTACAGACCAATAAGAGTACATGAGTAAGTTGCTGGAATCCATATTGAATAAAGAAGTAGTCAATCACCTCAGTAGAAATAACCTTCTTAGTGACATGCAATATGGTTTTCGTTCTGATAGATCTACAGCAGATGTACTAACGCTTATATCTCATAGGATTAGTGAATCTCTCGACAAAGGCTTCCTTTCTAGGGCAATTGCTCTTGACATATCAAAGGCCTTTGATAGGTTATGGCATAAAAGCCTACTTCACAAGATTTCTAGCTACGGTATAACTGGGAATGTCTTCTCTCAAATAGACTCATAAGATGATGGGCAGAAATCAGAGGCTCATATTATGAATGCTGGAGTCCTTCAGGGGTCCATCCTTGGCCCAAATCTCTTCCTGATCTAAATCCATGATCTCCCAAAACACATACTTAGATCATTCGTTGACATTTATGCTGACGAGCTTACTATCTATGGCAACACATCAAAGGCGGTAAATGACCAAGTTCTCTCTGATTCTCTCTCCTCTGATCTTGAGCACGTGGTACAATCGGGGGAAAAAGTGGCTGGTTACTTTGAATGCATCTAAAACCAAGCTTCTATCTTGAAGAAGCTTCATGTTTTGACAAGCTTCTGGTCTTGACCTTTACTTCTGATCTGAAATGGAACATGCACATAAAATCTGTTGCCAATGTCCCCGGAAAAAAAGTGGGATACTTCGATCGCTCCAGTAGATATATCACTGCTGATGCAATTATCTATCTATATAAAAGCCAAATACACCCAAGGATGGAGTAATGTTGCCACATCTGGGCAGGAGCTGCTGGAAGCAGCTTATCCTGCCTTGATATAGTTCAAAATAGACTTCGTATCTTAGTAGGGGGAGAGGGCTTTTCTCTTCCCTGCAACCTCTTTCCCACAGAAGAGACGTTGCGAGGCTGTCTCTGCTTTATCGTTATTTGCATGGCAAGTGGTCGTCTGAGCTCCAATCTCTGGTTCCTCCTCTTCAATCATTCACGAAAACCACCCGTCTAGCTGAAACCACTGTCAATAATTTCCCTACTCTTTAACTGGTATACCACTATCCGCCGGTCACTGAGGTGTGACCGACAGACGTATTATAG
>NC_136509.1:31791284-31803784 GCF_053919585.1 Euprymna scolopes | reverse complement strand
TGTTTTATTTTACTTCTGTCAAAGTTCTCAGAAATCAAGGGGGCCACGACCTGGGGCTAACACTTGAAGTCTTTATGAGATACATAGATATTCGAGTGTTCCATTAAAGTTCTTTATCTCTCAAGCACTGAGTTAGTAAAGAAATTGAGAACATAATTTTCCTCTCCCCAATTAACAATTTTTATACGTTGTCGTATATCTTTCATGTTGGTCTCATGGGCTTACTGGATTCCAGGACAAGAAATTATCTAGTCTGGTGGAGTATCCAGCTTCGTGCTATTACTTGAGGTAATATCACTTGGAGAAGGTGCACCATTCCTCGGAAAAGCTGTGGGGTAGCCGTAGTGGGGAGATTTTATTTGGGCTGCGAATACTATGTGATTTTGAATATTTGGTCAGGGTTTACTTCTATGGAAAAGTATCCTCATGCCAGATTGTTCTGACGAACCCCTGTACAGAGAGACCTTAGACACTCGAGAACAGTGTCTAGTAGGCATTCAAGTTCTCCCCAGTAGGCATTCAAGTTCTCCCCAGAACCGTATGAAATATTTTGTAATAGTGTAAACTGGAATAGCAAGAGGACATAGCAATGAATGGAAAAGTATTGTGCTACCACGTATAACTACGACTTTCTTCTCCTTGGTTTTACTGTAGGAATTGAGTAAATTGAATTAAATCAGTAGAAATGCGAGTCAGGTATAAGCAATTGGAGTGGCCATTTTGGATTAATGTGTAGCCCCAGTGTTTCTTTTCCTATACTGTATTGTTTTGTAGAGGGGGAATAATCGTTTCCATTTTATTATATATAGGAATAGAGATTGTGCGTTAGTTAAAATTAAATTCCTTTTAAAAGTGTATTATTTAAAAAAAAAACATTTATTTTACTAATGAGTCACCACTTATTAAAGCTAAAAGCTACTCGTGGACGAAAGATAAATTGATGGATTGTCGAGTTAATGTTGAAGGATATTATTAAAGAACTAAAAATGTAGGAATCGATGCTGGTGATTGATCATAGCTATTGATAAAGCCACACATACATAGCCGAATTCTTCAGATAAAGGATACATCTGAAATCCATCCTGCACAGAATAATTTGTTGGTTCATTTTTTTCATTTCTGTTCCATACCCTCTTCTTAAATCTATTGCAACGACCGATCACGTGATCAGTCATGCAAGGGAACACACATATAAATAAGGCAATAGAAGAGAAACAGTCATCTAGCTGTAGTCACGATGTATAATTTCACCCACTCACTATGTGCATAAATCTAAACGTAAATTCAAGTCTAATATAAACAAGTTCTTGTTGACTTATTCACTTATATAATCAAATTATGCCCAAACTCCACCACTAACGATTACTACGCTGTTGTCCCGGTTGCCCCCATACACTCATTAACTCTTATCGTCGAATGGCCTTCGGGTTTTTATAAGTGGTGACTCCATTATAAAAAAAATGGCAAGAAAATCTTGTGTTTGAAAAACTATAAATTTATTCTTGTCGTGAATGTTATCGTCACAACTTCCGGTCAAAGTAGCATCCGACCTTCTTCGGGTGCATCTTGTCGAACTCGAGAATCTTTCTGACAACCTCAGGAATCTGCAGGGAATTTCGAATTTGATTTAATCCACAGTTTCCGACTTTGACATAAAGATTCCCGAGTTCGACTTCAAGAAGGTTAACGGTGACATTGGCCGAAACGTCGTGAAAATAAACGCAGGATAGGACTAGTAGTCCGAATAATCCAAATAATATGAAATATCCGAAATTCCAGTTTCTCCTGGTTATATTAAGGGAGGGGGCGAAACGGGGAGGATCGGGTTCAGTTAAAGCAAAAAAGTAATATAGTGTTATGAGTATAAGAAAAAATGGATAACGTATCTCTAATTCAATCCCGAGCAACTTCGGATCTTGGAACGCTTTGGCCTCAGACAAATAAGTGATAACCAAATTGTTTATTTCGCTCGTTTTTTTTTTTTTTTTTTTAGCGCTTAATTGGCTCGTCTATCATAGATAGTTTGACAAATATCACTTCCGCTAACAACAAGATAATCATATTTCAATTTTAGATTGCACTGAATGGCCTGTGATAATTTGGATTCACGCGTTAATCGTTTGTCCCAATTAAGTACGGTTTACATCAGAAATAGACTTACAAACAAAATGGATGCTACATTCGCTTTACATCTACAGAGAATAGATAACTGCACCTTCCGCGTGTTCTCGGTGAATAATTGCTTGAAGTGCCACACGGTCTCTTTGAACGTTAAAGCTAGAGTATTTTAAATATCGCAACGGTTAGGGTTCATCACAACCGCTCTATATCCATATTCTTATCCCAAATTTTGAATCTCCCTTCGACGTCTTTAAAAGTGTATCGTGATCGTTACATGTCCGCACACGGGACCCACACGTTGTATGCAAAGTACGTCGCAAGAAACATAAGACAAGGCAATAATTCGTCTTTTCCTGTCCCTCTCGGGCTCCCTTAGTAACACGTCTATTTCTATCCTCTATTTAATGTGACCATCGGCCTGCACATGGTATACCTTTTATAAATTTTTCCTTCTTCCTTACCATGACGTCACCTCGCACACGACTGGATCGTTTGTATACAGCTGCCATACGCGCGTCCGTGCTCTGTTACAAAAGTATGTAAATATATATATATATTTTAAATGTAATTATCCACTGACACGTGTTTCGTTACGTGTCAGTAGATAATTACATTTTAAATGATATATATACCGCTCCCCATGTGGGGGTACCAAATTTGTTAAAAGGGAAAATTATTCCCAACTCGCATTTAGGTAAAAATGCACTTTCGTAAATGATTGAATTCATTTGAAACATATCGCTAAAACCAAAACAAAACAACATTTATATATATATATATATATATATATATATATATATATATATATATATATATATATATATATATACATATATGATCCATTCATGCGAAATAAAAAAAATAGAAGGCATTACTTGTGGAACGCCCTTCGTATATATATATATATATATATATATATATATATATATATATATATATATATATATGATCCATTCATGCGAAATAAAAAAAATAGAAGGCATTACTTGTGGAACGCCCTTCGTATATATATATATATATATATATATATATATATATATATATATATATATATATATATGATCCATTCATGCGAAATAAAAAAAATAGAAGGCATTACTTGTGGAACGCCCTTCGTATATATATATATATATATATATATATATATATATATATATATATATATATATATATGTATATATATATATATAATATATATATATATATATATATATATATATATAATGGATCAGAAGAGACTGCAAATTTGTTTGACTAAACTTGTGGATAGATGACCTGAAAATTTAATCTTTCTCTTGCAGATATTGACGGTGTGAGATATTAAGAAAGCAACCCCTGCATGGACGTGCGTCAGAGGCCGAGGGCCGTCTTGCATTTCTGGAATAGGTGCATTCAGAGTGATGGTGACTATGTAGGAAAATAGATTCGGGGGTACAAAAGCTCATTTATTCTAATTCTACCATTCCCGTATTAGTAGTGCTTCAACTTATTCAGTTAAAAAATATTGGTGGCTTCACGTCTTGAACTACTCTCTCTCTCTCTCTCTCACACACTCTCTCTCTCTCTCACACTCTCTCTCTCTCTCACACACACACACACACACGATGGAATCTCCCGTTGATTTCGACGTATGAGGTTCTGCCACAACAACTAAGTTGTTCGGAAATCCACACAGATGATTTGTTTATAGTGGTGAAGGCTTTGTGTAGAACCAACCACGCTTTTTGGGTAGTACTGCTAACCTCTGTCGGTGCAGATAGCTGACACAGGACAGAGTATACAGTAAAGACTCAGGTTTTTACATCAGAGTTACATTCTCCTAGATGCATGTCATAACGAAGACTGAGGGTGCATCTCTCGCAGTGAATTAACGTGCCTCCAGATACCAACCTGGAAATTTCTACGACTCCGCGCGGTACATACAGTGCCTAATCTTTCCAAATGGTCAGCCATCTAGTACTGACCAGGCTAACGTTGCTTAACTTCGGTGATTTGGCGAGACCGGTGTGTCAGTGTGGTTGTTCCGTATATATAAACACACAGACATACATATATAGTACAATAAATATGTTGAAGTGTAATTTTAACGGGACTGGTACTCTTTTGGGGATTAGGTATTTATGTTATGAGGGTTCTTTAATTAATAAATTATAATACATACAAATATATATATATATATATATATATATATATATATATATATATATATGAGCAAGCAGTTAATAAAATATGTTAAAAAAACACTTTGAAATGAGTTAAAAACATATTTAATCTGAAAAGGAAACACTAGATAAATGGATAGTCCTTAATCCGCGGAGTTTCGAAGAAATACTCTCCTTCTCATCAGAGGGTAGGAATTAGCAAAATGCAGGATCGGATTTTGCATGCAGAAGTATTTGATGAAACAACAAGTAAGTCAAAGATCTTACTTGAAAACAAAATAAGTTAAGCAGAGGGAATATGGTAAAGAAAAAGGTGATTACACATGAATGGATAGTCTGGTGGAAGATAAAAAATCCAGTGACGGTAAAATCCAAATGTAAAACTTCAAGAAAGTTAAAAGAATTTCCATTTGTACAAGTAAAATCCAAAGACATCCTGTAATTGGAAGAAGATGGTCCATAATAATCCAAAGGCAGAAATCCATGGAATAATTCATATATATATATATATATATATATATATATATATATATATATATATATATATATATACGCTGACTAAGTTAAGTTAAGTACAACTTAATTAATTGATTAATTAATTAATTAATTTATCATTTGATCTTTTACTTTGAACCTTTTATTCTATTTAATCAATAAATGTATTTTATTTCACCAAAAAGTTTTTATATATTTTTTTCAAATTTATGTTAATCCGTAACACATGTTTTTTTTTATGAAAAGAGCTTCTATTTGAAATTCCGTGGGTTAAGGAATTTTCATTATTATAATTCCTTGCTTGAATTTTGATAGTTCAACAGAATCTACTTCAATATAAAAAGTACTTTTTGCGTGTGTATATATGCGTGTCTCTCTCTCTCTCTCTCTCTCTCTCTCTCTCTCTCTCTCTCTCTCTCTGTGTGTGTTAGTTTCCTTGTAGACTCGGAAACGTGTATGACTGTGTATATTTAACAGTTCGTTTTGATAATTTTGAAATAGAAAAAAGAGGCTTATAATATCAAAGTCAGAGAGATAAACACTCACCTTATATATGTGTCATGTGTGTGGCATCCGTCAGTCGAAACGACTATGGATCAGCGCCGTATTAAGATGTTGCCTGTGTGCATCCTTTTGTGTGACTGTAGAGACCAATTCTTGATTTGCATAGTCTGCCACAGCCTTGACATACGAAGGTTGTTATGCAATTTGCCGCTTCGTCCGGCTGTTCCGCCTGTACACTCGCTCTTCTCCTAGCTCTCTTTGCAGCGTTTTCAACATGGAGGGTCCTCTCGCTGATGATAATCCCCTGGCGTATCATTTTCCTCCAGGCAGTTCTGTCAGCTGCAGAGGCTTCCCATGTATTCCTGTTCACCGAGAGAGCCTTCATGTCACGCTTGCAGACATCCCTGTAGCGAAGATGGGGTCGCCCCCTCTTTCTTGAGCCTGAGGCAAGCTCGCCACTTATATATATATATATATATATATATATATATATATATATATATATATATATATATATATATATAGTAATTTATAAAATATATATGGCGACTAAGCTACACTGAATATTCTGCGTTTCATCCACTGTAGGATTCGTCAGGCTTATGCGCGAATTTTTGTGGTTGCTTCTTGTTTTTATATATGTTGAGGATTTCTAGTTAGCCAATCAGCTTTCTAGTATCCACCGCGCCCCCTCCTATCAGTCAATGGGCATGCATTTTATCGAACAAAGGATCTGTTTTAGAACTAGGTTAGTGGTTTAAGGTAGATCTTTTCCCTCCTTTTTTTTTTTTTTGCTGATAGGAGGGGGCGCGGTGGATACTAGAAAGCTGATTGGCTAACTAGAAATCCTCAACATATATAAAAACAAGAAGCAACCACAAAATTCGCGCATAAGCCTGACGAATCCTACAGTGGATGAAACGCAGAATATCCAGTGTAGCTTAGTCGCCATATATATTTTATAAATTACTAACTAGCTCTACCTACGTATTGAGCACTTTTGAAGTAAATACTTAAAGTTTACGCATAAATCTATACTTTCGTATATTAAATTTATGTGAGTAAATGAAGTAGTTATATATATATATGTGTATATATATATATGTATATATATATATATATATATATATAACGGTTCTTGTTTAGTCTTAAATTTAGCATTACCAATTCTTGCTATCCTTTCAAAGAAGACATATAAGTTTTTTATTGCAAATAACACTTAAGTGCAATCAATAAACATCAAAGATCTTGATACTCCGAAAACTTCGCCTACAAATAATTCAATAAAAACCAATCGAATGGACGTAATTTATTTCTTAGAAAAGACTGTTTTTTAATCAGAATTTAAAATTGTCTTATGTTGTTTTGCACTCTTGGATTTACTATTATATTAGAGTTGGTGGCTGTATGCAACCGAAAGTACGTCATAATTTTAAAATATTATTTATATATCTATAAAAGTGAAAATGTGTGTGTGAGGACAATTCTCCACCGATATACTAAACGAATATTTTATCTACAGACTTGAAATTTGGTATATAGGGTATTCTACCGATGTAACCTCAAGATAAGAACAGTAGCCCGAAGAATCCAAATAATACGAATAACTCTTTATCTGTGCCTAAACCTAAACATAGATTCCATGAACAAAGCTTCTTTCTTAGAACTGCACGCCTGTGGAATTGTCTTCCGTTTTCCTGCTTTCCGGCTGACTACAATATGGTTGTGTTCAAGTCTAAGGTAAATAAGTTCTTGATGAGCCGTTCCATATAAGTTATTAAATTTACCAAATTTTCATTACTAATGATTACTATATTGACCAACTTCTACTGTACACTCTTTAACCCTTATCCTTGAGTGGCCTCTGGGCCTTGATAATGTGGTGATGCCTTTGTAAAAAAAAAAAAAAAAAACCGATCCTCATCCATAAAATTTTAAACGTCAAATCATTTATTATTAACAGTAAATTATACAGGTTAATGTAAAAAAGTGGAATTTCTATCATTCTTTCTAATCTATATATCTATAAAAGTAAGAATGTATGTGAGGACACTTCTCAACCTATATACTCAACGAATTTTTTATCTACATACTTGAAATTTGGTAAATAAGGTATTCAGACATGTGGAAAACTTTTTAATCAGCTAAGGGAGTCAAAATTGAATAATTGGGACGTGGGAGGTCGTTGGATTTTTATCAACTGTTTCACGAATACGCATGCCCGAACAGTTCACGTGACTTTGAAATTAATTTTTCCCAAATCAAATTATGGTAACTAAAACATTACATGTTTTTTTTTAAATAAATACATTTGAACACGTGATTTTCGTTTTGTTGTTTTAAAGAATATTAACTGATAATTCTTTTACGGCCAGAAAACAGAATGTTTATTGTTTTTAAAGAATAAAGTTTTAAAAGGAATTAAGCAATGGGGAGCAGTATTGTGGGAGGAAGGGTAAACCTTGCCTTCAGACGTCAGTCATGATGGAGCAGTGGACGGGTGAGCAGGGGGAAACCTTTGTTTGTTTGATGAGAAGCCCGTTCAAACTCAGAAAGTAACGGTATGATGCGTTATGTCTGCAAGAGGCATTATCGGTCCATTGTTTTATGAAAATGAGGCTGATAATGCAGTCACTGTAAATTCTCAGCGCTATATTTAGATGATAAATACCTTTTTCATTCCTCATCTTTTCCGTTTTGCAGTGGATGAGACAAACACTTTTCCAACAAGATGGAGATACAAGTCACGCGGCAAGAATTTCCATCAATGACCTTAATGCTTTATTTCGTGTCATTTCTCGCAAGGGAAATATTCCTTGGCCCCCTCGTTCACTCGATTTGAATCCTTGTGAATATTTTTATGGGATTATCTTAAAGCAAAAGTATTCCAAAGTGACCCACCTAGAAGAGTTCCGGCTCTCAAAGAACGCATTACAAACAAGATTGAGGCAATACTGGTAAATATACTGCAAGAAATCTTGGAGAACTTTTACATCTGAATGCAAGAATGCCATGCCATTAATGGTACCAATTTGGAAAGAATATTTTTTAAATAGTATTGCTTCTTCATCAAAAAAATGGTAAAACATGTAAATTCAATTCATGTATAATAAAGTTGTTAAAATCTTTTTTTTTTTTTTTTTCGATAACTAATTAATTTTTTAAATTTTTCCGGTCCTGGATATGACCTTAAACTATACCCGATGGTGAGGCCCCAGCTTGCGGGCTTTGGAGAGTGTGGAGCCACCCTTTAATTGCCATTGCTCCCAGGTTCACTCTTGCCCGAACTGGTAGTACCTGTTAGGGTTCCAACTATGGGTTGAATAGAAACCGCCTAAAAAAAAAATATATATATATATATATATATATATATATATATATATATATATATATATATATATATGTACTCTATTAAACATGTTTTCTTCAATTTAAAATCACTGAATTCGGCATTAAATAACTTGAAAAGGGTCGATATGCCGTAAAACAAAAACAACCAACCAAATCTTCCCGATTCATTGGCGGATGTATAAACTAGTGATGGGGCGATGCCAATATTTGTTCCGATTTCGATACACTTACCGATTCTGATTCCGATTCTTTATAAATCTCTAAACATTTAACGTTAGAATTTCTATTTTTTTCTCGATTATCGTAAAAACACATGTTAAATGTACAGATATTTTTCTCAAACGTAAAAAATACACTTTTGCAGGATGATATATAGATTTTAGTTTTGCTCGTAGTTTAAAATTAATGAATATTTACGATTTTATCATTACTACCAGCAGTGGAAGATTTTTGCTTCAAACAAAATAAAATAAAAAATACAATTAAACAAATCGTTTTTGGCATCGAAAAAGAGGCACGAATTTTTCTGATTCCGATACCCCCCAAAGGTTCCGATTTTTCGATTCCTGATTCCGATTCCGATTAATCGTCCAAACACTAGTATTAACTCTGACAGATATTTATTATTTAAAAAGGAATATTAGAGATTGATATAGATAACACCGTGGAATTTCTTAGTAGGTTATAACTATACGTCAGGATAAATTGTAAATTTTATCTCTTTTCAGATATCATTTCACCGATGATATTGATGGGACTTAAAAACAAGTGGTGACCCCGACGTGATCACAGCTGCAAAGAAAATAGCAGCGGAAGCAATGCTTTTTAGCGTTATCTCTACTTTTACGGTCCAATAAACTTTTTATTTGTTATTTATAATTATAACACCTGTCTTTGTCATCTTTCTTTGCTACCATCATGTCTTGTCTCTTTAACAACATGTAGAACTGATCGCCTTTAATTTTTACAACTTAAATCAGTAAATTAAGAAATGACAGATTTGTTTCATTTATTTAAAAGTTTATTACGCCAGCAAGCACAGCTGTTGTTGTTGTTGTTTGTGTGTTTGTTTGTTTTGATTTTTGTTTATTACGTTGTGAGAATAATATCCAAGGCGAGAATAGTAGTCGGAAAAATCCAAATTATTAAATCCTTATCTAAAAATCCCCACACAAAACAAGTTCTATTTCAGTACTGTTATGGCGCATTTTTTTTTTTTTTTTTTTTTTTTTTTGTATTGTGAAGATTTCAAAATAAGGGGAGACAATTCACTTTGTTCGTAAATTAATGTATATCAGCCATATATTAATGTAATCAACACTGATTTAAACTCCTTATTATAACTAATGTGTGCGATTGAATCTTGCGTCCATTTCTCTCTTATACGTAACTTTAAAAATATTTACTGTAAATCGAATATTTATTGAAATTTTAAAACGAGAAAACTGAAACAATTTTTTCAGTCTTGTTTTAAAAAAGATACTTTTGCAGTTTATAAATCGAACTAAAAATATTTACTGTAAATCGAATATTTATTGAAATTTTAAAACGAGAAAACTGAGACAATTTTTAAGTCTTGTTTTAAAAAAGATACTTTTGCAGTTTATAAACCGAACTATTTATTTAGGTAAGATTTCCAAGTCAGATTCAATTTTTAATGTAACTATTTTTTTTATTAAATTTTTAAGTGAAAGTACTGCCCTTGTGTATTATTGTCATATAAGTATCTTAATTCAATGTTTTCTAAAAAAAAAAATCATGCACTATCATTTTAGTATTTGAAATTTTGTATAAAAAACTTTAAAATATTCTTATTTATCACTATTAGAATTTTATTAATTTTATTTTAATTCAATAAATGTTCAAATAATTAATGTTTTATTTTATTTTATTGTATTGTTGTAAACATTTTCGGATACGGCCTACTTGAATTGATACTATCAGTTATGAAATTGCCTCCCCTTGAATTGATTCTATCAGTTGTGAGATCTTCAAAGTGAAAACAAAAAAGTTATTCCATGACAATAATGCACAAGTGTCCAAAATCTCTATCTATTGGTATTTAATGAAAACATATTGAAAATATAATAATATATTTGAGACTTGTGCGTTAATTACAATTATACACAGACACCAAATCTCCATTAGAGTAAGAAATTAAAGCGTGCAAAACAATACGAAATAATTTTATATTCTTATTCCAAAATCGTCTTTGTCGAGAAATGGTTTTAATTTCATTTATTCCATTCGATTGAATTTGTAATTCATTTTTTGTATTTGGAAATTTTCGGAAAGCGAGTCCTTTGAAGTGTGTTGATTTCACTTGAATGGTACTTGCAAAATTTCAGCCGATTTCTGTAAAGAAAAGGGGGGGAATAGCTACAATTAAGAAGAGAAAGAGAGAGAGAGACATAGATTGTTTTTGAGAGATAAGCATATATATATATGTGTGTGTGTGTGTGTGTGTGTGTGTGTGTGTGTGTGTGTGTGTGTGTGTGCTTCCATATCTCTACTATTATATAAAAGGAACTTTGTCTGTGTGTCTGTGTGTCTGTGTGTCTGATAATTCGTTCCCTATAGATTCAAAAACGGCTGGGCCTATTTTTACTAAATTTCACACGAAGGAACTTTATGTACCTGGTAGTGTTCTTAGATAGGTTTTGCGTCGAAATGTCTTCGATAAGTATCAATAATCAATAATCGAAGAAACAGGCGATTTTCATACGTTACACAGCCTAACATCACACGTGTATTTGAGAAGATTTATTACCACACAAACAGAAAGGCCCAACATATAAAATCAACAGTAGGTCGTTTAATATGACAGGGACGCATTCGAAATGAACGTTTCTGTTTAAAGCACAATTGAACCGTGATACTTCACTTTTTCATTAGAAACATAAAATTCAAGAACACACTCATATAAAATCAACAGTAGGTTCTTTGATATAATAAGGGTACGTCTGAGATTAATGTTTTCGTTCATAGTACAATTGAAGCGTGATACTTGGATTTTGCATTTTAAACTTTAATTCAATCCATTATATATCAAAATAATTTTGTAAAATCAACTATAAGTTCTTTACAGTGTAATGTGGACTAAAATATGTTGTAAACTTAGTCTCCAGGTGCGTCGGGATGGATCTCTAATTAGAGCAGGCAACGAATCGATTTGTTTGAAAAATGAGCTATTTCATCGCTTTCGATAACAATAAAAATATGGAGTGTGAAACCCAAATGTTTGTTTATACGTTCGTCTCCTTTTATACCTACCTACTTACATATACGTAACTTTCGACCTGGCCAATATTTACATTGGCCATCACAGTTCGTTCATGTCTGTCTAGATTTGTTTACATCTATATATATATATATATATATATTAGGATTTTCAGAATGTGAGACATTGTATATAGTAAATTCCACAGCCAAACAACGTCGCAGCTCACAAGAGCCATGACAGTCAACGAACCGGGAGTCCAAGACTCGAGTTTCGCCCTCATTTGGGCTCATCCGTTAGACACACCCGAACTCAGGATTCGAAACCTGAGCCTCTTGTGTGCAAGGCAAGCACTCTACCAACTGAGCAAACGCACCGCACACAAGAATTTCTTGTGTGCGGGGCGTTTGCTCAACAAGAGGCTCGGATGTGTCTAACTGATGAGCCCAAATGAGGGCGAAACTCGAGTCTTGGACTTCCGGTTCGTTGACTGTCATGGCCTTTGTGAGCTGCGACGGTGTTTGGCTGTGGAATTTATTTATATATATATATATATATATATATATATATATATATATATATATATATACTCATTCACTAATTTTCTAACTTTATCAACATTTTAGATCTGGAGTGGAGTGAAAGTG
>NC_136509.1:31783784-31786284 GCF_053919585.1 Euprymna scolopes | reverse complement strand
ATATATATATATATATATATATATATATATATATATATATATATATATATATATATTATGTATCGGCTTACATTCCAATAATCATGTAAATAGATCTAGTAATGGAATTTTGTATCGAATTCATTCCTGAACTATATATATATATATATATATATATATATATATATATATATATATATATATATATATATATATATATATATATATATATAGTTCAGGAATGAATTCGATACAAAATTCCATTACTAGATCTATTTACATGATTATTGGAATGTAAGCCGATACATAATATATCCTATATATCTGGAATATGATACAGATATATAGGATATATTATGTATCGGCTTACATTCCAATAATCATGTAAATAGATCTAGTAATGGAATTTTGTATCGAATTCATTCCTAAACTATTTAACCGATCATTATGACTTTTAATTATGTGTATATGTCTGTATATCTGTATGTATTTGATTCGCTCTAAATTAATTAACCGAACATTATTAATTTTAATGATGTTTATATGATTATATATTTCTGTGCATTGGATTCACACCGAAACTAATTAACCGATCATTATTAATTTTATTTATATATATATATATATATATATATATATATATATATATATATATATATATGTCTGTATATTTGTATGTATTGGATTCACTCCTAAACTAATGAACATTATTAATTTTAAGGATGTGTGTATGTTTATATATTTTTACGTATTAGATTTACTTCTTAACTAATTAACCGATCATTATGAATTTTACACGCTCAACCTCCCCAGAAGATACATACAGCGCCTAGTCTTCCCAAATGATAAGCCATCTGATACTGGCCAGGTTCAACGTTGCTTAGCTTCGGTGATCTGACGAGAACCGGTGTGTCAATGTGATTGTACGATACGTTGTTGGCATCAGTTTCCCTGATATCTTTCTAGTTATAAGTTTTTTTCTAGAAAGGCATCGGGTACTTATAGGAGGGACCACATGAAGGTTGCCAACAGCCCTAAGTGAAAGTATTTCTATGGAATGAACTGGATTCGAACTTGGCACACCCAGGTTGTCAGTCTGTGGCGTTAACTACTTACTCGCCCTCATTTCTAACAGAATAGGTATAACACATATAGTACCAAGTCAAAGTACACTTCTGATTTATGTGTACTATATAATCTAGCATATAAAGTTGCTTGACTGATTTTCAAAGTCGGACCCACATAGCATTTAAGCTGACAATTCAAGCTTTTAAATTTTCATTTGCTATTGTTGATATTTAGTTTTCTCCCACTGCAAGAACTTAGACACCGGGGTCGGAAAGCGGGATTGAGAAGTCAGCTCCCCAGAAGAAGGGCACTCTGACCTGAAAAAGTGCCTGCGCATCCCCCTCGGCATTCCTCAGAGAGGGCGTCTCAGGTGATTCGCAATAAACTAACCCTCTTCTCAACGAGAGAAGGCAAAGCCTGGGAGGTTGGATCTCCTAGAACTGCACAGGACTTTACTCCCACCACAAAATCAATAGGGACCGGATCATTACAGGAATGGTCTAATCTCTGTTGATTGGGGGGGGCAGGATTGAGATCCTTACCTGTAACTCGTAACAATTTATTTAAAGGAAAATACTTAGTCTTACCCATACGATTGATAAGATGAAGCATTTTTAAATAATCAGCTAAGAATCTTTTTAGATAAGTAAAGGGGATAGCTGATTTGAAATTGAAGACTATGATGGGAGTTGTCTACCTTATGCTTGAAAACATGCAAGCACATAAAAGTTGAAAAGAAAAATGCTTTGCTACATCGTGAGTAACGTTGAATTATCACAGCTTGTCTATCTAATACGCTGCGCTATTTCATGTTCGTGCATACGTTATCACCTTTCACGCATATTTAAAAGACATTAGATCGTCTGATTAGCAAATACATTAAAAAAAGAAGTTGTGCTTGTGCAGTAGACGCTATTATTTAGAAAGTCATTTTTTGATATGGGGTGAGTGTCTTTTTAACGGTTTTTTACTTTATTTAACAGTTTAATAAACCAAAGATACCGTAAAAATATTAATTTAACTTGAAAATACTATGAAAACAAATAGCATGGTCCGTAAACTGCACAAGTACTCAAAAATGGTATCCGTTTCATTATTTGGAGAATATTTAGCTGCTGATTATTTTTAATGATAAAAAGATTATTTGTTTGAAGACGAATTGAATTGTAAAATTAATTGGAAAATAAATAAATATATAAAACATTCATTTTATAGATTTAAAGAATACTAATAGGAGGGGGGTCTTCCTGGGCGTAAAATACGCTTAAATATTATATTTTAATTTGTTCGGATTTTATTCATATTATTATAGAGTCGTGATTACAAAAGTTTTTTAAAAAATGTATTTGGGTGCCATCAGCTAGAATCGAAACCAAAGTATTCAAAGCTGGTGACGTTACCACTGTACCAACATGAACTGATTAAAAAAAGATACAAATTAAAAATAAACTAA
>NC_136509.1:31676284-31778784 GCF_053919585.1 Euprymna scolopes | reverse complement strand
TGAGGATATACAAGTGAATAAGGACCGCTTGTGAATTTGGTATTCCTATGAAAATTCATCCCTCAAAGGAAGCTGGTTTAAACCTCTTAGAATGAATGCTGCTGCAATAAGGGGTATGGGACACTGTATAATGGTTAGTGCCTTTACTTGAGAAACTATTTCAAAAGATTAAGTGAAATTTACTATCGAAATGTTCTCTCTGTTTGCCTTGTACCAGACTTAGTAAACAATTATGCAATATATATGAGTTCATGAGGTTTTACTATATATATATATATATATATATATATATATATATATATATATATATATATATATATAATAAATTCCACAGCCAAACAACGTCGCAGCCCACAAGAGCAATGAGTCAAAGAACTGGAAGTCCAAGACTCGAGTTTCGCCCTCATTTGGGCTCATCAGTTAGACACATCCGAACTCAGGATTCGAAACGCGAGCCTCTTGCATGCTAGGTAAGCAGTCTACCAACTGAGCAAACGCCCTGCACACAAGAATTTCTATTAACCAAAACAGATCAAGCAAACCGCGACGAAATCCGACTGGGAAATGAACATATACATATATATGTCATATATATATATATACATATATATATATATATATATATATATATACTAGCATGGGTGCCCGGCGTTGCCCGGGTGTTTGGAGGTGTATGCTGAGCAAAAAAAAGGGGGTAATTTTTTAAACTTTGACCCCTATTATGACCCCTGAAAATTTATTGTTTTGGGCTTAAATCAAGTTAATAAGTTAGATTCATGTCCACGGAAGCTATATCTAAAATTTAAAGTGTGTAGACCCAAAATTGTCGGAGAAGTTTGGTAGAGTTCTCAAAGCTCAAATCGTTGAACTTTGACCCCTTAATCGCCAAATTTCTGGCTAAAAACCGATCACATAGATTTTTCCAAATCTCAGTACCCTGTATATCAAATTTCGAGTCTGTAGACTAAAAATTGACAGAGTTATTTCGTAGGGAAATGTACACAGACACACACACACACACACACACACACACACACACACTTTAACTTTTATAGATATATAGATTTAAAATTTGAGTCTGACAGAATGACAAAATTATATTGCAAACCGATATATTAAACAAACGAACTTCAAAGAGACAAATGAACACATAAGTAAAAACAATTTGTATTAGAAAACATTTATTATTCCACGTCTTTTTTTTACAGACCTGACGACTGAGGTTCGCTCTTAATAAAAATTGTTTTTTATAGTCTTAATTTTGACTTCCTTTTTCATAAAAAACTAAAAAAAAAATCAAGAAAGAAAAGAAATTTAATTTTATTTTTTCATTAATTTCTTTCTGTGCAAAGCAATTCTTTCAAACTTACTCTGTTTCCAAAATGTTTTTATTTTATTCCCCTCCCCCTTCATTCATTTTCCTCCGCATCCTGGCAAGATTACTGTACACATAGATTCGAAAAAATAGTCAAAAACAAATATATAAATAAATGTTATCAAAGGCAAGATAAGTTACTTTTCTACCTAACTGGATATCTTTTTTGTGTTTTTATTCAATGTAATATATTTATTCAGCTCGAAAAACATACAGTGTTTACCGATGTGTTGGAAAATTCAAGATGGCGTCTCACACCCTCTTTAACACCGTAAGTTTGGGAAAAGGTGTTATAAATAAAAAACTATACAAAATACTATTAAAAACCCGCCGAATATATGTCAACCTATGTCACGGTAACATATATTGAGCGAGTTTTTAACAGTATTTTAACAGGGCACATCGTAAAAACTGACCCATTAATTTTCCTGAAGTAAAAACTATATAGTTTTTAAACTTTTAAAACTGTACATTATAAAAAGAAAACTGTTCGAGTGATTTTTTTTTTTTTTTTTTACATGGGTGTCACCACTTATCAAGGCCCAGAGGCCACTCAAGGATAAGGGTAAATAGGTATACATTAGTCATTGTGATTTTAGCATAGTAAACAGTGGGAATTTTGTAACTTGGATTACTTGAAAAAGAAAACTGTTCGAATGATTGAAAATGAAAACAAAATAACAATGTAAATATATTGATAAGAAAAAAACAAAAACAAACGAAGTTTCCGTTTCAGGAACCCGAGTTTAATTTTATGTCGTAATCATTCAACTCGTTAGCGGTTTTATTCAGCGATTAGGGATAACCATACGACATATCTAATTACCAAAGCGATTTTTTTTTAATTTTTTTTTTTTATTAAAACTAAACCTGTTTAGTTTTAATGAACCAATTTTTTTAAAGCCAACACTTTAGTTATTTTGAGAGCGTGCAACTGCACCCGAAAGGTTGATTAGGAAACTCCAAATCCTTTTATGACTCGGAAAAAAAAGGGCTTTTTATCGGCTTAAATGATAAACTAATGTTAAATATTAGTATTTGCCATCGATTCTGAAATAAAATGAAATCCTGACATTGTGATCATTTTTGCAGGTGTTATGTGCCAAATATTGAAATAAGAATGTTTAAATTCAATTATTGTAATTTAAGTCTTTAATTTTAAAGTCGATTTTATTTATAAAATATCTTTTTAGAAATCAATCTCAAAAACAATCTGAACAATAAATCTCTTTTGTTATGGCTAAGTTTTTGTCAAGGGTAGAAATTATAATAGACAAGTATTCATCCATGATGACATTTTACCGATTTCCTGGTTTACAGGTATTCTTGCTAAATTTCTTCGAAAGAATTGACATAAACAATACTTCAACTAAATACGTATATTTCATGCAATAATGACTTTTATTTCTTCTGACTTTTCCTAAACTAAACATAAAACATCGGTTAGGGTTAGTTTAACATTCTGTAAAAGTACCTTCCGTTTTTTTTTTTGTTTGTTTTTTTTTTTTTGTACTTCTGCAGAGAAGGTAAAAAACCGATAAAAACTGGATATATTTTTCGTGTTTTTATTCAATTTAACATGTTTATTCAGCTCGAAAAGAATACAGTGTTTACCGATGTGTTGGAAAATTCAAGATGGCGTCTCACACATTCTTTAACACCGTAAGTTTGGGAAAAGGTGTTATAAATAAAAAACTATACAAAATACTATTAAAAACCCGCCGAATATATGTCAACCTATGTCACGGTAACATATATTGAGCGAGTTTTTAACAGTATTTTAACCGGTTTTTTATTTATTACACCTTTTTCCAAACTTACCGTGTTAAAGAGAGAATCGGCCGCCATCTTGAATTTTCCAAAACATCGGTAAACACTGTATGCTTTTCGAGCTGAATAAACATGTTAAATTGAATAAAAACACGAAAAATTTGCCTTTGATAACATTTATTTGTTATATATTTGTTTTTTGGCAACTTATTCGAATCTAATTTAAGACCACGAGTGAAATGAGAAAAAGAAGTCAGCGGGTTTGGTTGCCATAACAACGTGACGGTAGTGAACGTGTGTGTGTGCGTGTGTGCGCGTATTTCGTGTAGTTTAGTTTCGCATAATAGTTTCGTATTTTTTTAATTTGTAAATAACAAGTTATTAAAAAATTAAACCCTTCCAAGATGGACAATAAATAAAGCCATAATATTTTATGGTAAAGGTAAGAGCGTAGAAACGATTGTTTTTTAGGAGATGTGATTATTGGATTAACCAATCAGAAATCGTCTGTGGCACACACATCTCTGTTTTTATAGATATATATATATATATATATATATATATATATATATATATATGAAATATATATATATATATATATATATATATTTCATATATATATATATATATTTCATATATATATATATATATATATATATATATATATATATATATATATATATATATATATATATATATATATGATATATATATATATATGATATATATATGTTTTTACATAAGCAGTAATGTACTGATGCACAGTTATGAGTTATGAGTTATGAGCACGTTTTGGTCAGCTAGTTTTCATCATCATCGGGGGTCTAGCTTATATGAAAGCAAACTTTGCAGTGAAGATCTCGAGTCAACTTCTGGTAAAAGCCATTTATGAATAGAAACAAGAGACGAAATTTATACGTGTGTAAAACAGGACTAAAGAGGGGTGTGGGAGTAAAGTAGACAGGATGATGGTTTTAGATCTTAAGGCGCTTACATTGAAAGACAGAAGGAGATGGTATCTGCATGCGTTCGTGTGTTAACTCGTCTAAGGCCTTAAGTATACTTGAGCATGTTAGGTTTCGTTTAGGAGTGGGTGAGAATTTTATTATCATTTCAGAATATTTATGCGAAATTTGTTTTAGGTTTGAAGACGGGTCATCAGTGACTTAAACCTAAAACCTAGAAGTGGGATATCTCTAGCTGATATTATAGCACTTCTCTGATAAAAACCTGTGGCCTAATGAGAACCTAAAGATAGTGTTTTATTTTTTGACAAATACTACATGGTGCTCAATAAGTGTGCAAGATCTTTCATCACTATAAATAATTTCATGCATGGATATTGCTTGGTACAATTTTCCACACGGGTTTGTACTTAATATGATTGGCTAGCCGATGTTTTCCCGAATCAATAGCAATAAAAGCTCTAGAACTCGTAGGTGTCCCACAGAAATGCATTTTTGGCCTAGTTAGGGTTAGGGTATGGGTTAGAGTTAGCTACCCTCGTGTTATATATATATATATATATATATATATATATATATACATATATATATATATATATATAAAATCATGAAATGCAAGGCACACTCGCATGCACGTACATATACATATACACACCCACAACATATAAATCAGAACAGACACATTAAAACACACACAGAGACACACACGCATACAGCCACACACAGACATAACACCCCTGTCTCTAATACAACACATTGAACAATACCAACCCTACTTTACCTCGAAACCAACAACACTAGGAAACACCTAGAACCATAGTATAGTATCTGTTCCAACACCTCGCCCCCTCAGTCAGTGGAGGAGAAATCCTTCATGACTGAGATAACTATCATCCCTCCTCCCATACCTGTACCCCTCCAAGTGCCCCCTCCCCTCTGGGGAACGAGACCTTCCCCACACTAAGAACCGATCCTGGATCTGGTCATACCCACATGGGGGGACAAATAAATAGAAACAGTAAAAAATCCCCTACGTATATTTATAAATACACCTCTTTATCTAAACAAACATAATATTAAGAATACCCGAACAGTCTAAGACTGAAACAAAAAATCGCAATACTAAAATCTAAGAATCCAAAAAATAAATATCAAAATTGAATGAAACCACCCCTACCCTTATTTCAGCTGGTCCCCCCTCTTCACACACACACACATTAGTAACGACCTTGGATCACAGTTACCTTCCTAGGGAAGCAAATAACTTTATAATACTATAAAACAGAACACACATTCTTCAAACCAATAAAAGAAAACACACACACACGCACCCCCACACACACATCCTACACTATGCACCCAATTGACCAAGTACAAATGGGCCCCTCACCTCCACTCAAGTAAGAGTAAAAAAGGAAAAAAAATGAGAAAAAACAAAGAAAGATAAATAGTAACACAAGCAGAGATAGAGAGAGAGAGAGAGAGAGAGCGAGAGAGGGAGAGAGAGGGAGAAAACATAAGACAGCAATGACCACAGCCCACCCCAATGAAGCAGTAATAAAAATTGAACATACGAATGAAAAGTAGAATCATTTATACATGTTTCCACCTCTGGGAAACATTTCAAATGAACTACGAAAATGTTCTTTTACATCTACAACACATCTTGAATATATTCTAAACATTTTAAATACTTTCTGAAGAGGACGCTTCACAGAACGTCTGAAACACGTTAAAAACGATTTCAATGATTTAAAAACATTATTATAATGATTTTCAATGAAAAACCAAAACACGGAATAATAAAATAATGTTAAAAAATACACATTGTTGGTGACCACCCTCTTATTTAAATATATATATATATATATATATATATATATATATATATATATATATATATATATATATATATATAAGCTGAGGTTATTATTTTCCATCGGTTAAGTAACAAATGAAGTTCAACGAGATTAATACAAGAGTGCTCAATATCGAAGTAGAGCATCGCATACTCTTTATTTGTTTTTACATAAGCAGTACTATGTTGCTACACAGTCATGAGCATGTTTCGGTCAGCTAGCTACTAGTAACTAGAGAGCTCTTCAGGCGATACAGCTTATACGAAAGCAAAGTTTGCAATGCTCGAGCCTTAACCCCCATCCTTTACCATTCATTCCTATATCTGAACGCAGACTCAAATCCATATCCCTATTGGGTCTTATTTACATACAACCAAATCTTATTTTTCATAACATTTGATGGAATCTCCTGATATTAACTCCCTTGGACGAGGAAGACCTGAAATTTTCATTGCAAACTTTGCTTTCGTATAAGCTGTATTGCCTGAAGAGCTCTCTAGTTACTAGTAGCTAGCTGACCGAAACATGCTCATGACTGTGTAATTAGCTGACCAAAACATGCTCATGACTGTGTAGCAGCATATTACTGTTTATGTAAAAACAAATGAAGAGTATATATATGTATATATATATTATAGAATACCCCCCACACACACATACACCCCCCATATATATATATATATATATATATATATATATATATATATATATATGTGTATATATATATATAAGGTTCGTGCAAAAATAATGCGGTTTTTTTGACAGTCAACTTCAAAGATCATAACTCCTTTCATAATAAATTTTATTAACTGAAATAAAAACCATTAGAATCGACACATTTTTGTCAACGAGAAACAAGTTTATTTATTCCATTAGCATAGAAATCTGGAGTTCTGGAAGCGACGAAGTCATTGAAGGCCGATTCGACATCATTTCGGCTTTTGCAGCATTTATCGTGCAGGAGGTTGTTGAGATGCTTGAAACAGTGATAATCGGTGGGTGAGAGGTCCGGTGAATATGGCGGTTGAGGCAGAGTTTCGTAGCGCAATTCGTTCAGTTTCTGCAGGATCAGTTGAGCAACATGCGGGCGAGCATTGTCATGGGTGAAAATTGGTCCCTTTCATATTGACCAATCTCGGGCACATATGTCGGAGCTTTTGGAGCATTTCATCAATTTGTCGGCAGTACTTCTCCGCCGTAATCGTTTCGCCCAGATTCAAAAAGCTGTGATGGATGAGACCGGCTGCAGACCACCAAAACAGTCACCATAACCCTTTCTTTTTTTTGTGTGCAATGCTTTTCCGGCATCCAATCACTGTGCCGAACGTCGCCGGTTGTCGTAGAGGATCCACTTCTCATCACACGCCACAATCCGCCCGAGAAATGGGTGGTTGTTGCGTAGGAGCGTAGAAGACATCTCAAAACAACGATTTGTTTTATTATCGTTCTATTCATGCGGCACCTATTTATCCGACATTTTTTTACTTCCCTATTTGATTTAAATGGCGAACGACTGTTGAGTGGTCGAGCTCGAGTTCAACAGTCACTTCTCGTGTGGTTTTGTGAGGATCGGCTTCAATTAAGGCTTTCAAATGTTCGATATTAACCGCAGTCGGCTGGGCGCGACCATCTCCATATTCTAAGGCTCTCGTCACCACTGCAAAATTTCTTGAACCACCATTGTGCCACATGTTCGTTAGTGGTTCCTGGGCCAAACGCATTGATATCACGAGCTGTCTCGGCAGCTTTTCGGCCTAGTTTTAACTGGAACAAGGAAATCGTACGGATTTGAATTTTATCCATGCTGTCGAAAAGCCTGCAAAAAAGATAATGAAGAGGTTGAGAACGGTAACAAATAAACACTATTCGATAGAGCGAAAAACGCGCTTCAAAATGATAACATATATATATATATATATATATATATATATATATATATATATATATATATATATATATATATATATATATATATATATATATCAATGATTGGTTCAGATCAGAAATCATATATAAAAGTAACATATGTGAGAAAACGATATTGTTTTTGCACCAACCTGATATATATATATATATATATATATATATATATATATATATATATATATATATATATATATAAAGCTGAACGTCTGTGTGTGTGTCTGGTCACGAATAGGCTCCTATATGGTTGACTATTATAGAAAACTGATCACATATAATGAGAGAAGATGTATCGAGACACAGGAATGGGTATGTTTGATCTGGCATAATGATGATTCATTAAAATTGTGGGGTCTGCGTATGCGCCTGGTTCACAAAGTATGGAAATAAAAATTAAAAAATTAAAAAAAAACGTTTACAAGTGTTTTTGATATAGATGTACATAATAATACTTTGATAAGTATGTTTTAACTTAAATAAGGATGGTACAATAAAATTGTGGGGTCTGCGTTCGCGCCTGGCCTCCGTAGAATGGAAATCGGCACAAACTTTAATAAAGACTTTTCATATCTATCTGCGTAAGTATACTTTGATAATGATGTTTCAGTTTGAAGAAATATGGTATAATAAAATTATGGGGGGTTCGTTCGCGTCTGACCTCCATAGAATGGAAATATGTCACAAAGTTTAACAAGTTTTTTTTTAATATAGATCCACAGAATATTGTGATAAGTGTTTCAGTGTGAACAGGTATGGTATAATAAATTATGGGTTTTATCTATTTTATTTTTACTTTCATCATATTTTGCTTTGGTTTTGATATCCCCAAATTCGAAGCTATCTCTTTACAACCCTTCCTTTTCATCACCTATCATACTTTTATAAATCAGAGTCCATTTTTCTGTAGGCTGTTCTTGAACCCAGTCCAGAACGGGTACTTTTGCTAGTATATATATATATATATATATATATATATATATATATATATATATATATATATATATATAAGCATATTGTATCAACGTGCAACTCCGTTTCCTCATCTGACCATCCGGAAATAGAAGTGACTAAAGTGTTTTTCACATTCGGATTGCTTTCGGCTTGTTTCATTTCCTGATCAAGTCCAAGGCAAAGGAATCGAAATCATATTCTTCTGCATCACGGAACCATCCTACCATCGGCATTCCCTTGCCAATATTCCCAAACTCTAACACAAGCTGAATGAGAAAGAAAGAAAGAAACAGAGAGAGAGAGAGAGAGTGAGAGAGATAGAGAGTATGCATATATGTGCGTCCGTGCATGCGATCGTAACAAAAGAACCGATCAATTTTATCTAATCCAGTTACGTATCCAAACATTGCTTCGCCGCGAAACAATTGAAATTCAACAAATAACATACATAAACTTTAACGTTCCAATGAAGATCCAATCTAAAATATTTCCAGTTTCACTCTATTCATATATAGATGTTGTCCTCGAAGGAACTGACATCATTTGAGGTGTGAATATCTGATTACCTGTCCGAGGCAAACTTTTCTTCTTTATTTAGCTTCTTTATTTATATATGCTATCCTTTTACTGTCTTCCTAGCTGGCACAATCTGAATAAGTCTTGTTCATACCAATCGAAGACACGTCCTCGATAATCAGTTCGATAGTGGCCTTGCGCTGAGATACGTCCTATTCAGTCCTAATAAATCCACTCTCCCAGGCGTTATCTTTTCTATGAAAAGGGGCTGGTTTATTGCTAATCGCCTGACGGAGTAGCTCAGGCATTTTTTGTAGTCCAGAGTGTGCTTTTCAAGCATTACTTCATCTTATGTATAATTTCCTGCAGAAGAAATAATAGATACCTGTCCTCGACAATCAGTTCAAAAGAATCTGGAGTATTTTGAAGTTAGGTAGCCCTTCTTCTGTCGAGTTATGGTGTGGTTCTGTACAATTATAGGAGGTCTATTTCCGGGCTTTACATTATCTTTTTGAGAAGGGTTAGTTTGTTTCTGATCGCCTGAGACACACTCACCAATGAATGACAACAGGACTGATCAGGGATATTTTATAAGCCATAATGAACTACACATGATACACCGTTTTTTGTTGTTGTTGTTTTTTTTTGTTTTTTTTTTTTTTCAAACCCCCACTTAGTGTCTGATCTCTTGCAGAAAAGATAAATAAATATAACTATCCTCATCGCTTGAGGCTTCCCTATTAGAGAATGCCGACGAGGCTTCTCATGCAATTTTTTAGGCCAGTGCGCAATTCGCTTAGGATGTTTAATTTTTCAAAATCTCATTTGACTTTGTTTCTTGTCAAGTTGAGTTGAGCCTGCTTTTTGAGTCAAGTTTTGAGTTGAGCCTGCTTTTCGTTCACTTTTCTGTGTCTGTCAGGGAAAATATTGTTTTGTTTCAGGGACAAGAAGATGAGTTTGCTAGTTTAGAAATACATGACTGGGAACATAGTGGGCAAAACATTTTTGTAATTTAGAAAATATAATTTATTTTTAATATTCCATTTTATCAGCTAAATACTGATAAATGATATTCAGCTTCTGCGATGCTCATAGCCTTAGACAAGCCTCGGCTGTAGTCGGTGTTAGCAGTAAAACTTAATTCTAAGCTCTGAGAGGGGGCGTCACTTAAGTTATCCATCCACTTAAACACGGGTCGATTTCAAATTTTGTATATTAACCTCTGCTGATTTGGGGAAAATTTGTGACCGTATTAAGTATAACAAGCTTACCTTTGTTGACTTCAATGGATTCTTGGGTTAGCCGGAAGCCAAATCTGTCGTATTTATTTCGAACAGTTGCTCTTTTTATAACTTGGCGCCCACGTTGTGAATTCCAGATCTACAAAACTTTGATATTGTCGCCACTGGTCAAGAACATTTTGGAGTAAACCTGTTTTTACATCACTTACGATTTCAGTCAGTCCAAACAAAAATAACCTGCTTATACATAAGTATGTATATTTTTTATTTTTATATATTTTTAAAATGTGTAACGATATCATATAAGTAAGAGTAAATAATGTAAAAATATAAAAAATAGAAATAGTATATACTATATTAGATTCATACAAACCCTCTAAAAATGCAGCAGTTATGTAAATAGCAAACGTTGTCTTTGTGTAGAGGGAGAGCAAACACAAATGACGTAGGTAAGGTAGACTTTCTTTAGTAACATCAACAGTTTAACAAAATTAATCTATAGCACAAAAAAAACTAGATTCATCTTGTTTTTGTAAGGGAGGTGGTGTTTGATCAACACTGCTGGGGAGCTATGATGTAGTTTTGTTTTTAAATCTCAGAAACACTTTTTTTTTTCATAGTAAAAAGCTGATGCCTCCTAAAATAATACTCGAATAAAATAGAGTAATTTGAGATAAGCCTCTGTTTGTATCACTTCTCTGCTTCTCTCAGAGAAAGTGTTGTTTGGTTCTAGGGGACAAAAAAAAACAAGTCTGAAAGCTGAAAAATAATGTCTGGGTACTCAATGGACAAGACATTTTTTGTCTTTTAAAGAAATATAGTTTAATTCGACGCTTATGCAGTTTAGTTAAGATATTAAAAAATGAAAATATTGAAAAAAAAAAAAGGGTTATATTGTACGTACTCGTTATAGTCTAAAGTTCTCTGAAAAAAATTTCAAGTAGTTTTTATTTTACAGCGAAAAAATAATTTGTTATAATACCGAGCAAAAGGTTCGATTTTTAGGAAGAAAAGCTAGTAATAAAGATGGGGAGGGAGTGTCGGCGCTTTAACTGGAGTTATCTCCCTTTGGCGTCTTGAACAAATTTCGTAAAGCCTGACTACAACGCGCTCTCATAAAAACGTGTTTTTCTGCTGTAAAATAAAAACTACTCGATCAAATGAAATGAATTTTTTTTTTCGGAGATCTTCAGTTCAAAACAGATACGTAAAATATAACCTTTTTTCGATATTTTCATTTTTTAATATATTGACTAAACTATACCTTTAATTCTTAACATTTTATTCAATAATCCGAATGTTGTAAACATGATATCCAGTTTTTGGCTTAGACTATTGTAGTCGTTAGACACGAAGCTGTTGTATTTGCTGTCAGCTGAAAAAAACGAATTCTAAGCCCCGAGGATACCTGCCACTCCATTTGCAATAAAACAAGCTGAGCCGTGGATTTTAACCTTTCAAAGTTTGCATATCAAAACTCACTCGTTGGTGAAAGCTAATTACACGTGCTGATCCCGGTGCATTTTCCAATACTGGTCATTTCTAAACAAGACTAAAAATTTATTTATTTATTTATTTTTTAAAAGATGACTCATTGTTTCACAGAGTATTCTAACACTCGAAATGCGTTTTTATTTATCGCAGAATGTAATTCCTCAAACCGATAAAACAAAAAAAAAAAAACGTTGAATATTTTTAATTTGAATATTTTAGTTTTTTAATAAACTGATTTTAGACTTCAAGTATCCCCCCCCCCATGTATGTTTTTAACTTTTTTAGATGAGGATTGATTATTCGTATAATTTTGGATTATTCGAACTACTGTTCTCACATTGAATGTTATTTTCACAACGTTTCGGTCGATGATGTATCTTGTCAAACTCGGGAATCTTTCTCTCAGACTTCGGGAGTCTGCATGGAACTTCTAACAGAACCCTTTATTTCATCCATGGGGGTAGCATGCTCTGCTTCCGTCAGGCATGATTGGGTAAAAGTCTTTAGTAATTCGCAATTGTATTGTTGTAACATAGCGCGGACGGCTATGTGCAAATACCGAGCCCTGAGCAAAGTGACGACACAGCAAGGAAAAAGAAGACTATAAAACATGAGAGAGCACGTTTGAGAAGATAATCACGTTAGGGACGTGAATGACGTTCAAGAAGACGTGAGAGACGCCACAGTTATAAAAAAAAGTCATTCATGGTGGGAGAATGGCGGAAATAAATGTCGTGCAACAAAAAAGCGAGTTGGAGTTATGTTCTATTTTGTGTCTACTTTGCGACTGAGGCTACAAGGTGTTGATTCCCAGAGAACATTACATTTTGAGTGTCACTCGCACTGAGAATTGATCCTTCAGCCCACAGAAGAGTGTAACTTACAACTGAATTTTATCAAGTATTATCGACTACGCCACGGGCCATTGCAAGAAGGTGTATTGAGTATTGGCCAGATGCGACTCAACTCTTTCAATAAAATCTGAAAAAGTTTTATCAGAAATGAAACAAAACTAAAAGTTTTCAAGGCATCAGTTGAATACATTTTATTTTATGGATTCGATTCTTAAACATGAAATGCTGCACAATTTAGCAAATTTCACGGATCATAAAAATCTGGTGAACGATTATTTTTATCCTCCCTCATTCACTTTTGTTTTATTTCCTTTTCTCTTTTCCCCCCTTTTCTTTCTCTTCGTCTATTTTTTTTTTATCGTGACCTCATACATCTCTTTTAATTTTTCACTCCTTTTCTTTCTTCTGCCAAAACTGTGTCCTCGTTCCGTTTAAGTTTTCATCAAAATTGCTTTAAGTTAGACATTTTGAAATATGCAACGACGGTGACCTTCGGAAATGTATGTAAATCACAACTCCAGAACAAAATTTATTCGTCCTCTACATATATATATATATATATATATATATATATATATATATATATATATATATATATATATATATATATATATATATATATATATATATATATATATATATATATATAAGAGCAAATAGTTAATAAAACATGTTAACAAACACTTTGAAAAAGAGTTAAAAACATAATGCATTTGAATAGGAAACAGTAAATAAGTGGATAGTCCTTATCCGCGGAGTTTCGAAGAAATACTTTCCTTCTCATCAGAGGGTAGGAATTAGTAAAATGCGGGATGGGGTTTTGCTTGCAAAAGTATTTGATGAAACTGCAAGTAAGTCATAGATCTTACTTGATAAAAAAAAGTGAAGCAAAGGGAATAGGGTGAAGAAAAAGGTGATTTCACGTGAATGGATAGTCTGGTGAAAGGTAAAGTATCCAATGACGGTAAAATCGAAAAATGTAAATCCAAGAAAGTTAGTAAAATTTCCATTCGCACAAGTAAAATCCAAGGAAATCGCGTAATTGGAAGATGGTCCAAAATAATCCAAAAGGCCGAAATCCGTGGAATAATTCACAAATAGATACAAGGAAAAGGGGAAAGAAATCCAATAATATTATTAAAAGAAAAATTAGATATGCGTTAAACTCGTCATATTATTATAAGCTCTATCTCCTATTTCGTTTTATCGAGCTTTTATATCTGGTTGAGATTACTTTATAAATATTAATTCTTTAATATTTATAATATACTTTAGTTTTACCATCTTGGATCATTTTGGTAAATTTAATTGTAATTTTTATTTTATTTTATATATATATATATATATATATATATATATATATATATATATATATATGTGTGTGTGTGTGTGTGTGTGTGTGTATGTATGTATGTATGTATGTATGTATGTATGTATTAGTGATAGGACGATTACAATATTTTTCCCGATTCCGATACAATTACCGATTTCGATTATTTATAAATATTTATTAATTAACTATAAGATTGTTATTTTTACCGATTTTCGTAAAAGCGCATGTTAAATGTGCAGATATTTTCCTAAACATCAAAATACACCAGTGGAGGATGATCTATTGATTTTAACTTTACTTGTATTTAAAATCAATGACTATTTACTAATTTATCGATATTACTAGCAATGGAAGATTTTACTTGAAACAAAATCCAATAAAAAAGACAATTAAAAGAATCGATTCGGCATCGGAAAATAGACACCAATATTTCCGATTCTGATACCGATTCCGATACCCCCAAATGTTCCGATTTTTACGATTCCCGCTTCCGATTCTGATTAATCGTCCCAACTCTAATATATATATATATATATATATATATATATATATATATATATATATATATATATATATATATATATATATATATCGAAAGGAAGATAACCTGGCTAAAGAATCTTCCAGAAAAAGAAAAAAACGAACAAGTACCGAACATGACCAGTAAAACCTACCAAAAACCGAAACATACCCGATTCCAACAGCTGGAGAGATTCCAAAACAAAGGTAAGAAACGAGACACACATCACTCTCAAACATACCAACACAACAGACCCAAAGACACACACGAAACGACCGGAACATATTCATACCATACACCCATCCCCACCAACAAACTCAAACAAAACTCCCATCTAGAACACCACACATCCACACAAGAACACAGACACCATACAAACACAAATACTACTACCAAAATGCTTCAAAAAAACAACATATCAACAACCGACAACCCACTACCACATGACAACACTAAAAGATACAACCTCCCACAACAATACGAAAATAATTACTACCAAGCACGTCACCCAACTCAGCCAAGAACCCACTATCTCTTACCCCACCCCACCCACACAAACCACCAAAAAATCCCCCTACTTAACAACCCCCACCGTAACAACCCAATGGAACTAAACCACCCCTATAGATACCACCCAACACAAAACAATTTTACAACACCCACCCCCAGTACCCCACAGTACAAAACCTACCCCAAAAATACCCCCACACAAACACAACCAATCCGAATATCCCAGGTACCATCATAACCCATACATCCCCACAAAACGACACAACCAACCTCCCAACCGAATCAACGAAACTAACGACCATCACAATCATTTTTTAGGAATCCCTCACAAAATGACAACACCAGACTAGACAACAAAAAACCCAAAGTCATCAACCTATCTACAGAGACGCTTACAAAGGACGAAATTGAAGTACTAAAACTAGGCCTCAAATTCTGCCCAACTCCCAGAAGTAACATAGCAGGGTTAAAGAAAGACCTCAAAGAATTTGAACGCAAATTTAGACTCATAGATATACTTAACGACAGTGATAACACAACAGACGACTCTCTAGTGAAGAACAAATCAACATACTTCCCCAACAAACATAACCACACAAAAGAACTAAATACCTTCTTTGAAACACTCTGGAGCCTCAACCCCCAACAAAAAGAAAACCCCACCAGTAATCTAACACGAAAACAAAATCAAGCACTTAAAAAAATCCAACACAATAACAACTTAGTTATAAAGGAAGCAGACAAAGGTAGTGCAGTAGTTATAATGAATAAGAACTTCTATAAAACAAAAATTTCAGAATCACTATGGAACGAAAATTATTACAAACCAATTAGCTCTAACATAGACGACACAACCATATCTAAAATAACAAAACTCTGCACAACATACAATAGTACATTAACTAAAAAAGAAAAAGACTTCCTTACAAACTTCACAACAAAAACAAACATCTTCTATGGGCTACCCAAAATACACAAATCTAACCAGGTAAGACATGCCATCAACATACAAAAGTCGGAATACATAAGCACCCCAAACCCCAACGACCTCACATTCAGGCCCATTGTAGCAGGACCATCATGCCCAACAAGCAGACTTAGCAACCTAATAGATATACTATTACAGCCCTTCACCAATCTAGTCAGAAGTTTTATAAGAGATAACACACACTTCCTTAGCTCCCTACCACAAACAGTAGACGATGCGACTATACTAGTCACATTCGATGTTAGCAGCCTATATAGCAATATCCCACACAATCTAGGAAAAGAAGCTATCGCATATTGAATTGACAAACATACACAGACTTTACACCCCAGATTCAATAAACAATTCGTGATTGATAGCATCGACATAATCCTCAATAACAACTCCTTCCAATTCAATAAAGACAACTACATCCAAATACTAGGCACAGCAATGGGTACCAAAATGGCGCCGAGATATGCCACCCTTACACTCGCCTTCCTAGAAGAGACGCTTTATGAAAGGATAGAGCCAAAGTACGGGCACAATATAAAAACACTCTTCATAAAATCTTGGAAAAGATACCTAGACGACTGCTTTATCCTCTGGAGAACCTCATGGGGGGATATCAAAGAACTCCACACTTTGCTACAAAATCTACACCCAAAAATAAACTTCACACTAGAACAAAGCCCCACAGAACTACCTTTCCTAGACATCCTAGTAACAATAAAAAACAACAACATAATCACAGACATCTACCACAAACTCACAGACACTCAACAATACCTCCACTTCAAAAGCCACCATCCTAAAAACTGTCTAAAATCAATACCCTACTCCCTAGCACGTAGAGTCTGCACCATAGTAACAGACAGACACCTCCGTTCAACTAGACTGAATGAACTACAAATAACACTGCGGAAAAGAGAATACCCACTACCACTAATACAGAAAGGTATTGAACTGGCTGAAAAAATTCCAATAGACCAACTAAGAACCCCAAAAGAACGCAACAAAGAACAAATTCTAGCATACGTCTCTACACACAATACAAACAATCCAGAACTATTCACACAGATAACAAAAAACCTTATCCTCCTCAATCAGAACGACAAACTAAACAACATACTTAAAACAACAAAAATAATAAAAAGCAAACGCCAACCCAAAATCTTAAAACACATCCTAACTTCCTCAAAACTCGTCCCATATACTACAAAAGGAGTTACAAAATGCAACAAACCGCGATGTGGGGTATGTGACATAATAATAGAAGGTAACACATACACATTCAAAAACCCAACACAAACATTCAAAATAAAAAAGGATCTAAACTGCACCTCCAGAAATGTAGTATATGCACTAAGATGCACAACATGCAACAAATCCTACATAGGCGCCACCAAAAATTTCAGCAATAGAGTGGCCTTACATAAGAGCAACATCAAAATTGCAGATAACAGACACCTCTATGTTTCAAAACACGTACACACATGCAGTGAAAACAGCTTCAAAATAATGCCAATCTTCCAAACAGACAATTATTTTTATTTACTTACACAGGAAAAAAAACTTCATCACCAGATTCACTCCTGAACTGAACAGAACCTAATACCATCACACAAAAACATGAAATGCAAGGTACACTCGCATGCACACCCATACACATACACATATACACACCCACACATAAATCAGAACAGACACATTAAAACACACACACGTGCGCGCATACAACCACACACAGACATAACACCCCTATCTCTAATACAACACACTGAACAATACCAACCCTACTTAACCTCGAAACCAACAACACTAGGAGACACATAGAACCATAGTATAATATCTGTTCCAACACCTCGCTTCCTCCTCAGTCAGTGGAGGAGAACCCCCTCATGACTGAAACGACTATCATCCCTTCTATCATCCCCCTCCCATACCTATACCCCTTCCAATGCACCCCCATCTGGGGAACAAAATCTTCCCCACACTAGGAACCGATCCTGGGTCTGGCCATACCCACATGGGGAGACAAATAAATCGAAACATTAAAACATCCCCTATTTTAAATACACCCCTCTTTCTAAATAAAAATAATATAAGGAATACCCGAAAAGACTAAAACGAAAAATCACAATACTAAAATCGAAGAATCCAAAAAATAAATATCAAAATAGAATGAAAGCACCCCTACCCTTATTTCGGAAGAGCCAATCCCCCCCACACACACATACACATTAGTAACGACCTCGGACCACAGCCGCCTCCCTAAGGAAGCAAATAACCCCAAAATACTATAAAACAATATACACATTCCCAAACCAATAAAAGCAATCACATACACGCACACACACGCGCACACACACACATAAACACACACAGACACACACACACACACACACACACACACGCACACACCCTACCCCACCCTAAAGGAAAAGAAAAAAAACATTAGCAGAAAGAGATAGCGACTATAGCCAGGTCAACGTTTCCCTGGACAAGCCCAACAAAAGAGCAATAAAAATTGAGCATGCCAATGAATAATAAACACTTACAAGCCTCCACCCCTTGGAAAAACTTCAAATTAACTACGAAAATCGCCATTTTTACATCTCCAACACATTTGAAAATAATTTCTGACGAGGACGCATCACAGACCGTCTGAAACGCGCGCAAAACGATTTCAATGACTTAAAAACATTATTACAATGATCCAAACATAATTCTCAATGAAAAACCAAGACACGGAATAATAAAATAATGTTAAAAAATACACATTGTTGGTGACTACTCTCTTATTTAAATATATATATATATATATATATATATATATATATATATACTTACAATTATATAAAAGTCACTTTGTGTGTGTATAAGTTCCTTCCCCATAGGTTCTGAAACAGCTGAGCCTATCTTTTGCAAATTTCACACAAAAGTAATTTATATGTCTGGCAGTGTTCTTAGATATGTTTTGTACAGAAATTCTTCCGATAAGTATCGAAAATCGAAAAAATCTGATCCTAAAGATAGTCTTTTACATGAGAATATTTTACGTTACACCGTCCAAGGGAGATATTTCTCAGCAAATCAAAGGAGATTCAATTCTTAGTATTTCTTCTTAAAAAGAAACTGAACTATTGCCATCTGTAGATATAGCTTAGTGATAGAGTATTTGACTACGAATCTAATGGTCTCGGGTTCAAACCTGGTATACTTCACAATTTCGTTAAAAAAATTTTCTTATTAAGTTTACGATAAAAGAGGAGGTATCATTTAAAATGGCCGTAAGTCATTTCTTCGTTTGTATATTTAAAAACTAAACATTAATAAAACGTGGCTTTTCCGAGGCACCCATCGTAAAACGTCAGCTGACGTGATATTGTAAACAAACACAGTCGGAATTTGATGAACGACATTTTTATCTCATTTTATTTATTTATTTATTTATTTCCGAATTAGTCCACCGGGAAAATTATTCCTCGTAATATATAATATTCAATAAAGGATTGATTCTATAATAATACATATGCAATTTGCATAAATCAAAATATCACGTTTAAGCGTATTGTATGATCGGGCAACGCCGGGCGTCCAGCTAGTATATATATATATATATATATATATATATATATATATATATATATATATATATGTGTGTGTGTGTGTGTGTGTGTTAGTAATGGACGGTTCTTATAGTTTCCCCGATTCCGATACAATTATCGATTCCACATTAAAGGCTCGACTCTGATACAATTACTGATTCCGATTTTTTTATAAATCTCTAAGTATTTAACTATAGAGTTACTATTTTTCTCGATTACCGTAAAACACATGTTAAATGTGCAGATATTGCCTTAAATAAGAAAACACTTGTCGGGAGAAGGACTATAGATTTGAGTTTTACTGGTAAAATAGCAATAAATATTTATTTTTTAATCACTTCTACCAACAGTGGAAGGTTCTGTTTTCAATAAAATCAAATGAAAAAGACAATTAGAAGAATCGTTTTTTGTTTATGTTTGTTTGTTTGTTTGTTTTTGCATCGGAAAATAAGAACAAGTTTTCACATTCCGATACCGATTCCGATACTCACAAAAGTTCCGATTTTTCAGATTTCCAAATCTGATTCTGATTAATCGTCCCAATGTTTTTGCTCTACAGACAGGAAACTTAATATATAGGGTATTCGAACCGATTCGAAACTTTATATTCGGGGAAAATCGGTGCAAAAGCGTGAAAATTGAAGAAATGGAATTTGCCAGGTTAAGATCGAACGACGGCATTACGAATATAGATGCGTCATGTAATGTTTTCATTGTTAGTCTTACAGCAAACATGTGTTCATAGCTGAGGCATTAAAGTCAAAGGAAAATATAAATCGTAAGCTAAACGTTTGGGTTTCGATTCAAATATACATCAATTATATATATATATATATATATATATATATATATATATATATATATATAAATGAAAACAAATTGATGCAGTGTTTACCTGATATGCACAATGGTAAACTTCAAACTAATACAAATAATAGTATTTATATATGGAAAATTTAATCCCAACCAAAAAGCTCGATACGCAATAGAGAGTAGAGCTTATTATAAGAGAAAGAAAATTTAAACTATAAGTTGAACTTTACAATCCAAATTTATTGTTCGACTGAATACTCCAAATAACAATTTACAAAGTCCTTATTCTGCAGAGTTTCAAAGAATGATATTCTTGTTATTCTTCTCATCAGATGACATAACGAAATCATCAAATTATATTTATAGCAATGCTAGAATTTGCTAGTTAAGGCATTAAGTGAAACCGCAATTCATTGTAGCTACAAATTGCCAAATAAAAAAGTGAAAAAATGTTGGTAATGTAAATATATATATAAAAACCAAACCGCGTATAATATTTCAGCTTGCATGAAAATCCTCTCAAGTTGATCCGAAATGCAAAATAGTTCTTTAGAGGGAATGGATTCCAAAATAAGTCCTTGACGAATTTGAAAACTCTATGACAGCATTCGTAAGGATGATTAAATTTAAAAAACAACAGCACCCTCCTCATCCTATTTCTAGAAAAATTAATAACTTTGCACAAAAAGTAAAAATCAGACCCCATATTTTTCCTCCTGCTGACAAAAAATTACTACAGACTTGAATATCCTGAATACAAAAAGCACCTATATACAGAGCTTTACAAGGCTTACAAAGTTGTACCTCCTACTATATTAGATAATGATGCAAAAAACTTCTAAAAAAGATGAAAATTCATAACTATACGGAAATATTAATTCCAGGCACACCGAGATTCACGCCCAAGGATCACAAACCTAACTTCCAAGATAGCCCTACTATTAGGTTAATCTGCCCTTTTAGCTCTGATATTGATACTGTCAGCAAAAAAATCTTAGCTAGATTCATCCCATCGGTAATGAAAAAAGTAAGCTTAGCTCTTAGGCAAAATTCTCAATCAGTAATCAATTGGTTCACTAATCTGAAAGATAAAAATAACCTAAGTTTCATTACATTTGACATAAACAATTATTACCAATCAATTTCCCCTATACTTTTAAACAAGGCAAACAAATACTCAGATTTAACAGACTTTGAAATTAGACTGATTCTTTTGGCCAGACGTTCTCTCATTTACTTTGACAATAAGCATTGGACCAGGAAGAACACCCCTGATAGTTTTGATATCCTCATAGGTACTTGGCGTGGTAACGAATTTGGTCGGGATCTTCCTATTAAAGGAGAGTAAGATATATTTCAAGCAGATCCATGGAGGTCTTTATAGAGACGATGCTCTCCTCGCTACAAGAGCCAGAGAATATAATAAAACTGTCAAAGATCTTCATATTTTTTTAATAACTTTGGACTCTCCATAACAGTTGAACCTAACAAGAAAACAGCTAACTTCTTAGATATCTCACTTAACCTTAACTCTGAAACATACAGCCCATACAATAAGCCAAACCTCACACTATTATATGTACATAAGTTTTGAAATCACCCTAATTCAATAATTAAATCCATAATACCTTCAATCTCTACCAGAATCTCTAGGCTTTCAGCCGATAAAAAGACCTTTGATCGAAACTCCATGTTTTATAATAACGCCCTTAGAAATTCGGGTTATACGGAAAAGATAAAATATAATATAAAATATAACCATAAAAACCAAGAAACTCGCCGATTACCCTCATTAATTACGCTTAACATGTCCAGAACTAAAAGAAATCATAAATTTTCAAGTAATAGCAATAATAATGTCAACCATACTAACCACAAGAGCACTAACAGACAGGTCTTCCACTAGAAAAAGGACGAGGAGAAAGAATATTCTTTGGTTTAACCCCCTTTCAGCTCCAATGTAAAAACTAATATCTCCAAGGAATTCTTCAATATTGTTGAAAATTCTTTTAGGTGCCCGCATACGTATAGCACTTTTTTTAACAAAAATTCTATCAAATATCATACGCTACAATTTAGCCCAGACAATCATAGCCACTAATAACAAGAAAATTAAAGATATCCAAGCAATTCCTTTTCCCTTGGCAAAGACAACCAAATGTAATTGCCAAAAAAAAAGAAGAATGCCCTCTTAATAATAACTGTATCCATAAAAATGTGATTTATTCATGTACTGTAACTGAGATACCATCTAAATCCTTCCAAAGAAACGCCACTAATCTTTCCCAACAGCCAATCTTTGATCAAACAAATAGCAATGAACTTGAACATCCCCCTCCTCTAATAAGCTTGATTAATAGCAGTACTAATGATATAAATACTGATAGTCCTTAACAGAACAACTCCTATGATAATAACTTAGGAAACCAGTTCAATAATAACATCCCCATCCATTCACGCACATTCTGTTCTAACCGTAATAACAATCTAATATTAAATACCAACAACAGTATCCACAATGCACCCAAAACATGCACATACATCGGATCCACTTCTGCTTTAATAAAGCAGAGAATCTCTAACCACACATCATCTTTTAGCAATAAAAACGCAAATCGTAACCAGGGAATTTCTTTCGCTACTTTAATTAAAAAATTTAAATATAAAAATATTCGCTTCTCAATTAATTGGAATATTATATGTAAATCGCAATCTTACACCCCTGGATCTAAATATTGTAACCTCTGCCTTTCTGAGGCAGTTAGGATAATAACGTCTCCTCAATCCAAGAATGTAATCAATACAAAGAGTGAGCTGATTTTCCAATGCAAACATAGGGCAAAATACAAGTATTACAATGTTGAAATTACGTAGTCCCTCTATTAAAATTTAAAATAAAAATACGTTAGAAATTTTCACATAATTATTATGAATTTTTATTGTTGCTATACATTCTTATTATTGTAGTTTTTCAACTCATTCTACCGGACTTTATCCTCCTGTCTTACCAAGTTTATTGTTTTTATCTTGAGAATTATAGAAATAATCATTACCTCTATCAGCTGTTATTATTTTATTGTTTTTACATATTAAGATAAATAGTACTCCAAAATTATACATATTTCTCTGTATGTGCATATTTTTAAATTTATATATTTATGTCTTTATGTATTTATGTATTTATATATATATATATATATATATATATATATATATATATATATATATATATACATATTATTACCAATACATTTTCAATTATTGATTTTCTTTAGGCGCATTACTATTCTTTCACAAGGTATTTATTATTATTATTATTATTAGTAGTAGTAGTAGTAGTAGTAGTAGTAATAGTAGTAGTAGTAGCATCTGTTATATATATATGTATATGTGTATATAATTGTCCTTATATGTGTCTATGTATGTGTATCTATATATATTTACATATATATATATATATATATATATATATATATATATATATATATATGTATATATGAAGGGTTTATGAAGGTTATATATATATTGTCGGATTTTAAAATTCAGACCCAAATAGCAATCCTTTTGGCATATCAATACTTGAATCAGACTAGTCTCTCTCCCTCTCTCTCTTTCTCTCTCTTTCTCTCTCTGTCTCTCTCTATCTCTCTCTGTCTCTCTCTCTCTCTCTCTCTCTATATATATATATATATATATATATATACATATATATATATATATATCAAGGGTTTTTTTCACATGTCTCTGTAGATGTGTTTTGTGCATTGTATATATATATATATATATATGTGTGTGTGTGTGTGTGTCTGTGTGTCTGTGTGTGTATGCATGTATGTATGTATGTATGCATGTACTTGTGTGTTTATGGGTGTACTTATGCATGTATAAATGTGGGTAAGTACGTGTATGTATGTTTTGTGTATATGTGTAAGTATGTATGTGTGTATATATATATATATATATATATATATATATATATATAGAGAGAGAGAGAGAGAGAGAGAGAGAGAGAGAGAGAGAGAGGTACAAAATTTATGTAATGATTTAAATAAAATGTACGGAAATTTCTCGAGAGGTCTTTTGGCTATCATCTCATCAGGAGAAATCCATAGCATACAAAACAATGTTACTGGCGAAATTAAAGAACACTACGGAGGAATTTGGATGTGTCAGGAAAAAGAAAAAAAACGATTGAAAGAAAGATTTAATCTGAAATTACTGCCTTTAAAACCGACTAAAACTAAACTTGGCACAGCGAGGGAAAAAAACGGGAGAAAAACGGGTCAAAGTTCCCCAAAGATAAATAATGTTTTCGTTGTCTCCTTTTGCCGGCATAAAGAAGGTTTTCGAACCACAATAGAGACAGACTCCATGTTGGAGTCTGTCTCTATTGTGGTTCGAAAACCTTCTTTAAATTGTTTTTGGAGTCTGCTCTGTGTAACACCTCGAACCATTCTATTTTATATTTATCAGCGCAGCATGGATTGTCAACCAAATGCTGGTCAATAGCAGAGTCCAAGGCTACGCAAGGAGGGAGACTACCGTATCCTACCCTCCTCTGTCTGATTTTAGATGGAAGGTGCTGGTTTATACGAGTTAGCAAATGCAAAGATGTTCGCCCGATATAACCGTCGACCTTTCAACGGGGAGTCCGTTGTCCCAATTTTAGCTGATATTTTTGTCGGTTATTACGAATCCGTTATGTTTAATTCTGCAACTAACCCCACCACATATTTCAGATATATTGACGACACTTTTGCTATGTTTTCATCGCAAAATGAAGCATTATATTTTTTAATAGGTTGAATTCCATGCATGGGGTGCTTAAGTTCACTATAGAAAGTGAGAAGGACAATTCTCTTCCCTTCTTGGATGTTCTTGTTGAACGTTCAAGAGGGGGCTTTCTCACTACCATTTGTAGGAAGCCTACTTTTACTGGCTTATATGTGAACTGTTCGTCCTTTGTACCCAAATCACACAAGATCGGCTTAATTAATACGCTGGTACATAGATTAAACTCCGAACTTGATAAGATCAGAGAAATATTTATCAATAATGTCTATCCCTTAGGCCTTATTGAAGACTGCATTGACAAGAAGGTTGATGATTTTAAATCACCTAAAATGTTTGGGCCTGCGAAATGGCCGGTTTATTTAAAATTATAGTGGATTGGTGATAAGAGTATCAAATTTTCAAAACAGATTATTAGAAGTGTTGATAAGTGCTTCTACTCTGTTTCCTTGCGGTTGGTATACACTACGAGACCTGCTTTTCCTTCCTTTCGCAAAAATAGTTGTCCTTACACCCAAATTAGTAATATTGTTTATTAATTTAAATGCTAGTGCAATGCTGGTTATGTCGGGCGAACATCTTTGCATGTGCTAACTCGTATAGACCAGTACGTTCCATCTAAAATCAGACAGAGGAGGGTAGGATACGGTAGTCTTCCTCCTTCCGTAGCCTTGGACTCTGCTATTGGCCAGCGTTTGGTTGACAATCCATGCTATACTAATACATATAAAATAGAATGGTTCGAGGTTTTACACAGAGCAGACTCCAAAAACAATTTAAAGATGTTGGAGTCTGTCTCTATTGTGGTTCGAAAACCTTCTTTATGCCGGCAAAAGGAGACAACGATAGCGTTATTTCCCTTTGGGAAACTTTGGCGCGTTTTTCCCCCTCGTTGTGCCAAGTTTAGTTTTAGTCGGTTTTAAACGCAGTAAGTTCAGATTAAATCTTTCTTTTAATCTTTTATTTTTAAATTTTTCTGGCACATCAAAATTCCCCCATAGTGTTCTTTAATTTCGCCAGTACTATTGTTTAGTATGCTATCGATTTCTCCTGACGAGATGATAGCCGAAAGAGCTCTATAGAAATTTCCGTACATTTTATTTAAATCATTATATATATATATATATATATATATATATATATATATATATATATATATATATATATATATATATATATATTTACTTTTATCAATATTGGTATGTGATTGACATAATCATTCGTGTTACTATCACGGTTGCTGCTATTATAATTATATCGCCATCTTTATTACTGTTTTTTATCATAATTACTAAAATTCTCATACTTATTACTAAATTTATTACTATAATTACTAAATTATTATTATTATTATTATTATTATTATTATTATTATTTTGTCATCGTTATCATCATTATGGGTTTTCGACAGCTTTAATAAGGTATGATTCTGCAACATTTAAAACTTTATAATCCTCACTCCTCCATTTTTTTTTTTTTTTTTTTTGATAATGACATCGAATTTAACACTTTATTGAAATATCTTTTTCGTTCTGTCTAGAAAATTTACGCTCAGATTAATACGAGCTTTCACGGACTGATTGTTTCTCGCTTAGCCTGAACTTAATAATTACTTAAATATTTAATTTGAAATCACTTTTTCTAATTAAGCCGATGGTGAAGGTTCTCATACTATTTTTTCTATCTTTTTACTGTTAGGTTCCATTTGACTCTGGACAGACTTTTTGAGGGGCTACTGCACAGGCCGGAAAAAACAATTTTCATTATTTCAGCCGTTTTGAAGGCTTTCCAATCGGATTATATGCATCGTCATGCTGGACTTATTTTGGACTCCATTCTTTCTAAAGAAATAATTTGCATTTCGGATCAACTTGAGAGGATTTTCATGCAAGCTGAAATATTATACGCGGTTTGTTTTTATATATATTTTTTTACATATCCAACATTTTTTTCATTTTTTTTTGCCAATTTATAACTACAATGAATTGCGGTTTCACTTAATGTCTTTATTAGCAAATTCTAGCATTGCTACAAATATAATTTGATGATTTCTTTATGTCCTCTGAGGAGAAGAATAGCAGGAATAACATTCTTTGAAACTCCGCAGAATAAGGACTTTGTTAATTGTTTTTTGGAGTATTCAGTCGAACAATAAATTTTGATTGTAAAGTTCAACTTACAGTTTAAATTTTCTTCCTCTTATATATATATATATATATATATATAATTATTATAATTATTTTTATTATTATTATATAATGAAATATTGACCTTAAAAACAAAATATAAAATAACCTCGCATAACTCCTTTGTAAAATAAAAATAAAATAAGTTTAAAAACACCAAAAGGTAGCTTTCTTTTTCTATATGTTTGTCTATGTGTTTGTGTGTGTGTTTGTGTGTGTTTGTGTGTGTGTGTGCGTACGTGCTAAAACGTTGACCTTAAAACCAAAAGAAATCAATAAACAGACAAGACAATACATTTAAAGAACAGAAATAATTGTCCCTTCATAATTCAAGGGAAATGGATGCCTGAGGAAACGATTTTTACAAAACAATTCTTAGAATTGATGATGCGTAAAACATTTTAACAAAACTTATAAAATCAGATATAATTTCGTAAACTGTCAAAAAAATATTGGTTTGTAAAATAAATAATGGTTTGGGGAATGATGTTCGAACTTTTACATCACGCACAGTTGATAATATCTAAGTAATCGAATCCAATATGACGATCATTAGGAGTAACTCCTCCACAGATTCGGCCTTTACTTCTCTACAAGGTGGAACGATAAAAGTATCGCCCTTAAGAAAATAACACTACAGCTTTATTTCTTAAACTTTTATTGAAAAAATCAATTCAGGTAACTTGATTATGTAGTACAGCTTATATTTATTCAATGTAGCTGCCTTCGGCCTCAATCACCGCCTCGATACTGGTCCGGAACTGGGAGTATGCCTTTTCCACATAGCGGCAATCAGGCTGGCTTTGGTGTTGTGGGAGGTCATGTTGGTGATGTTCTTGACGTATGACCTAACGAAATAATCCAACGAGTTCAGGTCGGGCAGAAGGGGAAGTGCAGTAAGAGAAGAGAACAAAGTCGTAGCACTCCTTCTGAAGGCTAATCTAGGTCACTTTGGACTTGTGGGCCGGCACTAAGTTCTGCTGCCACACCCAGGATCTGAGAGCGGCCACCTGATTACAGCAGGGGATCACCACACTCTTCAGCACATTCAGGTACACTTTGATGTTGACTTTCAAGCCGTCTTCGAAGGTGTGAGGTGGCATGATGTGACCCTCACTTGAAACCACACGAAAGACCATAACTGTGGTTAGAAACTTTGTTTTAATCTCCCTATACACGTTCCTGTTATTCGTGGCAATCCACCGATGCATATTGTGGGTGCTGGCAATGGTCCTGTTGAATTGATAGAGAGCATGAGTTGTATAGCAGTGCATTTCTAATCTTGCTCGTTAGACATTGTGTCACTTTCAGATAGGATAGAAGGCTTCTATCGTTCTTTGGAATTGTACACAACTGGCCAATTAGTAGATAGGCTGCAACAAAAAATAGAGAAAGCCGGTTTTCATCAAACGGGAATGGAATCAGGTCTTTTCTATAGCGACAATTTCATCGTTCCACCCTGTACTGCATCTGAGGTGTTCTAAGATGGAGCATTGTCGTCATGTCTGGGGAGGAGTTGCTCGAAGTAGCCCTTCCTGCCTGGACAGGGTAAAAACCGATTTTGAAATCAAGTATGCAAATAACTCTTCTTGCCCCTGCTGTTTCGAGCCTCTCTCATTATTTTCATGGCAGCGGCTCGACTGCTTCACTCTATGCCTCTCTCATCCGTAAAAAAATTCACCGCATATGAAATCGGCATTAATCAAAATATCATATTTAAGCGTATTTTACGACGGGCAATACCATATGAAATTAAGCATTGGAACGTACAACACGAGGTTACAGTCTACTGACGTTAGAGTCTCCGAATTAGAGGATAACTACAGAAATCAAATTTGATGTTATAGGAGTGTGTGAAACTAGACGCAAGAAAGCCAAGTACGTCCAAGGATGGAGTACTGCTGCTACATCTGGGCAGGAGCTGCTAAAAACAGCCTATCCTGCCATGACAGAGTACAAAATAGACTTCGTGGTTTAGTGGGGGTGCCCTTTTCTCTTACCTGCAACCTCTCTCCCACAGAATAGACGTTGCGAGCCTGTATTTATTTTATCGTTATTTCCATGGCAGGTGTTCGTCTGAGCTCCAATCCCTCGTCCCCCCCTCGTCAATCTTTCACAAGAAACACCCGTCTGGCTGAAACTACTGTCAATAATTTTCCCCACTATCTGTGCCTAAATCCAAACGTAGATTCCATGAGCAAAGCTTCTTTCTTAGAACTGCACGCCAGTGGAACTCTCTGCCGCTTGCCTGTTTCCTACCTGACTACAACTTGGACGTTTTCAAGTCCAACATAAACAAACTCCTGACAAACCGCCCCCATAAGTAAGACACTCTAACTAAACACCCAATACTAATGATTACTACAATACTATCTCATTGATTACTGTACACGCAATAACCCTTATCCCTGAGTGGCCTTCGGGCCTTGATAAGTGATTAACCCCATGTAAAAAAAAGGGATGTCTAATCCTTGACAACAGTGAACACCTCTTATACTATAAGAGTAGGAATACGTCCTACAATGAGGTCGGCTTTGTGGTCAACAAGAATATTGCAGGAAACATTACAAATTTTAATAGTGTTTCAGACCGAGTGATACAGCTCACTATCAGGATCAACAAGGGATACCTCATTAACATCATCCAGGTTTACCTTCCAAGGGCATACTGATGAAGAGGTGGAGATGGTCAATGAAGATGTTGATAAACATCTTTTTACCAGCAAAGCCAGTCACTATCCTTACGGGGGATTTCAATGCCAAGGTTGGAATAGGAAATACATTTGAATCAAGTACTTGTCCATACGGTTATAGAACAAGGGATAGCAGAGGTGAAACCTTTGTTTACTTTGCAGAACACAACTAGTTAAAGATTATGAACATGTTCTTTGAAAAAACATGTTCTTCAAGAAAAACTCAAACAGATGCTGAACTTGAATATCTCATCAATGGCAGCACAAAGAATGAAATTGATTTCTTCCTTACCAGCATGCCACACACTGTGACTAATGTTTCAGCCATAAACAGGTTAAACACAGGGTGTGATCACCGAATGATCAGAATGACTCTTATCATAGACATCAAGCTATAAAGCGTACCAAGCGACACAAGAAACCAACAGATTTGAGGCGTTAGCAACATCAGAAGATCCAAACAATGACCACAACAAAGTGATATCAGAGATCCGCCGGCCGCACTGGAAACAGCTGGTCAATACAGACCACAGAAACCAGACAAACTGTCTACAATTACAAAACGGCTGAGAGAGAAACGACAACAGATGAAAAGAGGTGGTACAAATGTACAGTACATCGAGTACATTGAGATATGCAAGACTATAAGACACAGAATGGAAAAAGAAATTTCAAACTCCAATAAACAACAAATACTACAAGCCCTTAAAGTAAACAAGGTCCATCAAAAAAGGCAGCATCTAGCATAAACAACATCACATATCTCAAAGAAGAAGATGGCACCCTCATCCCTGACTTAGACAGAATAGTTTCAAGGTGTGGGGAGTTCTATGCTAACCTCTATACCACCAGACAACCAGGACACACTCCAACCCTTCGTGTACTGAATAAATCTGAGGAATATTCTTCACCCATCCTCCCATCGGAAGTTAAAGCAGCTATTAAGCGACTGAAGTCAGGCAAGGCTGCAGGAGATGATGGTATTACTGCAGAAGTACTACAGAGCGGTGGTGAACCCATTGTTGAGATGTTTTCAAGACTCTTTAATAAGTGCCTCTAAAGTGGAAAAGCTCCAGATAAATGGAGGAATACATCAGTGGTCATCATTCATAAGAAAGGAGAGACTGCAGATATTAAGAACTATCTGCAAATCAGTGACATACAAGGTATTCTCAAAAGTCTTGCTAAGACGTATGTAAGAGACACTAGACAGTAATCAACCGTGAGAACAAGCAGGTTTCAGAGCAGGTTACTCCACCACCGACCGTATCCAGGCTGTCAGTCAACTGCAAGAGAAAGCCAATGAATACAAGATACCACAGTGCTTTGCCTTTGTGGATTACGAAAAGGCCTTCGACTCCATAGAGTTTGATTTACTGTTCACTGCCCTTGAAAACCAAGGAGTTGATTCTGCATACATCACCTTGCTGAAAGACTTGTATAATGGGGCTACTTTTACTTTAAAGCTCTATCATGGCAGCAATAAGATCAAGTTGGAGAGAGGAGTAAGACAAGGCGACAATATCTCGCACAGACTCTTCACAGCCTGTCTCCAGGATGCGATAATCAGTCGGATTAAGTGGTAGGGTAGGGGAGTCAACATCGATGGCGAACACCTGTTACATCCGTTGATGATATAGCACTGATGGCACACTCTCCTAAGGAACTAAATGACATTCTAAACGACATCCACTCTAAGAGCAAACAGGTTTGTCCCAACATGCATCGTGGCAAGACCAAGGCGATGTTAAAACAACACATTGCCAAGTTGCCAATAATTGTTGATGGAAAGACAATTGAGGAAGTTGAAAGTTACATCCACTTGGGAACGAAAATGACAAAAGATGGAGATCTCTTCCCTGGGATAAAGAGAAGGATAGCGTTTGAGATGGGAAGCTTTTGGGAAAGTGGATAATATCATGAGAAGCCGAAAAGCAAATATGTCACTCAGAGAGATCTTCACTGAATGTGTACTACCTGTGATGATCTACGGGAATCACAACTCACCAAAGTGAAATCTTGGCAGTAGCACAAAGGAAGATGGGGGAGGATAATGTTAGGAATCACTCTACAAGACAGAAAGACAAACATCTGGATCCGCCAACAAACAAGAGTTATTGACATCAAAACTGCCATCCAAACATAGATGGGCAGGGCACATAGTCAGACAACATGACCACAGATGGTCCATTGGGACAACATAATAGACACCTCGTGAACATAAGGGACCAAAGGGAATACCAAAGATGGAGGGACGACCTTATACAGCACATGGGTCCCACATGGTAGCGGATAGCTCGGGACAGAGTTAGATGGCTAAAGTCCAGAGAAGGGTTCCTCATTAAGTGATAAAACTCTTGATTGATTGATTGATTGATTGATTGATTGATTGATTGATCGATCGAATGCCGGGCAGCCTGCTAGTGTGTAGATAAATCTTGTTATAATCTAATTTTCTGTGTATACAATTAATGATTTGTAAAAAAAAGTCTCATTAGCTTAAATTGTATTAATTATTAGGTTTTTTTTCATTAGTTATACTTATTTCTTGTGCTGATGAGTAAAATTGTAAGTCAATTCCAATGTTTGTATTATTATTATTATTATTATTATTATTATTATTATTATTATTATTATCGGAATTATCACACAGACCATCATCAAACAATTTTTAATGAAAGCAACCTGCGGTGTTTCCTGGGGTCCGAGTGAAAAAAGTCTCCCCAGATTTCCAGTACATAGTCATCTCTTTTTATAATCTTTGCAAATTTGTTTGCGTTATCATGATAGTTATCTCTCGAACTTAGCGACCATTATTATTATTATTATTATTATTATTATTATTATTATTATTATTACTGCTACTACTGCTACTACTAATGATTCATTTCATCCTCCGTAGAATTCCCACTGTACATGATTAAATATAATATCTACCTTAGAGAAGCATAAAATCTGTTTACGTTCATAAATATTAGCTTGAATAACAATTAATTTATCCCTATATATATAAAATGAACTAATTTTCCCCCTATGATTTTGGCCTTAATAGGATTAAAAATCAAGACATTTCATGCGAATGTAATATGCACAAACTGCAGCACTATATCTAAGGTGTGTTATAGGAATATTAACTCTCCACTTCCTAGATAATCGTAGATTCCTTTATTTTTCTGCTGAGAGTTCACTGCCAAAATCGGTTAAAATCTATGAAAGTAGTAAAATATTTTCTTTCTAATTAATTTCTCCTTCTCCTGCAACCATACACCGTTTCCTGGAACGTTCACAAGGGACGGTTACGAAGGAACGCTAGTTTGGATTTTCTTTACGTCGTAGTTGCTTAAAAAAACTGGAATAGAATTTTACCGTGCGTTTCCGTTCTATGCTTTCTACTAGGTGAAACGCACCATGTACTTTACGGAATCAAAGAGTTAATTATGCCTTTTTTTCACTTTATTTCGTTTTGTAGTTTCTTTTAAAAAACTGGAATGGAATTTTAGCATTCCTTTCCGTTCTATGCTTTCTACGGGGTGAAACGCACCATGGACTTAACCGAATCGAAGGGTTATTTATGCCATTTTTTTCGCTTTATTTCGTTTTGTAGTTGCTAAAAAAACTTGAATGGAATTTTAACGTTCGTTTTCCTTCTATGCTGTTTACTGACTGAAACGCACCATGGACTTAACAGAATCGAAGGGTTATTTATGCCATTATTTTTTCGCTTTTCGCTGTGGTTTTTTTTTTTTTGTTTTTTCGAACACGTTCATCATTTTTCCTCTTATTTTTGCTTTTTGTTTTTCCGATTTCTTTTTTAAAGAAGTTTTACGTTTGTTCGCTGTTTTTGTTTTTTGTTTTGATTTTTCCGATTCTTTAAAAAAGTTTAACATCGTTTTTTATATTTAAACAGGGTTATTACTTCGCTTATTCTTTACTTTACCCCCCTTACACACACACCTCCAAACACCCGGGCAACACCGGGTACCCACGCTAGTTTTATTATGAACTTGCTTTAGTTCGTAATTTATGTTCTTTTTTTTCTATTGGTTTATGAATCTAATTATTTGGTTTTTCAGCTGATAATCTCTCTCTCTCTCTCTCTTTCTCTCTCTCTCTCTCTCTCTCTCTCTATATATATATATATATATATATATATATATATATATATATATAAAAGTGAACGCGCCTGTATGTCTCTGTGTGTGTCTGTCTGTCTTTCTGTGTGTCTGTGTACATTTTCCTTCGCAATAACTCTGTTAATTTTTACTCTGCGGACTCGAAATTTGATATACAGAGTACTGAGAAAATGTATGTGATCAATTTTCGACCGAAATTTGGCTGTACAGGGGTCAAAGTTCAACGATTTGACCTTTGAGAACTCTACCAAACTCCTCCGAAAATTTGGGGTCTAAACACTTCAAATTTTAGATATCGGTTCCTTGGACATGGTTCTAACTTAATAAGTCGAGTTAAGTCCAAAACAATAAATGTTAAGGTGTCATAATAGGGGTCAAAGTTTAAAAAAATTGACCGCTTTTATTTTTTTTTGCTCAACAAACATACACCTCCAAATACCCGGGCAACGCCGGGCACCCATGCTTGTATATCTATAAAAGTGAATGTGTGTGTCTGTCTGTTTGTGTACATTTTCCTTTCAATAACTCTGGTAATTTTCAGTCTACAGACTCGAAATTTGATATACTGGGTACTGAGATTTGGAAAAATCTATATGATCGGTTTTCGGCTAGACATTTGGCGACTAAGGGGTCAAAGTTCAATGATTTGACCTTTGAGAACTCTACCAAACTCCTCCGACAAATTTGGGTCTAAAAACTTGGAATTTTAGATAAGGGTTCCTTGGACATGGATCTAACTTAATAACTTGATTTGAGCTCAATACAATAAAGTTTAAGGGGTCATAATAGGGGTCAAAGTTAAAAAAATTGACCGTTTTTTTTTTTTTTTTTTTTTTTGCTCAACATAACACCTCCAAATACGCGGGCTACGCCGGGCGCCCATTCTCTCTCTCTCTCTCTCTCTCTCTCTCTCTCTATATATATATATATATATATATATATATATATATATATATATATATATATATACACTTGTGCCCGATATTATTCATACCCCCCTTGAAAATTGAGTTTATTAGGTGTAACTTTGTAAGAATTTATTGTTTACGTCCATATTGATACATATTCTTAATAAACCTCTTCTGATCATTTTCGTCATTTTAAAATATCGGGATACTTGTAATAAAAGAAATATACAGCTATTTATAAAATCTGCAATGTTCAAAAATAATCATACCCCCTTATTTTCTCAGTATTAATCGAGTTTCTGACTGTTTGTTTCCTGTTTGATTCTTATTTTGAATGCTTTTATACAACCTTTGATTAATTTCATTTCGTTTTTTGCATTTTTCAGAAATTAAAATGATATCAACTGAAAACCAATAAAAGAATAAAAATTATTAGAATGGGGAAGAAAAAAGAGCTTAGTAATGATCTTAGGATTAAAATTGTGAATTCACATAAGTATGGTTTAGGTTACAAGTCAATTTCCAAGAAATTTGAGGTCCCTACAGCAACAGTACAGAGTATTATCAAATAATTCCAGAGCCAAAACACAACAAACAACTTGATTGGTAGAGGAAGGAAAAGGAAACTGTCTGCTAGAGCCACCAGGAATATTGTAAGAAGTGTTAATGCAAATCCAACCACCACTACTAAGGACATTTTAGAAAATCTGGAGTCTTCTGGCATAAAAATATCAAGGCAAACATTGCAAAGGACTCTGCATGAAAATGGTCTGAAAGGAAGAAGACCAAGAAGGACTCCATTGCACACCGGAAAACACCTTGCAGCACGTCTAAAGTTTGCTAGGACCCATGTGAATTTTCCAGAGTCCGTTTTCTCAAGTATTTTGTGGACAGACGAAACAAAAATTGAATTGTTTGGCCATATGGATGCTTCTTACGTTTGGGGGAAGAAAGAAGAAGCTTACAACCCAAAGAACACCATACCCACGGTGAAACATGGTGGTGGTAGCCTAATGTTTTGGGGCTCCTTTTCGGCTAGTGGTCCAGGTAGTTTGGTCAAGATAGATGGAACCATGAAGAAGGAGCAATATTTGGAGATACTCCAGAAAAACATTAGACAGAATGCGGAGAAGCTCCATTTAGGACCAAACTTGGTCCTTCAACAGGATAATGATCCAAAACATACTGCCAAAATAGTCAAGAAATGGTTTGAGGATGATCAAATTAATGTTTTGGAATGACCTAGCCAGAGTCCCGACCTGAACCCTATCGAAAACCTCTGGCACATATTGAAAACTGAGGTTAAAAAGCGGAAAACTAGAAATTTGAGGGATTTGGAGAACTACTGCATTGAAGAATGGTCAAAAATCTGTGTTGATGCTTGTAAAAACCTTGTTGATAAATATCCAAAACGGTTACAGGCAGTTATTAAGAATAAAGGGCATGCTATTGACTATTAGTAAGAGAGGTATGAATAATTTTGAACTAGTGCCATTATTGTTTTTCTTTGTATAATGTTTCAAACTTGCATAATTTATTTATTTGTTGAGTTTAAATTAAATGCTTATGCTTGATTTATTGTTTGAAATCCCTTTAATATTGTCTACCTTCTGGTTTGAGCATTATTCTTATAGAAATCTCAAAGATCCGAGGGGTATGAATAATATCGGGCACAAGTGTATATATATATATGATAAAATTAAATCGGAGCTAAGAAAATCAACTGAAAAAGTAAAATGAATAAACATGGAAGCTTTCTAATCTATAACCATTATTCAACTTGTATCTTTTCGCTTGAACAAAGAAATTATCCTGAAATAAAAGAACAATATTATCTTTCCTTTTTCGTAGAAATACATTATTCAAATTCTTTATTTGTGTTCGTATCGATAAGTTGGTAAAGTTAATCTACACTATAATAGACATTAAAAAAAGATAAAAAAATAAACGATTACACAGACTATGAATTTATTATATACTAGCATGGGTGCCCGCCGTTGCCCGGGTGTTTGGGGGTGTATGCTGAGCAAAAAAAAAAAAAAAGGTCAATTTCTTTGTTTTGTTTTTTACTTACAAGAAGTGAACTGTTTACGAAGAAAATACATAATACTTGCATACACATGTCAAAAAAAAAGGTCAATTTTTTTTAAATTTGACCCCTATTATGACCCCCTTAGAATTTATTGTTTAGGGCTCAAATCAAGTTATTAAGTTAGATCCATGTCCAAGAAATCTATATCTAAAATTTCAAGTGCGTAGACCTAAAATTGTGGTAGTAGTTTGGTAAAGTTCTTGAAGGTCAAATCTTTGGACTTTGACCCCTTAATCGCAAAATTTCTGTCCGAAAACGGATCACATAGATTTTCCCAAATCTCAGTACCCTGTATATCAAATTTCGAGTCTGTAGACTTAAAATTGACAGAGTTATTGCGTAGGGAAATGTACACACAGACACTCAGACAGACAGATACACTAGCAGTGTCAGAAATTTCGTGAAAATAGTGAATAATTCCACCCCATCTTTCCAAGCTTATAACTCCTCGAAAAATATAATTCAAGCCCTAATTTTTTTTTAAATTAAAGGAGCAAGGACCAAGGTTTTATTAAAAAAAAAAAAAAAAAAAAAAAAACAATGTGTTTTTTTTTTTTAAAAAAAGGTTTTAAACTTCGGACTTTACAGGTAAATTTCTAAAAAAGCGATGTTTTTTTTGTTTTGAATTTGAATATATTATTTATTGACCTTTTCTCTTCAATTTGTGATATATAAAACTCCCCGACATAAATTAATTATTTACTTTTTAATAGACATTTCAAAATGGGTGACACTTGGGGGGGCGTGAATTTAAAAAAAAAGTTTGTCTAAAATATTATATTCGGTTTATTGGAAAGAACATAAAATTTCACATTGACCCTGAAAATATCGTAAAAATAGAATCAATAGAAAAATTTTGATAGATTTTTAAAGTTTAAAAATTGAAAAATATTGAGTTCGGAAAATTCATTACTGTTTTAAAAAAAAAAAAATATTTCTATTACTTTTAAAACAACTGTAATAGTTTATTTTGGAAGTATAATCCATAAAGAAAATAAATAACCCACTTTTAACAGAGAAATTACGATATTTTTATATTGTATTCGCAGTTTCGTGTTAGGGGTGTCAAAAATTCCTACAAAAATTCTGATACTGCTACAGATACACAGACACGTTCAATTTTATATATATATATATATATATATATATATATATATATATATATATATATATATACTAGCAGATGTACTGCTGTTGCACGGTATTAAACGTAACGTTAAATTCTTTTTAATAAAATGAAATTAAAAGGCCGAGCGAAACTAAGACATGTGTATGCAAGTATTCTGTATTTTCTTCGTAAACAGTTCACTTCTTGTAAGTAAAAAAACGAAATATTCGAACTGAGATCGAAACCAAAACCTAAAAAAAGTGATTCAAATACGATAACCATTAGGCTGTATTGCTACGATCTTTAAAGGATGTTTTCGAACCTACTTATTCTGGACCAAGTAAATATTAGATATCCTGTAGCAGAAGGCGAAATCTGAGGCACATCTCAAGTGACACCCGTTGTTCGACCTTGACATTTCCGTTGGTTATTTGTAAACATGTTAAATAGCAGACATGGTCAAGATTTTTTTTAAATATATTTACAAAATTGCAAGATTTTTTAAAAATATATTTACAACATTGTAAGATTTAAAAGAAAAAATAAAATATTTACAAAACATGTTTTTTAATATTAACTATTTAAAAATGTTTAAGGATTAAAAAAAACTTGTTTCTATTAACGCAAAACTTTTTAATGTAAGTAACAAAACGAACGTATTTAAATAAACTATATTTAAATAAATTGGTGTCTTTCTGAATGCGTTTTTAATATATTTACAGAACTTCTTAATAATTTTATTATTATTATTATTATTATTATTATTATTATTGTTATTGTTATTATTATTATTATTATTATTATTATTATTATTATTATTATTATAATAATAATAATAATAATAATAATAATAAAAATAAATAAAAATAAATAAAAATTAAAATTAAATTACAAAGCATTAGAAACTGAGAATTTTGAACGCTAAAACGTATTTGTATTTAATTTGCCTTTTTGGAGAAGCAAATAAGCAAGTTTTTTTTTTAATGAAAATAAAAGTCGAAAACAGATTTGGATTTGCTATTTGACGTGTTTACAAACAACCAACGGCAATGTCAAGGTCGAACAACCGGTGTCACTTGAAATGTTCGCTAGTTTTCGTCTTTTGCTTCAGGGTATCTATTTTTTACATGCTCCCTTATTCTTAACCTATTCGTAATCTGACATGTGAACTATCCGCGCATGCGCAGTTGTGAAACAGTTGACAAACAGATAAAAATCTAGTAACCCCCCACCAGTACCAAATTTTCAATTTTGACCCTTAGCAGCCCTTTTTCCCGGATGAAAACTTATTAAATGATTTCTACGTGCCTAAATACGCTGCATCTCAAATTTCAAGTCTCCAGATAAAAAATGCGTTGAGTATATAGGTTGAGAGTTGTTCTCTCTCTCTCACACACACACACACACATTCTCACTTTTATAGATATATAGAATAGATTATTATTCCATATCATGTACATAAAATTTTGTATATCTATTTAAAGTATTTACTCCGACAGTGCACAAACATGTGGGTAGAGCTACGTAGTAAGTTTAGAAGATATGTAGATATGGCAATTTAGCTACACAGAATCTTTCGCATTTCTTCCTTGTGAGGATTCGTCAGGCTGACGAATGAAAGAATGAAGCTCGGAAAATTCTGTGTAGCTAAATTGCCATGTATTTTTTCAAAACTTCTTCTTTCTTACAGAAGAGACGTTGCAAATTTTTACGAATGCGCAAACTAATACAAATACGTTACCAAGTCATAATAAACATTTTGTATTTCAACAGGCCTACTTCTCTACGCGTTATTCATTCATCCAAACAAAGATTTTATTCGTTATAACCCATCCTTGGTGTATGATTACTATTTCCTGTTAATTTTAGTATTGTGTGACGAGTAGTTTAAGAGTTCATCGGTTAAATATTTTTATACGGGCACACAAACGCACACACAAATGTCGTCGGTATGGCGAACTCCCAATGGTTTTCCGAGGAATAGTGCAACTTCTCCAAGTGATGTTACCTCAAGTAACAGCCCGAAGCTGGATACTCAACCTAACCAGATGAATTCTTGTCCTGGAATCCAGTAAGACCAATAAACCACAAGAAAGATACACTATAACATATTTAAATGGTCAACTGAGGAGAGGAAAATTATGTTCTCACCTTATTTGCTAACTAGGATGCAAAGAATAACTTTAATGGAACATTCGAATACATATGTGTCTCATATAGAAATCAAATCTCGTGAGGGTCGTGCAATAAGTAATGCCCCGGTCTGTGGAAACTATCATTCATGACCATTTATGGATTCCCAGGTTGGTCACACGATTCCAGAAGCGAGAATGAATTTGGAGATGTGCCAAGAAGATGAGTCAAAGTTTTTCAAAAGACTGATTACACAGGATGAAACCTGGGTCCATCACTATGATCCAGAGACCAAAGCCCAGTCAATGCAGTGGAAGCACTTGGACTCACCACCTCCAAGGAAGGCAAGGGTGCAGCCCTCCGCTGGCAAGGTAATGTTAACAGTCTTCTGGGACCAGGACGGAGTAGTGATGACAGATTTCCTGGCAAAGGGTACCACAATTACAGGAGCCTATTATGCTTTACTTTTGAGGAAATTAAGGGAAGCTATCAAAATCAAGAGGCGGGGCAAGATCAGCAAAGATACCTTCCTCCTGCAGGACAACGCTCCGGTCCACAACTCGCATGTCGCCAGATCAGAAGGACGGACGGGTGGTTATGAAATCCTTCCCCATCCTCCCTACTCTCCTGACCTTGCACTCTCTGACTTCCACCTCTCCCAAGCCATGAAGTTGTTTTTTGAAAGGAAAGCGTTTCCCAGATGATGAAGCTTTGATTTCTGAAGTCACGTCGTGGTTGGAGGGCCAACCTGGGGTGTTCTATAAAAACGGTCTCCAGAGCTGCATCAAATGATGGGAGAAATGCATAACACTGGGTGGTTCCTATGTAGAGAAAGACTAATAACTGTGCCAAGTTTCGTTGCTCTACTGCTATGGGAAGATGGTCAAGGGCATTACTTATTGCACGCCCCTCGTAACTCTAGGAAGGAATCAATTGATTTCTGATAATTCGACTGAAGTAAAATGAAAGAAAAGGATATATGTGTGTGCGTGTGTGCGTGTGTTAAGTTTGCATCCACACACACACACACACACATATCAAGGCTTTATGTTTGCATAGATAACGCTATATATATATATATATATATATATATATATATATATATATATATATATATATATATATACTTCGATTTTTTAAAACATCATCACAAGAGAAACAGGAATTGTCTAATTTTTTTTATTTCAAGATTGTAATGTTTAATTCTTAGCCTATCACAGTGACATGAACTGCCACGGCTCATTTATTAAAAATCCATCATCTTGTCAAAGTTAGTCAAAGCGAAATAAATGTTTTCATAAACTCGTCTCCAAAGAGTTTGACTTTCACCCAAGATTGACAGGCGGCCATCTTGGATTTGGATTCGATTTTTTTTTTTTTCCAATTTTTTTTTTTTTTTTCAAACTAACTTTTTTCGCTCTTCTGCTAACTTCACTCCATTTTTCTTTTTTAAATATAAACGACAAAAAAAAAAGCAAAAGCAAAACGTAAACAAGACAAATACTTTTCAATGTTTTATATGTTTTATATCCACTCATGTTTGGTTTTCATGGAAGGCGGCCGTGATGATGTGGATAATGTCACGGATGAACGAGCTCGGTGTGCAAAGTTCGAATCCAACCTTCATGTTCTTTCTTCTGCAACTACTTGATTTCTAAAATTAAAAAGAAAAGGAATCGAGGTTAACAAGAACTATTCACAGTGTTTGTAGCTTCACGGTTTTTTTTGTGAATGATTTACACTGAGGGGCACCGTAGATTGGAGCTCAGTCGAGCACCCACCATGAACAGCTACTCGTTTGCAGACATATATAGTCATCCACATGCATTACTGTTTCGCAGCTCATCAGTGCGGCTAAACAGGTAACTACCTCAAGCCAGGATTGAAACCCGACCGTCTGTACGGCAGTCAAGGCTCCTAACCATTACGCTATTGGCGGCTGCTGAACGAGTAGTGAATTTAAAGATGTTTTGACATCGTCCGAAATACCTCCGTTCGATTTGTTTACACACATATATATGTGTGTGTGTGTGTGTGTGTGTGTGTGTGTGTGTGTGTGTGTGTGTGTGTGTGTGTGTGACAGTATAGCTATATTCTAAGTTCCAAATATTTATTTTCGTTATTAGACAATTTTTCGGTATTCTAAAGCTTCGGTACATTTTTTTTTTACATATCTGTTTCGTTACGCAGGAATTATCAATTATTATTACGTACAATATCAACTCTTTTCGTACGTATACTCTTCAGAAAATAGAAATTATTGCTTAGAAAAAAATATGCATGGCAATATAATGTCAGAAAAAAAGAATTCCACAGAAGATCCAGCATCGCGTATTTACTTAAATAGTTATCTTCGAATTAAGTTTAGATATGCTCTGTTGTTATTTTAACTAACATTGAGCTTCTAAACTAAAAGGATTGATGTACATAATAATTGAAATATAATTGAAAAAGCATATTTTACTGGGAAACGCACACCACACACGTATGTATGTATGTATGTATGTATGTATGTATGTATGTATGTATGTATGTATGTATGTATGTATGTGTAATGAGATTTTGTAAACAAAAGCTTTTAGAAGTCTTAAGAAATTTAACATTTTCAATAAGCAGATAAAATGGTTTTGAAACCACGTTTAAGGTGTATGTTTTACAAGGGGGTCATCACTTATTAAGGCCCAAAGGTCATTCAAGGATAAAGATTAATGAGTGTGCGGTGATCACAGACAACAGCATAGTAATCTTTAATAGTGAAAATTAGGTAGAATTTTATTAAAAGAGACGGCTCAAAAAAACTTATTTTCATTGGACCTGAAGACGACCATGTTGTAGTTAGCTAGAAGCAGGCCAGTGGAATAGAGTTCTACAAGCGGGCAGTTCTAGGAAAGAAGCTTCGTTCATAGAATTTGCGCTTAGATTTAGACACAGATAGACACTGCGGGAAATTGTTGACAGTGGTTGTCGCAAGACGAGTGATTTTGGTGAAAGTTACGCAGGAGGGGCATAGATCGAAGCTCTGCCGATCTCCTGCCACGAAAATAACGATAGAACAGAGCTAGTTATGCTGGACAAGCACACGATGTTTTCTCCTCTCACTACTTCGGATAGTGGGGCAGGTTATCTCAATATTCCATAAGAATCTTTCACTTAGTGATTCAAGCACCAAAATTGGCATAAATGACGTTCAGAACATACATTTTAAGAAAAGAACGTTAGCCATCAGAAAATTCAAGATGGCTGCCAGTTTTGAAGATGGCTGCAGAAGCAAACCTGACAAATTTCAATTTTGGTGTTTGTATCACCAAGTGAAAGATTATTACAGCAATCTGCCCAACTAGGTAGCAAGTCGGCTGACCTGTTGGTCTGAGGAAAAATTACGGCAACACAACAGCGGATTGTAGCTAAAAGATCTGAAGAACGGAAATTTTTAAAAAGCTAAAAAAATGGCGAATTCTTGTGGTAAAAACGTGTCGGAGACTTGCGTGTGAAACCGGACGAAATAAATAACATTTTTCTTTCGTCAAAGAAAACGTTCACGGCAAAGTTTTCTTTCTTTTACGAGACTCTACACACAACGTTTGGTTTATTTTAAGATTAATAACAACCATTATAGACCAAGACTTTTTCACAAAAAAGGGGTCCAAAAAGGTTGGAAAAAAAGGGAGACCACCGAAGAGAATTCAGTTGCAAAGAAAGAAAGAGACAATGAACCAAATTATCAAAAAAAAACTTTGAAGGGAAAAAATAGAAAAAAAATAAGTACACCGTTTTTTAGTTCTGTTTTCTTCTGTACTTTTAATATTTCTTCCATGGTTTGTCGGTCATCTCGTTTTCACAATAGAGAAAATCGTAGGAAAATAGCAAAAAGCAGGTAGATAGTAAATAAGTTAGGTAACAAAATGAATCAGGAAGAGTTTCTTACGGAAATACTGGTGAACTCACAAAAGCAGGTCTCAATATAGCTGCTTTGGTGCAGATCAGCTCACATTTAAACAACATACGTGCTATACGCGATAAAAAAAACAAGCACAAGTATGAAGTGTGAATGAGGAACCTAGTGAGGTTCTTTTTTAAATGCAGGTTTGCCTGCTGACTAAAAAGGGTTTCGTATGGGCCTTTGTTAATCGTCTAGTAACACATAAAGCTCAAATAGCTAGAGAAAGAATTAAGAGGTTTCTCGAGAATTATAGAGTAAATGTAAACCCTCACAAATATTTAATGGAACTGGCTAGTGTAGTACAACACTCGAGCGAAAGACTATAAATTTACAAATTGTAGGGTTAACGGGAAAGCCTATAAGAGTAATTAGTTCGGAAACAAGTTGAAAATTGGTTTATAGAAGAGCTACGGGATCCAAAAGTTAAATAAGCAGTTATTAGGGCTGATCCAGGTACCTTAGATGATGCGTATAGTCTAGCCATACTTCCGAGCGCGATGGTTTTCCTTCTCTCACCCTTTCGGAAGTGAACCAGCTGACCTGCTAGTCTTAGGAATAATTACAGCAACACCACAGCAGATTGTAGCTTGAAGACCTGAAGGGCTGAAATTTGAAACTGCTAAAGAATCGCGAGTTTCTGTTGTAAATACGTGTCGGCGACTTGACTGTGAAAAGTTCGTATGAAAATTTTATTTACGAACAACATTTCGTCTATTTTAAAAGTAATAACAACGTTACATTTCCAGCGAAATTGGCAACGTATATGATGCAAGTCTTCTGTTTCAGGTCAGGAGTCAAGGTTAGATACAGAAGCTTGTCGATGCAGGACGTATATATATATATATATATATATATATATATATATATATATATATATATATATATATATATATGTATATATATATATATATATATATATATATATATCCAGAGAAAGTCTCGAAATAAAGACGAAACACATAATTTGGTTTGTTCCTTTTTATTTATTTATTTCTCTCTCTCTCTCTCTCTCTCTCTCTATATATATATATATATATATATATATATATATATATAGTAATTTATAAAATATATATGGCGATTAATTAATTATATTTTATAAATTACTAACTAGATCTACCTACGTATTGAGCACTTTTGAAGTAAATACTTAAAGTTTACGCATAAATCTATGCTTTCGTATATTAAATTTATGTGATTAAATGGAGTAGTTATATATATATATATATATATATATATGTTCTTTATATAAAAGAATTCTTTAAACTAACAACAGAAATTCAAATAATTTTTATAAAACCTTTACGTCGTTTTCGTATTGTCCATTTATACTCTGTTTAGTTTATACTCTTGGCTCGTGCGCGCGCGTGTGTGTGTGTCTTTACAAGTTTGGAGTCGAAGCTTCAGCTAACTAACTTTTTACACGATGTATTACTACACCAGCATAGTAATATTTATTTCTATAAAAATATGTACAAAATGTGGTACAAGGCCGAAATGGATGAGCGTTAAGAAACTCTGGTCTTAATTAACTTAACTAGACATATTCACGAAGATATCACTATCATACTAAATATTCATTTGCAATTCAGTTAAACCACTTACAATCTTATATGCAGAGAGAGAGTACGATAATAAACATTTTATATACAAAAATGGATGATAAAAATATTCATAATATAAAATATTTACAATTTAAAAAGGGGATAAATAAAGACCTGGCCAGAGGGAGGTTAGTTTATGATGTAAGGGATATTAATATGTCCGGGGTCCTTCATACAGGAATATGATTGGCTAAGTTAACCCATAAATATGGATAGTATAACAGCTTGGGGGAAACGCCGAGAGATACAAAGAAAGCCTAACATTTAAGCCTGTTACCAGCTATGACTACGAACAATCGTTCATCTAGCCGACATACTGAATTGAATACGGTAACCAAGACCACTCAGTTTCTTCAAACAAATATGTCCCTTTTTTCCGAGACATATCAGTTTGGAAATTGATTTCTAAAAGCTACCCGACACATGATAGAATGTAAAAGGTACGTCAAAGCGGCGGCGATGATGATGATGATGATGATGACGATGACGATGATGATGATGATGATGATGATGATGATGATGATGATGATGATGAAAAACCTGGGATTAGTATAAGAATCTCCTCACTTTCTTAAATGTGTCCTACAATCAAGTTTGCCAGTCGAAAAAGTAATGCAGATCCAAAAAATACAGTCATCTGTAGATATTGCGAGAGCGTGATTTTTTTTTGGGGGGGGGGAGAACCGAGCAGCAGTATTCAACATTGGCCGATTATTTCAATAACATCGATTTTTAAGCAAATGCACATAATTATATCCTGACACACCCGAACCAAATGAAAACACACACACACACACACACACACATACACATACACACATACACACACACGCACACACAAACACACACAAATATTCGACCCCACATAAAGAAAACGTGCGATTTAAGGAAAGAGCTCCTCATTAATATAATTATTGATCCAAATTTCCTTTCGCGTCAAATAACGGAGATTCCATATTTTCATCTCATTATCTGGGGTCCCTTTTTTCACAAGTTCAGATTTAGAACTGTTTTTTTTTTTTTTTTTTTTCAATATTCAAATTAATGATTTCAAACTGCATATTTATTTTTTATTTACAGATTTTGTTGCCATTTTTTTTTTACAAACATTTTTTTAACACTTGATATGTTAAACAGAATTTGAAGTATAATTTATTGGATAGGTCTAAGCATTCATCTACGAGGTTCTGTCCGGAAAGATAATTAAGTTCAAAATGGTATTCGATATTTAAAGAAATAACTGCCACCAGTGAACCAGCTTTTACATATTCGGGCTCTTACGTCAGTAGCGAGTAAAATAGCTCGTGTGAATTTTTACAAGGGTCACATTTAGTGCAAGTAAAGATAACCTTAATGTGCAAACAGAATCGTTCCCAGAAACTGCTGCTGTAAAATTGAGGGAGGGAACAGAGGTCAAACTGTTGCATATTGGTCTATATAATATGAGTCTATATGAGTCTATATAATATGAGTGTATATAATATGAGTCTATATAATATGAGTGTATATAATATGGGTCTATATAATATGAGTGTATATAATATGGGTCTATATAATATGAGTGTATATAATATGAGTGTATATAATATGGGTCTATATAATATGAGTGTATATAATATGGGTCTATATAATATGAGTCTATATAATATGAGTGTATATAATATGAGTATATAATATGGGTCTATATAATATGAGTGTATATGAGTCTATATAATATGAGTCTATATAATATGGGTCTATATAATATGAGTGTATATAATATGGGCCTATATAATATGAGTCTATATAATATGGGTCTATATAATATGAGTCTATATAATATGAGTCTATATAATATGAGTCTATATAATATGGGTCTATATTATATGAATCTCTATAATATGAGTCTATATAATATGGGTCTATATAGTATGAGTCTATATAATATGAGTCTATATTATATGAGTCTATATAATATGAGTCTATATAATATGGGTCTATATAATATGGGTCTATATAATATGAGTCTATAATATGAGTCTATATAATATGGGTCTAAATAATATGGGTCTATATAATATGGGTCTATATAATATGAGTCTATATAATATGAGTCTATATGATATGGGTCTATATAATATGGGTCTATATAATATGAGTCTATATAATATGAGTCTATATAATATGAGTCTATATAATATTGTTGTATATAATATGGGTGTATATAATGTCTCGTTTTTGTCCCTGTGTGTGTATCAGCAAAAGCGTCTAGCATGTGTGTAGGGGAGTGCAATGTATACAATATAACAAATCATTAACATCAGTCTGTGAACAACCCTCTCTCCGTTGTGTCGTCTTCATTATCCAGGTCATTCTCCTTCGAAGGAAACCAACAACAATAGGTTATATATTTGCTATAATTTTATTTGCGTTTCGAAGTGTGCGACGGCTTCTTTCTTTTCATTATGCTAAGGCCGCGTTTCTTCACGCTTCCAAACGCGGAGACGATATCTTTCATGTTAACTTATCCAATTCACTCATTCTGACTTCTAACTCTAATCAAAACTCTACGTGTTTTTTCTAAACTATCTCATTACACCATTAATTCACAGACACAAATAAGCTAATCCATTTTTGTCACATTTTGTTTATTTACCTAATATTACACGTTAGCATTTCCTATACGTACTTTATAAAATTCTATTTTCCAATAGGTTATATATTTGATATAAGTTTATTTGCGTTTTGGAGTTTGCGACGGTGACATCTTGCTAAAGTCGCGTTTCTTCCAGCTTCTAAACGCGGAGACGATATCTTTCGTGTTAACTTGACCAACTCTCTCAGTGTGACTTTGAACTTTAAACTCTAACTGCACGTGTCACTTCTGAGCTATCTCATTCCTGCACATAGAATTAAGATAATCTGATGCCATCACTAAATCATATCCTTTATTCATGTTCTAACATTCTGCACTAGCATCTCTGATACATTTCTAAAATTCTATTTTCGTAACATCAACAATGATCGCAATAAGAATCATTCAGATTACTTGGCATCCTCCGGTAGTGCTCTCTATAAAAAACGCCGTAGACAAAACAGACAGACGATGAAGAATGGTGTCACGTTTTCGAACAGAAAGAAAACTAAGTCTATCCATGAAAACCATGAGAACGAGACACGGCCAAATATGTAGAATTATCTGAAAAGAATGTTACATCGATTCTCTGTCCATCTGCGTCACTCATTTCAGTGAGTTATAAAATTAAAATTAAAAAGTAAACAATAGCTCTTCTTGGGTCCATTATCTACAAATACAACCTTGAGGAAAACTTTAGCGGACACCATCTTGCGTTATTTTCTTCATGGAGTAAACTTATCTTTATAAAAGCGTTTTATTTGTCTTAATAAAACAGACGAGGCGATCGACGGTCACTCATGAAATGCAGACGATGAGAAAAAGCGACTATTAAAAAAACGTATAAACTCCCACACGTATAAATGACGCACGTGTATATGAAGATATTATTTTAGAATTGAAAATGTTACACAGGTACGAAAAAAGAGGTCTTTTTTCAGTCAAAATTAGGAAAAATCCTGTAACAAACTTTAAAAATTGCTCTTGTTGCAGCAAAAGTTTTATTGGCCATTATTCATTTATTTCGAATTAGCCTGGATGTCTGGCGTTGCTCGGGTGTTTGGAGGTGTCTCTTGAGCAAAAAACAAAAAGTGGTAGTAGGCAGGTAGGCTCGAACCCGTATCACAAAGGAGGAAAAGAACGTAAAAAAAAACGTGGCGTCTTTGTCGTTGCGTCTATCGCCACACCGGAAGTGACGTAGGTTTAAATTAAGGCTAGTCAATCGAAAAAATGGGATGACTCTCGAAAATATGGGCGAAAAAACGACCCCTCCCTGTAGGAAAGTGCCCAGTTTAGGGTGAAGGAATTAATGTTTTTAGCCAATTTTTTGATATTTGTCGTCCAAAGCTTCAAACCGATACCAATACCGTGAAAATCCGTCGCCTCTGTCGAAAGTTTTAGGTATACATACATACATACATACATGATGATGATTGCAACGTCTTGTCAGACGAGTGCCACTCCCTCAGACGTTTAAAATCCATGAGCCCAAATGTCTGAGGGAGTATCTATACAAATATGATGTTACAGAGTCTTAGCTTTGTACGACAGCTAAGTCTCTCTATCGGTTCAAAATGTTGAGATCCAGCAACAAGCAAGAGCAAGATAGCCAGCAACAAACTAAACTGCAGACCAGCTTAATGCGGGTACTGGTCTTCCGCTTTATGTTTTTTTAAATCAGAGATTTGCTTCTCCTAGAAAGGTTGCCTTCACCACGGCTTACATACATACATACATACATACATACGTACGTACATTTGAACAGACAGGTGAGATTTATATCATAGATGTATCGGATGATTATTGTTAGCATTCGTGTTCCCCGATATTTTTCTAGTTATAATTCTTTCTAGAAAAATATTGGGTACTTTCAAGAGGTACCATGTGAAGGTTGCCAACATATCTCCTAAGTGAAAGAGTTTCTGTGAAACAAACTGGATTCGAACTTGGCACATCCAAGTTGTAAGTCAGTGTCGTTAACGCCTTAGCCATCGCCATTACCCTGCTGCAGTAGCATCTTCTCGGAGTGGTTTCACATTACAACATGATTTTCAAAACACAATGTTTGCGTTAAATATATAAAAAAAGAAGAAAACGGTGTCGCATCTTAAAAACACCGCTTGAAAATTCTAACTTTGTTGTTACATGGCTACAATGTTTTGCAATGATAAATCCAGAGGAACTAGCTTTCCAAGAGAACTGTACACAATGTATTTACTTAAACTGTGCATACCTAATTTGTTTCAGTCGTCCTATACATGCACTTCACTTGCCACTGGTATTAAACAATGTCGACTCAGGAAAGGTGTGGTTGGAGATTGCGTACCTCCTGCCACAAAAATTTCACACGCAAGCTACGTGAGTATCCATAGTTTTTCAAGGACTGAAATAGCCTGTACATACCTAACTTTATATAAATAGATATAGGAGAGCTCTGGAGGTCATTGGTCGAATAATACGAAGTCTCGCTGTGACACTGATTTGCCGATGCTGTTGTTTTAAGTTGAGAGATGGTGGATTTAGATTGGGCACAGAGACACTAGCGACAAGGCCCTAATGACACACACAACCATGTCCAATAAGTTGCCTTTTTACTGATTGATCGCCGTTTACCAAAGCCCAAGGGTCACTCGATGACAAGGATTAAAGAGACTGTCAGCCGAACGATGATCACCGCCACGGGAGGGGGGATTAGAAAAAAATTGCAAAAGTTACTTAATATGAATTGATTTTCCAAAGAAATGGCAAAAAAAAATATGCTTAAACTGTACATGCATAACTTTATATAAATAAAGATAATAAAGTTCTGGGGGTTATTGATCGAATGTTATGAAGTGTAGGCATGACACTGATTTTTTTTTATGTTGCTGCTGTAAGTTGAAAGAGGATAGATTTAGACTGGGTGTAGAGACACTAGCGACAAGAACCTAACGACACACACTCTCGTGTTCGATTTTATATAAATAGAGATAAGAAACTTCTGGGGGTTATTGGTCGCTGTTGTTTTCATAATAGATGTAAAATAGCTCACTCCGAGATTAAGCTATTTAATATACCTTCATATGTTTGACAAGAAGTGCCGCTCGCTTTTAGCAAAGAATATACTCATTTCTGCTTAGCAATTTTATATAAATTTTAGAAACTCCATGGAACAGTTAATCAACGGCGCCCCTCACTTACTAATCATACCTCCACCATGTTGTGGTGTCCACCTTACGGATAATAATCTTACCTCTACCATGTCTATAAATCACAAGTTTTTCTTTGATGGAAATAGACTGATGTTTGCATTAACACCATGTTGGTGACCTGCATTTTCCCGTGAAGCCATAACTCTAGTTTAAATTAAATAATTGTTTTGGTGACCACCTTACTGATAATAATGAACCCTTACTTTTACTATGAAGACCGGGTGGACATGTTTTTCAGCATTATGCACAAGTCATACACACTATACAGTCGGACTGACGTATAACCACATCTTTTATTTGTTGTATTTGCTTTTCTATTGTATATATTTTGTTTCCAATAAATACTGACTCGTGTCTTTATTCCAGGCCCTTACCAGTACAATACAATAAAATAAGATTACCAGTCCAAAACAATAAAATAAGATATAATCTCCAAATAAAGAGAGACTACCACCAGCAAGTGCAGTTTGCGTAAGCAAGTGGATAGGGAGAGTGCTAAATACAGAGCCATTTGCTGGCTGCTTGTTCAGATTAAAAGCTGTCCTCAGTCATCAGTTGCCAGAAAATTAGTGTTACAATTGGTGTTAAACAGTTTCTGGTGGGAAGAGCTACCCATCCTATAATTTTTTTCGAGAGATTTTTTATAGTTCCAATTGTTTCCACTTTTATATTAAGCCTAGTGGAACTAGCCTTTGGTCTCGATATTTATGTAGGAATGTGAGGTGGTTGGTCATTGTTGCCAGTTTTGGCATAGTTCCAGACGTTTTCATTAAGGTCCGTACCAATTAGCTATTATATTTCTGAATTTTTGCGATGAGGATTGATAATTTGTATTATTTGAATTCTTCGATTAATGTTCTCATCTTGAGTGTTATTCGCGCAATACTTCAGCCAATGTAATCTACGACCTTCTTCAGGTGTATCATGCCGAACTTAGGAATCTTTCTGCTGAACTCTGGAATCTGCACACAATTTCGGACAGAACTCTTTATTTGATACACAGGGGTAGCATGCTCTCGTTCTGTCAGCCATGATAAGAACAGTAGTTCAAATAATCCAAGTAATACAATAATTTTCCTTTTTTTTCTGTTCAACAAAGGTTTCATGATTATATTCTGGTCACTCATTATAACATTATGAATGATGATTATTGTTTTTACTAATACTGTGACCTGACGATCACCTTCGGGATCGCTTTATGACAAAACAACACAAGGCGAATACAAAGTGGCTTAAATAAGTTCCCAGAATTTTTTTGTATGTATAGACACTTTCATTGCTAGCACACACATAAAACTCTAGTCCTCTTCGAAGTAATCTCCTCTGGCTGCAATGCACTTGTACCGTTCCAACAACTTCTGGAAGGCCCCATGGAAGTCCTCTTGTGTGAGCGTGTCCATGACTCTCATCGCATCCTTTTTCATCTCCACAGTTGTCTCATAACGACAGCCTCTAAGGTTTTCCTTGAGCTTAAGTAATAAGCAAAGGTCACAGGGAGCAAGGTCTGGATTATAGGGAGGATGAAGAACTGTCTTGATGCTCATCTTGGTTATGACAAGGTAAAGGCCTTTATGATCTTCTCTGAGCACATTTGGGATAAACTTTTTGCATCTTCAGTTCCTCATGAATAATTATGTGCCCAGTTCCCACACTGACATCAAACTGTGCACTTATTGGCTCTATAGACACACGACGGTCCTTATCCATGAAATTCTTTATTTGGTCAATCAACTATGGGGGTTTTACTTCATTACTCTCCCACCCCTCCCACCATCCCTCACGTACTCCCTCTCTTCCTCGAATCTCTTATGCCACTCAAAAACTGATGCTTGATTCATGCAAGATAGTCCAAAAGGAGTCCAAAGCATTCCATACGTTTCTGTGGCATTTTTCCAAGTTTCAAACAGAATTTTATTGCATATCGTTTTTCTAGAGTGTTCTCACGTCCAGATTGCATTTTTGAAATTCACCAGTTGTGACAATCAGGCTTTAGTAATGTGTATTCAAATTCCTGTTGCAGCTGTTCATTTGAACTTGAAATCATAAAAATTGGGCAGTCATCTCATAAGATGTATACCAATAACAGACTGAATTTTCAAGAGTCTGTGGAACTCTGTTCCGTCTGCCTGCTTCCCACCGGACTACAACTTGGATGTCTTCAAGTCCAACGTTAACAAATTCCTAATGAACCGCCCCCTTAAGTAAACACTTCATCAAATCTCCACACTAACGTAATGTACTTGCAATAACCCTTATCCCTGAGTGGCTTCTGGGCCTTGATAAGTGGTGATCACTGTGTAAAAAAAAAAAAGTCTACGACAATTTTAAATGCTTGTACAAAATGTCTGGAAACTTTTTGAAGGCACCTCATACTTGATGTAAATCAGAAAGGATGTGTGTGTGTGTGTTTGCGTGTGTGTATTTGCGTGTGTGTGTGTGTGTGTGTGTGTGTGTGTGTGTGTGTGTGTGTGTGTGTGTGTGTGTGTGTGTTTGCGTGTGTGTGCGTACGTGTGATATCGTCATATAGAAAAGGGAACCCTAAACTTTGTCAGTCGCTAGACTTCCGGCTGCATCGGCCGTCAACGATTTTCTTTTAGGTTAAATCTACTTTCGCCTAGCTTTAAACCCAATCTTTCTAGGGGAGCTATCAAGCTGTTAACTCTCGTCCACTGTCCCCAACTCGAGACTGTCCTTAAAACGGTCGTAAAGTCAAGAGTGCCAGTAAATTGTAAACTGTTGTAAATTGTCGCACAGCTCACACCCAATTCTAAAACTGTCCGTACACTAAATCTAAACATATCAACTCCTATATCTGGTCCTTTGTTCTATTCACTTTGATCAACAATCCTATTTAAGATGACCTTTGCGTGCCTTGGTCAACCATTGTCTTTCTACTAACCTTATTTCCTATTTTTGTGTTCTTCTAGTCAACTATTTCCCTCTTTTGTTTTTTCTATACAGTTCACTTTATGTAAGTAAAAAAAAAGAAAATACTCGAGCTCAGTCTGAAACCAAAACCTTATGACAGTACGATAACTATTAGGTTGGCTTGACACGTTCTTTAAAAACTATTTTCAACCCTAGCTATTTTTAACTGTTCTTGTATTATTATTATTATTATTATTATTATTATTATTATTATTGTTATTATTATTATTATTAATATTATTTGTTGTTGTTGTTGCTGCTGCTGCTGCTGCTGCTGCAGCAGCAGCAGTAGTAGAAAGAGTAGTAGAATTGCCGATTTTATACTGATAGGTGGATCATAACAAATGAACATAGGCTATCAGCATCTTTTCTCAGTCTTCCAGCATTTTCCGCAAGATTCTGGCATTTCCCAGCTAGGCAGTCTTTTGAAGTACTCCAACATTGCAATGGATCCCAATTTTGTCAACCCACTTGTCAAATCCTTTTGTTAACTTCTACCTTCTTCAACTTCCACAATCTTTTTATCTCCTTTTTCGAGTCTTGGTGCTTTTCGACCTTTTCCTTTTGTTTTTCCCCCAAATTCACATCAGGCGGTACTGCTTACATCAATGATCATTGCCTTCTGTTCCTTTTTTTCCAACAAGCTAAACAGTTCACTTTTTGTAAGTAAAAAAAAATACTCGGGTTGAGATCGAAACCAAAACCTACAAACAGTGAGTCAAGTGAGACAACCATAAGGCCAGCTTTACATGACCTTTAAAAAGTGTGTTCAGATTGTTCTTATTTTTAACATAATGAATCTGTCATGTGAACCATTCACGCATGCGCATTTGTGAAACAGCAAATAAATAAAAATCCGACGACCCCCACGTAACAATTTAACAATTTTATTTTTCCGCTAGTTTTCTTCTTTCTGTTATAGTTTTCCCCATTTTTTCACTTACATTTCACTTACATAGTATCACAATACATTTATTCCATGGCGTTGTTTTTTTTTTTTTATTTATCGTGATAATCTCTTAAAAAGAAAATGGGATAAAAAAATCGCTATTTCCAATATATTTGTTTGTTCGTGAGCAATATTAGCAGGAGTTTCTAAAAGACAAATTAACATATTATTTAATTAATTGGAATTCATTATTGAGATGAGTTTTATTTATTCGTTTATTAATTGCAGACTGTCATCCTCATCTTTTTTAGTTGTTTTTTCATGAAGTTTCGGCCAACTATTCCTCTGGCCTTCGTCAGGTGGTTAGAAAACTAAAAAGATGGAGATAATAGTCCGTAATAAATAAAAACAAATAAATAATACTCATCTCAATAAACATTCCAATTAATTGAATAATATATACTATTCGGTACGGACCCGACAATGGAAGATCAGATAATAAATAAATGTGGATGTATAAAACCCAAAAATCAAACCATGACTACCCTTCATGGATAGAGATATTCAATCTCTACGGTCCCAGGTGAGCATTGTCTGAAGTTAGCGGTTTCAATCCTACCCAAAGCCAGCCAGCGGCTTACTTGGCCAAAACGTGGTGAGACGACAACAACTATGGATGGCCGTAATTGTCGAGAATGCAGTTAGGAAATTCGGGATTTCTATCCCGTCGCGGTTACCACCTGACGAAGGCCAGAGGAATAGTTGGCCGAAACGTCCTGAAACAACAACTAAAGGATCATTTGGTTGGTTGTTTTGTTTTACGGCATATCAACCCTTTTCAGGTTATTTAATGCCGAATCTGGTGATTTTGAAGAACGATTTTTTAATATAGTATATTTGTTTTTTAAGTCATATTCTATTTAACCCATTGTTGGGACCCTAACAGGTACTACCACTCCGGGTCAGAGTGGACCTGGGAGCAATGGCAATTAAAGGGTGGCTTCACACTCCCTAAGGCCTGCAAGGTGGGGCCTCACCATCGGATATAGTTTTAGGTCATATCCAGGACAACTAAATGATGAGGATAATAGTCTGCAATAAATAAATGAATAAATCAACATATAATGTTACTAAGCCTTATGTCTAGAATCCTTATTCTAATTTTGATAATAATATATTACATTGTTTTGATTCTAGAAAATGTCTAAAATTTGAGGCAAGACAGAGGATGCTTCAAATCTTCCAAACTTTGGCACCGTGTCAAAAGTATAAAAGTGGAAACAACTATGAGAGCCATTCTGTCTAAATGATAGAATGTCTGAAGACTTCCCTAAACGATTAATATTTCTTGAAGAAGGAAGGGTTTCTCTAGACAACAATGGCTACTCAAACCTGTCACCAGTAAGCACTTCGGTGCAGTCAGGCAAATGATTAATAACGAAACTCTTCACAAGAATCATAAGTGTTTCAGTAATTGTTCCTACTTACTTGTCTCTAAAGGAGTCGTCAGTTTTTCTTGTGATTCGTTGCAGTATGTTCATAAAAACAATCAAATGTAATTCAACACAATTCTTTCCAGAAAATACTTTGTCTTCGTCAGAATTATTTATCAGTAAATAATTTACTAAGTGATTAATTTTGTCTTCTGCACTACAAAATGACTTCTCTTCGATTGAAACAGAAAATATTTTGGTAAAAAAAAGCGGCATGATTATAATAAAAGTTACAAGTAAATACACCACGGGGAAATGCACAGTTGGCATGCATATATATATATATATATATATATATATATATATATATATATATATATATATATATGTGTGTGTGTGTGTGTGTGTGTGTGTGTGTGTGTGTGTGTGTGTGTGTGTGTATGTATGTATGTATGTATGTATGTATGTATCAATGAGTTCAACGAGGTTTATATTAGACAGATCGCTGTTTGTTTATAAATAAGCGGTTTGAGCACTATAAAAGTGGTGGACCAATGTTTGTTTAAAATACACATTTGGCGAGGTTATTTGAGGGCATCGCTCCCATGGATCGATCGGTGGAACTGCTGAGTATCAACGCGATGGTTCTAGGTTCAATCCTCGGCTTGGGAGAGGTGCTAGTCTAGCGGCACTGATGAGTTGTGATACAACGAAACAGGACTGTATATCGATGACTACTGATATATATATATATATATATATATATATATATAATTATTTTTATCGCTACACATTCATGATAATGTTATTGGTCAATAGTTACGAATTGATATTGTCAGGAGACAACAGGCCTTTCTTTTAAAAGTTCAAAACTGCAATGAAATGGAGATCATAAAAACGAGGTTTATGAAAATACATTTTAAAGGTCACGTGATCTTATGATATTCAGTAAAGGCGGGAGGAGAATAGGTAAATAAACGAAAAAGAAGAAGAAGAGGGAGAAAAAGAAGGAAAGCCGTATATTGTTACACATGGTGGGGCTAAACTATAAGGTTTTCTTCTGGCCGGGTGGAGACGGCATATTTAAAAATCGGTCTCAAGATCAAACAACATCCGGCGTATGTATGAGTCACGTGGTTTTGGGTGAGGTTAGTATTCTGTTTTTGTTTTTTGTTTTTTGTTTTTACACAGTGATCACCACTTATCAAGGCCCGGAAGCCACTCAGGGATAAGGGTTATTGCAAGTACATTACGTTAGTGTGGAGATTTGATGAAGTGTTTACTTAAGGGGGCGGTTCATTAGGAATTTGTTAACATTGGACTTGAACACATCCAAGTTGTAGTCCAGTGGGAAGCAGGCAGACGGAACAGAGTTCCACAGGCGTGCAGTTCTAAGAAAGAAGCTTTGTTCATGGAATCCACGTTTTGATTTAGGCACAGATAAAGAGTGGGGGAAATTTTTCACAGTGGATTCGGCTAGACGGGTGTTTTTCGTGAAAGATTGGCGAGGGGGGGGGCAGAGATTGGAGTTCAGATGAGCACCTGCCATGGAAATAACGATAAAACAAGGATAGGCTCGCAACGTCTCTACTGTGGGAGAGAGGTTGCAGGGTAGAGAAAAAGGCATCCCCCACTAAGCCACGAAGTCTATTTTGTACTCTGTCAAGGCAGGATAGGCTGTTTTTTTGCAGCTCCTGCCCAGATATGGCAACAGTATTCCATCCTTGGACGTACTTGGCTTTTATATAGATAGAGAATTGCATCAGTAGTGAGATATCTTCTGGAGCGGTAGAAGGATCCCACCATCTTTCCAGCGAGCTTGGCAACAGACTTGATGTACGTGTTCCATTTCAGATCGGGAGTAAAGGTCAACCCCAGAAGTTTGGCTTACTAAAATGATATTCGTACCTTTGCGTATTTCTCTGCTTTTTTTTTCACAATTTAAGAATATAGACATATAAACATTGTAGACTTAATTAAAACGTCTAAAAAAAAGTAGTAATTATAAAGAAAGTTCAATTAAAACAAATTTTCAATTTATATCCAAAAGTAAATGAATGTTGTCATTCAATGTGACTGTGATTCAAATGTTCATATATCACACTAGTAATTATACAGAATACTAAAAATAATAAAACAAAAATATATACAATAGAATATAAAACGAATATGAGATAATAAAATTATAAGAATCATAATAATAATAGAATAATCAAATAATAAATAATATTTAAAAAAATATGGTAAATTGTGCTGATAAAAATAAAAATTAAAAAATAAGAAATTTTTTCTCTCCTTTTGTTTAACTTCCCACCTTTTCTGAATATCATAAGATCACGTGATCTTTAAAATGTATTTTCACGCAGTTCGTTTTTGTTGTCTGCATTTCATAACAGATTTAAACTTTAAAAGGAACGCCTGTTATTGCTGGACGTGGTCTTAAGTTATTCATAATTATTGACCGAAACATTGTCATGATTGTGTAGCGATAAAAAATGTTTACATGAACTTTAATAAAAATCACGTATGTATTTATGTGTTGTTTTAAAAGATAAACTCCTTAATTAACTGATAATTATGAATTTGGGAATATATATTCTCAGCAACCGAGTGAGTAATATGTATATGTTATCTTTTTTTTTTTCTTTTTTTCTTTTTTTGTGAACTTTACCATTTATGGAACTGCGTAACCCAAACTTACATTCTTAGCCCATTTTTTTTTTTATTTGAAAAAGTTAGATACAAAAAGTTTAATAAAGAAAGGACTGCTCTATTTCAAATTTAGATTTATATTAAACTAGCGAGGGGTACCCGGCGTTGCCCGGGTGTTTGTGGCGGGGGGGGGGGTTAAAAAAAGTAAGTATGAGGATCGAACCCGCACCCTTGAGGCAAAGTTGTAAATTAAAGTGTGAAAAAAAAACTCCGATGTTAACCATTGCCCCACCGCGAGATGCTAACGGAAATACGTTTGAATTTATTTAATTACTTGGATTTAGCAGGTGCCCGTTTTAATGAGTTAATGAGGTCAAGTTTGACTGCGCGATTTCATTTACTGCTGAACGCTTTTTCAGCCACCCCAAGATGTTATAGGAAAAAGACTAACACACATGCGGCGAACGACAAATATTGAATATTTATCTTCCCGAAATCGACGAAATTAAATAGACAGGCGAGCTTCGTTGTTAAATGTGAGATATTACGATTTATATGTGATATAAAAAGTTTTAAAAAGTTGTGAACCGATCGACCGCTTCTCTGAAAGAAGCCTTTTGTAGACACACAGAAAAAGCGAACACACGTACATACATTTTCGCTTTTATATTTATAGATAGTACATTTAAAAAAACAACGGGGCGCAGGCATGAGCGTCAATAATATATATTCGCTTTATATATATTTTAGGCAGTAGAGTGAATACATAAGCGTCCGGGGCGCATTTTGTCATATGCATACATACATACATACATACATACATACATATAATGTATGTATGTATGCATGTATATATGTATGTATGTATATATGTATGTATGTATGTATGTATGTATGAGAGTTGTTCCAAAAGTAACGCTTTCTTTTTTAAAACCCCAAAAGGTGAAGAGCAATGAAGACAGGAGTGGTCCCATTAAATTGAGCGCCGTTTAGTGCTCCAATATATATATATATATATATATATATATATATATATATATATATATATATATATATATATACTAGCAGGACTCTTTAACCGGCGTTGCCCAGTGGTAGCACCCCCCCCCCCCACACACACCTCGAAATTAAAGTACGGCTGTTGTAGCCCAGCCACCAACTTCCTTATGTTAAGAACGGCTTTTGGATTGGACACCCCCAACCTCCCCATGGCTTTCGAAATAGACACCCCATTTTGTGAGTGTGGGTGGGGGTTGTCAAAAAATTTGCCCGAAATGTAACTTTTCTCAATTGCTGTCAGGATTCTCATGTACAAATACAATGAACGAACAAAAAATCTGGTGGTTGCAGTGTCGGTCAGCCCGTCCGTACTAATCTGGAGGGCAGTGTATGGTTTCAAATTCCTGTAAACGATAAAAGCGCTAACCTACTCTGTATTAATACTCATCGGGGTTTGTACAGATACGAAAGGCTCACGTTTGGGGTCAAGGTAGCACCCGCGATATCCCAGCAAGTCATGGATACCATGTTGAGCGACCTGGACGCCGCCATCGCAAATCTAGATTACATCATTATAGTGAGCAAAAGCAGACAGGAACACACAAACCATAGTATTCAGTCAAATACAAAATTATGGGTTTAAGGTCAAAGAAGAAAAGTGTGAATTCTTTTTACAAAAAATCATATCATTGATAAAGATGGCAGACGCCCGGACCCAGACAGGGCGACCGCTATTAGAGAAATGCCGGCACCGGAAAACAGCACAATTACAAAGCGTTTTAGGCTTGGCAAATTATTACCAAGGGTTTATCCCCAAGATGCATAAATTGCGTTCACCACTTAATCAATTATTAAGGAAGGATAAAACTTGGGAATGGACAGCGGATTGCCAGACATCATTCCAAGAAATGAAATAAAAAGCACACTTCAAAACTGTTCCTAGCTCGTTTTAACCCGAAGTTGGATATAATAGTGGCTAATAAATATGACGCTGGCGCGTGCATATTACATAGGATGCCAGATGGCTCAAAGCAGCCGATCGCTTTCGCATCCCGAACTTTGCTTCCAGCAGAAAAAAATTATTCTCAGATCGAAAAATAAGGACTAGGTATTATTTTTGCAGATTCGAAATTCCGCCGGTTCTTGTACGAAAGACATTTTTATCTATAAACCGACCATAAGCTTGTGATATCTATTTTTGGATCAAAAAAGGGACTTCCCACATTCGACTATTAAGACGGGGAACTGTTCTTCTAAATTATAATTATGCAATAGAATTTCTATCCTAAAAAAACTGGCACATGCAGACGGTCTGTCGAGACTAATTCCTGCCTAAATGGAGCCTCTGGAAGACTCAGTAATCGCGGCACTACGTATTAATAGTGAATTGAAAACCATGATTAATAATATTATCCGCGAATTGCCGATTACATTTCAGGAAATTAAGGTAGAATCCGTGAATGACGATTTCATCCAAACCATTAAGCAGAAGTTAACACTGGTTGATATCGTTTCAGATATTTTTTCTGTTTGCGACGTAATGCTGCTATGCGGTGAAAGGCTTGTCATCTCCAAAACACTTCAAAAAAGGATTCCCAAGGACTTTCACATGGGGCATCCAGGAATAAACCAGATGAAAAGCCTGATGAGAAGTTTCGCTTACTGGCCAGCAATGGACCAAGACGTGCAAAGGCTGTACTTTGGCTGCCAAAGCACCACCTATAACACATAAACCTTGGCCTAAAGCTAAACAACCGTGGTCGAGGATCCATATTGACTACGCGGAACCAGTAGAGGATTTTTACTACCTGATAGTAGTAGACAGCTACTCAAAATGACCAGAGGTCCTGAGATGCAAAAAAAAAAAAAAAAAAAAAAAACGACCACAGCAACGACGACGAATGTTTGCTCGTTTTAGGGTTGTGGATTATCTGGTCAGCGACAACATTTCACCTCGGCAGAGTTTAGAGAATTCTGCGAGAACTTAAGCATATTACGACCTGCCAGTACCACCCCAGAAGTAACGGCCAGGCAGAACGTTTCATCGACACGCTATGGCGTTAAACAAAAAGGCGAGCGGCACACCGACAGAAAAGGCCCTCCAGCAATTTCTACAGATCTATAGAATAACGAAAAATTCAAACAAACAAGATGCCGGATTCTCAGCTGAAATCATGTTTGGGCGGAGAATAAAATTAGTATTTGATAAGCTGCTGCCCAAACATATAATACAATACAGAACCTCTACAATGCCAACAAAACGGTTTAACTGCAGGGATAAAGTATATTTTAAACATTAAAAGAATTGAGTTTCCTTTTCGGAACAGCGCACGATCTTACGAAGAGTCGGCCATGTTACATACATCATTCAGGGCCCAAAATTCCAACATAAGAGGCACCTGAACCAAATAAGGAAACGCATCTCCGAGGATCAAAAAGAACCACTGCAGGAAGGCAGAGAGGCAATTGATACAGTATACGACTGTTCTGACGTGGAATCTTCAAAACGCATGTCAGAACCAAGACGCTCCGGTAAAAAAAAAGGAAGCACACAGGCTCCTTGCTGGTCTGTCTCCAAAAGAAAAGATACTGATTTCACACCCAAAGAAAGCTTGGGAGCGGTGTTGTGGGGCATCGTTCATATAAACTATAACTCCAGTGCGACCCTCGTATGCTCGGTGAATTGCCAACACTTTCTGTTTGTAACCTTTCCGTTGTTTTCATGTAATACATGTTTTAGACTGTTATCCGTTGCTCTGTTCTTCTTGTGGCTATATGCGAAGCATAACAGTTATGAATAATAGTAATAGAACAATTTATAATTTGAAACAATGTAAAACTTTATAAATTTTAATTTTAGACAACAGAAACAGAAATTTTTCATAATTTGGAAAGAAATATTGTTCACGGACATTTTTCAACATATATACCTATAAGAAAATAAAATTGTGGGAAATGAGGCCAAAGCAAGTTATTTATGTCGTGATCTGTTTGCGTTTAAAAATAAAACAAAACATTTAACATAAGTTTTTAACACAGATATTTTTCAATATATATACACAAAAGCAAAATAAAATTGTATTTCTCTTTGTGACCTATTTGCGTTTAAAATTAAAAACAAAACATTTAATATTAGTTATTACCTGTGCGAGCCCTCAGAATTTTTTTAAATTAAGTAACCCCCTATAAAAATGGAAATAGCATCGAGTACCCTTTCAATCGCAAAAAAAACCCAAAATTACCCGTAGTAACCACGAGGAAAAGGAGGTGAAGAAAAAAGAAACATTTTAGTCGCCTGGCCCACAGTGAAATAAACTTTAAAACATGTTAGGAGGCGTGAATGCCTTTGCAATCCAAATAAAATGAGCAAACAAAAGTCAAGCACGGCTACGATGATGACGACGCTCCTCTCTCTCTCTCTCTCTCTCTATATATATATATATATATATATATATATATATATATATATATATATATATCCGTGTACACTTGCCTAACCGAATAAAATGAGTTCAAAAGTTTAGCAAATCTACGATAATGACAACGCCTCCTCTCTCTCTCTCTCTCTCTCTCTCTCTCTCTCTCTCTCTCTCTCTCTCTCTCTCTCCGTGTATATTTTCTTCCATAGTCTCTCGCTCGCTTTCTGTAAAACCTCCAAGATCGTGCTTACATGCTTGTTTGTTTATGCAGAAAAAACATTATTATAGTAAACGAAGTATTATATTTATGAAAAAAGAAACAAAACAGTTGGTTTGTTTTAGGTTAAAATGATTGCTGGGTTTAGAGAGAGCGGGGCGTGTTCGTTTATTTAAGAAGATGCGTATTCCCGAATAAGCGATTTGGCACCCCACAGCCAATGAGAATTGCCGGAACGTTTTAAGGGAGAAATTATAATTTTTTTAATGGGAAAAGGAAAAGGTAATGGCTTGTACATAAGTTTATGAGCCAGTGACGAAGGTAAACAGTACGGTATATGTATAACGTATATATTAGTTCCCGGTGTTGGCTGGTGGCGGTAAGAGGGCTTGAGATTTTGAAGGAAAAGTAGTAACTACTTCCTCTATAGATTAGGAAATATTGATGATGTCGCTCCTAGGATACAATGTAGGATTTTATTATAACGACTAGATATGTCAAAAATGTTCAAAAGCTGCATAAGAGAGTGGCTAATAGTGTATACATAATACATTTGTATGTGGCATTTGTTGTTGCAATTTTTATTGCTATATATATTTTCAAAACTTACTACTTAGCTCCACTTACGTATCGAGCAATGACGAAGTAAATACTGAAAATATTTAAATAAAATTTTATGTATATGCGTAAAATGATAATAATAATAATAATAATAATAATAATAATAATAATGATAATAACTATATATATATATATATATATATATATATATAGAGAGAGAGAGAGAGAGAGCGTGACCCAAAATAAACAGGCCCAAACTCTAATTAGGCCCAGTTTCTTAGTGTTTTGCACGAATGAAATAAAACTTTGGTCATAACTAGTTTATTATATTCAAAACATCACATCAAAACACTAGGGTCTTTGGCCTTTTTTCTCCGTTCTACAGCATATGTTCTAGATGGCCTCTATTTCTGGAGGCGCAGCACGAAGTTGTCCATGACGTTTTTACAGACCGAATTGGTAATGGCTCTCATCTCCTCCCTGATGGCTTCCTTGAGTTTCGTGGTGGTCCTGGGTTTCCCTGCGTAGACTCTATCCTTAAGACAGCCCCAAAGAAAAAAATGGGGGGGGGGCTTAGGTCCGGGCTACGAGGCACCCACTCAAAATCAGTCTTGAGACTGATCACTCGGCCTCCGAAGTTCTCTTTCAGCCAATCTCGGGACAGGTTTGAGGTGTGAAAACTTGCTCTGTCCTGCTGAAACCAGAACTTGCTCATGAGCGACGGGTAGATGGTCTGGAGCTCACTCCACATACTGCTTCTTAATAACTGTCACTGCTGCGCCAGATTCTTCGATGTAAATTGGTCCAATGATGTCTCTGGCCGAGATTGTAGCCCACACCGTGCACTTAGAAGAGTGCAGGGGCTTTGTGGCTACTTCATTGGGTCTGGAGGACCCCCAGAAGACATCTGTCTTGGAGTTTGACTTTCCATCAAGATGGAAGTGGGCTTCATCTGAGGTCCAAAGGAGATTAAGTTGATGTCTCCCCGAGCATCTTGACTGCCATAGCCCTCCTCTGCTTCTTGTCTGAGGCTGTAAGGTTCTGCAACGTCTGTATTCTGTATGGGTAAGCCCTGATATCGTTCACCAGCACTCTCCTGCAAGTCTCACGGGACATACCGAGGGGCTGACTTCGCTTACGCACAGAGCGTTTCGGACTCTGCTGGAGAGACTCTCTCACTCTTTCGACCAGCTCGGCTGTTCGCTTCTTGGGACGTCCCGAGTGGCTTGGGCGGTTCTCTCTGGCAGCGTTGAGGTTCTCCACGGTCCCATACTTCTCGAAGTGGTCCACCCAGTTCTGAATTCTGCTTTTGGATGGAGCCTTTTCACATTCAAACTAACACATTAAACTGTCCTGGGTTTTCTTAAACGAGCCTGTCTTGTAGTAAAATTTAACACAGTGTATTCTTTGTCCGAACTCCCACTGGGGTCTTGATGTACTCACGGTCGTTGATTCTGCCATGTCCTGTAAAATAAGGCCAATCAGTGAATAAATAAGGGAGATATCACATAAAGTGTACACGGGGCCCGATTTTTTAGGTCACCCTATATATATATATATATATATATATATATATATATATATATATATATATATATATATATATATATGTACTTTAGAATAAATGATATAGGGTAAGGAGTTATAATATTTCAAATGTATTCTTTGTTTACATAGAATACTAAAAAATCTTTTGATTTTAAATTCAAACATTTCACGTCATAAATTTTAAAATTCATTGAATTAATAAAATTTTAAATATATATATATATAGCCGCACTGATGAGCTGTGAAACAGCGAAACAGTACTGTATGTCGATGACTATATATATGCATGGAATGACTGTTATATGTATACTAACGAAAGTGTGGAGTCCAATTAGTGTCCAAAGGATCAAAAGTGAGATAGAACATCTGAAGTGACGACTGACATGAGAAAGTAAATAACGTTAAATGGATAAAATATATAAACGTTATTAAGTAAATGCATATACGAGTGCGTGAATATGTGTGTAGATGTATGTGGATATGTGGATATAAACATGTGTGTATTTAAAGATAGGTAACTGGGTTTAAACTGATACATACCTTGCCTTCTCTCCGCCTCCACTCCAACCAAAACCATATGCAAGAATTTTATATTATATATTCCTCATAGTTTGCTTGAAATAGCCTAACGACACTGAACTAGTTACAGTCAGAGTTGAAACATACGAGATACCTTCAATGAGTTTCTTGAATTTTGCACAGGCATTTAAAATTATCACAGACTCTTGAAAATTCAGTATGCTATTGCTATACATATTATGAGATGACTCATCAATTTTTATGATTTCAGGTTCAAATGAACAGTTATAACAGGAATTGGAATACACTCTACTAAAGCCTGATTGTCATAGCTGGTGAATTTCAAAAATGCAATCTGGACGTGAGGACACTTTAGAAGAACGATATGCAATAAAAAAATTCTGTTTTAAAATTAGAAAAAAGCCACAGAAACGTATGGAATGCTTTAGACTGCTTTTGGACCATCTTGCATGAATTGAGCATCAGTTTTTGAGTGGCATAAGAGATTCAAGGAAGGCTGGGAGTATGTGAGGAATGATGAGAAGTGTGGGAAGAAGAAGGAAGATGTGATTGACCAAATAAAGAATTTCGTGGATAAGGACCGTCGTGTGTCTTTAGAAACAATAAGTGCACAGTTTGATGTCAGTGTGGGAGCTGTACACACAATTATTTGTGAGGAACTGAAGATGCGGTAGATTTGTACGAACTTCATCCTTGTACCAGTTTATTTAACCAAGATGGGCATCAAGACTCCATATGGTTCCCTGTTACTTTTGGCCATACGCTAAGCTACAGGAAATCCTTAGAGGTTGACTTTGTGAGAGAATTGAGGAGATGAGAGAGGATGTGATGAAGATCATTGACACACTCACACAAGAGTTCTTCCATGGGGCTTTGCAGAAGTTGTGTGAATAGTATAACACGTGTATTGCAGCCGAAGGAGATTACTTCGAAGGAGACTAGAGTTTCATGTGTGCACTATAAGTTAAAGTGCCCATACTAAAAACGTTTGGAAACTTATTGAAGGTACCTCATATACACATATATGTAACCAATAATGTTTCTATAAATAAAAAAAGACTGTACTGTATATATACATATATATTCATTATTTACTATAATAATTATAAAATACCTACAAGCACTAGTGTTTAATCCTTTTGGGAATTATCAGTATAGGGTTTCGGGATTAACACTGGTCGATAGGTTCGAAAACGGCAACGGAAGCTATCTCTGACTCCATTACCCAGGAATTAATCCATTTAGCCACCGTTAACCGTGAGAAATACTGTTAAAATTTAAACATTTATTTTGAAATGTTTTTAACGTCTGTCAGAGTGATCTAATCATTATTTGATGATCTGCACATATAAGCTAAATTGACCGACTTTATTTCAACTGAAAGTGATTAAAGATAAGAAACGGGTTTCTTAAAAGGGCTGATATAATTATTTACTATAATAATTATTAAATACCTACAGATATATATATATATATATATATATATATATATATATATGATGATTGCAACGTCTGGTCAGACGAGTGCCACTCCCTCAGACACTTAAAGTCCATGAGCCCAAATGCCTGAGGGAGTATCTATACAAACATGATGTTACAGAATCTTAGCTTTGTACGACAGCTAAGTCTCTCTCTCTCGGTTCAAAATGTTGAGATCCAGCAACAAGCAAGAGCAAGATAGCCAGCAACAAATTAAACTGCAGACCAGCTTAATGCGGGTACTGGTCTTCCGCTTTATGTTTTTTTTTAAATCAGAGATTTGCTTCTCCTAGAAAGGTTACCTTCACCACGGCTTACGGGAGCCGTCTCTACCCCAATACACATATACACACACACAAATATACACGGTGCTAGTTGGCCGTTGACCCAGAAAAAGAGTTCATTCGCCCTTTGGAAGGTCTTGTTTTTAATCCTTCAGGAAGACTAGCCGCCCTCCTCACCAAACAAGTCTGGTGGGGGAACCAGTTTAGTCGCCGGTGACCCGACCATGAGGCAGGTAGTACTGGGTTACATGGTACCAGTAGCATATGACATGACCTGACCACATATATACATATATATACATATATATATATAGATATAGATAGATAGATAGATAGATAGATAGATAGATAGATAGTGAGAGGGAGGGAGATAGGGAGAGAGCGTGGGAGAGAGTGAAATACATGTGTGTTATAATTTGCTTATTCATAAATATATATTGTATAATTTATTTATTCATACGATTTAATATTTTACTGTCAGATCTGTGGAATTGGATTCCTTTGAAGTAAATAGAATCTGCCTTTAAGGATTTGCGCACCTGGAAATTAAGACAGGACGAATTATTTATCAGATATATTGGAACAACAACAACAACAACAACAACAACAGAAATAACAACAATAAAAGGTATGTGATCTTTCGTCTAAAATAGATCTTGTCATAACAAAAAAAAAACTATTCTCTTACTTATTTATTATGTTGGCTATATTTCGCTCCGCATCTAAGCAATACTTGAAATTTCTCTGTAGCTTCTTCCAAAAAGTCAATTCATATTGATTGATCGTCATGTCATGACCTCTGCTTATTTTTATTTATTTATTTATTTATTTTTTGCCAATTTAATCGTTATTGTTATATAACGAGGGTTATGTTTGAATCAAACGGTTTGAGTAACACTTTTATGGATTGGAGGTAGCCAACTACTAATGTGACTACTACTACTACTACTACTACTACTACTACTACTACCACATCTTCATCGGTGTAACATCTGTTTTATATGCTGGTATATGTCAAGTGGCTTTTAAAATTTGCCTTCTAAACTATACTATCCTATCTCAAGTTTTTACTTATTTTTGATTTGCTATGATATATATATATATATATATATATATATACTTAATTTACTCACATAAAATTAATATACGAAAGTATAGATTTATGCGTAAACTTTAAGTATTTACTTCAAAAGTGCTCAATACGTAGGTAGAGCTAGTTAGTAATTTATAAAATATAAATATTCAGTGTAGCTTAATCGCCATATATATATATATATATTATAAATTACTATATATATATATATATATATATATATATATAACTATTTCATTTATTCACATAAATTTACTATACGAAAGTATAGATTTATGCGTAAACTTTAAGTATTTACTTCAAAAGTGCTCAATACGTAGGTAGAGCTAGTTAGTAATTTATAAAATATATATGGCGATTAAGCTACACTGAATATTCCATGTTTCATCCAACTATAGGATTCGTCAGGCTTATGCGCATAAGCCTGACGAATCCTATAGTTGGATGAAACGCAGAATATTAAGTGTAGCTTAATCGCCATATATATTTTATAAATTACTATATATATATATATATATATATATATATATATATATATATATCATTCAAACACGATTGTGTTTGAATATATGGTTAAGTAGCTGTTTTAGTCATTTAGAACTGCTTTAAAGCTTCACCGCTCACTCATTTTTCGACCAAAATTCAAACAATTATTACAGTTTATAGATCACCTTCTCAGCTATATTGTGAAAAAAAATTTCAATTATCGTTCAGTAAAACAAAAGTTATGATGAATTTACTGGTGTTCAAAATCGTAAGAAGAAAATTTAAGAAAACGTAAGGAGGTGTGCGACGTCTTTTATGACTGGTTTCCATAGCAAACATGTCGCTTCAACGACTACTGTTGCTACTAATTCACCTCTCTCGCGAAAAGAAAAGTAACAAGTAAAACAGAGAGAAGGAATGAAATGGAGATAATTGGGGGGAACTTTATTGAAAGCAGACGAGTGGTGTACATTGTTATTACATATGTGTTTATGGGGGCAAAAAAAAAGACTGAAATTAATGAAAGCAAAAGTGAAATTAATGGAAGCCTGGAAAAATTATGGATTATAATAGAAAAATGCGAGCATGAAAAGTAATATGGTTAAGCTTAAACATGAAAAAGTAAAGGACTAGTTGTTAAAACTGGAAAAGGAAAGGACAAAATATTCTAGTAAAAAATATAATAAATTTAATATTGCAGCATTAAGATATTTTTAATTAATTTTATAATATATAATCAATTCTTAATGCTGCAATATTTTAAGTTATAAATTTATTATATTTTTTACTAGAACATCTTGTCCTTTTCTTTTCCAGTTTTAACAACTAGTCCTTTACTTTTCCACGTTTAAGCTTAACCATATTACTTTTCATGCTCACATTTTTCTATTGTAATATATATATATATATATATATATATATATATATATATATATATATATATATATATATATATACGCTCTCCCCGTCTAGCCACACTACGGAGTCGGTAATACAGCAATATATTTCTCTAAATTACACATCTCTCTCTCTCTCTCTCTCTCTCTCTCTATATATATATATATATATATATATATATATATATATATATATATGTATGTATGTATGTATGTATGTATGTTATAAAATGGTTTGCGTGAGTTATGAGCAAGGAAATGAAGAAATAATTTGATGAAAACGATTCCATATATCAACAATAATAATGATTTATTTAAACAATTTACAATTGAAAGGAATTACTTTTAAGATTTAATAATTGTGTTACATAACAAGGGCCGTGCTGGAATGGAAAACTTTAAGTTACACCTAATAGTCAGAGGTAACCTCAGAGAGATCCGTAAAATTACGTGAGTTCCTGCTAGAATTTTTTTTTTATCGCATTGTCTTATGATATCATGATTATATTAAAGCAGAAAAGATGCATTGAAGGTGCGTTCCCCATTGTGAAAAGTTTGTCTTTTTTCACCATTGTGGTAGGAGACGAGTTCTTGCTGTTAATATCTTACAAGGAGGAATTTTAGATTCGAGTTTAGTAGAGCACTTTACATAGATATAACGATAGAGTAAACAGAAACTAGCAACGAGCTAGTCTCTGTCTGCTCTCTATCGTTTTCTTTTTCTATGGAAGATGCTCCACTAGGTTCAACTCTCTGGTTCCTTCTTGTAAAATATTCACAGCAAGAACTCTCCTTTTCTTTTTCCTTGGTTTATCTAGCGTCAAACGAAATTTTCACTAATAGAGATTTTTGTGAAGGGATTTCAATGTATATAACACATTGCCAAGGGACTGCTTCTTCGTAGATTACAACATGGTTGTCTTCAAGATCAATTTGAACATATTCCTATCTAGAACCCTGCCACGAATTTTCAAAACTGATTCAGGTAATCATTCCATCTTATTAATTCTCATCCTTGAGTGGTATCTGGCCTTGATAAGCGATGATTATTTCGTAGTAAATGGGTGTGTCAGAGTTATTGCCCATTTTGCATGTTGTAGCCAGTTTTTAGATTTTAACAAGCAAAATTATAGCCTATGAATATTATGTACTAGCTGAAAGTCTGACGCTGCTCGGTCGTACAATAAGCTTAAATATTATATTTTAATTTATGCAGATTGCGTGTGTATTATTATAGAATCAATTCTTTAATGATTATTATATATTACGAGGAGTAATTTGCCCGGTGAACTAATTTGAAAAAAAAATAAATAAATAAAATAAAAAATAATAATGATAATGTCGTTCATCAACTTCCGTCTGTGTTTGTTTACAATAGCACGTCAGCTGATATTTGAGTTTGACGATGAATAGCCCTGGAAAGGTCACTTTTGATTAATGTTTAGTTTTAAAATATGCAAACGAAGAAATAACTTGCAGCGATTTTAAATGGTTCCTCTTCTTTTATCCTATGTTGAACTCATTAATAAGAAAAAACTTAAAATTAAATGGTGAGGTAAACCCGGGCTGGAACAGAGGAACATTCAATCTGTAGTCGAATGCTTTACCACTGGGCTATATATCCAGATTATAGTAACTCTGTTTTGTTTTGTTTTTTAAGAAATGATTTGCTGGAATTTTATTATCTCCCTTGCCAGTGTAACGTAAAATATTCCCCTGTAAAAAGCATTTTTTTTATCTGTAAGAGAGAAAATCTATATTTAAGATCGGACTTTTTCAAATCCGATACTTATCAGATGAATTTCTGTACAAAACATATCTAAGAACACTGCCAGACTTATAAATTAGCTTTGTGTGTAAAATTTGCAAAAGATAGGCTCAGCTGTTGCGGAACCTACGAGAACGGAACTCACACACACACACACACACACACACACACACACACACACACACAAAGAGACTTTTATATATTTAGAGATAGAGAGAAATAGAGATTCGTATATATGTATTTGTGTGTGTGAGTATGTTCTCGAAAACAAAGCTACTAGAATAAGAAGTTCTAATACAATTAAATATTAAAACAGCGAATTGATAGTGACCACTAGGCTAACAAGTCAAACAAGCTGGCACAAAGGAAGCAGGGAATAAATCAAACGATTCTGAAGAATGCATGCTATAAAAGTATTCATAGAAAAGACTGATACTATCAACATCACGCTCAGGAAAGAGAGGTTGCAGAGAAGACAAAAGGGTGAGGCTAATCAAATCACAGATTCGTTTCTACACCTCATGAAGAAGTACATCATTTTACTTAAAGAAATGACGATAAAGCTTAGAACATAGAATATGTCAATTTTTTTATTGCTAAGAGTTCATGCAACATTTCGTTGATGTTATTAGAAGTGATGCTGGTTAGATTTGTATCCTGTAAATGATGTTTTTGATGAATGGCGTTTTATTGTGAGATTTATATTTTACTAGCAAGCCATCCAGCATTGCCCGGTCGTAAAATACACATAAATATTATATTTTACTTAATACAGATTTATTATTTATTTATTATGAACAAAAATACTATAAGTAATAAGCGTAATATAAAATTCATTTTTTTTTATTTAAAATAAAAAAAAACGGAAACAAACTGTGACATGTGCATACGATTATTATGTTGTTTTTCTTTCTAAACAGTTCACTTCTTGTAAGTACAAAAAAAAATACTCGAGCTGAGATCGAAACCAAAACCCAAAGACAGTGAGTCGAGTACGATAACCGTTCGGCCAGCTTGAAACGATCTTTCAAAATTGTTTTCAAACCTACTCATTCTTAATATAAGCAAATAAGCTGTCATTTGAACGATTCACGCATGCACATTCGTGAAACAGTTGACAGATAAAAATTCGATGACCATCTCCCATGTACCAATGTTTCAATTTGGACTCCTTAGCAGCCTTTTTCCCGGATGAACGCAAATTTAAATTTCAAATGTCTGAATACCCTATATACTAAATTTCAAGTCCGTAGATAAAAGAAGTTGAGCATATAGGTTGAGAATTGTCCTCATACACGCGCACACACACACACACACATTCTCACTTTTATAAATATATAGGTTATGTTTTTAACAACTGTGTTTTGTTGGGTTTTTTGTTGTTTTATGAGGAAAGTGGAGGATAAAAGTTGTTTAGTTGGCATAATAGTGGCATATTGATTTCGTGGTGCATTCAATTTCCATGCATAATTCATGTTTGTGTGTATCTGAGTTTGTGTGAATGGTTTCTATTGTTATTAGACTTGAGCCAGGTTGCTGTCATCTCAGTAAAGGCTAGGGTAATAACCAAGTTCTAATAACCAATAATCACAGAGAGAAGTGAACATTGGTTATTTTCTGGACATAATCGTGTTCCGACCATTGCTTGTGGATTGTTGTCACTAAAAATTCAGTAATTCTGTTTGTTGGCGTAGCTATTTAACCACTTTTACCAAAAGAATTGTCAGTTTTTACCAGTTTGTATATTTTTCTGTAGTAAAAATAACTCAAATCAGGGTTTTTTTTATAATGAATCATTCAACTTATAACTTATATATGTATTCGCTAGAAAAAAAAACATAATACATGGCAGTAACTCGTAAACATACTATTCGATATGTATTAATTTATTGTGAACTATTATCCTCATCTTTTTTTTTAAGTTGTTGTTTCACGACGTTTCGGCCAACTATTCCTCTGCTCTTGGTCAGGTGGTAACCGCGACGGATAGGAACTCCGAATCTTCTAACTGTGTCCTCAGCAATTACTGCCTTCCATAGTTTGCTGTCGTCTTACCATGTTTTGGCCAAGCAAGCCTCTAGCCGGCTTTGGGTTGGGTTCAAACAATGCTCACCTGGAACTGTAGAGATTCGCCGTCTCTATCCACTGCGCCACGGGCCCCGAAGACCGATCAAGGGTGCATTTGTCTTGTAAATGCCCGTTTATTTATTATCTGATATTCCATGGTCGGGTCCGTACGGAATGGTAAACATATTATTTAATTAATTGGAATTCATCACTGAGATGAGTATTATTCATTAATTTATTTATTGCGGACTGTTATCCTCATCTTTTTTAGATGCTGTTTCACGACGTTTCGGCCAACTATTCCTCTGACCTTCGTCGTGAAAGATGAAAGAAAGATGAGGATAATAGTCCGCAATAAATAAATTAATGAATAATACTCATCTCAGTGATGAATTCCAATTAAATAATGTACACACATGACCGTATTCACATTTATTGGGAAGGCATAGATTTTATATGAAAATAGTGCGGACCCATGCACATACCTGCAATAAATAATACTCATCTCAATAATGAATTCCAATGAAATAATATATGTTCAAGTTAAAGACAATTAGTGCACATGCTGAGCGCGCATTAACTAATAGAAAAAAAATTTCCTTACTACGAGTTTACTCGTAGCGGGCAAGTTACGTAAATGGCAAGGTACGAAAATACTCGTAGCTAATGTGTTAACGAAAGGTGTGTTTCATGACTGAAGAAAAAATTGAAAAAAAAAACAACAAAATTGTGGATGAAAAGGCTGTTTCCTTTGGTCCATCTACCAGATGGACAGTGTGAACATTTCGATTTAATTACTGTACAAGTTGAATGTTATTCAAGTGTGGTTGTGGTGCGTGTCGGCACTAACCCTATTCGGGTTTAACTGGTTTCCTCCAAAGGAGGAAGTTTCATGGGAATATGAAATTCACAAGCGGTCCCCAGTCACATGTATATCCGTCAGGGGAGATGATGACGTAAGGTTTTTGCAATTATTGCAGGGAGGTGTCGACGTCCTCCTACATACAACGCCTGGAATTCCCAAATTGGTCACCCATTTTGGTAATGATCAGGCTCCACGTTGCTTAACTTCGGTGATCTGACTGGAACCGGTGTGTCAACGTGATTATGCCGTATTAATCTGGTAAGTGTGCAAACTAAGATCTTTATTCAAATATTTTCATAGAGCACAAGTTTAATTGTGGAGCACGTAAAGGAATTGACACATTTGCAGCATTATCAACACAACGATGTACAGAAGCAATCGCTTGTTGTGTGCGCACTGAACAACGTCTTACAGAATGGGCATTATTGATTAGGGTGAACGTAGTGCGAAAACGATTCACAATTTATCTATTAATCGTTCTGATGGTTGACTATGAGCACTTACAAACTTACGTAATGCACGATGTTTTGCTCGGACTGAAACGAGATTTTCGAAATGAATTTGCACAATTTGCAAACGTTGTTCGAGAGTCAGTCTCTTCATGATGAATTGCCAAAGCAAATTCTACTCCAAATAACCGGTAGTTGCTAAATTTGCAATTAAGAAGATGGCGTTGTGAATTTCAAGTTCACTGCCCTTTTTTAAAGTACCCTCTCTCTCTCTCTCTCTCTCTCTCTCTATATATATATATATATATATATATATATATATAATCATATATATAATCATATATATATATCACCTATATATATGTATGTGGGTGTATATATACATATATATATATGTATATGTTTGTGTGTAGATATATATATATATCTTCACACACACACACACACACACACACACACACACACACACACACACACACATATATATATATATATATATATATATATATATATATATATATATATATATATATACATTCTTTCACTACACCGATGAAGACTGAAGGATCGGTCGAAAATGATGTACTTGTAAAAAAATTTTTAATTTTTTTTCCATAATATTTTTTGTATTCCTGCACGTCACCAATTAAAAACGAATAAAGAAAAGCTATAAGCTTTTATACTTTTCGTATTCCTTTTTATACATTTCCATTCACACACACACACATATATATATATATATATATATATATATATATATATATATATATATATATATATATATATATATATAAACTAACATAAAAAAAAAACATTTAACCTAGGTTTAAAAATAGGTAAGGACGCTTCCTACTAAAATAACACACACAAAGGAACGGGTGAACTGGATGTCAGCTGGGACTTTGTCCTGTAATTGCCTGCTCATTGGCTGGTTAGGAAGGGTGCGGTAGAAACTAGAAAGCTGATTGGCTGACAAAATACTCAATAGAAGGTGCGTATATAAAAACGCTTGACAACTAAATAATCCTCGCATAAGCCTGATGAATCCTAGCGTGAATGAAACGCGGAATATTTTGTGTAGCTTAATCGCCATATATATTTTATAACTTACTACCTAGCTCTACCAACGTATTGAGCACTGTTGAAGTAAATACTTAAAGTTTACGCATAAATCTATACTTTCGTATATTAATTCATGTAAGTAAATGAATTAGTCATATATTCATTATATATATATATATATATATATATATATATTCATTATCTCTCTCTCTCTCTCTCTATATATATATATATATATATATATATATATATATATATATAGAGAGAGAGAGAGAGAGAGAGAGAGAGAGAGATGTTATTTGTTCTTGTTTTTTAGATACGTTTTGATTGAATTCAATTATTTACGAAAGTGCATTTTTACCTAAATACGAGTTGGGAAGAGATATCAATATATATATATATATGTATATATATTATTTTTGAAATATAATTATCCACTGACACGTGTTTCATCGTCTACGACTCATCAGAGTGGTTGAATCAGCTCCTCTGATGAGTTGTAGACGACGAAACACGTGTCAGTGGATAATTATATTTCAAAAATAATATATATATACATATATATATATTGATATCTCTCTCTCCCTATATATATATGTATATATATGTATATATGTATATATATATATACATATATATATATATATATATATATATATATATCCAATAAATGACGTGTAACAAAGTGATCAAGGAATTGTTCCTCAAAAAAACCTACCAGGTTTATGATGTACAAAGCAACTTTTTAACATTTTAATCATGTGTAAGACAGATATTCCTTTTTTTATCTTCGTTATAAAATCTGTTTCAATTTGCGTCAGCTTATTATTATTATTATTATTATTTTGCATGCTGTTATACTTTGTCTACTTTGCAAGTTTTATTTTGCTGTATTTAACTGCTTACCCTCCCCTATTTTTGCTGATGAGGAGACTTTGTTTTTAAAGGACAAAACTATTGTCAAATTATTGTCAATGTGTATTGTTAATTTAAATAAAATGAACATTGCTTCTGAAACGATCGTACAATCTAGTGGATTTTGTTTGTTTTCCTCTTGAAACCGATTTTTAATTCAAAGTTATGAATCGTTTTACTCAATATATATATATATATATATATATATATATGTATATATATATATATGTATATATATTTATATATGAGAGGCTTTAGTATTCATCATTGTCTAGTTTTTCTATTGTTCTTTGTCGCGTAGATGCATGGACACTAACAGAAGAGACAATTTTTCTCGACGTGACGAATAACATTATCGGTGGAGATACCAGTAAAAGACACATAACTTTCTTTTCCTGCCTTGTTGCGACAGATCCTTATGTTGCCCACTGTTGACATTCCTTCTCCGAAAGATAACTTCAAGACACGAATCATAGTTTCTTATACATGCCGTCCTTTGGGGTAATTGCGCCAAGTCCGGGGATAATTGCGCCAATTAAAAAAAAGTGCTTTTTTTATATACGTGGTTGCCAAAATAGCACTTTTAGCTAGTTGGCGCAATTACCTCCAGACTTGGCGCAATTACCCCAAAGTACGGTACGTCTTTTGTTCTGTCTGGAATCCTCTTCAGAGTTGGGCACGCTTATAGTTGTCTACATTTTGCTCAACTTTACCCCTTCCCCTGATCGCTTCTACGGGTGTCTAGAGATCATTCAACTTGTCTGTCCGCTCGACTCTCTCACGACTGTCTTTCTCTCTCTCTCTCTCTCTCTCTCTCTCTCTCTCTCTCTCTCTCTCTCTCTCTCTCTCTCTCTCTCTAACTAAACTCTACGTGTATATCAACCTATCCTCCTTTCTAATTGTGCCATCAATACATGTAGCATTCAAGGATCATCGCCTGATCTTTTGTAATGTATTTTTGTTTACTTAAGAATTTCAAAGTTATCATTTTCAGCAAAAATTCCTAACTTGTTATTGATTCTTAAATTCCATTTCCAAGTAAAAATATAATCGTTAGCAAAAATTACTAACTGTTTGTTAGGATATAAAATTCCATTTCCAAGTTGCATTCTTAATATATATTTTTTAGCCGACATTCCATTTTCCAAACGTCAATAATATTCATCAGGATAATGATTTAGGTTTTTTGGCGTTTTCTGGGATCAACAATACAATAGAGAGTGAGCAAAAGAGACAAATTTTGGATTGTTTTTATCTTTTTAAAATGTTTTGGCAAAAGATCTCGAACAATGAACCATTCATTTATGTTCTTGGTATGTACGGCTTCAGTAAGGATATTTTTTAACACAACTTGCCTTTAAAAAAAATTATTAGATGTTTGCTTACATGTTACACATCTAAATTTATTCAATATAGTCCTCCTTATATATCAATCGTTCTTAGACGCAGCTGTTTGTTCTCCAACGCACAACTTCCTCTAAAACATTCAACAATCGAATCAGGCTACACACCTAATCCTGACCAACCCCGAAAAGAGTGTAGCATTCTTAACAAAAATTACATAATTCCTCTCCAACTGGCCGCTTCGAACGGAAGAAGCCAAGATAAAAACCTTTCTAGTTTGAAGAACGTTGGCTTTAATCCAAAACCGTTCCGTTATGAGAGAAAAGGTTCCTCGTACCATTAAAACAAATGGTCCGTGTAGTACATTACCAAAATGAAACAAGGTCTGTGCAGAGCCTTTTATGGCCCACTGGAGACCAATTCGAAATACTGCAAAGAAGAAGAAGAAGAAGAAGAAGAAGAAGGAGGAGGAGGAGAAGGAGGAGGAGGAGGGAGGGGGAGAACAATGAAGAAGAACGTGTGTTATTGAGAAAAGATAATAAAAAAAGGTTTCACAATTTGGCTGAACACAATAAATGAAAAATATCCATTAACAGCATGCGTATGCCTCATTTGTTTGCATTTCGTTGTTATTTAAATGTTTTCTGCACATCTACATAATTGTTTTTATTTTTGCTCCGTTATTTGCCTAAAAGTGTCCTTGTAATAATAATAATAATAATAATAATAATAATAATAATAATAATAATGATAATAATAATAATAATAATAATAATAATATAACAATCATAATGATATTAACAATAATAATAATAATAATAATATAAAATTATTAATGATGATGATGATGATGGCGATGATGATAATGATATTAACCAACACAACAACACTAAAAAATAATAATAATAACAATAACAGAAATAATAATAATAATAATAATAATAATAATATAACAATCATAATGATATTAACAATAATAATAATATAACATTACTAATGATGATGATGACGATGATGATGATGACGATGATGATAATGATATTAACCAACACAACAACACTAAAAAATAATAATAATAACAATAACAGAAATAATAATAATAATAATAATAATAATAATAATAATAATAATAATAATAATAATAATAATAATAATAATAATAATAATTCTGATTTCGGTTATCAACGTCTCTCTGGAAAGGGATAGGATTCATTTCCAGAGGATTTCCCTTAATCCCGGCTTCAAACCAGGAGTTTAAAAGATCAAGAGTTTTCCTAAGGATGTTGGTAGTACCTACAATTGCAGAGGTCTGAAGGCCGCCTAAAACATCGAGGATTTGTAGTTTTTTCAATTGTCCTTCTAGACGACGATACTACTCCTAGTGTACCAACTACGACCGTGATTATTTGTGTTTTAACTCCGTGTATACGTCTTATTTCCAAGACCAATGAAGCATAATTGCTCCACTTCTCTGGAAAAAGAAACGAAAAATAAACCACATAATAAGCGAATGCAACAAACTAGCCCCAAAAGAATATAAAAATAGATACGATCAAGTGAGGAAGGTAGTACACTGGGAAGTATGCAAACAACTGTCTGGAATACCCAAACAAATGGTAGCAGTAGGGGAGCAGTAGTTGAAAACGGAAGTCACAAAATCCTATGAGATATGGACATATAAACAGATAAACTAATCCAAGGATAAAGACTGGATGTGATAATAGTTTACAAGAAGGAAAAGTCCTGTCAGATTGTATATTTCGCCGTTCCAGCAGTCCACAGAGAGAATATCAAGGAGACAGAGAAGCGGGGCAAATACACGGAACTGGCCAGGCAGCTGAAGGGGATATGGAAAATGAAGAAAGTCAAGATATCACCATTAATAGTAAGAGCACTAGGAACATTCCTAAAAAAAACTTTGAAAAAAGAATGAGAGAGATTGGAATCAGAGGGATGGTTAAAAAGATACAATTTATAACACTAATGAAAACGGCTGAAATATTAAGGAAAACTCTTGAATGTAGAGGTTAATACATATGAGCTACTGGACATATAGAAACTGCTACAAAAGTGAAACGCAAAGAAACACGGCATAGAATAAGATAATCAACAGGACTGCTTTCCTGAAGATTACAACATGGCTGTCTTCAAGTCTAATGTCGACAAATACTTGTCGCACCATCCTATTTAATATTTTGTATATTTTGTCTATCGTTTTAAGTTTTTTTTTTTTTTTAAATAAAAATAAAATGATTTGTATTATTTGGATTTATCGGACTATTGTTCTCATCTTGAGTGTCATTTGCATAACGTTTTAGTCGATATAACCTCCGACCTTCCTCAGGTGTATCTTGTCAAACAATTAGAACCAACCACAACAAAGCAAAGATTGACAAGGCACAAGAAAACACCAAATGCAGACACAAACAAATAAAAAATTAAATTAAAAATAGGTTTAAGTCTCCCAAAATTCATACTAGAACTGTCCACTAGGACACATGGCGCAGTGGTTTGAGTACTTAGAAAAATCAACAGTAAAAGTGATATTCTCTTGAAGGCTGAAGATTCAATTCGAAAAATACAATCAAAAATTACTTAGAACTTCTATCCAGTCATGGCTGACAGGACAAGAGCATGCTACCCCCCCATGAAGTAAATAAACGATTCTGTTCGAAATTCTGTAAAAATTCCTGAGTTCGACAGAAACATTCCAGAGTTCGACAAGATATACCTGAAGAAGGTCAGAGGTTACATCGACTGAAACGTTGTGAAAATAAAACTGAAGATGAGAATAGTAGTCAGAAGAACCCAAATGATACCAATAATTCATCCTCATCTCAGAAATTCAGAAACGAAATAAAATGCTTTATTTGAAGAAACTACTCACAAGCAGTAGTGCTTATAAGAAGGACGAATTGGAGAGGACAGTGAGTTGATTTTTTGACTGGAGAGAGAGAAAGAGTTGGTGTTGTGACTTCAGCTAAGGGGAGTTGGTATGAATTGCGGAATTGATGACAAGGAGTTCTGAATTTTTTTTTTTTTTTTTGTATAACAGTTTTCAATCTTGTGGTAGTACAGCTTCATCATCAAACTAGCAATCATCTAACCCCTTATCCTCAAATGGTGTTTGGCATTGGTTAGTGGTAGTATTAGAATTTTTTTAAATAGCAAAACAAAACCATGATTGTATGCGTGCCAGAAAGAAGGTGTCCTATTTGTAATTGAAATTAGATAATAGAACCGTGTAATTAGTTTGTCAGATGACATCAGATATGACAGATAAATTAGATTATCTTGGAAAAAAAGACAAACGAAAATCATGAAATTAAACATAACGATCGAAATCTATATATAAATATATCTCTGTGTTTGTGTGTGTGTGTGTTTGTGTTTGTGTGTTACAGCGCATTCGTTTCCAATAGTTGATCTCCTAGCAAAACCAATGATACGAGAGTCGTTCCAAAAGTCAAGCCTTTTTTTTATTTAACTCAAAAAGTTGAAGAGCTATGAAGACGGGTATGGTACAATTAGAACGAGCGACTTTTTGTGCTCCAGAATTTATTTTTCTACATAGTCATCACCATTCTCAATGCACTTTTGCTGGCGGTGAACGATGGTTATGTATGGGCGTCCAGAGCATACTTGGTCATACAAGGGTCGTCTCAAAAGTAAAACCTCCTAATATTTTTTAACTGAAAAAGTTGAAGAACTATGAAAGCGAAAGTAGTACCATTAACACGAGCGACCTTTTGTGTTCCAAAATTTATTTTTTACATAGTCACTATCATTCTCAATGCAATTTTACCAGCAATGAACAATAACTGTGCATAGGGTCGTTCCAAAAGTAAAGCCTCCTATTTTTTAATTCAAAAAGTTGAACAGCTACGAAGACAGGAGTGGTACCATTAAAATGGCATCAGATATGAAAGACAAATTAGATTAATGTTGAAGAGAAGAAAAGACAAACGAAAATCATGAAACTAAACATAACGGTCGAAATCTATATATAAATATATCTCGATGTTTGTGTGTGGGTGTTGAAGGTTCAACTTTCAGTGTGGGCAGCCGAAAAATAGAAATGCGAATTACTAAAGACCTCTATCAAGTCATAAATTACGGAACAAGAGCATGCTATCCCGGCAAGTAAACAAAGGATTACGTTCGAGATTCCGTCCAAATTCCTGAGTTTGGTAGAAACATTCCCGAGTTCGGCAAGATACACCTGAAGAAGGTCGGTGGTTACATCGATTAAAACGTTGTGAAAATGACACTCAAGATGAGAACAGCAGTCCGAAGAATCTAAATAATACAGATATCCCATCCTCATCTAAAAAATGCAGAAACGATGTGGGTCATAAACTAAATAAGTATCTTATACACGTTTAAAATAGATGACAAATTCAAAAAAATTATGAGCATTTTTTTAGCTAAAAATGCTGTAGTGCTAGAAAACTAGCAATTTTTTCTCATTTCTACTTCTATTTTTTAAAGTGAGGCGGTCGTATATGATCGCATGCGTGCAAAGGGAATATATCCGATTCAAAATTCAAATTGGATGATGCAGCACAGTAATTATTTTGTCAAACCTCCATCAGATATCGAAGATTAATTACATTAATCTTAAAATAAAAGAAAAAAGTTTAAAAAAAAAAGGAAATCAGAAGTAATATGTTTTTTACATGCATCCATGTTTTCAGAGGAAATGCTTCCTTCTGGACGGTCCCAATGTCGGTCCGTCTGTCATACTCATCATTAGAAATACAACCTGTTAACTTCGGATGAGTGTTTCATGCTAAATTAATGGTTACATTAATGGTTAAATTAATGGCTAAATTAATGGTTAAATTAATGGTTAAATTAATGATTAAATTAATGGTTAAATATGCTTACATTCGTGCTCATTTTTCGCGATCCACCCCCCCCCCCCCGCGAAAAACGTGCAGCACTACCACAAGGCGGTTTTAACCGGCTTCCACTGAAGGAGGAAGTTTCATGGGAGTATGAAATTCACAAGCGGTCCCCAGTCGCATGTATATCCCCTTTAGGGGAGATGACGACGCTAGGTTTTTTTACAGCTCTTGCAGGGTGGTATCGACGTCCTCCCTCGCCTGGTATTCGCAAATTGGTCACCCATCTGGGACTCACAATACTCAACGTTGCTTACCTTCAGTGATCTAGCAAGAACCGGTGTGTCAACGTGATTATCATTTTTGCATGAAATACCAATCCCTATTAATTTCTATTAATCCCTGACTGTGCATCGGACGGATGCCATAATCCTTAGTTCGCTGCACCTCATCATAGCAAAGATTCGTGCAAAATTTCAGCAAGTTCGACCAAGTAGGTTCTGAAAATCAAAAAACTTCTACAGTAAATTTGATATAGTGGTAATTAATTTGTATGAATCCATAACCGTGCATCGAACAGATACCATAAGTTTCGATTTATCATTCAGGAGGTACATAAAAAATTTCAGCCAGATCAGTCCAGTAGTTTCCGAGAAAGAAGTTAAACGAACAGACAGACAAACTAAGAGAAATATATTGTAGATTTTCAGTGCTAATTTTAAACTAAGGAATATTTCGACATGATTTCGTGAGATTAAAATATGTAAACGAAAAAATCACTATAGAGAAACAAATGTTGACCATATCAGTTTTAAACTCATAGATAATAGATTTTTTGCAGTACACGTGTAAATTGATTGGACGCATCTTAATAATATCCGTTCCTGTTTGTTCTTGAAACGAATTCGGCAGTTCGTATTTCCGTTGATTTATTTCAGTTTTTTATTTTTATTTTTTATCTTTATTTTTTACTTTTTTATCTTTATTTTTACTTATATTTTATTTTATTTTTATTTTTATTATTATTACTATTATTATAATTATCGTTATTATTGTCGTTCTCATTATTAGAATTACCCTATTATTATTGATATTATTACCACTTTTATAAGTAGTAAATGTCCCCTTACTCTTCAACCTTATCAACTATATATATCATTAAACCTTTTGCATCAAGTTAAACGCACTCATAGACATTGCCATCCTATCCTCCGACCGCCCCCTTATAATCATACTCCCTATATCATAACAGAAGAAACTTTAAAATATTGCCGAATATTATCTAATCAATATTATAACCTTGCATTACCCCCCCCCCCCAATTTATAAGCGACTTTATATCCGCCATTTGCCGTTTAGATTGCACCTGTAAAAAATACCACTACATAGATAATAGACACCCCACAAACCGTTAAAATTTTACCACGCAGCAACAATAAACCCCCAATTTTACCCTAAAACATATACCACTTAAACTCAACACTATGTTAAAGACCATATACAATCTTATATATCATACTATATATAACAAGCTTCTCCTTTATTTATTTAGAATTCAATAAAGCTTCCCTCAACATTCTATAATTCCTCTTATTGTTTTTCTTGTTCGTCCCTAATGAACCCTACGCTAGACGCCGCATCTTCCCCATGCTACCTAGCACCTTCTCTACTCTTTTGATGAGAAGCATTAGGCTTCGAAATACCCTGGCATAAAGAGTCCCTTCTATGCCCCAAATTTTGCTTGTATTCCATTATTTCATAAATGATCCATTCTATATCTACCAATATATAGTTTTGTGACTTCATTTCATACTCCTGGTGTTCTATTGTATAAGTTCCAATAATAATTGTTGAGGTTGGCATTATCCAGATAAGTCTCCTCTTGTGGAATTGAACTCTCTCTCTCTCTCTCTCTCTCTCTCTCTCTCTCTCTCTCTCTCTCTCTCTCTTCTTCTTCTTCTTCTTCTTCTTCTTCTTCTTACGCATTAATGCACAAGCGGCAAAGTTTTAAACAATCCTTTCGTCACTTTTTACCCGATTTCTTTTTGTTTACTTTTATTTAAAAATTTTCTGGGAGTTACCGCAACTGTGCTATCATCTGTAGTGAGCTACGGAAGAAAAGAAGGGAATGGTGGTAAGAAATGGACGAAAGAAAATAAAGGAAAGAGAAAATAAGGGAAAGAGAAAATAAGGGAAAGAGAAAATAAGGGGACGCAAGAACACAGAGAATTTGCAGCGTCCTCCGCGGCTTTCCTGGTAGTATTTTGGACGACGATAGCGTCTTTTTAGTAGTGCCAAGAACCAAACCAACATTTAAAATAAATTGATATAAAACGAAGGCTATATGGGGACGTGCATGCGGATAAAATGGAAATAAATGAAACGTGAAAGAATAGAAGGGGCAGCAATTAACAAGTGTTAGCTGAAAACATGAATTGAGTTTTGTAAGTTCAAAAATGGCGGGGGAGAGGGATTTTCGCAGCAAAACATTTTTATACAAGAGACAAGAATATCAAATTTATTTTAAATCCTGAAAATGTACATTTATGCAAATGTGTGTTTGGTGGAGAAATTTGGGTTAGTAGCCAAAAGTGAAAATTTTCTGTGAGGAATTTTCACACATAGGTTTTGCCCTTGGCAGAATGAAAGACAACCAATCAGGAATTACAACAGGCTCACCTTTAACGTAAATTTTATTAAAGTAAAAAGATCCAAGTTGCAAAAGATGCGTCATCTTCAGCTGTCTGCTGTAATAGCCTGCAACATCCTCAAAGGGGTAATAGTTCATCTTCAATAAAAGTTGGGTTCAAAATCTGCCGACGAAGAACACTGCACAGGTTGAAGAGTTGAGTGATATCATCCAAGATGGTTACTGCATGTCGGGTAGCCCTGAAGAGTTCACTGTAGATAACTGTCCAAATGGTAGACAAATGATAGGTTTGACTGTAGACCTTAATTTCATCTCTGACAGACATAATATTGTAATGAAGAAAGTTAATTGATTCACAGAGCACAACAGCGTGCAATAATATAATTATTCACCCAACATAAGGGCATTAGCGTTTGTAAATGATTATAACATTTTGCCCAATATTAGGGCATCAAAACGTCTCAATGAGACCAAGTAATTTTGAGGCTACAAACCTCAAGTGAGAATTCGTTACATTCTTTTCAACCCGTGTCTGTCTCGAATCTGATGGTAAATTTGGCGCCAAGCACATCTTCGGCAATTAGTAAATAACAAGCAATCTGAATGGTTCAAGCAAAATCGTGGGCGGACAAACCGACCAAGAAGGAGCCTGCTTATTTCTGTAGAATTTATTAAAGTTCATAGTGTAAATAATATACATATGTAAGGATTATACGTATGAGAGTATTTGGCAGCATGGCAGTGTGTATGTATGGTGGTTTACCTTGTGGTTAGTGCGTGTACATCTGTGAGTAGCAATCGGTTTCTGTTCGCCTGACTCTTGTTAGTGTATAAAAACGTGTACGCGAGATGAAGAAGGCTTGCATGTGAGTCATTGAAAATTTCTTTCTGCCTTGCCTCTTCCGGCCAAAAGCATAGAGATGGGGGGGTCTATGTTCTTGAGGTCCTATTCGAAGTGCAGTTGGCAGGTGTCATCTAGGGAAAATCTCATTTGGCCACTGTTCTCATAAGAGGTTATAAGTTCGCGTTGACTCATTACTTTCATATAGACTTGTTACTTTTGAGATTTGAAACGATTTTCATTGGTTGGAAATATTCTGAGTTAAAATGTTCCTGTGAAAACTAACTTGCCTTGGAAAGTGACAAAGAAAGTGATTCCGAACGAATGGGAGAAAGCAAGAGAGTAGGCTATGAGCGCCAAAAAAATGTTTAGTGCCCGTTGGAATCGCTTCGCGATTCAAACGGGCACAGAATAAAGAATCAAGGTAGAAAGGAAGGAAGTGAGGAAAAGAAATGTTGTATATTTCTTCTGTGCTTAAAGGAGTGGTGGTAAACATTCTTGTATGTCTTATTACTTATTTGGGGAAAATAAGTAGAATTAGTGAAAGCGGATACGACACGTGGTTGTCAGAAATTGATATTGTGAATGCACTTGTTATCCCGATTTTAGTTCAGGCCAATTATACTGTCGCTGGGATGCCTATGTATATGTGCACACCTCAGGCAGCCAGCTTAAACTTTTATCGACAGTTTGGGGCATGGTATATTTTAGACACAGGTTTATTGATCATTAACAAAGATAAAACTGAAATAAAAAAGGAAACATTGTTTCAAAAACACGTAAATAGAAAATAAAGACAAGTAGAGACAAGGAATTTACTAAAATGTAAAGAAAGTCGTAGGCTTAATAAAATGACAGAATAAAAAACATTTGGAGCATACAAATAAATCGAGAAAAGAAAATAATACAAATCATGCTTCTAGCTCAGCGAGGAAAAAATATAGGCTATCACGTGAGGAAAAAGTAAACAAATAATATATATATATATATATATATATATATATATATATATATATATATATATATATATATAGTAGAAATGGTAATTAATAAAAACTGAAGAAAGTGCTCAATACTGTTGTAGAGCAAATATGCGTTTTATTTTTTATTACCGTATCTTTCTGTTAAGTTACATTATTGTTTCAGCTACCCGGCCGTTTTTTTTTTTTATTTTTGGCCGTCTGTAGCTTCCTCAGACTTTTACAGAAATGTTCGTTATGATGGGATGAAAGAGTGAATAATGTCAGGGGAGGGGTGCGAGAAGAGCGGAAAAAAGAGGAAGGGAACAAGGGGGGAAGATGGGAGGGGGTGCTTGGTATGTCGGTAATGTTTTAGTTTTGGAGTTTAAGGACCTTGTGGGGAAGGGTCTGAGAAGTTCATTTCTGGTGTGGCTGAGGGCATAGGGATACATGAAGGGGGAGGGGGAATGTGTGGAGGTAGGAGGAGAGGGATTACTTTAAAATTCGAGTCTTAATGTTAAAGTTTTTGGCGTCTCGTTGGTGAGATGATTTCTTGATAAGTATGTCTTCACCTGTTACGTTTTCAGGTTCGGATATATATATATATATATATATATATATATAAAAGTGAACGTGTTTGTATGTCTGTGTGTGTGTCTGTCTGTCTGTGTACATTTCACTACGCAATAACTATGTTAATTTTTAGTCTACAGATTCAAAATTTGATATTGGCTGTTAAGGGGTCAAATTTCAACGATTTGACCTTTAAGAACTCCACCAAACTCCTCCGACAATTTGGGGTCTAAACTCTTGAAATTTTAGATATACATTCCTTGGACATGGATCTAACTTAATAACTTGATTTGAGCCAAAAATAATAAATGTTAAGGAGTCATAAGAGAGGTCAAATTAAAAAAATGACCGTTTTGTTGTGTGTGTGTGTGTGTGTTTTTTTTTTGTTTTGTTTTTTTTTGCTCAGCATACACCTCAAAACACCCAGGCAACGCCGGGCACCCATGCTAGTATATATATATATATATATATATATATATATATATATATATTAGTGTTGAGGCAATTAATAGAAATCGGAATCGGGAATCTAAATCAGGAATCGGAAGATTTGGGGGTATCGGAATCGGTATCGGAAAAATTGATGCCTATTTTCCGATGCCAAAACGAGTCTTTTAGTTGTCTTTTTTATTTTGTTTTGTTTAAAGCAAAATCTAGCATTGCTGGTAATAATGATAAAATAATCAATATTTATGGATTTTAAATTACCAATAAAGCTAAAATCAATAGATTATCATCCACAAATGTATGTTTACGTTTAGTAAAATATCTGCATATTTAACATGGGTTTTTACGAAAATCGGGGGAAAATAACAATTTTATAGTTAAATAATTTAAATAATTAGAGATTTATAAAGAATTGGAATCGGAATCGGTAATTGTATCTGAATCGGGAAAAATATTGGAATCGTCCCAGCATTAATATATATATATATATATATATATATATATATATATATATATATATATATATATATATATATATATATATATATATATTGTTACATGTGCGATAACAGGGGTGGTAAGGCAATTTATAACGTAGGGGTATGAATAGAAATAGGGAATTTATGGGAAAGCAACATCCCAGTATCTTATCGCACATGTGACACAGATAAAAATAAAGGCATGAGACACGGGAGAAAAACGCGAGAAGAAACGGTAAGTGGTAATATTTTCGAAATTAAATTTTATTATAAAACAATGAACTAAGTATAGTAAGGAAGGAATAATGCAATTAAGTGAAAATGAAAAAAAGAACAAATTATACAGATGGGGAGGGGTATCTTTGTCTACTATTCGAAGATGCCAACGAGAAATATATCAAAACAAAAAAAATGTATCTTCAGTACAAACAAATGATAGCAAAATGAATTCAATGTCCTAATATACGAGAGAGGGAAATATTCACGGAGATGATTTACTAAGTTTATTCTTTTTTTTTTTAATCTTTTCTTTCCTTTTGTTCCAAGCAGTTGGTCAAAATGTCTTATATATCCGTCCCTCCGGATTAAGATACACGTTTGTAAAGTTCGCCATTTACCGCCGTCGAAGTAACGTCCTTTCACCGTTGGCATTGAGTTTCTCCCAGGTGTTAGCTACTTTCGCTGGGAATGAGGGGGGGTCGATACCTCCCATCTCGACGACATCGCTGCCTAGTGCCTCTGTCGTTGGATTGGGAATTTCGCACATCCGCCTGGCACTATGGCCACGCGACGGCTGTTGTACCAAAAGGCCTCTTTTCTTTTCTTTTTTTCTTTGTCTCTCTCTCTTTCTCTCTTTCTCTCTCTCTCTCTCTCTCTCTCTCTCTCTCTTCCTCTTCTCAGTATCTTTCTTAGTCCTTTCTTTTCTTTATTTGTCGCTTAGTAACTGGTATGGGTCACGGAGCGGTAACTAGCCACCCGTTAGCCTGTGTACCAGACGCCTCTCCCATTTCTCTCCTTCTTTTCAATACTCACTGTCTCTTTCTCTCTCTTTTTTTTCTATACTCTCCTTCTCTCTCTCTCTCTCTCTCTCTCTCTCTCTCTCTCTCTCTCTCTCTCTCTCTCTCTCTCTCTCTCTCTTTTGAAACTGCGTTCATTTGCCTCGGTGATAAGATAAAATAATAAAAAAACGATACATTTCTCGTTGGCCCGAAATTAAATATTTCGATTTTTAATTACTTACGTAATCCCAGTCATGGATTACGTCACATTTCCCCACCAGAAAAATGAAAAAGCGTGGTATGACGCGGTTTTTCATAAAATTTAGGGCAAGTGGCACAGGCAATTATCACAATCCTCGTGGTTTTCACTGCCTTGCAAAACGCTAACTTGAGTGGGAGTGCCTCCAAGTATTTATCTGACGGATGGCCTTTATACCAATTTTTATGTCGACGTAAATTATCTCGCTTAACTTTATTCTTATAACTGTCACCGTCTTCATCATTTTCGTCGCTTGGTGTATTACGTACATAGTTCCTATTTACAATGTCTCCCCACAGGACAGAGTTAGACACCAGGGTCGTTTTTTAATGTGGAGAAAAGGAACAAAAATAAAAATTGTCTCAGTCGTGAACGATTTCTCTTCCACTGACAGAGAACAACAAATTAAAGTGCAGCATCTGAAGAACAGATGGTATTTATTTGCTCCCCCACCGAGCAAATTAGGCACAAGGCCGATTTTTAATGTGAGGACTGAAGGGGAAATGGGGAACAACTCCCCGGGGAGTAGGGGAGCTGGATAGTGACAATTGGTATGAAGGGTTACCCCTACATTGACCAAGGTCTTATATGTGGGGTCGCCCCCACATATGGTCTTTGCTTGCAGTATCTGCCGGAACAGATGGTATTTATTTGCTCTCCCACTGAGCAAATTAGGCACAAGGCCGTGTTTAATGTGAGGTAAAAACCAGCTCCCCTAAAAGTAGGCAAAAAGGGGGCACTCTGGTTACCAAAAATAATAATTGTCCCAGTATAGAGGGTTTCCCCTCCATTGACTGGTACAAATTATCTTAAGTGCAGTATCTGCCGGAACAGATGGTATTTATTTGCTCCCCCACCGAGCAAATTAGGCACAAGGCCGATTTTTAATGTGAGGAGTGAAGGGAGGGGGAAGGGAAAAAGGGGACCAGCTCCCGAGAGGTGGGAAATGGGAGCTGGTTAATGGTCAGGCATGTGGGGTTGCCCCCACATCTGGTCTTTGCTAGTCATAGCTAGCCATAGCTTGCTGTATCTGCCGGAACAGATACTACACTTTGATCTTGTCCCGAGTTTCCGTCATTATTCTCTTTCCTGTCGTCCTTACTATCGTCATATATTACATCTTCGTTTCTCATCTGGTCTTACTGATTATCACCGTCTTTGTTAGACTCATCATCGTCGTAATCATTATTACTGTCTCCATCGTTGTCGTCACTATGGGTCGGCTTATTCTCGTTGTGGTCGTCAATGCTTTCCACACTTAACTCGTCATTCTCACTATCGTCGTTCTCTTTCGAGTTATTAATTGAAATTTCCTCCGCTGCTATGAATATTTCCCCGCATATTCTATCTCCGTCACATGGTTCATTCTCGCAAGTAATATTACCGTCGTCTTCATTGTTCGGTTTGTTTTCATCACCATCATCGTCGTAATCATCATTACTGTCGCCTTCACCGTCAACATTATCGTCGTTCACGTGGACTTCACTAACCTTCTTTCCAACACAGGAAAGTTTAGTCTCACTGGATTCCTTGATGAATTTCTCCCCCTCAGATATTCTTTTACTACCGCCGTCGTAATAATCAGTATCATCTAGCTTATAACTGTCGTCCTCCTTGTATTTTGATGTATTATCGTGGTCCTTATCACCTTTATCGTCTAATTTCTCCTTACTGTCGTTTTTAGCTTTTTCTTTCAATTTATTCTCACTAATATCACCGTCTCTGTAGTTTAGTTTATTTATTCCATCCTCGCTATTGCTTCATTTATTCAAACTACTGTCATTCTTCATTTCGGTAACTATGCCTGGATAAACTTCCATATCCATTTCACTCATCTTTGCATCTACCTTAAGCTCGGTATTACATTCGTGGGATTCCTGACTTTTAGATGACGTTAAAATAGTACTCGTTGTCCTTAATTCAACTGGGTTGTGAGAAACTAATTGGAGTGGAAAGTTTGTAGAGCTATTTGCAAACATGGCTACTGTACAAATATGTTCGTCTATTAACGCCTTCGCTTCTTCCGTACTAGTCGCTTGACTGGTTTTTATATTAGTTTTCTCTGTCTCTACGCGAATCTTCTCTTCAGCTGTCGGTACTAATTCTAACGTGGCTTTATCGAATACTTTATTTTCCACTAAGTATATTGTTACTATTCTTTCCAATTGCGTCTTCCACATACTGGGTGCGACAGCTAAGTTATAACGTTTTCCTATGACTATAATATCGTCCTTTTTCAAGCTACGTAGTCCTTCGAATGTGAGAGATTCTATGAAGCTGTCATAACGTTCTTATTTCGGCTTTTAAGATACTCCTCCACTATGGGAATTAATTGTGCTCTACGAAGAGCGGGTGTAACACTTAGTCCATAATGTCTTCCTATTGTCACGATATCATCCTTGGGTAATTTTTGAAGGCATTCGCACGAAGGCGACTTTTAAAATACTTCTACACTAGTCATTTGTCTATCTCCTAATCCTACCAACTTCGTTATTTCTCGCTTGTGTTCGTCTGTCCCGCGTGTCTCACCTACAGCAGATTATATGGCTCGTAGCCCCCAGTGGTTTAACTCGCAACTAGATTCAAATTTCCCGGACGAGAGCACCATTTGTTGCAATATATATATATAAATATATATATATATATATATATAGTAAAACTGGTAATTAGTAAAAACCTGAAGAGAGTGCTCAATACTATTGCAGAGCAAATATGTGTTTTATTTTTATTACCGTTTTATCTGTTTGGTTACATATGCTTCGGATGTTGGACCATGTTTACGATCCAACAGCCTCGTCAGACCTTACAGAAATTTCGAAGGTCGAAAGATTCCCATACGATGTATTCACACAGTATCGTTTCTTGCTTTGAACGCTTGGAAAAATCACGTGACGTTTACGTTCCTTAGCTTTATTGCAAATCAATGCCTGTCAACCAATCAGTGCATGTCATTTCTTTAAAAACGAACGCTGAAATATCTTTTCTACTTTCCTTCTTTGGAAAATAGTGCTCTCCTATGTTGGATATTTTATTTTATTTGCATTTTTTTCTATGAGAAAAAAACGAAAAATGGTAAAAAATGGTAAAAAAAAACAACAAAAAAACAAGCAAACAAACAAATACATCAATAAATATTACCAAAGGCAAGATAAGTTACTCTTCTAGCCACCTGGATAATTTTGTGTGTTTTAACTTATTTTAAAACGTTTATTGTTTGAAACGCAAATAGTGCCGAGTGCCCAAGTTAAAACGACAAAAAAGATGGCAGACATGAGACTGTCATAACTCACCCAATAAATATCACGGTGATATTCATTTGGTGGATTACTATTAGTATTTTGATTAATTTTCGAGTTTTGAACGATTCTCGCGACATCAAAGATGACACCCTCATGTCCGCCATCTTTTACGATTTAACTTAACCGCTCAGGACTACATTCGTTTTAAACAAAATAAACACTTTAAAACGAGTTAGGACACAAAATAATTATCCAGATGGAAAGAAGAATAGCTTGTCTTGCCTTTGGTAATTTTTTGTTATATAGTTGTGTTTGTTTATTTCGGGGGGGGGTACCAATTTTTCGTTTTGCTGTCAATAATAAATCATGCACAATTTTCGATTTGTATTACAGAAAACACAAGCCACCCTAACTAATTTAGATTCTTGGTACAAATACAGAATAAGCATCTAAGAATTTAATGCAGATTCCAAATTTCGACCACAGGACCTAAACTTTACCATGATATCCAGACGGTAAATTTGACCGACGAAAAGTGGTATTAAAAATGAAACAATTTTTTAAAAAATCAGTTCTGTACATTAAAAATTACACCATTTTTTTTAAATCAATTCTGTACAGACACTTAAAATGAAGGTTACATAATTCGGTGCTTCTTTGTCATAAAAATGAAAATCAATAGGCGACAAATAGAATTTCCTGTAAAAACTAATGGCATCGACTCAATTTTTATGTCAATTTCAACTAAAAGCAATGTTATCTACTTATGTCATGTCGCAATTAATCAAACACTACTGCATTATTACATAAAACAAATATTTTCATGGTTTAACAAAAGAACGATTCCGCCATATTTCTCTGTGGTATGTGACGTAAACACAACGGAAATAACTCATAGTTTGGAATTTATTTCTTCTCCTGCTACCATTCGAAATATTCTGTTCCTAGTCAAGACAAAACAAGCAAATTTCCTCGAAAAATATTTTTATTAATAATTAATTTTCTATTTAATCGGTTTTCGTATATTCTTTTGTACTGGTGCACATTGATCCGTGCTGAAATAATAACGTTATTATTTAAAAAGCCATTCTTAACATGGGGAAGGTGTTTTGTACCTATTCTTTACTTTAACCTTACAATTGAATAAAAAAAAACATATAAAACTTTAATTAAACTTGGAAATAGGATTTTAAAAAAGTAGCGCGGATCAGTAAGTGTATGACGTAATCCCTCATTGGGGAGCTTTAGATCCCCCCTCAGAGACCCGAGGAGGGCCGAATGGCTATGCTAAGATAGTTTTTTACCGATCCCGGGTAACGGCAGGTGCCTCGGGAATTTAGGGTGGATGAATATAGATATATTTTAATTCATTGTCAAAATAGATATATTTGCTTTTTGGTTGGAAAAACCTGAGATATTTTGTTATTTGGAAAAACTCAACAACAGGAAATGTGAAGATGTTAGAAGAACATATTGTACTGGCTGAGTGATGGGTGATAACTTCAAGGTTATGGGATTTTGATTTTGAATTGGATCTCAGATCGCGGTTTAATCACACACCCGCAGTTGGGGTTTAGCGTGATTTGATTGGATAGGGAGACTTCCACCCCACCCACATCGGGTCGATACGCTCGAAAATTATTGTTGATTTCGGGGAGAACAGATCGTTTAGAAACCGCCGTTCCCTGAAGACGGAACTCCTCTACATCATCATCTCCACCCGGCTGACGTTGTCTGTGAAGAGATTTGAGACTTTGAAAAAACTTACTAAGAACTGAATGATATTTTAAAAAACATTTGTATATAAGTTTGTGAAATCAATTCTGTAGAATAGAGTTTTACCTGTTTGTTTTTCTTCCTGCCTGCGACTTCGATATTCGCTTTCATCATACAGGAGTCAATGTAACAACCATCAGAGAAGGACCAGACGACACGAGCCGAGAATGCCAGATAAACAGGGGTCATAGACGAACTTCAACGAGGTGGGGTTACAAGTGTACTAGTACCTATTTTATATTATAACAATTCCAACATAACAATTAGTAGATACAATTGGTTTTAATTATAATTCTGTTATAGGCCTGTTAAAGGGTTTCAAAGAAAAACAGAACGCCAAAATAAAGTAACCACATGTATTGCAAAGCATACAATAGTTGGGTTGTTCGTCGTAGCCGACGAACGACCTAGGTTGGTCCATCGGATATCGTCTGGTTATTTATTTGTTTCCCACGAAACAAAATGTGACACAAGGTCGATTTAATGTGGGAGGTAACTAGCTCCCCTCAAAAGGGGCATTTTGCATAAATAAAATTGCCTTAGTATAAAAGAGTTTCCCCCTCCATTGACTAAGGACAATTAATTTGAGTGCAGCATCTGTGCAGACACAACACTTCAGTGACCAGCCCAGTACAAGTACCGGGTATCGTCTGACCCTTACTGATTAGTCTTCCGGTATTTATTGAGATTGGAATAGTCTATTAGTAGGTAACATAGGTTATTTTCGTCACAACCCCCACCCCTCCAAAGCTGATAACTCCGGACGGTGTATATGTATTTTTCCTCCTTAGGTAGACCAAAACGGCTCGGTAGATTGAGAGATTCATTATTCAGAGCGAATTTTATTTTTCTTTTGACCTGCAATACACACGTTTAATTGCCATATTCTCATGTATTAATAAAGAGAATTTAATAAAACAATTGATTACTTGTGGGGGTAAGATTCCGCTATGAGTAATTAAGAGTCAATAAACCTCACCCAGGACCCCACTTGTAATAATCCATCAGAGAAGGGTCGATATTATCCTAGGGATTTCCACTAGTGTTATTAACCTGATGATAACCTTTGAAAAAAATAAAATTTTAAATTAAAAAAAAAAAAAAAAACGTCGGGTGAAACCGTCCGGCAATTCTTCCACATTGTGAAAAAACAGTTTGAGTGCAGTTATTTTGCTGCACGTAATATATTTGAGTGGCGTTGACTCTCGGTAAATAATGTTCTAATACTGGGAAAAATAGAGTTGCGACTGATACTTGTTGCGGTGTAGCTGACGTTTTCGTATCCAGTACAAGATCGCCTGCAGTCGCATGGATATTTACGACTGGATCGGTTGGGGAGGGTGTCATCACTTTAGGATTAGCGATAGAGTGCCCTGCCTGATTTTGGTTTCTTGGTTTGCGGTCACCACTTATCAAGGTTCCACAGGCAAAGACAGAATCTTTATTCATGGAATCTACGTTTTGACTTAGGCACAATCACAGAGTGGGGAAAATTATTGACAGTGATTTCAGTTAGGCAGGTGTTTTTCATGAAAGACTGGCGAGGGGGGGGCAGAGATTAAGTCTCAGACAAGCACTTGCCATGGAAATAACGATAAAACAAAGACAAGCTCGCAACGTCCCTTCTGTGGGAAAGAGGTTGCAGGGAAGAGAAAAGGGCACTCCCCACTAAGCTACGAAGTCTATTTTGTACTCTGGATAAGGCAGGATAAGCTAGAACAAGAAAAGTTTAATTTTAATTTGTTTTTTCAGGGCATGGGCGTCTGTTGTACTTTTTATTTTCGTTTTGCAAATTGTTGCTTGGCTGCATGATTTAAATTTATGAATCCAATCCTAGTAGGTTTAGTAGCATTCCTTAATGCATAAGCTTTTAATTTTTTTCGTTTTTCCCAATAATATGACATTCGCTAAAAATTCACCTTCAAAGTTAATTTGAGTACCGTTAACGGACTTGGCTGTTTTGTGTGTTTTCAGTATTGTGGGTTTATTCAATTTCTTCCAGGTATTTAGCTTTACTATCGAGCGGTCTGAACTCGAATCGAATTGATTTTTTATTTCTTTATTATGAATATTTATAGACACATATTTTTGCAAACTTTTTTCGTTATTTTTAGGCTCCGCTAAACACACTCGGCTTTGCATTTAATTTTATTTCTGCAATTACCTTTCTTTGCGCCCGATTTTTTCATTTTTTTTTTCATATTAAACATTTTCTTGATAAATAACCTAATGTAAATAACCACATTGATTACACGGAGACGGGATTTTACTTTCTTCAAATTCTTTCTTAGCTACGTGTCGATATATGTGTCATTTATCCCTAATTTGTGTTTTATTTGTTACGTGGTTTTTTTTTTTACATTGTCTGCTTTTTTATCTGCGCGGCAGCAGCTTCGATATCCATCGAATCTTTTTAAATAATTTTTATTTTCTGGCAATCTTCCGTTAAAATTTGTAGGGTTAGGTTTGGTTGATTTGCTAATTTTGTTAGGACACGCCTCCTAATATCCACATTTCGACTAAAGTCAATCCTTGCGCAAATACTAAGCATTTAAAAATATTTGCACTAAAGCTTGCAAGTTTGAATTCGTCGCAATGTTACTATGGCTGCGTACGTTGCGAAATCATCGTCGTCATTCTTGTGCAAATTCAGACATGACCAATGATTATGGAATAAAGAGACTTTCGAGCCAAATAATTCTGTAAGAAGTGCGATCGTCTTGGCAAAAGTTAATTCCGATGTTTTGCGTAGTAAAATAAATTCACAAACTCGTTATACTTCGACGTCTCTAGTTTTTTCTGGTCCGACCACTGTTTTCAGTCGCTACTAAAAAATCTTCATACTGACGAAAATAATCTTCAAATGATTCCCCTTCTTCAGGTCCGTAACAGAAATTGTCAATCACATTTCATATTGAATCTTGTGAAAATGCGATAGTATTATCGGCGTGCGTATTATTTTTTATGACTTGTGCTGTTAATTTTCATATTGCTGCTCCTCTATCTTCATAATTGTTTTTGTTGTCTTTCATCTGAACGCCTCTCGTGTTGAAATAATTGTTGTCGATGTTCAATATGCAGTTTTAATAAGTGTTCTAATCTACTTTGTAAAGGGTCCATCTAGTATAATGGGTAACATACTGAATTTACGGAAATTAGCAAAACCGTGTTCAGATGAACCAGGTTTTAGTATTTTAGAAGAACTGGGAAAAAAGGGAACAGCATTTCGTTTCTTTAAATAACTTTGCAAACGAACGTATTCCCCACTTGCGTTTTACATACGCCTTCGCTATATGTACATAAAATGTATAAATATCTTACTTTTCATATGATTTCGTTCTCATCTTTGGTATATTTTATTTTCTTCAATCGTCCTTACCATTCTCCTGAGGAAATCCATCGAAATTGGAGACGAAATGTTGAGAGTTTTCTAAAAAGGCCACAGGGTTTTTTTACGCTTTTCTCATATATATATTCGGAATTTACCATAATTTCCCTTACTCTATGATTTAAAAACTTTTAAATATGATTTTCTATGTTTATTGCATTTAGCAAATTAGGTATAAACCATTAAAATATTTGCTAATATTTTCTCCTCTGAGGAGATGGGTAAACATCGAAAACCTATATGTTAAGGAGATATACTTATTGAAATGTATTCTTTGTCTTGCATTTAATAAATGTTTAGTTTTGAAATTTAACCATTTCACATCATAAAATGTAAATTACAAAATTATGAGATATATATATATAATTTTATAAACCATTTGAATAACACCAAACGTAGTGCCATTTTACAATTTGGAGCGTTTGCTTTTTTTTTCTATAGTTAAAACATAAATCATTAAAGAATAACATTTCAGAAATCAAACCAATATACACTTCCAAAGTATATTTCTCCTAAGCTCTAATTGTTTAAACAATAGGGAAAAAATTAAACCCTTAACAATTAATAATGGCACTACGTTTGATGTTATTTAAATATATATATATATATATATATATATATATATATATATATATATATATATATATATATATATATATATATATATATATTGCTATTATTTCATTGATAAAGTTTTACTTATTTACGGTAAAGCATTCACCTAAGTGCTACGAGAGAATTGCCTCCCTTGCGGTATCGTACACTATATGTAAATATTAATTTATTTATAAAATAATTATATCCAAATGCATGTTTCGCCATCTACGACTCATCAGCGTGGCTGTAGCTTTGGTGAGATTCGAAACTGCAATTTTTTTTTTTTTTTTTTTACACAGTGATCACCACTTATCAAGGCCCGGAAGCCACTCAGGGATAAGGGTTATTGCAAGTACATTAAGTTAGTGAGGAGATTTGTTGAAGTGTTTACTTAAGGGGGCGGTTCATTAGGAATTTGTTAACATTGGACTTGAAGACATCCAAGTTGTAGTCCGGAGGGAAGCAGGCAGACGGAACAGAGTTCCACAGGCGTGCAGTTCTAAGAAAGAAGCTTTGTTCATGGAATCCGCGTTTTGATTTAGGCACAGATATAGAGTGGGGGAAATTTTTCACAGTGGATTCAGCTAGACGGGTGTTTTTCGTGAAAGATTGGCGAGGGGGGACCAGAGATTGGAGTCCACACGAGCATCTGCCATGGAAATAACGATAAAACAAGGACAGGCTCGCAACGTCTCTTCTGTGGGAGAGAGGTTGCAGGGTAGAGAAAAGGGCATCCCCCACTAAGCCACGAAGTCTATTTTGTACTCTGTCAAGGCAGGATAGGCTGTTTTTAGCAGCTCCTGCCCAGATATGGCAACAGTATTCCATCCTTGGACGTACTTGGCTTTTATATAGATAGAGAATTGCATCAGTAGTGAGATATCTTCTGGAGCGGTAGAAGGATCCCACCATCTTTCCAGCGACCTTGGCAACAAACTTGATGTACGTGTTTCATTTCAGATCAGGAGTAAAGGTCAAACCCAGAAGCTTGTCAAAACACGGAGCCTCACCCAGACGAGACCCATCCATCACAATTGATGCCAGCTGGGGATCAGAGCGTTGATGATGTAAGGATAGGAGTTTGGTTTTGGATGCATTAAAGGTAACCAGCCACATCTTCCCCCACTGAACCACGCGCTCAAGATCAGAGGAGAGAGAATCAGAGAGAACTTTGTCATTTACAGCCTTTGATGTGTTGCCGTAGATGGTTGTGTCATCAGCATAGATGTCAACGAATGATTTAAGTATGTGTTTAGGGAGGTCATTGATGTAGATCAGGAAGAGAGTTGGGCCCAGGATTGACCCCTGGGGGACTCCAGCATTTATATTGCAGGCCTCCGATTTTTGTCCATCAACCACTACTCTTATGAGCCTATCGGAGAGAAATAATTTAATGATTGATGTAACCGGGTAGCCTTAGTATATATATATATATATATATATATATATATATATATAT
>NC_136509.1:31656284-31673784 GCF_053919585.1 Euprymna scolopes | reverse complement strand
ATACTTTCGGGTGTTAGTAGTTTTCTAGCACGGTAGAGAGAGCCCACCTTTCTTGCAGCGGCCCTGGCAATGCCTTCAATGTAATTGTTCCAACTCATGTTTCCTGTGAACGTTAGGCCAAGAATCTTTAAAGACGTACTCTCAGATAAAGAGTCGTTGGCCATTGCTATAGGTGGTAGAGAGGGTTTCTTGTAATTATTGAATGAAACTAGTTTAGTCTTGGCAGCATTGAACGCGACCAACCACTTTTGTCCCCATTCCACCACAGATTGGAGGTCTTCCTCTAGTGTTTCTGCCATTTCTTTAGAAATGTGTTCATTCGTCTTCCTGTCGTGCCTGCCATAGAGTGTAGTGTCATCAGCATATATACCCATCTCAGAGGCAATTTTGTCGGGGAGGTCATTTATGAATATCAGGAACAATACAGGTCCAAGGATAGAACCCTGGGGCACCCCCGCATTTATATCATATTGTTTAGATGTACGACCGTCGAGGAAAACCTGGATTTTTCTCTTATCTAAGAAGGATTTAATTATGTTAAGTATTCTACCAGTGATACCGTATGATCTAATTATCCTGAGGAGACCCTCATGCCATACCCTGTCAAAAGCCTTAGATATATCTAGAGCTTCCGCTCTGCCCTCCCCCGCTTTGTCCAGTGAATGGTATATACGTTCAGATGTATATATGTGTATATATATATGTGTGTATATATATGTATGTATATATGTGTATATATGTGTATATGTGTGTATATGTACTTACGTAAATAAGTGTATATATATATGTGTGTGTGTGTGTGTGTGTGTGTGTGTGTGTGTGTGTGTGTTTCGTTAAATCGATTTTTTCTTCATATAAATTCTCAAAGTTAATTTTTCCCCAACACTCTCAAGATTTTACCGATTGAAAATTCTTGCAATCGCATGAATATTTTATAAATTTCCCGTTTCATCTCTACCAGCTTTGGTATAAAATGGTTCTCTTTGAGGCCATTTTTAGGTACAACAAAATCATTAAAAGTACAATTTAAAAAATTCTTAAGCGTCCTTTCATTTCTTTTTCTTTTTTTCGTTTAATCAATGCTACGAGAGAGAGAGAAAAAAAAAGAAATGAACAGTAACAGTCACAAATAAAATTAAAGATTTTCTCTCGGTGAATCAATGTCCCTGCCAACCAATTTGGCCACTCACTGACCCATCAACTTATAGGGCGTATTGATCTCATCTGTCCCCTGAGGACCTTCTTTAGCCCTTTTGAGAATCACGATCAGTCAGTGGAGAGAACACAGGAAGCATAAAATCCGGGTTGCCTTGCCTTGTCCGGTCTCGCTTTCATTCTACTATGGCCGCTAATTTTTTACGTTACTAAAAAAAAAAACTACTTCATCAAATTATGTGATTTTTGGAATATTTCATATTTGTTCCGTATATCGTACATACCTTTCTGTATTTTCTTTATTTTTAATTGCCGCCATAGATGCAATTCTGAATAAGAATAAGAACCTAATTTTACAATTACCTTAATAATTAACATTGTATTAAGTGTTATTTTTGTTTCATTTCTATTTACTTGTATAAAGTCGCGTTTTCTGATTAGTCAATCTACTTCCAGTTTTAAACCATGTACAGAATTTGCTAAGATCGGGGTCTCAAAAACTAGCAAACGTTTATTGGTCATGTTGGTTTCTAAATTTTTTACTGGCAATCGTAAAATCCTATTTTTGTTGTTGCCTTTGATAACAGTTATTTATCAACTATTTATTTTTGTCATCTTTGATTATTCTGTTTGTGTGCCAGCGCGTGGCCTCCCCCTCGACAAGCCGCTAACCCCAAAGCTGTGTAACATGGTTTACTACCTCCATCGCTTCATGATTCTCGTTGGCCACGTCTCATCATCTTTTTGATCACACTGGCGGCTGCCGACAGAACGCAGGCGTGTCACAAAATGGAAGTAAAATAAGTCCTAGAACAAAGACAGGAAAAATAAAATGCCAATGTTGCACATATATCTGACGGTTGGACTTGGGAGCGTGTGTGTTGTGTGTCCTCTCCGCGTTCTATCGATGTTACGATCGTCTGTCAGCTCGCAACTCTTCTCGACCTCTGTCCTGCTGTCAAATCTAAGATTGTCCATGCGTCCGTCAATCGCTGCTCACTATCAACTAACTACCCGGCGTCGGGATCTGAAATTCCTCACCAGGGCTAACCGGAAGCTGCTCCCCCCCCCCCGGCCAAGTGTCATTGATTCTCTTTGTTATCCGTTCTATAGATTTCTATTGTCATTTGTCAAAACTAAAAGCCCGATCTAAAAATATCTACAGATTCATCGTTTGTCATTTCCTAGTTGTCTGTTATTCCCCTCCCCCTCTCTCAGCACGTAGTGACCCAGATCTTCTTGTTATCACATTGGTCGTTATTGACAATCAGCATGAATTCCCTTTTGTTGATTTCTGCTCCCTTTCCTCAATACGACCAATGTAAATAGAAGGCAGCTTCATTAAGTCACGTGATTTGCTGACGTCACATAATAAAGTACAACGGCTACGTTACTGAATATTATGAAGGATGGCCATTTTTTTTTTTACTACTCAAAGAAATTGCTGATGGATTTATAAAACTATCCTCAAGATGATTATATTTTGTTTGTTTTTATTTCTGAAATATAAAGGATTATTTTACATTTGTTCGCATACAAGTAAACGAGGGTATTTTTGCCGAAAAATACTGTGAAAATATTTGTAAAAAAGTGAAGTTAATTACTAATTCACATGTGATTTTAATTTTAATTAAGTTAAAAATACATATATCGATTTACAATCCTTTCTCTTGATAATACACAAAATATGATTATTTTTCTTTTACCTTTTTATATTTTCTTATATAGATCTAAAAAGAAGTGAATCTTTGGTCAGAAAATTGATATATTCTTTTTGGTTTGTATACGTTAAACAAATGGTTTTTAGATGAGATTTCTTTTAGTCTATTCGCTTAATTTTTTTCCCCATAGAGTATCATCGATATATTTTAGAAATATCTTTAATTTTCTAACTTGATACAATTTTAATCTCGGTCCTAACTTTACGATAAGATTTTTAATTAATTTTTTTCCTATTATAAATTTCATTCTGTTAAAGTGTATGTGTGTGTGTTGTGTGTGTGTGCGTGCGCGCGCGCGCGCGTGTGTGTGTGTGTGTGTGTGTGTGTGTGTGTGTGTGTGTGTGTGTGTGTGTGTGTGAAAGAGAGGGGGAGGGAGAGTGAAAAATAAATAATAACTTCCAAGTTTATTATTTCTGTCAGGAAGTGTTTATATAATACTAGCAGGCTACCCGTAGAATATGCATAAATATTTTAATTCATAAAGACACTGAGACATGTGCATGCGAGTATTATGTGTTTTTTTCTAAACCGTTCACGTCTTGTAAGTCAAAAAAAAGAAGAAAATACTCGAGCTGAAGTCGAAACCAAAACCTAAAGACAGTGAGTCAAGTACGATAACCATTAAACCAGCGTGACACGATATTTAAAGGGCGTTTTCAAACTACTTACTCTTTATATAAATGATCTGTAATGTGAACTATTCACAGCTGCGTATACGTGAAACATAAAAATTGGATGACCCCCCACGTACCAATTTTTTTTCAATTTTGATCCCTTATCACTCCTTTTCCGGATGAAAACCGATTAAAACGTTTTTCACATGTCTGAATACTCTATATACTAAATTTCAAGTCTGTAAATAAAAAATTTGTTGAATATATAGATTGAAAAGTGCCCTATCACACACACACTCACACTTTTATAGGCGACCTCCAATCTGTAGTGGAATGGAGACAAAAATGGATGGCCACATTCAATGCTGCCAAGACTAAACTTGTTTCCTTCAATAACTTCAAGAAACCTTCTCTACCACGAATAGCAATGGCCAAAGACTCTTTATCTGAAAGTACATCTTTTAAACTCCTCGGCCTAACGTTAACAGGAAATATGAGTTGGAACAATTACATTGAGAGCATTGCCAGGATCGTTGTAGGTTCTCTCTACCGTGCTAGAAAGCTACTAACGCCTGAAAGTATCCTGTACCTCTATAAGGCCATCATTCGCCCATGTATGGAGTATTGTTGTCATATTTGGGCTGGTGCATCTGCTACTAGTCTCTCACTCCTAGACAAGGTTCAAAAGAATGTGTAGGTCCTGAACTGGCATCTAAGCTTCAGCCTCTGTCCCATCGACGAAATATAGCATCCCTCTGCTTGTTCTACAAGTACTTTAATGCTGAGTGCTCCGAGGAACTGCAAGCACTTGTACTCCCTCGACGTAAATACCCCCAACAAACCCGACAAGCAGCTAAATCCCACCCATTCACAGTTGAGATCCCTAGATGTAAGAGAGCCTTCTTCTCTAATAGTTTCTTCTGCAGAACCGCTAGACTTTGGAATTCCCTTCCGGGTTCCTGCTTCCCCAACTGTACTGACATGCAGAAGTTCAAGTGTAACGTGAACGGACATCTTGCTGCCCAACTCCCCATATAGTACCCCTGTAGCTTATGCCACTGATAGTAGCCCCTACATCAAAGTGACAATGTGCCTTGTTTGGGGTGAAAATGTAATAAAACAAAAAAGATATATAGATTTTTTTTTTAATCATTGTTCGGATTCATTTTAAAAAAGTTTTCAGTGTTTGATATTATTTATCGCTTGATTTTTGTTTGTTTGTTCCTTTTATTCATAATTCAGTTTTTCTGCAATATTAAATTTTCCACTGCTTCAAGACACGTAATTTTACATACACAACTTTTTTGTTTGCTTGTTTTTTTTTTTTAAATAAAATTCAGTTTCAGTATAAATCTAATAGTATTCCCTTTTCTCTTTTTTAATGCAATATTTTTAAGTAAACTATACACGAATTTTAATCTTTAAAATTCATGAAACAATAAAATGTGTATTTATTTTTAAAATAGAAACAACATACAATTTTTCCTGTTGAATTCTTTTCTTTTATTAAATACGTTTCAGTATAGATTGCGTTTCTTATTTTTCGCTTTTTCAATGCATTTTTAAGTTTTCTAATTCATTATCGACAGCCTGACTGTTCTACAGATCTTGCTTGCTTGTACCTTAGGCATGAAATCATTATTCAGAGACCAAGCCTGCTTTACAGTGGTCATGTCCTTGCACAATTTTATTGTTCTATTTATTACCTGTTATTTTGTGTCGTCGGTTTTATTCAGACTAGGATACATATATACATTTAAGTTGTTGGTTCAAGCCCAGATAATTCATTTTTATATACCTTCTCTGGAAGGATTTAGTGATATACGAAAGGTTCGTCAGGCGTATGGGCGGGATTAACCCCTTAATCAGTGTAGAGACGCCTATCGTATCTCTTGGGGAGTTGGCCGGGTCATGCCAGGGTGTAATCATTCTTTCCAGAAACTGTGCGGAGATACCAAGTTAGATTTCCCAGTCCACGGTAGTATAGTATTTTTATGCATATAAACAATTTTTCTTCTCGGTTAAATAATGCCAAAATACAATACCTATAAATTTATATTTGTTTGATGATGCATCTATAATTGTCATATATTTGTTTGATGATTCCTCTATAATTGTGATATATTTGTTTGATGATGCATCTATAATTGTCATATATTTGTTTGATGATGCATCTATAACTGTCATATATTTGTTTGATGATGCGTCTATAATTGTGATATATTTGTATGCTGATGCGTCTATAATTGTCATATATTTGTTTGATGATGCGTCTATAATTGTCATATATTTGTTTGATGATGCATCTATAATTGTCATATATTTGTTTGATGATTCATCTATAATTGCCATATATTTGTTTGATGATGCATCTATAATTGTCATATATTTGTTTGATGATGCATCTATAACTGTCATATATTTGTTTGATGATGCATCTATAATTGTCATAAATTTGTTTGATGATTCATCTATAATTGTCATATATTTGTTTGATGATGCATCTATAATTGTCATATATTTGTTTGATGATTCATCTATAATTGTCATAAATTTGTTTGATGATTCATCTATAATTGTCATATATTTGTTTGATGATGCATCTATAACTGTCATATATTTGTTTGATGATTCATCTATAATTGTCATAAATTTGTTTGATGATTCATCTATAATTGTCATATATTTGTTTGATGATGCATCTATAATTGTCATATATTTGTTTGATGATTCATCTATAATTGTCATAAATTTGTTTGATGATGCATCTATAATTGTCATATATTTGTTTAATGATGCATCTATAACTGTCATATATTTGTTTGATGATGCGTCTATAATTGTCATAAATTTGTGTGATGATGCGTCTATAATTGTCATATATTTGTTTGATGATGCATCTATAATTGTCATATATTTGTTTGATGATGCATCTATAATTGTCATATATTTGTTTGATGATTCATCTATAATTGTCATATATTTGTATGATGATGCATCTATAATTGTGATATATTTGTTTGATGATTCATCTATAATTGTCATATATTTGTTTGATGATGCATCTATAATTGTCATATATTTGTTTAATGATGCATCTATAACTGTCATATATTTGTTTGATGATGCGTCTATAATTGTCATATATTTGTTTGATGATGCATCTATAATTGTCATATATTTGTTTGATGATGCATCTATAATTGTCATATATTTGTTTGATGATTCATCTATAATTGTCATATATTTGTATGATGATGCATCTATAATTGTGATATATTTGTATGCTGATGCATCTATAATTGTGATATATTTGTTTGATGATGCATCTATAATTGTGATATATTTGTTTGATGATGCATCTATAATTGTGATATATTTGTTTGATGATGCGTCTATAATTGTGATATATTTGTTTGATGATTCATCTACAATTGTCATATATTTGTTTGATGATGCATCTATTATTGTCATAAATTTGTTTGATGATGCATCTATAATTGTCATATATTTGTTTGATGATGCATCTATAATTGTCATATATTTGTTTGATGATTCATCTATAATTGTCATATATTTGTTTTATGATGCATCTATAATTGTCATATATTTGTATGCTGATGCGTCTATAATTGTCATATATTTGTTTGATGATGCATCTATAATTGTCATATATTTGTGTGATGATTCATCTATAATTGTCATATATTTGTTTTATGATGCATCTATAATTGTCATATATTTGTATGCTGATGCATCTATAATTGTGATATATTTGTTTCGTGATGTATCCATGATGTCATATATTTGTTTCATGATACATCCATGACTGTTATATATTTTTTTCATGATGCTTATATGATTGTTACATATTTGTTTATTGATTCTTATTATTGTGTCATATGTGTTTCATGATGCATTTATGATATATATTTTTCATGATGCATCCATGATTGTTATATATTTTTTTCATTATGCATCTATGATTGCTACATATTTGTGTCATTATGCATCTATGATTGCTACATGTTTGTGTCATGATGCATCTATGATTGTTACATATTTGTGTCATGATGCATCTATGATTGTTATATATTTGTTCCATGACGCATCTATGATATAGTTTCTCATGGTGCATCTATGATTGTTCCATATTTGTTACATGATATATCTCTGTTTTTTTTGTGATGCATTTATGCTTGTTATATATTTGCTTCGTGTTGCATCTGTTTGTTATATATTTGTTTCATGATGCATCTATGATATATATATATATATATATATATTTGTTTCGTGATGTATAAAGAGGTTTACATTGAATTCTCATATCGTGATTGCCAAATTATTGTCTCCATAGCTATTCGATTTTAATATTTCACATGCTGCAAGTGTCCAGAATATGGACACCCTCGGGTAATGTCTCATTCTTGTTCTCCGTGTAGTCCGGTCGAAAGATTTGATGTCGATCATGTTCCATGTAAACAAATTACTTCTTACATAGTTGAGCGAGGTCTTCTCGGCTAGAGGGTATCCAGAGATATGGAGTTCATGCAAGTGGTGGTACGTTGTACATGGTTGAACAAAATGAGATTCCTAGTGCGTAAGGCATCCAAAATAGTATCTATGTGATAATATAGTATAGTGGTGCAGCATTGTAGCTTATCTTTTCTGATAGTCTTAACCAAGATGATTAATTCTCTGGAGAGAATTAATGACGCCAAAAACTTTGCCAGTTAATGACGCACGAATCCCGATGAAACAAGCGGCTACAACTCCTTAACATTTAAAGAGGTGCTCCTAACGTCTTATAACTAGAGAGGTAGTTGTTGTGTCTAGTATGTAACAACCGTCTAAGAAACGTCCCCACAACACAGACAGACCAAGTCACATTCGACGACAAATAATCAAGCCTCATATTTGCTTATGTACATTATACAATAGCAATAAGATATATTTAGTTCTTTCTCTATTATTAAGATTATTATTTAATAATGGTCATTCCGTGGAAAGAAGTTTGGCAGCAGTGAAATTTTTAGATACTGTAGTCCCTATTAAGCAGAATTAAGCGGACACGGTCAGTGATGCACCATACGAATTGCTATATGTAATATATGATGTTCTTTGTAGGCCATTATACCATTGGTCAAGGAATTACCACCTCTTTTGGGAATGGTAGTGTAGTATCTGTTGGTTCTTTACTATAACGTTGGTTAAAACAATCAAGTGTTAACTGTTCTACACTTCGAAGTAACAATTACCGCGGTTAAATTCGACTTTGCTGCCAAAAATTCGTTACTCCAAAACTCGAAACTCCACTGTCAACAACCTTCAACTCCAAAACACGGCGCACTGCTGACAAGACTCGCAACGCTTTAATCGAAAATCAGCATATTCTCTGAAAAAAAATAAGACTTTTCATTTCAAACCGGAAACATCTCATTTGTTTTTGAAGTGACAAACCGGAAACATCTCATTTGTTTTTGAAGTGACAATATAGGCGTCCATTTTCTTTTCACATTTTTTTAATGCACAGGACCCTACAAGATGCACAAGAGCAGATTTATACCAATTTTTAAGATGTTTAATCACAAAAGAATAACTATTCTTGCCTTTGGTAGCATGTCTGACCACATTAACCATACACTTAAGGTGACAAAAATATTTTTTTCTAGTTTGCTACGATAAATCAATATTAAACAATATATGGCATAAGGCCGAGGAAGGGGTGTGTGGGAAGAGAGCAGACTTTTCTAACTTTAACTAACTTGGCAAGGCTATCGCGAATGACAGTACTAAATTTTTAGGTCGAAACGTCAATGGTTGTATAACGAAACAAATCCTTTGTATAACACTGCTTAATTGCTCTATATTTATTGCAGTATTCCGTTCATGTTATATACGGCATAATTTCGTTGACACATTGGTTCCCGTTAGATCACCGAAGTTAAGCAACATTGTGCCTGGTCAGTATTAAAATGGGTGACCATTTGGGAATTCCAGGTGCTTTGTGTGGACTTTGGTTATCTCGGTATTATTTACAGTTGCCCTGGACTTCTTGCTACTAGAATTAAGCAGTGCCGATTCAAGAGAGGTGTGGTTTGAGATTGCGCAACCTTGCCTCAATTATACGTATAGGTATCCTTACAGAGGCCATTGCCTTTCGAGACTGATCCCTCTATTAACCTCCACATTTATACACTATCCTACCCTGTAACATTCAAAATAATTCTTTACTGAATCTATGTTTTGAATTTGTTCAATATTTATTTTTCTTTGCTTTCTTAACTTGTCTTATATTCGTTTTGGCTTGTAAACTATACTGCACAATCGTCGGATATTCTATCTCTATTGTGGCATTACCTAGCATCTACACATTGTGGCATTACCTAGCATATACACTAACTTAATTATTTCCCGTTTTCTCGCGTTATTGAGGCGCCAAAATCAGGGACTATAAAAGCCGAAACACAGAGATTCCCTTCCCCTTTCCCCTATTTGTACTCACGTGACATGCACGTGCGCATAACGCATGCACAAAATTCAATTACTTTTAGCCATCAGCCGGGATAAGGTCTCTCTAGGTCATTGTTGAGCTGGCATGTTCTCTTAACTGAGGTATCTATCTGGTCCGGTGCAGTTCTAGGAGGTCTACCATCTCATGCTTTGCCTTCGCCCTTTCAAGAGGGGTTGTTATTACTAATCGCCCAAGACGCCTCTCTAGGGGAATGCTGACGGGGCTGCCTAGGCACTCCTTTGTAGGCCAGAGTGTTCTCCTATGGCGCTGGCTCTCACTTTCCGAGCCTTGTGTCACATCATTCATCCATGGGGAGGATATAAATAACTTCACACACAGCGGCATACACCTTTTTCTTACTTGTTTGCATCTATATATGCGAATTTGCGCACACAGCTTTTTTCGGTTCGCATTAAATAAATGGTATTTTGAACACATCGGCATCGTTTTGTCCTTTGTTTCATGTGTTTGTTTCTAGGATCAAATACATTTTGCATTGAGCCTCAGTGACGAGCGTTGGGACCACCATTATCGTCTCCGCTGAGCACGCCATGGACACAGAATGGGTCCATCTGTGTTCCTCAAGAAAATGCTGTATGACGAGCTTGTCTACAGGACTAGACTACAAGGAGCCCCTAAAATGCGATATTAAGATCAGCTGAAGGACACCCTAGTCTTAACCAATATAGACCTGTCCTCGTGGGAACAAACTGCTCGGGGCTGAGACAAATAGAAAACAACAAGATGTAAAGACATTGTGTTTTGGCAACCATCATCGTCTTCGCTGGACAGGCCACGTTCACAGAATGAATCCATCCAATTACACAAAGCAAATTCTCTATGGCAGTCTTGCCAACAAGACCAGACCACGAGGTGCCCCGAAATGCGCTATAAATACCAGCTGAAACGCATCCTGGCCTTAACCAAGATAGACCCGTCCTCCTGGTAACAAATTGCCAGGGACCGGAACGCATGGAGGAGAACAACGCGTTGAGGTATTGCGGACTTTGGGGAGAAGAGGAAGAAAAGTGAAAAGGCAAGTGAAGGAGAAGAGAGCGGAGTGAACAACCTCGTCGTCCCCCTATCCTTCCTTGTGAACACTATCCGTGACTCTTCCACCATGCTTTCAGGGTCCTACTATTCATGACCATTAATAGAGGCAAACAACAAGACCCGATACTGAAACACGACGAAAATGTAAATGGAGGGAAAGTAACGAAGCGCACAGAAAAATTAACGCCATGTAAGAAGAAAACAACATGGCCATTGCTATAATCTGTTCTTTCTCTTTTTATAATCTCGCCCTGCTCATTAGCATTCAATAATCTTTTATTAGATTACTCTTTATCTAAATGGGTTCAATTTTTCTTGTTCTATTTTCTATTTCTCATATATTTTTTCTTTCACAAGTTTTATTTTCTTTCTAATTGTAAAATAAAGATGGCTACTGTTATTGTCAACTTCCGGTTTTCTTTTAATATCCTATTTTCGACAGTAATTTTAAAAACAATTCTTTATTAAATCCATTTTTGAAACTTTCATGAAAGCGAAAGTTTTATTCATTTTTTTTTTGTAATGACAATATTCTTTTTATATTATTATTCTTTCGTTCGCATTAAACAGTTTTCGTTTGAAGTCATATGAATCACTCGTACGAGAAGTATGTACGTGCAGACAACAAACATTTGCTAACACAAAGAAAAATTTAGCATTTTTTAAAAATATTTTCTTTTTCTTTTCCTTTGTCTTCTTTTTTATTTTTATTTTCTTTTTCTTTATTCTTCCTTTTTCTTCGTTTGTTTTGTGTTTCTTTGCTTGTTTCTTTTGTGTTTCTTTTCTTTTTCTTTTTCTTTTCATATGCTTTTTCTTTTTCTTTTTCTTTTTCTTCTTTTTTCCTTAAATTTTTCTTTTCTTTTTCTTTATTCTTCCTTTTTCTTCTGTTGTTTGTTTTCTGTTTCTTTGCTTGTTTCTTTTGTGTTTCTTTTCTTTTCTTTTTCTTTTTCTTTGCATTTGCTTTTTTCTTTTTCTTTTTCTTTTTATTTTTCTTCTTTTTTCCTTTAATTTTTCTTTTCTTTTTCTTTATTCTTGCTTTTTCTTCTGTTGTTTGTTTTCTGTTTCGTTCTTGTTTCTTTTGTGTTTCTTTCCTTTTCTTTTTCTGCTTCTTTTCTTTTTCTTTTCTGCTTCTTTCCCCTTTTTTTCTTTTTTCTTTTCTTTTTCCTTATTATTTTCCTTTCTTTTGTTACTTAGCATTATTTCCCTTCCCCTTCTTTTATCATTTCCATTTTTCTTTTTGCTTTCTCTTCCTTCTATTTTGTGTCACTATTTTCTTTCCCTTTTCGTTTCTCTTTTTCATTCTCCATGTTAATTTTTTTCTTCTTCATAACGTTTATTTCTTTTCTTTCTTTTTTTGATATTTGAAAATTTCTCCCATAATTTCTACTTCTTACTTTTATTCCACAATTATAGGCTCATCTATTTTAAACATCCATTTTTTTTTATCTTCCTAATTTTTAAATTTCCTCTTGTCAATTTTTGTAAAATCGAATCAAGATCAAATACTTAGCACGCACCCCTTTGAAAGTCCAAATTTGATTTGCCTTGATAATGGCAGTTGTAACGTCAGGGCTACCCGGCTAAAAGCCAGGAGGTCAGTATTAAGATATGTTGTGCTCTGGTTGCCTCTGCACCTGTAGCAAGAAAGTTTGTGTCGATTGTGGAGTGATTATAGCCTTTACGTTATTTGGATTATTCGGACTACTGTTCTCATCTTGCGTGTCATTTTAGATTACATCCGGGATACGGCGTTACAAATTAGCAACAAAATACAGTACAGTATATAATACACACATATATAATTAAATAACATTATAAATAATACCGTAAGGCGAGGCAAATACCGTAACAAGGGTCTGAAAAACATCGTATTCAACATCGTAACCTGGGGCACCGTATCCCGGGATTCTACTGTATTATGTTTCTGAATTTCTCAGATGAGAGCAGTAGTTCGTAAAATCCAAATTATCAATCCTCATCTCAAAACTTGACAAACATTACAACATTGTTTCTGTGCATGTGTGACCGTCTTTCCTTTGTGCTGTAGACTAAACCTTTCCCGACTTTGCCTGCAAGCGTTGAGCCTTGCTGCTCTTTGTGTCGAATGTAAAAAAAAAACTGCAATGAATAGCTAAAGTCAACATGGAGTGATTCATACTGACAAGCGAACCCTGAGGAACGATCTTCGTAAGATCTGAACAGTAGCAAAAGATGTGTTTGCTTATGATATCGAAAACCTACAGGATGAACCAGAGACCTTTGGATGGGTTTAGTTAAATAATTCCTTTCACTAACAACCGGGACGACGTACGCTTTACGCATGCGCAAATATATATTTATACGTTCCTGTCTGTTATTTAACAAAGTTTTGATAAGAACGGCGTCTTATTTTTTAACTTTTGAAATTACTACTATGCATTAGGTACAATATAATAATCAATAAAGAATTGGATATATAATAATTAATACAAAATCTGCATTAATTAAAATATCACATTTAAGCATAAATTTACGACCGGGCAACGCCGGGCGAACTGCTAGTATTTTTAATATATTTACATTTCGTGATAATTACACAAGTTAAACGTGTGGATTAAATCATAATATCAGCAGCAGTAGTAGTCCTTGTTTTTTCCTTTCATCAACACTACGAGAAACACTCATCAAAAACAAAACTCCAGCAAAAAAGTGTCTCCTTTTATGTAGCAATTTTGGACTCTCAACATCGCCTAATCAGAATAATCACTTTAGTGAGCGAATACCTTTTCGCCTCTTTACTTCCTTTTTCTCACAGAAGAGACGTTGCGAATTTGTCTCTGCTCTCTCCTTCATTTTATGGTAGGTGCTCGACTGAGCTCCAATCTATGATCTATCCATGTAAAACTTTTGTAACAAATTCTTGTCTAGCTCCAACAACCGTCCACAACTTTCCTCGCTCTCTATCTTTCTTTCTTAGAACTGTCCGTCTTTGAAACACAATAATGTGGGGCTGCTTCCCGGTCGACTATAGTGTGGTTATTTTTAAATATAACATAAATAATTTCCTCTTGAGTCATCCTCTTGTTACATGATAAGGGCTGTCCTCTTTTCATGTAAGTATAAAAATAGAGAGATTTAGTTAAAATGAAAATGAAATAGAATAGACGAAATTCGAACCTCGTAATTTAGGTTTAGACTACGAGAGAGAATTAGCAAATGGAATGTAAAAAAACAAACCATTGTTTAGCTTAGAGATAAAATAGTTTGAAGAAAAGAATGTGCATTGTCAATTCTGTTATGAAAATTCAATTGAAGAATGCAACTATAAGATAATTTAATAAACATGTTTTTAACATATTGGAAATATAGGTTACTGGAAATATAGGTTAAAATTCCTTTTGTAAACAAAGGAAACAGTTTTGTCACGCATTTCCAGAACACGTGAAAGAAGACACATGTTTTAACATGTGTATGACGTCATGGAAAATGGGAAGTTCTCGATATAGTTAGAAACTTTAGAGAAACTGGGAGAAAGTCTGAGAGAGAGTCTGAGGACGACAGACGACAGTCCAGACATAGGATTCGAACGTCTAGAAGCGAGACGGTCACCTTTGAAACTTAGAATGTGAAACTTGAATTCTTGACTATGAAAACCACGACCGGTCGGGAGAAGAAATAAACCCATCATGTGTTTTTATAAACGTCGTCTTTGTGTTGTAATTCTACCAAAAGGTAAAGTGAAAATTGTCATTATATGTCTTGTATATCATGTGTCTTAAAATGTCTTTACATACACATCTCATATCTACAATGTGAACACTAAGACTGTCTCCTCACTCTAAGAGCGTCTACTGAACATTATATATATATAAATCTCGTCATAACACGAACATCTCTCTCAACAACAACAAACTCTTAATAAGACTTCCTAATAACAACAATAATAAGACCTATATATAGCACTCTTAAACAGTAAAGTCCTACCCAAGTTTCGTCATTACTGATCATTTAACTAACTCTTGTTAACCCTTATCCTAGAGTGGCTTTAGAGCCTTGATAAGTAGTGTTTCCCGCAAATAAAATATGTTCGTTCTGTGACCACATGTTTCTAGGTTCGGGCCCGCATGCGGCCATATTTCCTTGCAGCGGGCGCATACTAGTCGTGGTCGTTTATCTCTCAGCCTCTCCGCACCCTAATTGGTATAACAATAGGATTTAGTCAGTCAGCCTTGCTTGATTTTGATATACAATTTCTAGACTTGCCAGAGTTGTTGGCTGTGCTTAAGTTCAGCCACACTGATGAGCCGTATTACGCGAAACAAATTGATAGTAAACTTAATGGATCGATGGTTATTAAGTTCTGTTATTACCTTAAAATTGTTTAATAGTCATTTAAATTCGGTGAATTTAGCTTAAAAGATGTAACTTCATCTACCTGAACTCTTGCTGCGTAAGAATGTCATTTTTAGACCATTTTTGTTTAAGACACATATGTAAATTACCTGTATGTACGGAATGGTCTCTATCGAAATACTACTTTGTCGGTTTTGAGTCTATAGACTTGAAATTTGATATATGTAGGATCTGTGGAATAAATTCGATTTTGTTTTTAACCAATAAAAATAGCTGCTAACGGATTAAAAATTTTAAAAATGCAACTTGGCAGACGCAACTCGAAAAATGCGCATACTTTACGCATGCGCAAATATAGATTTATACGTTTTTGTCAGTTAATTTCTAAAGTTTGATAAGCACATCGTATTATATTTTAACTTTTGAAATTACTAATATATATTAGGTACAATATAATAATTAATAGATAATTGGTTCTATAATAATAAATACGAAATTTGCATTAATTAAAATATCACATTTAAGCGTAAATTTACGACCGGGCAACGTTAATAGTTTTATACATTTACATTCTGTCTGTAATAATTACATAAGTAAAACGTGCGGATTAAATGGATGCATCTTTATATTATTTTACCTTTTTATTCTTCTCACGACCACCAGTAATTATCCCTAATGATTTCAGAAGCATTAAACACTAGTATCTGTAGGTATGAAAATAACTATTTATATTTATTTGAAAAATAATATAGTTATAAAATCTCTTTAATAAATTAAAGTTGAGCCCTGTTCAGGCGATTAAGAAAACACTGGTGAACTTTAGGGTAAGTGCAACATTTCGACTTCTGGTCGTCGGATGTTCTCATTACTGTTTACTGTGTATTCCTGCCGATTTAGCATCAGTGGGCACTTTATTTCCTGAAATTCTTGTATTAACTTACGATGATCTAGATGTAAGATGCTAGCTCACAAAGTCAAGGATAACTTTGTGACTAGATTCGAATCTGCTTACACTCATGATTCCGGAAGCTTGAAACACTAGTGTCTGTAGGTATAAAAATAACTGTTGCTATTTATTTGAATAATATATATATATATATATATATATATATATATATATATATATATATATATATATATATATATATATATATATATATACCTACTGAAACTAGCGTTCCATCTTTTGGGGAATCATCAGCCGAGGGTATCACGATTACGCCCATCATAATTAGAAGCCATCTCTGATGCCATTAGCAAGGACCAAATCCATTCGGCCACCGTTAACCGCGAGAAATACTGTTGAAATTGAGACATTTATTTTTAAATGTTTGTAACATCTGTCAGAGTGATCTAATCATTATATGATGATCTGCACATACGAGCTAAATTGACCGACTTCAATTGAAAGTGCTCAACGATGAGAAACAAGTTTCTTAAAGGGGCTGACATATATATATATATATATATATATATATATATATATATATATATATATATATATATATATATATATATATATATATATATATATATATATATACGCTTTATTTTTTATTATCGTATTTTTCTGTTAAGCTACATTTTTGTTTCAGCTATCCGGCCGTTTTTTTTTTTTTTTTGGTTTTTTTTTGCCGTCTGTAGCTTATTCAGACTTTTACAGAAATGTTCGTTATGATGGGATGAAAGAGTGAATGATGTCAGGGGAGGGGTGCACTCCTCCCCTCCCCTGACATCATTCACTCTTTCAGATGGCCAAAAAAACGGCCGGGTAGCTGAAACAAAAATGTAACTTAACAGAAAAATGCGGTAATAAAAAATAAAACGCATATTTGCTCTACAACAGTATTGAGCACTTTCTTCAGGTTTTTATTAATTACCATTTCTACTAAATATATATATATATATATATATATATATATATATATATATATATATATATAGTCATCCACATACAGTACTGTTTCGCTGTATGACAGCTCATCAGTGCGGCTAGACAGGTAACTACCTCAAGCCAGGATCGAAATCCGACCACCCATATATATATATATATATATATATATATATATATATATATATATATATATATATATATATATATATATATATAT
>NC_136509.1:31643784-31653784 GCF_053919585.1 Euprymna scolopes | reverse complement strand
TAAATAAAGCGCCATATGCAAATTTGAAAATGCACCTTCTTTGTTCTGCTATATACAAATCTAAAAATGCACCCTTCTTTGTTCTGCTATATGCAAGTTTGAAAATACCCCCTTTTTGATGTGCCATAAGCAAGTTTGAAAATGCACCCTTTTTGATGTGCCATAAGCAAGTTTAAAAATGCACCCTTTTTTGTCTGCTATATGCAAGTTTGAAAATGCACCCTTTTTTGTCTGCCATAAGCAAGTTTGAAAATGCACCTACTTTGGTTTGCCAAATGGAAGTTGTAAATGTACTCTTTTTAGTGTGCCATATAAAAGTTTAAAATGCACCATTATTTGGTTTGCCATACGTAAGTTAGAAAATATACTCTCTTTGGTATGACATATACGCATTTGAAAATGCACCCACTTTGGTCTGCCATATGCAAATTTGAAAATGCATTCTTTTTAATCTGCCATATGCAAGTTTGAAAATGTACCATTTTAGTCTGTGATATACAAGTCTGTAATTGCACGTTTGTATGTCTGTTGCAAGCAAATTTAAAATTGTGTTTTTGTCTGTCCGTCACACACAAATTTGAAATTTGATTTTCGTCAGTTTGTCATACGTAAGTTTGAAAGGCACTTTCGCTTGCCAGTTGGTTGTAATTCCACTTTTGTCGGCATATAATTTTGTAATGGTATTTTCATTACAAAACGCGTAGATTGAATAGAAAAATCTTTTTCAAAATCAGTTCTTAATTTTGAAATTCGTTGTGATTCGCATGAATTCTTCAAAATTCATTTTTCTCAGCTTTAGCATAAAACGACTTTGAAAGACTTCTGTTCGTGCCAAACGAACACAATTTTAAATTAGCACAAATCACGTCTTTTCTGTATTTAACGAGTATTTCTCCTTTGTTTCAAACCTCTTCGTCGCCCCTCACCTTATATTTTCAACACATTCGTTTCATTTCATGATTATCGTTATATGCAACCGCTGTAAAATCTTATGTAAATTCGTCTACTTAAGATATAACCGTTATATATATATATATATATATATATATATATATATATATATATATATATATATATATATATATATATATATATATATATATCACCATAATACGCAAACTTTGAAAATCTTGCACGCTTTTATACTGGCTTTGTTGTGCATTGAATGTTATAGGTAAGAGAAAGGGCAAATCAGACGAGTAGTGACAGGGGGGGGGGCAGAATAGACGGCGTAATTGTAGTTGACATAAATAAATGACGTAAATAAAGAAGAGATCGAAACCTTAAAAATTACGGAACATTTTCTAAATACATGTAAAAAATGATGTCAGGTTTATGGCATTTAATGGGCCATTTAATTTAATATTAAAACACAAGATCGGTCAACTTCCATGTAGATAAAGGCAAAACAAGAACATTCATTCAAAGCTTACAGTAAACTTTATATATAAGAAAATACTTATTTATTTATAATATAATTTATATGTATTATTTATTTATATAGAAGAAAATACTTATTTATTTATAATATAATTATATGTATTATTTATTTATATATAAGAAAATACTTATTTATTTATAATATAATTTATATGTATTATTTATTTATATATAAGAAAATACTTATTTATTTATAATATAATTTATATGTATTATTTATTTATATATAAGAAAATATTTATTTATTTATATATAATTTATATGTATTATTTATTTATATATAAGAAAATACTTATTTATTTATAATGTAATTTATATGTATTATTTATTTATATATAAGAAAATATTTATTTATGTATATATAATTTATATATATTATTTATTTATATATAAGAAAATACTTATTTATTTATAATATAATTTATATGTATTATTTATTTATATATAAGAAAATATTTGTTTATTTATATATAATTTATATGTATTATTTATTTATATATAAGAAAATACTTATTTATTTATATATAATTTATATGTATTATTTATTTATATATAAGAAAATACTTATTTATTTATAATATAATTTATATGTATTATTTATTTATATATAAGAAAATATTTACTTATTTATAATATAATTTATATGTATCATTTATTTATATATAAGAAAATATTTACTTATTTATAATATAATTTATATGTATCATTTATTTATATATAAGAAAATACTTATTTATTTATAATATAATTTATATGTATTATTTATTTATATGTAAGAAAATACTTATTTATTTATAATATAATTTATATTTATTATTTATTTATATATAAGAAAATATTTACTTATTTATAATATAATTTATATGTATCATTTATTTATATATAAGAAAATATTTACTTATTTATAATATAATTTATATGTATCATTTATTTATATATAAGAAAATACTTATTTATTTATAATATAATTTATATGTATTATTTATTTATATATAAGAAAATACTTATTTATTTATAATATAATTTATATGTATTATTTATTTATATATAAGAAAATATTTATTTATTTATATATAATTTATATGTATTATTTATTTATATATAAGAAAATACTTATTTATTTATAATATAATTTATATGTATTATTTATTTATATATAAGAAAATACTTATTTATTTATAATATAATTTATATGTATTATTTATTTATATATAAGAAAATACTTATTTATTTATAATATAATATATATGTATTATTTATGTATATATAAGAAAATACTTATTTATTTATAATATAATTTATATGTATTATTTATCTATATATAAGAAAATACTTATTTATTTATAATATAATTTATATGTATTATTTATTTATATATAAGAAAATACTTACTTATTTATAATATAATTTATATGTATTATTTATTTATATATAAGAAAATATTTATTTATTTATAATATAATTTATATGTATTATTTATTTATATATAAGAAAATATTTATTTATTTATAATATAATTCATATGTATTATTTATATATAAGAAAATATTTATTTATTTATATATAATTTATATGTATTATTTATTTATATATAAGAAAATATTTATTTATTTATATATAATTTATATGTATTATTTATTTATATATAAGAAAATACTTATTTATTTATAATATAATTTATATGTATTATTTATTTATATATAAGAAAATATTTATTTATTTATAATATAATTTATATGTATTATTTATTTATATATAAGAAAATATTTATTTATTTATAATATAATTTATATGTATTATTTATTTATATATAAGAAAATATTTATTTATTTATATATAATTTATATGTATTATTTATTTATATATAAGAAAATACTTATTTATTTATAATATAATTTATATGTATTATTTATTTATATATAAGAAAATACTTATTTAATTATAATATAATTTATATGTATTATTTATTTATATATAAGAAAATACTTATTTATTTATAATATAATTTATATGTATTATTTATTTATATATAAGAAAATACTTATTTATTTATAATATAATTTATATGTATTATTTATTTTTATATAAGAAAATATTTATTTATTTATATATGATTTATATGTATTATTTATTTATATATAAGAAAATATTTATTTATTTATATATAATTTATATGTATTATTTATTTATATATAAGAAAATATTTATTTATTTATAATATAATTTATATGTATTATTTATTTATATATAAGAAAATACTTATTTATTTATATATAATTTATATGTATTATTTATTTATATATAAGAAAATATTTATTTATTTATAATATAATTTATATGTATTATTTATTTATATATAAGAAAATATTTATTTATTTATATATAATTTATATGTATTATTTATTTATATATAAGAAAATACTTATTTATTTATAATATAATTTATATGTATTATTTATTTATATATAAGAAAATACTTATTTATTTATAATATAATTTATATGTATTATTTATTTATATATAAGAAAATACTTATTTATTTATAATATAATTTATATGTATTATTTATTTATATATAAGAAAATATTTATTTATTTATATATTATTTATATGTATTATTTATTTATATATAAGAAAATACTTATTTATTTATAATGTAATTTATATGTATTATTTATTTATATATAAGAAAATATTTATTTATTTATATATAATTTATATGTATTATTTATTTATATATAAGAAAATATTTATTTATTTATATATAATTTATATGTATTATTTATTTATATATAAGAAAATACTTATTTATTTATAATGTAATTTATATGTATTATTTATTTATATATAAGAAAATATTTATTTATTTATATATAATTTATATATATTATTTATTTATATATAAGAAAATACTTATTTATTTATAATATAATTTATATGTATTATTTATTTATATATAAGAAAATATTTATTTATTTATATATAATTTATATGTATTATTTATTTATATATAAGAAAATACTTATTTATTTATAATGTAATTTATATGTATTATTTATTTATATATAAGAAAATACTTATTTATTTATAATATAATTTATATGTATTATTTATTTATATATAAGAAAATATTTATTTATTTATATATAATTTATATGTATTATTTATTTATATATAAGAAAATATTTATTTATTTATATATAATTTATATGTATTATTTATTTATATATAAGAAAATATTTATTTATTTATATATAATTTATATGTATTATTTATTTATATATAAGAAAATATTTATTTATTTATAATATAATTTATATGTATTATTTATTTATATATAAGAAAATATTTATTTATTTATATATAATTTATATGTATTATTTATTTATATATAAGAAAATATTTATTTATTTATATATAATTTATATGTATTATTTATTTATATATAAGAAAATATTTATTTATTTATATATAATTTATATGTATTATTTATTTATATATAAGAAAATATTTATTTATTTATAATATAATTTATATGTATTATTTATTTATACATAAGAAAATATTTATTTATTTATAATATAATTTATATGTATTATTTATTTATATATAAGAAAATACTTATTTATTTATAATATAATTTATATGTATTATTTATTTATATATAAGAAAATATTTATTTATTTATATATAATTTATATGTATTATTTATTTATATATAAGAAAATATTAGCTACGAAGGAAAAAGGAATTACAGAGAAATGTTTATGGGAGTAAGTTCGATGAAAGTGTATTCGGTTCTTACAGCGAAGGTGAATTTTTCTCTCTGCCGATTTCTGTGTTTGTCTTTGGGTTTTCTCGTCTCTCTTTTACAAAAATTCGTTTTTTTTGTGTTTTGTTTTTTGTTGTTTTTGTTTTTTGTTTTTGTTTGTTTGCTTGTTTTTTATCCACCTGTAGGCTCGAAAAAGAGTTTACTGTCCATTTTATTTTGTGCTCAGAAAGTTTTTATTGGCTACAGAATAATTTTATAATTTTGTTTTTACCGGAGCCTGGCTGTGCACTGGTGTTTTTAAACAGTTTCTATTTTCGGTCGACGAGTTAACATTTATTGCTTCGACAGATTATAAGGCCTATGCTTATAAAACCAGTCTATCATTATAATTACGGCCTCTCGTATTTTTAAATAAGTTTCCAATTACATTTTGATTGTATTTAAAAAAAATAAAAAAACCTAAAGCTAATCTATAAAAGGAATAAAATGTATTTTTTACACATAAAAGTCATAATAATAAATGTTATGGCTCCTTACCCCGGAAAAAAATCTGCTAATTTTGAATTTTAAATAAATTGTAAAAATGGTGCTAGTTGAAATAAAGACGACAGATCGATGTTTTTAAAAACAGTAGCGCCCAAAAGTAAGGGACAAAATTTTAAAACCTAACATTTGTTAGAAATAACAACTGTGAAAAACTGACATTTTGACAACTGGTGGTCGTTATCATCCATAAGAACATACTAAAATTTTAATCATTTGCAAAGGATAGAAAAGGAATTATAACAATTATTTATTTATACTCAAAATAGAAACGTCACAAAGTAAAGGACTACTAGGCTACCGTCAACCGCGAGAGATACAGTAGAATTTAAACATTTATTCTTATTAAATTATTATATGCTTTTAACGTCAATCAGAGTGATCTAATCATTATATGACGATCCACGCATATGGGTTAAGTTGATCGACTTTATTTCAACTGAAAGTTCTCAACAATAAGAAACAATTTATATATATATATATATATATATATATATATATATATATATATATATATACTAGCAGAAGTACCCGTCGTTGACTGGGTTCAAAAACAGCCTACAGAAAATGGACTGTGATTGATGAAAGTATGATAGGTTATGAAAAGGAGGGGTTGTAAAGAGATAGGTTTTGATACTCAAAAATTTTACCCTAAGCAAAATATGATGAAATAAAAAGATAATTTTCGCGAAAATATATTTTTTATATCAACTTTGTTTCCATTCGTAGCCAAGAGTGACCAACAAAATGATGTTTCCTTACAAAGAGAAAATGTTATATACATAATAATATACAAAAAATAAATGTTACCATAGTTAATAAAAGTTACTTTTATGGTAGAAAAGTTCATTGGTTTGTATTTTTAAGTAGTTTGTAAAAAAAATGCCTGTTTAATTCACGAACCGGTTTTAAAAAAAATCAAAATGGCAGCGACTTTGAAATGGAGAGCCCCGTTTTCAATTTGAAGGAGGAGAGCCTGAGCATTCTGTGTTAACAATTTAACAGAGTTCCTTCAACGTAAGGAATATTTATAAACATATTTTAATGTTTTCCGTTATTTTGTGCTTGAGGAATATTCGATTATGGCATGTGTAGTTTATATAAAAATTCATTTAAGCAGTTATCGCCTCAAATTTCGTTTTAATTTCGGTTCGCTGAAATTATTTCAAGTGAAGAGCATTAAAAACTATTTCAAAACAAAAAAAAACATGAACTGAACTTTTATTGACTATGGTAACATTTATTTCTTGTATATTTATTTTTTCGGGTAGTCGTTTGTTGGTTTTTTCTGCTGAACACTCTTACTAAATAATATCGACGAAATATCGAAAAACAAAGAAACCGAAACAGTTTTTAAAAATAATGAAGCTTTACTTACTTTAGTAAAATAATCTAAAATAGCAAAATGGGATATTAAAAAGTAAACACGTAATTACTTTAGTTTAAGAATCGATATGAATATGAATCAGAAGAAAATTGCGCCCTTTCCAAGCAGAACAGCTTCGTTTCAGTTTTACAGTATTGACTGGTGTAGTATTACGCTGTCAGATTCAGGGTTGTACTATTGTAATGTAAAGAACACGCAGAAATGGTTGTAATCAACTGAATTCCTTCTAGTACACTGACACAAATAGCTTAAACAGATATACAATAAAAATAAAAAGGTTATGTAAATGTTTTTATAAAGATACATAATCACGTGAGCAGGATTTTTTCTTCTTTTGACATGATAACAAGTAACGTTCTTATTTTTTATTATTTATCTATTTATCTATTTTCGAAAGAGTGCCACATGCAAGTGGAGAAGGAAAAAAACAGAGTTATGCAAAATTTGTGTCGAGAATTGTCTAAAGTTCCCACTTTTTTTTGCTTTCACTTTAATAAGAACGTGAATTTATGATGTCAATTTATTCGACACAATATGATTCAACTCAAAAATAAATGACAGCTAACGTGAATTAAGATTAAAGTTAAGGTGTTATTGTGGACCCTTACCCCTTTTAAAAAACCTTGTTAAACTTTGGGACATATTTACATTCTATGGAAGTCAGGTGCGAACGAACACCCCATCATTTTATTGTACCACATTTCTTCAAACTGAAACATAATTATCAAAGTATACTTATGCAGATAGATATGAAAAGTCTTTATTAAAGTTTGTGCCTATTTCCATTCTATGGAGGCCGGGCGCGAACGCAGACCCCATCATTTTATTATACCATATTTCTTCAAACTGAAACATAATTATCAAAGTATACTTACGCAAATAGATATGAAAAGTCTTTGTTAAAGTTTGTGTGATATTTCCATGGAGTACGGGCGCGAACGCAGACCCCACAATTTTATTATACCATCCCTACTTAAGTTGAAACATACTTATCAAAGTATTCTTATGTACATCTATATCAAAAACCCTTGTAAACTTTTTCTTTTCATTTTTTATTTCCATACTTTGGGGGCCAGGCGCGAACGCAAACCCCATAATGTCTATGAACCACCGTTCTGCCAGATTAAACAACCCCATTCCTGATCCTCGATACATCTTCTATCATTATATGTAATCAGTTACATAGATTTTGTATTTATGCCCAAATGCATTTTATTGTTTATTTGTGCGTGCGTGTGTGTTTGTGTGGATTGCTAGTTGCTAATTCTTCTGATGAGCTAAGGGAAAAATAGATTCATTGATTGATATAATAATTAAATGATTTTTCACTACGAAACAGTTACTGTCAAGAACTGTAGGTGTCAACGGAATTCAAGAAATTAATTGTAAGATGGTCAACGTCATAAAATTTGGAATATAAACTTTTGTCATTTTGTTTTTCAAATATAATTATCCACTGACACCTGTTTCGCCGTCTACGACTAATCAGAGTGGCTGAATCTAGCGAGATTATATATATATATATATATATATATATATATATATATATATATATATATATATATATATATATATATAGGGTGTCCACAAAGTCTGGTTACATTATGTAGCCAGACTTTGTGGAAGCATCCTGTAGATTATGTAGTCAGACTTTTTGGGCACCCTGTATATATATATATATATATATATATATATATATATATATATATATATACACACACATTGTGTGTGTGTGTGTGTGTGTGTGTGTGTGTGTGTGTGTGTGTGTGTGTGTGTGTGTGTGTGTAGCCAGACTTTGTGGAAGCATCCTGTAGATTATGTAGCCAGACTTTTTGGGCACCCTGTGTGTGTGTATATATATATATATATATATATATATATATATATATATATATATATATATACATTGTGTGTGTATGTGTATGATATATACAGGGTGCCCACAAAGTCTGGCTACATAATGTAGCCAGACTTTGTGGACACCCTTCATAAGTGGTGACCTCCATGTAAAAAAAAAATACAATAAACCTTACCGAGGCAGTGTTTCTCCAAAGTTCCCGGCATGAAACACATGATGCTTACCAAAAATAGAAATATAAACAATCACAAAGATATTTGGGCGCTTCTTTGTATAACAGCGTGCAGACGCGCCTATGGCAGCTGTATGCTAATGACCGAGCTTTGTGCGAAGTGACGTCACAGCAAAGAAAACGAAAAAGATTTTGAAAAAGAAGAACGCATGCACAGACCGATGATCAGGATCACGATCAAAATCACGTTCAGGAGGACAGAGATAGACGTGTGGGCCGAGAGTGATAGTTTTGAACAAGTAACATTGCCTTATTCAGGAAAGTATCCGGAAATAAATGTGGTTGTTTCAACGGGGAAAAGTGCGTTTTTCCTTAACGTTGTCTCCTTTGCGATGCAGTCTACAATGTGTTGGGTCTCTACAGGTTAAGGTATGTGTAAATGTGTACTACGTTAGCTTCGGAATAAGAACGAACTTGAATTCCATTAAAAACCAATTTTATTTTATTTTATTTTATTTTTATATCAATTTAAACTAAAACCAATGTTATCTACTAAATTGTCATGTCATAATTAATAGCAGTAAACTGCATTATTACATAAAAAGTAAAGTACATTATTAGCACTAAACTGCATTATTACATAATAAAACAATGACTGGTTGCCTGTTGAAATGAAACAAAACAGACTGCAGTTATCTCACCTGCTTATTTTGTCTATTATTAAAGTATTGCAATACAATTTCTTCTAAAATTATTTTCATTAATTATTAATTTTCTACTTTATCACTTTTCGAAATTTTTGGATATTTTACTACTTTCGACATGACA
>NC_136509.1:31633784-31638784 GCF_053919585.1 Euprymna scolopes | reverse complement strand
GAGGAGTTTGGTAGAGTCTTCGAAGGTCAATTCTTTTAACTTTGACCTCGGCCAAAAACTGATTAAAAAGCGTTCTGCATGTCTGAATACCCTCTATGTAAACTTGCTAATGTTTAGACCCAAAATTGGTTGAATAGTTTGCTAGATACCGCAAAGGTCAAATCATTTGAACTTTAACCATTTGGCAGCCAAATTTTCGGCCAAAAAATGATTAAAAAGCTTGCCCTGTGTCTGAATTCCAAAAATTAACTGAGTAATTTGATAGACTGCAGACGTCAATTTTTTAAAAATTTGACGCCAATTTTGACCTCTTAACTTTTACTGTTTACGGATCAAATAAAATTAAAAAGTTTGATCCATATCTAAGGAACCTACATTTAAAATTTCAAGTATTTAGATCCAAAATTGTCGAAGGAGTTTGGTAGAGTTTTCAAAGGTCAAATCGTTGAACTTTGACCCCTTGACAGCCAAATTTCTGGTCGAAAATCGATTAAAAAGCTGTGTATATATATGTGTGTGTTTGTATATATATGTGTATATATGTCTATATATATGTGTGTGTATATATACGTGTGTATATATATGTATATATGTAATATAGATGTATACATATACATATTTATTTTTAAAATAAAATCCAAGCGTTTGTAAATCATATCAATTGGACTGTTGTTTTTCGTCGATTCGTACGTTGAGTTATTTGGAAATATGAAATTGGAAGTATGCTGGCATACATCTGTATATACGCATGTGTTTATTGTCATGTATATGTGGGGTGGAGAGGGATCCCGTAAGCCGTGGTGAAGGCAACCACTTTAGGAGAAGCAAATCTTAGATTAAAAAAATAATAAAGCGGGAGACCAGTACCCGCATTAAGCTGGTCTGCAGTTTAACTTGTTGCTGGCTATCTTGCTCTTGCTTGTTGCTAGATGTCAACATTTTGAATCGAGAGAGTGATTTAGCTGTTGTACAAAGCTATCTCTCTGTAAAATCATCTGCGTATAGATACTCCTTCAGCCATGGAAATGTTGTGACGCGTATAGGCCTGAAATGCTGGAAGCATGTAATAATTGATCTGCCATCATTATATGTATATATGTATGTATAGGTGTATGTATGTTTTTTAATGTACAGGTGTATGTATATGTGTGTATATCTATGTGTATATGTATGTATATGTATATATGTATGTATGTGTGTATATATATACATATATAGATTGTTTGTATGTATGTGTATATATGCATGTGTGTGGATGTGCATATATGCATGTCTGTGGGTATCTGTATATTTGCATGTGTGTATGTATGTATATGTATGCATGTATATGTGTATGTATGTGGATGTTTGTGTATGAGGGCATATTCAAGTATGTGTATGTATATGTAGGTAAGTGTATGTATATGTATATGTGCATATGTGTACATATGTGTACATGTATATGTGTGTATTTATTTGTATATGTGTGTGTATTTATATGTATGTACATGTGTATGTATGCGTGTGTATGTATATTATGTATGTGTATTATGCATTGTGTATGTATATATTTATATATGGGTGTATGCTTACAGATATGTATGTGTGTATGTGTATATATGTATATTTGCATTTATATATATATATATATATGTATCTATGCCATTGACTGTCTTGTGTATGTTTATGTATGTATATGTATGTGTATTATGTATTGTGTATGTATGTATGTATGCATATATGTGTGTTATATGTATGTGTGTATGTGTAAGTATGTGTATATATGTATGTATGCGTGCATGTATATATATGTATGTATACTAATGACCGTCTTCAGTGTCATGTCTGTTTGAGCGTGTGAATTTTGCCGGCAGGACTAAAGTCATTTTCGGCTCATGGACTTTCAGTGCCTGAGGGAGGGGCACTCGTCTAACAAGACGTTGCAATTATCATATGTAATATATGTATATATGTATACATATGTATATATATATATATATATATATATATATATATATATATATATAACACTGACTGCCACTTCACAGTGCTCCCTTTCTGTATTTATTTTTACATAGGCATAACCACTTATCAAGGCCAGAGACCACTCGAGGATAAGGGTTAAGAGTGTACAGTAGTCAATTGGACAATATAGTAATCGTTAGTAATGGAAATTCGGTAAATTTGTTAACTTAAGTGGAACGGCTCATCAAGAACTTGTTTATATTGGACTTGAAGACAACCATATTGTAGTCAGCTGGAAAACAGGAAAACGGAAGACAATTCCACAGGCGTGCAGTTCTAAGAAAGAAGCTTTGTTCATGGAATCTACGTTTAGGTTTAGGTACTGATAAAGAGTGGGGGGAATTATTGATAGTGTTTTCAGCTAGACGACTATTTCTTGTTAAAGTTTGACGAGGGGGGATAATAGATTGAAGCTCAGTCGAAACTTGCCATGAAAATAACGATAAAGCAGTGACAAACTCGCAACATCTCTTCTGTGAGATAGAGGTTGCAGGGAAGAGAAAAGGACATCTCCTACGAGACTGCGAAGTCTATTTAGAACTCTGTCAAGGCAGGACAAGTCTTTTCTAGCAGCTCAGATGTGGCAACAGTACTCCATCCTTGGACGTACCTGGCTCTTATATAGATAGAGAATTGCATCAGCAGTGAGATATCTACAGAAGGATCCCACCATTTTTCAAGCGGCCTTGCCAACAGATTTGATGTACGTGTTCCATTTAATATCAGGGGTAAAGGTCAAGCCCAGAAGCTTGTCAAAATATGACGCCTCCCCAAGACAAGAGTCATTCATTTCAATTGATGCCAGATGGGGTTCAGAACGTTGATAGTGTAAAGATAGAAGCTTGGTTTTAGATGCATTAAAAGTAATCAGCCACTCCTTTCCCCATTGTACCACGTGTTCAAGATGAGAGGAGAGAGAATCGGAGAGAACTTGGTCGTTTACGGTCTTAGATGTGCTACCATAGATAGTAGTGTCATTAGCATAAATATCTACGAATGATGTAAGGATGTGATTTGGAAGATCATTAATGCAGATCAGGAAAAGAGTTGGGCCCAGGATGGACCCCTGAGAGACTCCAACAATAATACTGTGAGCTTCTGATTTCTGCCCATCAACCACTATTATTCTTATGAACCTATCAAAGAGAAATGATTTAATAATTGAGAAGACATTTCCAGCTATACTATTGCTGGAGATCTTATGAAGTAAACCTTTATGCCATACCCTATCGAAGGCCTTTGAGATATAACTGTAAGCACATCTGCTGTAGATCTAGCAGAACGTAAATCATATTGTGTGTCACTAAGAAGGTTATTCTTGCTGAGATTGTTGATTACTTCTCTATTTAACAAAGATTCCAGCAACTTACTCATGACGCACAGGAGACTTATTGGCCTGTGCTGAGAGGGGGATGAACGATCACCTGAATTCTTAAATACAAAGCATACTGATGAGATTTTCCAGGGTGATGGGAAGCAATTCTCCTTAAGACAACGTTTAAACAGTTTTGTAAGTATGGGAGCTCGTTCTGGTTGAAGTCTTTTGAGTACTATAATTAGAATACCGTCAGGGCTGGTTGCTTTACTGAAATCAAAGTTTTTGATTAGCTTGGCAACATAACATACAGATATGTGTATATCACATAGCGTGTTTTCTGATAGACGAGGAAATATTGGGGGTTGGCGGTCTTGGTCGCAAAGGGTAGAATTAGCTGCAAAGTTCTTGGCTAAGAGTTTGGCTTTGTCTGATGCTGATGAGATTACCTCAGGTCCATTGATAATTGTTGGGATAGAGCAAACGCTTCACTTCTGGATTCTGTTCGCTATTTGCCAAAACTAGTGAAAACCAAGCTGCTGCTCAGCTACTTTGGACTTGATGGACTGAGCATACAACTCTGTAGCGTTCTTTATTACTTTCTTACAATGGTTGCTGGCAGTCCTGAAAGCGGTTTTACTCTCCATACATCTATTACGTTGGAAGCAATGGAAAAAGTGATTTCTGTGCACAATGGCAGCAGCACATTCTGGAGAGAACCATGGTTGGCTGTTAGGTTTTTGCTGGAACTTTTTCGAGGGTATGAAACGGTCTATACCTACAATTAACCATTCCGTCAGGTCTGATACTATAGAGGACACATCCTTTTTAAACATGGAACGCAGAGGTAAATCAGATATAAATGTAGGGAAGCTATCCCAGTCAGCCATAGAGTATCGATATACAGTATGATGGAGAGGTACGTCTGAGGACTTATTACATTTCATTTCTATCTTTGATGCAATAGAGTGATCGGAAGATCCAAGAGGAGACAGAACGGAAACTGAACATAGTTCAGGGCAAGTTGTGAGAAAAAGGTCTAGGAGACTCGCATACTGGCCGTCAATGTCGGGCACATGGATGGGTTCATGTACAATCTGAGTGAGGTCATAAGCAATGGAGAAATCATAACAGAACCTTCCCTCATCATCGGTCTTGTTTGAGTGGGTCAACCATTCCACATTGTGAACATTGAAGTCTCCACATACATGAATGTTAGCTAAAGGATAAGCAGATAGGACTTGGTCAATTTTCTCAGATATGCTTTTAAAGAAAGTAACTCTACTGTTGTGGATGCGATAGAGAGTAAATATAAATGCAGTAGTGTGAGCAAGTGCAACCCAGAAGCACATATAGGGTAAGTTAGGATCTTCTCTGGAGATGTCCCTACCACATGGAAAGCAATTTTTAATATAGGCATATATTCCATGCCCATGGCAATCTTGGGGGTCAGATTTGGAAGTTAAGTTAGAGTATCCTTTAATTACGAACTTATCTAGGGAAATAGTCTGTCCAATGCCAGTTTCGCTTAGAAATAATGGGTCTGGTTTAGTCTCTTGTAATTAGATTTCAATCTCTGGAAGGTTGAAACGTAGACTCCTGATGTTGGAGAAGGAGACATGATATTTATATCGCAATTTCTTAAAACTTCATTGGCTGAAGTTCAGAATACAATCACGCT
>NC_136509.1:31606284-31628784 GCF_053919585.1 Euprymna scolopes | reverse complement strand
GTACAACACACAACAAAATATTAAAAAAGAAAGAAAAGGACTTCCTCACAAATTTCATTACAAAGACCAACAAGTTCTACGGACTGCCTAAAATACACAAATCTGGCACAATAAAACTTGCCATCGATACACAAAACTCAGACTATATTAGCGCTCCAAACCCTAGTGACCTTACATTTAGACCCATTGTAGCAGGACCAGCCTGTCCGACAAGCAGACTTAGCAACTTAATAGACATCTTATTACAACCTTTCACAGATCAAGTTAAGAGCTACATAAGGGACGACATCCATTTTCTTACTACCTTACCACATACAGTAGAAAACGGGACACTATTAGTTACATTTGACGTTAGCAGTTTATATAGTAATATACCCCATGAATTAGGAAAAGAAGCAATACTATTTTGGATCAACAGACACGCACAAACACTGCATCCCAGATTCACAAAGCAATTCATTATCGATAGTATAGACATAATTCTAAATAACAATTCCTTCGAATTCAACAATACCAACTACATCCAAACACTAGGTACAGCAATGGGAACGAAAATGGCACCGACTTACGCAACCCTTACATTAGCCTACCTAGAAGAAACCTTATATAAAAAAATAGAACAAAAATTTGGCCACAGCACTAAAATACTGTTTGTAGAATCATGGAAAAGGTACTTAGATGACTGCTTCATCCTATGGAAACCCACATGGGGGGACATCACAGACTTACACACCATACTCCAGAACCTACACCCAAAAATTAAATTCACCATAGAACAAAGCTCTACAGAATTACCTTTCCTAGACATACTGATAAAGATTAAAGACAATAACATTATCACAGACATTTACCGCAAACCTACAGACACCCAACAATACCTACACTTTAAAAGTCACTACCCTAAAAGCTGCATAAAATCAATCCCCTACACCCTAGCACGTAGAATCTGCACCATAATCACGGACAATAACCTTCGAAAAATCCGACTCAAGGAACTACGAATAAATTTAAGAAAAAGAAAATACCCATCACAACTTATAGACAAAGGGATCCAACTTGCGACAAATATACCAGTAGAAGATTTGAGAACCCCTAAAGAACGAAACAAAGAACAAATCCTAACATACGTCTCCACACACAACACAAACAACCCAGAGTTTTTCACAGAGATAACGAAAAACCTCGTCCTACTTAACCAAAACAGCAAACTAAACAACTTCCTTAAAACAACAAAAATAATAAAAAGCAAACGCCAACCCAAAAACCTAAAACGCATTCTTACCTCATCCAAACTCAATCAAGACGCAACAAAAGGAGTCACAAAATGCAACAAACAACGATGTGGAATCTGCAACATAATATTAGAGGGAAACACATACACATTTACGAACCCCATACAAACATTCAAAATTAAAAAAAACCTGGATTGCACCTCAAAAAACGTGATCTATGTAATAAAATGTCCAGCATGCGATAAATCCTACATAGGCGCTACAAAAAACCTTAGTAATAGAGTAGCCCTACACCGATCCAACATCAAAATCGCGGAAAATAGACACCTACATGTATCACAACATATGCACACATGCAGTGGAGGCAAATTCGAGATAATGCCCATCTTCCAAACTGACAACTACTTCTACTTGCTAACACAAGAAAAAAATTTCACAGCAAAGTTTAACCCCGCCTTGAACATCTCTCCATGATTATACACATAAATAGGCAAAACACAAAATACACTTGCACGCATGCATTGCTTGGGTAGGTGTGCACCCTCACACACGAAACAACAAAAAAAGCACAATAAGGCACACGCAAACTTTCGCGGGTACACGCGCCCATACCCAGTACAATACCATTTCTCTTAACTATACAAACAACTAGAAATTAAACGTATGTATGGGTGTGTGCGCGCGTGTGTGCGTGTGTATATGTGTGTGTGCGTGGGTGTGCACATATGATTGTGTATGCATGCGTGTATATGTATATATCATCTGTTATCTATGCTACATCTTGTTTGTATGTGTACGTGCACTTATGTTTGGGTGACCGAATCCATGTATGCATATGTGCTTGGATTGGAAAGGAAACTTCAACCAATATATATATAAGGTGGGATGTATGAATATGTATGTGTGTGTGTGATTGTGAGTACATGTGCCCATATATATATATGGGTGGATGAGTGTATACACATCCGTATGTATGTGTGTGTATATATATATGTATATATATACATATGTATGCACGTGTATGAGTGGGTAAATGTGTTCGTGTGGATATGGATATACGCGTATGTGTGAGCCCCTGCATATGTCTGTGTGTGTGCATGTGTATGTGCCCACATAGTATGTGGATGTTTGTGAGTGTATGTGCACATACATATATGTGTGTACATATATGTGTGTATGTGTGTATATATGTCTTCTACCTATTCTCCATCTTACTTGTGTGTGTGTGGGTGCGTGTACGTATATCTGAATGATTAAGCGCATGTATACATGCGTGTTTTGAAGGGAAAAAAATGTATATATATATGTATATATGTGGTGTGTATATATATATATATATATATATATATATATATATATATATGTATGTATATATATGTGTTTATGTATATATATGTATAAAATAAAAAAATAAAAATAATTGTTAGCGGTGGATGTATGCGAGTACGTGTGTGAGTGTGTAGGTGGGTATGTATATATGTATATATGTATGCTCCTTCATATATTTCTATGTATGTACGTGTGTGTATGTGTGTGTGCCTGCGTGCGTGTGCATGTGTACATGTACATGAATGTATATGTGTGCGTGTGTGATTGTGTGTGAGTGTATGCTATACATGGGGAAAGAAAGTCTTTAAAAAGAACCCTAAAAAAAACATAAAAACCTTCACCATATGGACTAAAAAACACTCTTTGAAAATAACTTTGACCGGACACTGAACACTTACAGTTGGAGACAGAATGTCTGAACACCAACAACAACAGAATGTCTGAACACCACTCTGAAAAACATATTTAATATCAGCGGAGGCAATTCTACAAACTCCCATTTTAAAGAAAAACTTTTTACGAAAATATCTGAAGAGAGCACACCCAAAGCTCGAAACGCGTTATAAAAATATTTTAAAATAAAAATATGATGAAAACCTTTAAAAAAAAACCACAATTGTTGATGGCTACACTCTTTTAAATATACATTTTTTCTCTCGTTGGAACTACACAACCATCACTTTAAATATATATATATATATATATATATATATATATATATATATATATATATATATATTTACATATGTTTAGCATATATGATTGTATGTTTAAGAACTGAAGTTCAGTCATGCGTATATATACATTATATATATATGGGAAGAACTAACTCTGCAAAGGCCGAAGTCGCGAAAGCTTGTACGTGAAAGGTGTGATGCTCTAGAGAAAACAAAGCAGGCCCACAGGAAAGATGCAGCAATCAAATTTAAGCTAAATTGAGTGTAACTGTTTAAACAAACTATACCTCATTTGATTCTCCTTTGATTCCTTTATAATTTTATCTGTTCATATTTGACTTTTAATTGAAATATCCTGAATTATTGTCTTATTAAATATTATGGTGAGATAATATTTTTAAGACGATCTCAGCCAAAAATGTAAAGCTCAATATAAAAAAAATAGCGCAAAAGAAACAAGTAAGAATTAAAGTTAAATTCTTCGAATTAAAAAAAAAAGTATAAAATATATGTTCTAGTCATATTTGAAATAAGTAATATATGGAAAAAAAGTTTAATATAACCAAAGATTCAAATCTACAAAGAATGCAAAGTTTTTCACCGGGTTTATATATTTTAAAAGAGGCTAGTAGTTTTCATTTTATATTAAAGGGATTTTCATATTTTTAAGGTGCCAAATATATTTTATTAATTTTTTCTATTTCTCCTAATTTTCTATTTTCATTATCAACATAAAATTTACAACATTTTATGTTTTTAAATATTTTCAGGACTATCAACCTTACTTACTACAAAAATCCAATTTTTATTCTTGTGTCTTAAAACTTCTCCTACCCCGTCTTTATTCTGATGGGAAGAGTATATTCCAAAACACAATCTTTGGAAATTATTGTCAATGTCTATTGTCAATTTTAATAAAATGAACATCGTCTCTGAAAAGATCGTACACTCAATTTGATTTTGTTGATTTATCCTTTTGAAACTGATTTATGATTTATAATTATGATTATTTATACTCTCTCTCTCTCTCTCTCTCTCTCTCTATATATATATATATATATATATATATATATATAGAGAGAGAGAGAGAGAGAGATAGAGAGAGAGAGAGGAGAGAGATTTGTTGTCGTTGTTTGTTTGCTTTTTTTTGTTTTTTTTAACGATAAATGCGGTTCAATAGTGGCCTCGCCTCGAAGCTCAATTTTATTTACTTAGAAATTTGCCCATGATTTATTTGGACGTATATAACATTTTTATTTATTTTTTATTATTTTTAAAACAATAATCTACGTACACGCGTCTTTCAAGTTAACTACCTCTCATCAGCGTAGCTTGGCTGTTTCTAGGAAACGTGGTAAACATCGTCTGTAGTTAGATTCCTAGAAACACTCAAGCTACGCTGATGAAAGTTAGTTACCTTGGAACACGGGTGTACGTAGATTACTGTTTCAAAAATAATAAAAATAAAAATATATTTACTAGCATGGATAGCCGCCATTGCCCGGGTGAAGAGAGAAAGTATACTAAGAATAAGAGCAACCCCGAGAAAAAAATGGATCAAATAGCAGCGAGTACCCCAAGCGAGCGCAAAAAAATAAAAACAAAAAAAAATAATTGATCAAAAAAAAATTAAAAAGATTAACCTAAGAAAAATTAAAATAGCAGCGAGTACCCGTGTGAATGACTTTGCAAAAATGTCGACGAAAAAAATGACCCTCCTTGTAGAAAACGGCTTAGTTGACGGTGAAAGAATGAATGTCTTTGACCGATTATTGGATATTTGTCGGCCGAGGGATTGATCTTTCAAACGATACCAATTTTGTCAGTGTAGATCGCCTGTGTCGAAAGTTTTGGCGAGACATACATACATACATACATACACTAACAGACAGGTGAGATTTGCATAATAAAAGATATATATGTAGTAGCAGTATATATATATATATATATATATATATATATATATATATATATATATATATATATATATATATATGAGTGCCGAAGAGTTGGCTTCTAAGGAAACCATTTAAGTGTTAATGAAAATTCCAGTGTACACGCATGGATGCATAGTGTGGGTGTACATATATTTATCTAGTTGAAGTTATTTGTCGAACTGATATTAATATTAAAAGCCCACTTTTCTATTTTAAAAGTGAATGCATTTTCTTATATAGTTGTGAATATACCAGTTACTTCAAAATGGATAACTAGTTTGCATATTCCTTTTAAAATTATTTTATATTAATTCACTGTTCGTTTTATCTTCCTGTTTTCTTATTGTGGTTCATATGTAATGTTCTCCGCATTCAAGTGTTTTCCTTAATATTTCAGCCGTTTTCATTGTCGTTAGTCGTTTTATTATTACATTACATGATTTCGAGCAGTTCTATTTGTGCATATTTTTTACATTGTGCATAGTTTCATAGTATTTGCAGCTGCATTTAGAGTAAATATCTGTTGAGATCAAACAAAAGTATAATGCAAAGGGGAGTAACTCTATACTTCTTTGGGCAAAGTCGCCTCCCTTTTTTCGTAGTCCTAAATTTTAATTTCTCGCGATTTCTCGCGAGATGAACGACCGGAAGTGGACAGTGGAGGGAAAAACAGTATGATTTTGAAAATGGCGAGATGAAATTCATTCCCATTCATCCATGTATCATATTTGGACTTCTAACTTTCATCTATTATGTTTGAATTGTAGTTATGTGTGTGTTCGTGTCTTCTTAATAAACGTATATCGTTATGTAACAGTGAGCGGTGCCTTATTTGTTCATGAGTGTTATGTTTGTTTCCTCGTGAGCTGCTACATACGAACGGGAAGGCTAGACTCACGATATAAAAATATCTATCCCTATCTCGGACAGATCTTTAACAAAGTACTTTGTCAATTCTAGGACTACAGAATTGAAACTTAGTGTAATTAGTATTCGGACCTGTGGAACAAAATCGGTTTGGTTTTAGCCAGAAAAAATGCGGGTAATGGTTCAAAATTAGAAAAGTGGAATTTGATGTGCGTAGTTTGATATAGTCTATATGCTCTACATATATGTAACCACACATTTTTAGGTTTAACTGCGTTAATTTGTCTGACATTTTGGTATGCATGTGTCGTTAGCTCAGATGGTAGTGAATCTCGCTAGAGGACTAAATGTTTTGGTTTCGATTCTAGCCGATGCCACCTAAATCATATTTTTAAACTTTTGAAACATATTGTTGTGTTGCAGGTGTCCATATTTATAACAGAAGCGAAAGACTGTGGAAATGTGTAATGGGCGTCATTTAAACTGGAGGGAGACGCCTTATCAAAGAGGGTATACAATCAACCTTTTGAGGGGGGCTTTCAATACAAAATTCTTTATACAAAACGATGAAGACAAAACACATTACCTTGCGGTTGAAAGACGAACGAAGACAAAAGATTACAAAACAAATATAAGGCATTTATTCATCCAGCTGATGATTGGAATTCAATGTCTGCTGACGTCTTTTCCTCCTTTTTGCTTCTTAAGGAGTTTATTTCAGTCTTCCCGGTCAGCTCTACCAGACTCTTTGACTGATTGTCTTTTTCCAACTAACTCTCTTAAGTCCAACTTAAATGTATATATTAATATTATATTTCTTTGTGACGTCAGCACGCGGGCTAGAAATGTGAATTCCATGCACATGCTTCTAAAACGTGTCCTGACAACACAATTCTAATTCTTTATTTCTATTGCTCCATTATTTCTCATTACAATGGATAATTCACTGCATTTCTGGAATCGTATCTTACAAAAATGTATTCCTTTAAACTTCTAACAACTGCGTTCGATTCAACATTCTTCTTCAATAATAATATTCAATCTTAATTATTTGGTTTCAAGCTAAAAATCGGGAGTTATCTACTTCAATATACAACAATATTAGGTACAATATAATAATCAATAGACAGCCGGATTTTTAATACGAAATTTGCATAAATGAAAATATAATATTTAAGCGTATTTTACGGCGGGAAGCCTACTAGTATATTATAAAAGTGATCTTGTCCGTCTGTGTGAGGAAGGGTTTTTAGAAAACTACTCCGCCAATTTTTTATCTACTAACTTACAACTTGATATATAGGATATTTAGACAAGTGGAGCAAATTCGATTTGTTTTTTAGCTGGAAAAGAATTAAGAATTCAAAATTAAAAAATTGGAATTTCACACGCATAAGTCGATGTAATGTGCATCCTCTACACACATGCAAATATACATTTGTACGTTTAAGTACATTAATTTATAATGTTTGGTCAGATGGTAGCAAATGTTACTGGAAAGTTCAATGTTTTGGTATAGATTGCTATTTTAGAGAAACCAGGTCATATTTTTTTAAACTTTTTAAATCACTATGTATTGGGTACAATATAATAATTAACAGGGAATTGGCTTTATAATAATTAATACGAAATCTGCATAAATTAAAAAATCATATTTAAGCATATTTTACGATCGGGCAACGCCGACTAGCCTGCTTATATATATATATATATATATATATATGTTCAGCCCAAACAAGGCACGTTACCATTTTAATGTAGGGGGCTACTATCAGGGACATAAGCTACAGGAGTTCTATGTAGGGAGTTGGGCAGCAAGATGTCGTTTAACGTTACACTTACACTTCCGCATGTCAGTACAGTTGGGGAAGCAGAAACCTGGAAAGGAATTCTAAAGTCTAGTGGTTCTAGGAAGAAACTACTGGAGTAGAAGGCTCTCTTACATCTAGTGATTTCTACTCTGAAGAGATGGGATTTAGCTGCTTGTCGGGTTTGTCAGGGGTATTTATGTCGAGGGGATACAAGTGCTTGCAGTTCATCAGAACATTCACTGTTAAAGTACTCGTAGAACAGGCAGAGGGATGCAACATTTCATCGAGGGACAGAGGCTGAAGCTTAGATGACAGTTCAGGACCTATTAGGTTGGCGACTCTCTTTTGGACCTTGTCTGGGAGCGAGAGACAAGTAGCAGATGCACCAGCCCGAATGTGACAGCAATACTCCATACATGGGTGATTAATAGCCTTATAGAGGTACAGGATACTTACGGGCGTTAGTAGCTTTCTAGCACGGTAGAGAGAACCTACCTTCTTCGCAACGGTCCTGGCAAAGCTCTAAATGTAATTTTTCCTACTCATGTTTTCTGTGAACATTAAGCCGAGGAGTTTAAAAGATATGTTTTAAGATAAATAAACAAACAAATAAATAAATAAACAAATAAACAAACAAATAAGTAAATAAATAAACAGATAAATAAACAAATAAATAACAAATAAATAAATAAACAAATAAACAAACAAATAAATAAGTAAACAAACAAATGAATAACTAAACAAATAAACAAACACATAAGTAAATAAATAAACAAATGAATAAACAAATAAATAAATAAACAAATAAACAAACAAACAAATAAGTAAATTAATAAACAAATAAATAAACAAATAAATAAATAAACAAATTAATAAACAAATAAATAACAAATAAATAAATAAACAAATAAACAAACAAATAAATAAATAAACAAATAAATAAGTAAACAAACAAATAAATAAGTAAACAAACAAATGAATAACTAAACAAATAAACAAACACATAAGTAAATAAATAAATAAATAAATAAATAAACAAATGAATAAACAAATAAATAAACAAACAAATAAATATGTAAATGAATAAAATAATTAATAAACAAATAAATAACAAATAAATAAACAAAGAAATAAACAAAGAAATAAATAAATAAACAAATAAATAACAAATAAATAGATAAACAAATAAACAAACAAATAAATAAGTAAACAAACAAATCAATAAATAAACAAATGAACAAACAAATAAGTAAATGAATAAACAAATAAATAAATAAACAAATAAATAAACAAATAAATAACAACTTAATAAATAAACAAATAAATAAACAAACAAATTAATAAATAAACAAACAAATAAATAAATATACAAATTGCTCATCTCAAAAAGAATTTCAACAATAAAACAATAATCAAATTCATTCAAGCCTTGCACATAGTCATCATCGGTGTCTCTAGTGTTATTGGGTCTGTATGCAGTCGGTGTATAAGTAATTCAATACAATCGGGAAACTGAAGTGGCAGACATGGCAATGGCTTCATCGTCAAAATCCAATAAATAAGCCAATAATATTTGAAAATTTCTAGAATTAAACGAGCGAAACTCTTAAATTCTCCCTCGGCTAAGTATTTCATCTTTATTTGTTGTCTATAGTGAGAAACCGAATAATCTTTCCTTTCTCAAAAACTAGCCTGCGTGCCCGGCGTTGCCCGGCGTTGCCCGGGTGTTTGAAGGTGTGTGTTAAGCAAAAAAAAAAAAGATGTAGTAGGTAGGCAGGCAGGCTCGAACCCGTGACGCAAAGGCGGAAAAGAAAGTGGTGTGTGTAAGGGTGTTGGTTAAGCAAAAAAAAAAAGCAAAATTGCGAGCGCATGCCCTGTATTTAAGAATTCAGGTGATAGGTCATCTCCCTCTCAGTACAGACTAATAAGTCTCCTGTATGTCATAAGTAAGTTGCTGGAATCCATATTAAATAGAGAAGTAGTCAACCACCTCAGCAGAAACAACCTTCTTAGTGGCATGCAATATGGTTTCCGTTCTGCCATATCTACAGCAGATGTGCTAACGGTTATATCTCATAGTATTAGTGAATCTCTTGACAAAGGCTTCCTCTCTAGGACAATTGTTCTTGGCATATCAAAAGCCTTCGATAAAGTATGACATAAGGGTCTATTTTACAAGATTTCCATTAACGCTCTGACCCCAGCTGGCATCAATTGAAAGGGATGGCTCTCAACTAGGGGAAGCTCCATGTTTTGATAAGCTTCTGGGCCTGGCCTTTACTCCTGACCTGAAATGGAACAGGTACATCAAGTCTATTGCCAAGGTCGCTGGAAAAATGGTAGGATCCTTCTACTGCTCCAGAAGATATCTATATATATATTAATTCTCGTCGTCGTCGTCGTCGTCGTCGTCGTCGTCACCCTCGACGACTTCCATGCGAGCACCTGTCAATTTTGTTCTTACTTAAATAAAATCAAATATCAGTAACTCATTCTGGCTGGCCGAACGGTTTATGTTTTTTTCGCATTTTATTTTCAAACTTCGCCTCGGGGCTTCGGGTTCGCCCCCCCCCCGGGTTTCTTTTTTATTTAACAGCACACACACCTCCAAACACCCGGGAAACGCCGGGTACCCTCGCTAGTATTACTTTAAAAAATCGAAAAAAAAACACAAAATAAACTAACGTAAGGCAAACGAACGATGTTAAATTTAAAAATTGGAAAAACAAAAACAAAAAAGAAAACAGAAAAACGAACATTAAAACTTCTTTTAAAATCTGAAAACTAAAAACTAAAAAAAAAACACCTGAAAAATGGCTTAAATAACCCTGTTTCAATATTAAAATTTAAAAAATCGGTGGGTACCCGGCGTTGCCCGGGTGTTTTGGGGTGTGTGTGGTCGGTCGGGGGTGGGGGTGTCAATAAAACCTACGAATAAGCGAAATAAAAAAAAAACAGAAACATGAACGTTACGTGGAAAATGGCTTAAATAACCCTGCTTCAGCATTAAAATTTAAAAAATCGGAAAAAAAAGACATCTCACATCATGATTCGAACCCACCGACCTAAGACGACGTACACGGAATTAGGTCAATTTTTTTTAATCTTTAAACTAAATCAGGTTACGACGTTGTATGACGTATGCGTAGAAGCGACATCGTCATGAGAGGACGGTTTTTGCTGACTCCCCCTGTAGAAACGTGCTGATTTCAGGGTGAAAAAAATAAGGTTTTGGGCAATTTTTCGATATTTGTCGGGCGAAGGATGGGGCTTTCATATGAGACCAAATTTGTGAATTTTTGTTCTGTCTGTCGAAAGTTTTAGCAGACATGCAAACACACACATATACATACATATATACATACATACATTTTCGCTTTTATATATATAGAAGATGTTAACAAAATCTTATAACATTATTTATCGAAAACCCATTGTTATCGCTGTCATCGATTCTCATGTGACTAACTTATTAAAAATATTAACCAAATGAGGGAGGGGGTGTCCATGTAACTTATTATTACAGTAGCAGATAACAATTATTAATTCATTTAATTCTTTACTATGAGATTAGACACATCATGGTCAGGGGTATGTATCTTGTTTTCTCTGAACTGCGGAAATGTTTTTAGTGTGGAATCTAAGCATCCTGAAATGGCGCTACAGGATTGTAGAGTATGATAGTCATAGAGCAGCTGCTGATCATTGTTTTCACGTTATCTTTAGATCCTCACAAGTATATGGTCTGTTGTCTGGCCGAAAGGGTAATAAACGTAATAAACAACAAAGGGTAAACGTAATGAACAACATTAAGCGTTAGTCATTAATTCTCTGCAGAGAAATTAATAATCTTGACTTCGGAAAATGGACCATAACAGCTGAAGATTGATCATTTGCTGGGGAAAAGCAGACAAGTCAGTTTTAAATGATAATAAGCATTTATTCTGGATATCGAAAGTCATAAGCTAGAACCATTAGCTCTAGACAAAAAAAAACGATCGTTTTGTCTGCATAACGAAATTTCAACGACTACTTCTCTCTCATCCTCTACTCCCCCTCTCTCTTTTTGTTTTTTCTCTCTCTCTCTTTCTTTTGTGAGGGCAAAAAGAAAGAAGGGATCAACAAAAGAAACAAGAATCACTTGAGGTATATGGTTAAATAGTCGAGAGTTAACTATTCTACACTTTTCAAGTAACAATTTCCGGGCTTGAATTTGACGCACTACTCCAAATCTGTCACACTGCTGAAAAATCCCGTTACTCCAAGACTCGTGACTTTATTGTCAAAACTTGCGACACCAAAATTCGTAACTCTGCTGTCAAAACTTATTACTCCAAATTGTTTGTTTTTGGTTTACGGTATATCAACCCTTTTCAGGTTATTTAATGCCGAATCCAGTAATTTTGAAGAACAATTTTTTAATAGAGTATATTTGTTTGTTTGTTTTTTAAGTCAGTTTCTATTTAACCCATAGTTAGGACCCTAACAGGTACTACCACTCCGGGTCCGAGTGGACCTGGGAGCAATTGCAATTAAAGGGTGGCTCCACGCTCCCCAAAGCCCGCAAGCTGGGGCCTCTCCATCGGATATAGTTTAAGGTCATATCCATGACCATTACTCCAAAACTCGTAACTCTGTTGTCAAAACTCACTACTCCAAAACTCGTAACTCTGCTGTCAAAAGTCACTACTCCAAAATTCATATCTCTGCTGTCAAAACTCACTACTCCAACATCTAAATCCACACTGCTCCGTGTCTGAAAAATCAGCCTTTTTATTCAAAACTGGAAGCATCTCATTTGCATATCAGGTGACAAGATCGCAAAGATATAAAGAAAAGTTTGCCTGCCAACGAACATTACAGGTTGCATAAAAACAGGTTTGTACCTATTTTCTTTTAAAGCATTTAATCACAAGGCATTTTCCACGGCTAACCCACAAGCATCACGTTGTAGAAGCTTTGAGCTTTCCCTACTTCAGAGCACTGAGCGACTTGACGACAAATATGATGACAGAGATGGAGAAGTATTTAATTGAGTGAATAGAGTGATGTTCCTATTCACTTTCCTCTACACAAGATCAGTTATCAATGTGGAAAAAATACAGTTTCCCAAAAAGGTGCCTCTGCATTTCTTATGCTAAACAAGGTCAGATTAGTTTTTTAACGCCAGCGTACTAGGCGAAGTACTCTCTAGTCTAAAAAAGAGAAAAGGTAAATCCTGGGAGGGTAGGCCACCTAGGACTGAACAGAACTGGGCCATGCGCCTAGTAAGACAATAAAAGGTGATTCGTATTATTTGGATTATTCAGACTACTGTTCCATCTTGAGTGTTATTCTCACAAGATTTCGGTCGATGTAACCTTCAAGCTTCTTCAGATGTATCTGATCGAACTTGGCAAGCTTTCTATCAACCTTGAGAATCTGCATGGATTTTCCCATAGCACCCTTCACGTAATCCATAGGATTAACATGCTCTCGTTCTGTCAGCCATGTCAGAATTCACAATCGTATTGTTTAGTATTACCCACACTAAGATTTGAACCTTCGATCTCCAGAAGAATGATTCTTATAACTGAATGTAACTTAGTACTTTATCCATTACGTCAGGGGTTCTGGTATACACAACTGTAAAATGACCATGTCATTATGTTGAATTGTATAAAACTGAAACAATAACATGTACATTCGTTTTTTTTTGGGGGGGGGTACAAAAAAAGCAATGTACGAAATCTATTTTTCTGAAAACAATTTTTTTATTTAAAGGTGTCGATAACGAGTTGTAGAAAAGGCAAGGTATTATTTGGACTAGTTCTCTCATCTTCAGTGTTATTCACATAACGTTGCAGACATGGCATAGTGGATAAACTGTTTGACAAAATTCAGTTGTACGGTACATTCTTCTGGAGAGTGATGATTCAATCCTCAGTGTAGGCCATAATAATTTTTTCTTTCTCAATAATGTACTTTCGGAATAAACATTACAAGAGTATTTATTGAGCATCCTTATCATCTGACCGAGTGAGAGGAGGAGGTGATTATTGTTAGAGATTAAAACCTTTTTTTTTTTTTTTTTTTTTTTTGTAAAGTCACTAAATACTGCATTGAGTTGATAACAAGAAGATAATTCTGTGTCGGCATTAAAAATGTTTTTTTGTTAAATATTATTACATGAGGAGTCACTTCGAGTTCAAATTTATTTTATTTTACGCATCTGAACTTGAGAAATACACACTTTAAATATGTATACATTACGTAAAGAACAACAAGCATGGCGGTCTTAGGCTAGTCGATCGAAAAAGCGAAACACAGTGATCCGAAACGGAAAACGGAACGAGCCAAAATTGAAAACTCGGAAATTGAAAATTCGAAGCAAAAATAAAAACTAAAGCCACGTTTTTTTTAGAAACAACCATAAAAATATTTTGCTTACAAATACTTACTGCGTAATCAGAAAACAATAAATTAAATAACATTTATTTTTTAACTAGCATAGGTGCCCGGTGTTGGCAAGGTGTTTGGAGGTTTGTGTTGAGCAAAAAAAAAAAAAGTGGTAGTAGGAAGGCAGGCTCGAACCCGTACCGCGAAGGAGGAAAAGAACGTGAAAAAGACGTGACGTCTTTGCTGTTACGACCACCGTCAAACCGGAAGTGACGTAGGTTTTAATTAAGGCTAGATAATCGAAAAAAGGGGATGACTTTTGAAAATATCGGTGAAAAAAGCGACCCTCCCTGTAGAAAAGTGGCCAGTTTAGGGTGAAGAAATTAATGTTTTTAGCCAATGTTTTCGGTATTTGTCGTCTGAAAGGCCGAGCTTCAAAACGATACTAATCTTGTGAAAATCCGTCGCCTCTGTCGAAGGATTTAGGCAGACATGCAAACATACATACATACATTTATATATTGGTAGTTCAAATTTTCGACCCAAACCGATTAAAAAGCTGCCCTATCTCTGATTACCCTTTATGTAAAATTTCAAATGTTTAGACCAGAAATTGTCTGAGTAATTTGGTAGAGACAGCAGAGGTCAATTATTTTTAAACTTTGATCCCTATTATGGTCCGTTAACATTTATTGTTTTGGGCTTAAATCAAGTAATTAAGTTAGGTTCATGTCCAATGAACCTATATCTAAAATTTCAATTGTTTATACCCAAAATTGTCGGAGTTTGGTAGAATTCTCAAAGGTCGAATCGTTGAACTTTGACCCCTTAACAGCCAAATTTCTGTCCGAAAACGGATTACAAAGATTTTCCTAAATCAGTACCCTGTATATCAAATTTCGAGTCTGTAGACTGAAAATTAACAGAGTTATTGTGTAGAGAAATGTACACAGACGCCAGACAGGCACACACACAGACACACAGACACTTTCACTTTTATAGATATACTAGCATGGGTGCCCGGTGTTGCCCGGGTGTTTGGAGGTGTATGCTGAGCAAAAAAAAAACGGTCAATTTTTTTAACTTCGACCCCTATAATGACCCCTTAACATTTATTGTTTTGAGCTCAAATCAAGTTATTAAATTAGATCCATGTCCAAGGAATCTATATCTAAAATTTCAAGTGTTTACACCCAAAATTGTCGGAGGAGTTTGGTAGAGTTCTTCAAAGGTCATATCGTTGAACTTTGACCCTTTAACAGCCAAATTTCTGGCTGAAAACCGATCACATCGATTCTCCCAAATCTCAGTACCCTGTATATCAAATTTCGAGTCTGTAAACTTAAAATTAACAGAGTTATTGTGAAGGAAAATGTACACAGACACACAGACACGTTCACTTTTATAGATAGATAGATAGATAGATAGATAGATAGTAGTGTGTGTGTGTGTGTGTGTGTGTGTGTGTGTGTGTGTGTGTGTGTGTGTGTGTGTACAACTCTTCTACAGCTGGCACCAGTGGACCGATCATAACCAAACCTGGCATGATGGTCTCCCACGTGGGGATAGTGCACAACATTTTCAAATTTCAGGTCAAAGGTTCAGGTCATAGCCTACGTATATATACTCTCCTACAGCCCACACCACTGGACCACTCATGGCCAAACATGACATGACGATAGTCTCCAACCTAAGGATGGTGCACACTATTTTTCCAGGTCAAAGTCAAAGGTTAAGGTCATATTTGGTGCGGCTCTCATAACATCCACTTACTGCAAGGGTAATCGCTTCGTCGATACCCGAGCGTACGGCAAAGTTCCGCTCAAAGCGCTGGTATCTGTGTTAGTATTTCTATAAAGTTTCTCAGGTAGAATAAATGCAAACGATTTAGCAAAGGATCTCGCTGAATTTATTTGAGCCCACTCTTTCTCTTCACATAAATTCAAACAGATATGAACTAAAGAGAGCCTCAGAAGTTCTAGATTGACAAGGCAGTTTTTTTTTGGGGGGGGGGGGGGGGGTTCAGGCACGTATTTTCTATTAGCTGTATATTTATAGTGACGTCGTAAGGATCGACGAAATTTCTTTCGTGAACAACCAAATCATGGCTGTATATGCTAAAGTCTAAATCGACTATAATATCAAAAGCGCTCCACCGATCGCTTATGATTCGTTTCTGGTAAAATCTACTGTCAGACGAATGAACAAGAGTCTCTCTTCTCCTGTCCGGCACTTCCATCAAACGGCAGTGACCAGATTTTCGCTCAACGGCGCCAAACATCTATTGACTTTTTCTGCTAGCCCTTCTGTTGTATTTTTGATGAATAAAAGGGACTTTTATTAATTTCCACCTCCTTTGAATTCCAATTCGCATCTATACTCCCAATTGGATACGGTTTCGCTGGATATAACTGAGTACAGATTTCTTTCATATAATCTATATATCTATAAAAGTAAGAATATGTGTGTGAGGACACTTCTCAACCTATATACTCAACGAATTTTTAATCTACAGACTTGAAATTCGCTATATAGGATATTTGGGCACGTGGAAAACTTTTTAATTAGTTTTCGCCGGAAAAACAGACTGCTAAGAGGTGAAAATTGAAAAATTGGTACGTGAGCGTCATCGGATGTTTTTTACCGTTATCAACTGTTTCACGACTGCGCATGCGTGTTCGAGAAAAATGACAGCTTCTTTATGTCAAGAATAAATAGTTTTTTTTAAAATGCATTTTAAGGTCCTGTCAATCTGCTGAAATGTTTATTTTGTTCGACTCACTATCTTTTTTTTTTTTTTTTTTTTTTTTTTTTACACCGGAGGGAAGCAGGCAGACGGAACAGAGTTCCACAGGCGTGCAGTTCTAAGAAAGAAGCTTTGTTCATGGAATCCGCGTTTTGATTTAGGCACAGATATAGAGTGGGGGAAATTTTTCACAGTGGATTCAGCTAGACGGGTGTTTTTTGTGAAAGATTGGCGAGGGGGGACCAGGGATTGGAGTTCAGACGAGCACCTGCCATGAAAATAGGCCTTAGTTTCGATCTCAGCTCGAGTATTATTTTTTTTTTACTTACAAGGACTGAACTGTTTAGAAAATAAATACATAATATTCGCATGCATCTGTCTCAATTTTTTGTTTTCTTTTTTACTTTATTCCCCCCCCCCACACTTTTTTTTTTTAGGAATTTAAAGTTACGTTCAATAGATGCTTGCCTTTTTTTTGTTGTTCTTGGCCTTCGGGACGGGATCAAAGTGTACTATCTGTTCTGCAGATGCTGCACTTAAGATAATTTGTACCAGTCAATGGAAGGGAATCCCTCTATACTGGGACAATTATTATTTTGGGTCACAACCAGAGTGCCTCCTTTTTACCCTACTTTTAGGGGTGCTGGTTTTCCCCCACATTAAAAAAACGGCCTTGTGCCTAACTTGCTTTGGTGGGGAAGCAAATAAATACCATAAACAAAAAAATTGCATTAATTAAAATATAATATTTCTACGTATTTTACGACCGGGCAACGCCGGGCGACCTGCTAGTTATATATATAAGCATTAAGATTTCACTTACATCGTAGTTTGTGCTGATAGTGTAATGGGTGAGATATCCAACTATTAATGAAATTATTGGGTTTCGATCACAACTTTAAGCACTTTTTTGTTTAACTACACTGAAGAATTACGAAATAGCGAAAACGTATATGACATATATAGATATGCGATAGAAAGAGAAAAGAACGAATATGAGTTTGTATATGTGAGAGACAGAGGAGAAAATAATATTACACTAATTACATTTTTAATAGACAACGATTCGAATCCATCACCTGTTTCTTTTGGTGCATTACAAACCGTCTCTCTCTCTCTCTCTCTCTCTCTCTCTCTCTCTCTCTCTCTCTCTCTCTCTCTCTCTCTCTCTCTCTGACTATTTCTCTATTCTTTACCCGCCCTTTCTTTCTACCCTCCTTTCCTGTCTCTCACTATCTTATTTCTTCTTTCTCTCTCCCTCTGTTAATCTTTCTTTGTCTAATTGTCCTTCTTTTCTCCTATTTCTTTCTTCTTTTTTCTCTTTCTCTCTATTCTTTTCCTCTCCCTGTCTATTCATCTTTCTCTCCTTCACATTTTTACCCATCTTTCTACATTTTTATTTTTTTCCTCACTCTTCAACCCTAACCCTCCATGCTTTCTTTATTTTTCTTCCTTCTCTTTATTCATCTTATTATTTCCCCTCTCTCATATTCCTCCGCTTCTTCTCTCTCTAGTCATCCTTCTTTTCTCTTCCTAGCTTCTCTCTCTCTCTCTCTCTCTCTCTCTTTGGGATCCTTGTTTTATCTTTCTCTATTTCCCTTTCTTATGTCCTTTCTTCATTCTTCTTCTACCCCCCCTCTCTCTCTCTCTCTATCTATCTATCTCTTACTCCCATTCCTTGTCCGCTCTATTTTTATCGTTTTCCCTCTATTTATTCTAATTTGATCTTCTTCTCTCTATCATTCTTCCATCTATCTATTCTTCTTTTCAGTGTCTCTCTCTTTTCATCCTATCTCTCCCCACCCTCTCTTTCTCTTTCCCCTCTCACTCCTTCTCTTCCCCCTCTCACTTTCTCCTCCCTCCCTCTCTCTCTCTCTCTTTCTCTTTCTCCCCTCTCTCTCTCTCTCTTTCTCTTTCTCCCCTCTCTCTTTCACTTTCTCTCTCTCTTTCTCTCCCCTCTCTCTCTCTTTCTCTTTCACCCCTCTCTCTCTATCTCTCTTTCTCTTTCTTCTCCTCCTCTCTTTATTTCCCTTTTTCTTTCCCTTCTCTCTCTCTCTCCCTCTCTCTCTCTCTCTCTCCTTGTTTCTTTTTCTTTCATCTTCGTTAACTGTTTTGCCAAAAGAAAACGCCTTTTTCCTGGAAATTTCGATTCCCTTAATTTCTCAGCCTTCCCATAATGCTCCACGCTTCCTCGCTCCAACTAACAAATACTGGCTTCTCTGATCTCTAATTATTTTTACTTCATTCTCTCCATTCTACTTTGCCTCCCCTCTCGCTAGTATGGGCTAGCGCGGAACAAAGAACGCACGTTCGTGACGACTTTCATTGACGCTTCGCATCCTTGCCTATAAATTTTCCACCGGAAATTGCAACCCATTCCTTTAGACTAGAAATTCAACGAAATTTGTGAAATATAAAATCATCCATTTAAATTACCATAAGATTAAAATAAAATTGCTTTTCCATTTGCATGATTTTATCGATGTTTTAAATTTTTTTAAATAGATCCACATAAAAGCATTATATAATAATATGATTCGATTAAGCTTTAGATTTCTATTTAACAGCATTGCTGTTGGTACATAAATACTTTTTGCTTCTTAGTTTCTTACATGAAGTGGCTTCATGACTTGTAAATTCACCCTTGTTTCTCAATAACTACGCCTTGGAATTTTTGGAAATTTTGCACAAACATTAAACACGATATGAGTAAAAAAAAAAAGTATAAATTTGAATTCAGCACCCTGCAAAACTGCTAATAAATAGACATACACAAAAATTTGGGGCAAATATGGTAAAATAGTCCCAAACATGGAGTGTTTTCATGAGCCCGAAAAGAGCCCCCTGGGGCACACCCAAGAGTTATCGCAAAGTATAGACAAACAAAATTATATAGAAATCAGTTAGTTATAACTTTTCATAAAGTTTTAGAAAAATCCAAGGTATCATTTTTTAATAAGCACAAAAGTGTCAATTTTAGCCATTTTAACACGAAAGGCACCCCTAGGTGGGGGGGGTTGCAACCGGAGTTTTCCCGGAAAATCTGTTCTGTTACTTTTTTACTCATATCATGTTTAATGTTTGTGCAAAATTTCAAAAAATTCCAAAGCGTAGTTATTGAGAAAAGTGCGGACAGACGAACGGACCAATGGACGAACGGACAAGGGTGAATTTACAACAGGTCCACCCTCCTTTTGTCGGGGGGGGGGGCAAAAAGAAAAGCTAGTGAAGATCAAATTACAGATACGTTTCTGCAACTAATCAAGAACCCTCAAGTGGGACAGAGATTCAGGAGTCCAAATATAACAACTATACTCCATACATGGCCTGATAGTAGATTTGTAGAGATAGACAATAGCCGCAGGTGCGAGGAAGTGTCTAGAGGAAATGAGACCACGAACTTCACGAGAAGCAAAAAAAGAGCAATGGATTATATTTATAAACTCCAACAAAAATTTGATGAGAAAGAAACACCAAGAAGTTTCACAGTTGATTTCTCCCCAAGATCAGAGTCATTCATGAGTATCTCGGAACGAAAAAGAGACGCACATACAACTGAAAGACACAATAATAGCATTAAACGAAACAAGCCATTTCATACTCAATCGCTACTCTCTCATTCCCGGATGGAGAGAGTGATTGAAGCGGTAATGATAGTTACTTAGAAAATCAACATGCAGTAAGAATCGCTGAAGAATGTTGTCAAGACTAAGCTTGTTTCCTTTAATAATCACAAGAAACCTTCTCAACCACCAATAACTATGGTACCTGAAAGTACTTCGTTCAAACTCCTCGGTTTAACGTTCACAGGGAACATAAATAGGAACAGATACATCGAGAGTATTGCGAAGACTTCTATGAAGAAGGTGGTCTCTCTCTCTCTCTCTCTCTCTCTCTCTCTCTCTCTCTCTCTCTCTCTCTATTGTGTTAGAAAGTTACTTACGCCTGAAAGTATCCTATACCTCTAAAAGGCTACCATTCGCCCATGTATGGGGTATTGTTGTCACATTTCGGCTGGTGCATCTGCTACTAGTTTCTCACTTCTGGACAGGGTTCAAAAGAGAGTCGCTAACGTGATAGGTCCTGAACTGTCATCTAAGCTTCGATCTCTGTTCCATCGACGAAATGTCGCATCCCTCTGCCTGTTTTACGAGTATTTTAATGGTAGATGCTCCGACGAACTGCAAGCCCTTGTACCCCTTTGACGTAAATTACCCCTGGCAAACCGGATAAGCAGCAAAGTCCCACCCCTACACAGTAGAGATCCCTCTACTATAACAGTTTCTTCACCAGAACTACTAGACTTTGGAATTCCTTTCCGGGTTCCTGTTGCCCCAACTGTATTGACATGCGAAGTTCAAGAGTAATGTGAACAGACATCTTGCTGCTCAATTCCCTACATAGTATCCTTGCAACTTATGTCTCTGATAGAAGCCGCCTACATCGAAGTGGCATTGTGCCTGGTTTGGCGTGAAAATGTAATACAAAAAGTTATAGTGATAGAAAGTGTTGATACTATGCGCTTCAGATCTATGTCCACAAATAGTATACTTTCATACTCTTATCAGTCAGATTGGTGAAGAAAAGGTTATCGTTGCAAGCAATATGTGTCCCCTTATTCGGTCAGATGACAACGGCGACCACGGTGCTCATTAAATACTTTTATAGCCTTTATACATAGAGTACTTCATTGAAAAAGTAAAGATTATTTCAGTCTCTCGCTGCGGACAATAAAGATGGCATGCTGAGTTGATGGAGAATTTGACAGTTTCACTCGTTTAATTGTAAAAATTTTCAAACATTGCTGGTTTATTTATTGGATTTTGATGGTGGGGTCATTGTTATATCGATTTCCGAACCTTATTGAGTTTCCTGAGAGATGCAATAATGTTAAAGGACAAGTTTAGACATTGAATATATACAGTCCTGGTCAAAATCATAAGACCACTTAAGAAAGTAAGCGTTTACGCATATTATCGGATTTTAATCAAACAAATGGTTGAAACCATTGCCAAAAGGGAAATATGATGGAAAAAAATTAAATTTGCTTCATTCGAAACCTTAACCCTGGTCTAATAATTATTTTTTGACCAGGACTGTATATATATATATATATATATATATATATATATATATATATATATATATATATTGTTGGATTTTAAAATTCAGACCCAAATAGCAATCCTTTTGGCATATCAATACTTGAATCAGACTAGTCTCTCTCCTTCTCTCTCTCTCTCTCTCTCTCTCTATCTATCTATCTATCTATCTATCTATCTATCTCTCCTTCTCTCTCTCTCTCTCTCTCTCTCTCTCTATATATATATATATATATATATATATATATATATATATATATATATATATATATATATATATATAATGCTCCCTATCTTGCTTTGAGCATATTGTGAGATGACGAATAAACTGCCACTAGCATAAAACGTGATGGCCGTCGTGTAAACAAATGAAGCTTAGGCGTTTGGACAATGTTTGAACATTTTAAATTCACATGCCGAT
>NC_136509.1:31563784-31601284 GCF_053919585.1 Euprymna scolopes | reverse complement strand
CTGCAAGTGCAAATAGACCAACTTTGCATATAGGATGTGTTCTGCTGCAGCATCAAGGTGCAATTCCCAGTTCCCTGTGCGCTCTGCCTTGATAAAAAATTGCAATATCTTCATCATATGAAGGTATTGACTCCACAACTTTACTGCATCCTTCACATGGTTGATTCTCTGGGCAATCCTGATCAAAGACTCTGATGACAACATAATCCAATGACTCAATCCCATGAAGGAGATATTTTTAATAGCCCTTGAGCTTCTCTTCAGGTTTTCATTTTGAGGAAATGACTCTTCTGCATCAGCGTTGGCTTGATCATCCTCAGTGACATTTGAAACTGGCAAATCATAAGTTTTTTTTCTCTAAAAGAAAAATAGCATTCAGATCAGCATTAACTAAGGAGTGAGCATGAATGGCTCTTTCAATTGCCTTGCCACTTAGCATGTGTTTGTGTTTTCAGCAGACACAAGTTCAAAAAGTTATTGCAATCCAGAACGTGTCATCAAATGACCAACTGACCCCAGCAAGCTCATCTGTGTATGGAGTCAACCAAGTCGCAAGACAAATGATCTCAGGTGACTGGAACTAGGCTATTACTCGACTATCATCATTGTTTTGTATCAAAATAGTTGATTCAATGTTAGAATTGGTGTCATGTTGTTTTTCCTGGCTAAATCACTAATGTAACATAACGTTGAGTACATGCAGGTTGGGTTATTAGAGGTCCATGTCGATCATTGGCAAAAAAAATAATAAATAACTGTAGCTGATTCCCAGGATATGTTCCGTTCTGCACTGACTGCATGAGGCTGATCATGCAGGTGTGGACGGATGTAAAATTAGTGAAACCTCTCAAAGGATGTCAACATTAACAGTGGAATCACAACGACTTGGAGCTCTTTAAACATCACTGAAGGTTTGTTGGTATGCTGTGAATCTAGGTACTTAATGGTGATCCTTCCAATCCTTATTATATCTTCTGAAAAGACCTGAATCCTTGTTTTGCTTTAACTTTCCCGGGCATAAAAGATGCTATAATGTCCGTATCGTGGAATGTGTTGAATCCATCAATACTCCTTACATTATGGTCCACATTATCAGCTGCGAACTGAACAAATTCAGTTTCAACGGGGGAGAGAGTTTCAGCTCCATATACAAGCACAGTACTTCTTTCTGGACTTATTCAGTGTCAATTTAGAACCTCGATCCAAATTAGTGATGCATTTCCACTGCTAAACAAGGCTGCAAAGGTGCAAGAAATCTGGGTCTAACAGCTTGCATTATCACTTGACCTATTGATGCAAGTTTCAAAATATTGTCTTTGCTTGCAAATAAATATCTTCCTGAGAAATATCAACAGTGTTTTAGGAACAAATTCAAGAATCGCATCCTGTTCAAGATCATTCTTAGACTTATTCTGAAATTGTTTGGATATTTTAATGTCATTCTCGATAAGTTTAGCTACCATCTCTATGATTCTAATGACCTCTTATTCTTAATTGTCTGTTGAGCGGCTGTGTGCATAGAATTTATGGAGAATACGTTTTGCTGTACTTAAGAATGTAACAACATAAGGTTCCCAATTAATTTCAGTCACAATGATTTTGTCTTTGAAATGTTCTAGAAATCGGGATTTCATGTATGAGAGACTGTATGGTTCAAAGCCGGTATCCCCGAGAATTTCCTCTAGGAATAATTCACATACTCGTCAGAAAATATCATGAATTTTATGTCTCGAAATTTTGATATTGTTAAGTTGAATGTTAAAGATGGCGGCCGTTGACACTTCCGGCAAGCTTAATTGTGGTAATTTTTTTTATCTGAAAGAGAGGTTATTCATTCCCAATATCCAAGGTAAAAACCTTTGTTAGCAAGTTGTTTGAGGTTCAGCCAAAAGATCAGTTCGATTGACTGGACTAAATAAGGGAAACAAGAGTTACAAAGATGCTGAAATATATATTTTATTCTGCAAACCATTATTACCAGCCGGGTTTGTTGCATCATAAATTCCTAGGACTTTTAATCATCATCTACTAAGTATTCTTAGAGGACACCGGCATCAGACCGGTCGCTACCACAACTCTCGACAACTGACAAACTTAAGTACTAGCTCTTTCAAAATGCACCTCTATTTTAACGTGTGCTTTTTGGGAGCCAATTAGAACCTTTTGCATCTCCCAGCTGACTTTTTCTACATAGAAGCCACCGAAAGTTACGGACCAGTATGTTGTCTTGAAGTAGTGTTTTACAAAGCCATGTGATGGGACATCATTACCATATGTTTCTTTAATTTCATCAAAAGTCTCCTGTAGTGTGCGCAAATAAAAAACAGAGATCACTGTGTGACACTCAACAGTCTCCATTTCACTTCTGTTCAAACACTTGTAAATCAGAAACCATGATTAGATCAGACGTGTAATTTGCCATATAACCCATAGAGATATAAATCATTGCACATGCAATATTTCAGCTAGATCAGACAACTGGGAGTAGTTTAGGCTCATTACTTATTGAACACTCCTGGAAAGATAAGGTTTGATTAATTCAATTTATTCATCCAAGCGGTATCCTCCCTGGTACAGGCATTGATGGCTACGCTTCTTCATCTCTCACCCTCGAGGCATTCATGAATTCATTGTTACTCATCATTGTTTATGTTGCCCAGGTGTTCAGACTGTCAACGTATGTTTTTCATTGTCGTCCTCTGGTTCTTCTACTTACAATCTTTCCGTGGTTATCGGAGAGTAGTTTGATGATGATCAGATGCCACCTCTCTGTCATGATAATCCTTACCAAGCGATTCAGAACCATATTCACGCTGTTTCTCGAATAAAGAGATTGATGAATTTCTATGGCTTTCTTTGAAGTTGTACAGATTGCAGTTTCTTTCTGTCTGAGCAGTGCCCATTCTGGGCGATTGTCTTAAACATTGTACATTTTTTGCACAACGAAATACGAAACCATGAATAGAATTTCTGTTTGCTTCCGTATTACATCAGTCACCTGCTTCCTACGACCTCACATTATTCTGATTCTGGGGGCTAAGTGAGTTTTCGACTATGCGCAAGGGTCTCCCACAGACTATCAGAGGGGAGGAGGCGTCTTACTTTTCCTTTAACACTAGTGTTGTCCCGGTACCCCAAAGTTTGATTATAATCTGCAAAAAAATAAAAGCTTACAGGGAAATAATTATGATGTGACAAACAGTTAAAACACAAAATCCATTGCGACCTCTATGACCTTCATGACACGCTAAAGGTTAGCTGTCGTTTAAGGCCCGAGTTGGTGTTATTTCTATCAACAACACCAATGTAGGCTATAAAAAGCACAACTGTCTGAAATATCCCAAAGTGTTGTCGAAACCAATTTGAATAATTGACCAGCCATTTTTATTTGCTTCGATAACGGGTGGGTATAGTAGGAGGAGGTGATTGAAGCAGCGTCCACAACTTTCTGTAGAAATGAAGTGCACACATAAATAAATGTATTTTTTATCTTTTAGTTTCAATCGATGAAAGTGTTTATCGAAAATGAGAAATGCTATCAGGCTTCGTATTATTCCGTTTCTCTGGATTAATGTTCTCGTGTCTGACTGTTACTTTTTACAACGTTTCGTCCGATGTAACCTCCAAACTTCTTCAGATCTCTCTTGTCAAACTCGGGGAATCTTTCTGCCGAACTCTGGTAATTCTTTCTGGTGCTGGAATAAATGAATGGTTCCATTCGATATTCCCTGCAGATTCCTGAGTTCAATAGAAAGATTCCGGATTTTGACGAGATGCGCCTGAAGAAGGTCGGGGGTTACATCGACCGAAACCTTGTGCAAATAACACTCAATATGAGAACAGTAGTCCGAAAAATCCAAATAATACGAACAATCAATCCTCATCTAAAAAAATTTTAGAAACAGAGTATAAAACTTCTTAATCATTTATTAGGATTAATCTAAGTTAGTACTCCTCCCTTCCATGGGCGCTCAATAGCTTCTGTAATAGTAAGTGATTTCTGCCACACATTGATCTATGTTGTTAGAAAATATGAAGGTTCCATTTGACCGATTTTGATATTTAGTTCTGACGTATCGAGGCTAAGGCGGAAAAAAAAGCCTGACACGTTACTCCTCCGCCAAAGAGATATACAGTTGAGAACGGATAAAATTAAACCTTTAAAAACACTTGCAGGTGGTTTAAACTAACTTCAATGTTTTCTAGGTCAAACATGACGTCATTGTCATAGTAGCAGGAGGAGAAAAAATGAAGGAACGATTTTTTTCGGCACCTCTCCTTGTAGAAAAGTGTCCAGTTTAGGGTAAAGGAATTAATGATTTTGGCCAATTTTTCGATATTTGTCGTCCAAGATGTCGAGCTTCAAAATGATACCAAACTCTGGAAAATTTATCGCCTCTGTCGAAAGTGTTTGCGAGACATACATACACAGAAACACACAAGCACACACAAATTTTCGCTTTTATATATATAGATATATAGATAAAGTTGCAATTTAAAAATATATATATATCCATGTGACTTGAGTGCATTAGCTTGAATCAGAACCGAAACCAAATCTTATAAAACAAATATATATATATATATATATATATATATATATATATATATATATATAACTTCAGTTCCTTCAGCTATAATCGAAACCGAAACCAAGACTTGTGAAGAATTCTTAGTAAATTTATTTATTAAAAAAACAAATGATTTGAGTGCCATCAGCTATAATCCAAACTGAAACCAAAACCTCTGAAGTATTCTTGGTAAAATTATTTATTACAAGAAATGAAAGTCCATAATAATTAAACGCCAGTCACTCGGATGTAAGTGTGACACACAAAATAACGTACACACACTATCCTATTAATATATAGATTACAATCAGTGAAATCCTTTTTATTAGCTTAAAAAAGAATTCTTTAAATAATCACCACATTTCAAAAACTTCGGAAAGAATAAAAAAGAGCATCTATTAAAAAATAAAAAAAATAAAAACTTTAGTTTAAAAAACAAAAATTGTCAGAAAATAAAGAAGAAAAAATAATAACTCTCTCCTAACAATGGAAACTTGTCATTCAATTCTTCCCAGTTCGAGTTCCCATTTAAAATGCATCCCCACGGGACAGAGTTAGACACCAGGGTCATTTTTTAATGTGGAGAAAAGGAACAAAAATAAAAAAAAATTGTCTCAGTCGTGAAGGGTTTCTCCTCCACTGACAGAGAACAAGAAATTGAAGTGCAGCATCTGAAGAACAGATACTACACTTTGATTTTGACCCGAAAGCTAAAGTATTTATTTTCTCCCCCACCGAGCAAATTAGGCACAAGGCCGATTTTTAATGTGACGAGTGAAGAGGAAATGGGGACCAACTCCCCGGGGAGTAGGGGAACTGGATGGTGACAATTGGTATGAAGGGTTGCCCCTACATTGACCAAGGTCTTATATGTGGGGTTGCCCCCACATATGGTCTTTGCTTGCAGTATCTGTTCCGGCAGATACTGCACTTAAGATAATTTGTACCAGTCAATGGAGGGGAACCCCTCTATACTGGGACAATTATTATTTTTGGTAACCAGAGTGACCCCTTTTAGGGGAGCTGGTTTTTACCTCACATTAAAAACGGCCTTGTGCCTAATTTGCTCAGTGGGGGAGCAAATAAATACCATCTGTTCCGGCAGATACTACACTTTTGAACTTTTGGAGTTTGCAAAAATATTATTCACGATCTTATTTTAAAAAATGTGGTAAACAAAACATCATTATTTTTTATTTCATTTTTACATTTTTTTTATGTTTTATATATGTTTTATATATGAATATATGGATATATCACTATAGAATAGATATATGGATATATGATATATGGATATATGTTTATGGATATATGGATATATGATATATGGATACATGATATATGATATATTGATATGTGATATATAATTATGGATATATATGGATATATGATATATAGATATATGGTTATATACTTATGGATATATATGGACATATGTATATATGGATATATGGTATATAGATATATGATATATGGATATATGTTTATGGATATATGTTTATGGATATATGGATATATGATATATAATTATGGATATATATGGATATATGTTTTATATGTGTTTTATATTTTTTTATATTATTGTAAATTTCTTTATTTATTTGTCTGCATTTCTGCTTTCACCGTTACGTTTTATTTTTTCTCATATTGCAAACATCTATATTTAATACCTATATACTTATTTAATACAGATATCCTTATTTAATACCAACATACTTATTAAATACAAACATCCTTATTTAATACCTATATAGTTATTTAATACAAATATCCTTATTTAATACCTATATACATATTTAATACAAACATCCTTATTTAATACCTATATACTTATTTAATACAAATATCCTTATTTAATACCTATATGCTTATTTAATACAAATATCCTTATTTAATACCTATATACTTATTTAATACAAATATCCTTATTTAATACCTATATACTTATTTAATACAAATATCCTTATTTAATACCTATATACTTATTTAATACCTATATCCTTATTTAATACATATATACTTATTTAATACAAACATCCTTATTTAATACATATATAGTTATTTAATACAAATATCCTTATTTAATACCTATATACTTATTTAATACAAACGTCCTTATTTAATACCTATATACTTATTTAATACAAATATCCTTATTTAATACCTAAATACTTATTCACCAGCAATACACCTACAGGTTGCAAATTTCAGAGCAACAAGCTCGGCACTTAAAAGAAAGTCACTTGGAATGCCTCAAAGCGGTCGAACACCAGCATTTGAACTCTGAGACTTTCTCTTACTTAGTCTCCTGCACGTTCAGCTCGCAAAAATGGTTTTGTCTTGAGATTTTCTGAGAAGATGGCATGTCAACATGTGGGTTGGTTGGTTGGTTGGTTGGTTGTTTTTGTTCGGGTTATTTAATGTCGAATCAAAAGATTTTGAAGAAAATTTTTTTTAATAGAATATATTTGTTGTTTTCACGTCGGTTTCTAAATAGAAACCGACGTGAAAACAACAAATATATTCTATTAAAAAATTTTTTCATATCATAGTTGGGACCCTAGCAGGTACTACCACTCCGGGTCAGAGTGGACCTGGGAGCAATGGTAATTCAAGGGTTGCTCCACATTCCCTAAAGCCCACAAGCTGGGGCCTCACCACTGGATATAGTTTAAGGTCATATCCAGGACCCCCATTGAGGGATTTTACCCCCTGCAGGGGGGGAGTGCAGTCGTCGTATTCTAATGCCCCACCGACGGGGCCAGTCAACATGTGGGAGATATTTCTGCCACACCCTGTATTTTTGTAATTTTATTTATTCTTATGTATTTATTTGTATTCATCTCTGCTTTCGACGTTCCATTTTAAAAAATATTTTTTTGCCGCATTCAAACCACCTTATTTAATATCTATATATTTAGTCATCAGACATTCTTTAAGATCACTACCAGACCGTTTTATTTATTAAAATAGAACTAGTGTATACCCGTTTTCTGAGCGGTATCAGAGTACGTCAGTTTCCATCTTAACTTTTTACCACTTCATTCCATAATGATTGCCAAGATTGACAAGACATACCTGACGAAGAATAGATTAGTCGAAACGTTGCGAAAATGGCAAGATAGGAATGGTAGTAAGACTAATTAAAAGTGGATCTTCGGTTTACTTTCACAAATCTCGTAACTCTTACTTTCTTAATTAGTCTTTTAGTCTTCACATGCCATAAAGGATGTCTCTGACAAAGGGAGAAGAATTGCTGTTTTCTGTGTCAGAATCTACCCATTTAATACTAGCCATTTAATAGTTTTTGACCTTGAAGTAATATTTTTATTTATTCATTTTTAGCTCCTCACATCAAGTGGTTTCATGTCTTGTCTGGAGCGATGTCAATAATAATAATAATAATAATAATAATAATAATAATAATAATAATAACTAGCAGGACCCGAGGAAATTCTATTTAATGAGAAATAGTTTTAATCAACAAATATATTTTGATAAAGCTGATATTTTTCTGGACAGCGTAAAAAAAGTTAGTTTTCGGGAACAGAAAAATCAATAACACGCAGCAAATATGAGTTTATTAATATTTATATGAAAATGTCCATTGTATTTTAAATATAGAACTGACCCAAATAAGATAAATTAATAAGTACTGATAAACAATTAGAAAGTAATATTGTGCTACATAGTTCAATACAAATAATAAAATCATATTGTAAGAGACAATCTTTAATTTACTCCTTCAGTCCAGCAGTCCAGCACCTCTTGACAGAAAATATCCTTTTTTTTTTCTTTTTTTTTTTTGTCTTGTTTCTTTCAAACGTTTTTTATGTAATGTTTCGCTGACTTCTTGCTTCGATGAAGAACGACTGCACGTTAAAATTACGTAGAAATCCTTTCTCGCACAATTACAAAAGTGATTATATATTGTTGGTATTCGAAAACGAGGCTACATCAAAAGGGAGGTCACTCTGAGATTTTTGTCGAAGGTTGCCAGATTGGCCTTTTAAAGCCAAATATTGCAAATTTGGCCTCTTTTTGAAGTAGGTTTGCCTGCAAAAGTCGTGTTTGTTTTATTTATTTATTTTTCTTCAAAGGGTAATGTACGGATTAACTAAGGGAGGAACAAGCCGAATATTATATATACATAATACAAATTATCAAGTCTTATCTCAGACAGGTCCTGGATATGACCTTAAACTATATCCAGTGGTGAGGGCCCAGCTTGCGGGCTTTGGGGTGTGTGGAGCCACCCTTTAATTGCCATTGCTCCCAGGTTCACTCTGATCCGGAGTGGTAGTACCTGTTAGGGTCCCAACTACGGGTTTAATAGAAACCGACTTGAAAACAACAAATATATTCTATTAAAAAATGTTTCTTCAAAGTCTTTTAATTCGGCATTAAAAAACCTGAAAAGGGTTGATATGCCGTAAAACAAAAACAACCAACCAAACTTATCTCAGACAATTCCAATCGATGCAGAGGTTTAGTGAAATATTTTCACTAACTCAAAAAAATATATATATTTATTTACTAATTCCTCCCCCAAAAAAAGAAAAGCGTATAAAAAACGTGTTTGAAAAAAATAAGTTTTAAAAACAAAAATTGACAGAAAATAAAAATAAAAACTCTCTTAACAATCAAAACTTGTCATTCGATTTTTCCCAGTTGAAAGGGAACATAGTTAAATGGTTAATGACATGGACTGACAACCTGGGTGTCCCAAGTTCGAATCCAGTTAGTTCCACAAAAGAATCACTTTCACTTAGGATGTTGACAATCTTCATGTAGTCTCTCCCCTAAGTAACCAATGTCTTTCTAGAAAGAATTCTTAATAGAATAATATCAGGGAAACCAGTGCAAACAATAGAATATTTGAATTCATACGATGATGATGATTATGATGAATTCTTCCCGCAAAATGTTCTTCTCAACTTTCTTTAAAAAAAAAATGTCGATATTTTTATTCTCAAATTATTATTGGTTTAATTTAAATCTATCAATCCATTGATTTTTTTTTTCAAATGTTTCTGCTATGTTCTATATATTAATATCGTAGCATCTGGAACATAGTACGTACACGTGTCACGGTTTCCAGATTATAAATTATTCGATCGGGAGATACTATTTATTAAAAAGGAGGATAGGTGATAACATACTACGAACATTAAATCAGTATATATAGCTATGATAATTTAATGTCCGTAGTATGTTATCACCTTCTATCCTCCTTTTTTATAAATAGGATCTCCCGATCACCGAAGACGCAATGCAGAAAAGAAAAAAATTGTCACTTTTTGGACGTACTAAAATATACCCCCTTTGTCTTCTGGCTAGGATTCAAGGTTAGTATCTGTTCTGTCTAAAGATGGTATAATGATATCGTGTGACAGCAAGTGGCCTTCCCTTTAAAAAAGCCGCCGACCCCATAGTTGTGTGCCGTGATTTTCTACCTCCATCCTTTCATCGTTCTCGTTGGCCGTGTCATCATCTTTTGGTTGACACTGGCGGCTTCCCACGGAACGCACGCGGGTCACAAATTGGAAGCAAAATCAGTCGTGGAACAAAGAAAGGAACAACACAAACGCCAATGTTTCACATATATTTGACGGTTCGACCTGTGTGTGTGTGTGTGTGTGTGTGTGTGTGTGTGTGTGTGTGTGTGTGTGTGTGTGTGTGTGTGTTCTCCCAGTTCTATCAATGTTACATTCGTCTGTCAGTCGCAACTCGTCTCTAATTCTGTTTCGCAGTAAACTCTAAAAACTGTCTAACCGCTGTCGCTATCAGCTCCCATCCGTCGAAATCGGCAGCTCGATGTCAATTAACTGTCTTCTCTACGTCGGTATCTGAAGTCGCCCCCACCGACGACCACCCGGAAGCTGCCCTTCCCTTGTAGTCTGTAGGTTTGTATTGTCATTGTCAAATCTGTAGGCTTCTATTGTGTTTGTCAAATCTAAAAGGCTTATTCTAAAAATACCTACAATTTAATTGTTTGCTACTTCCCATCTCTTTGTTTATTGTCAGACACTTCCTACTCCTTTGTCTATTGCCACCACCCCCCTTGCAGCACTTAGAGATGCTGGTCCACTTTATAGTATCACAATCGTGAGGTTTTTGTTCGTATCAGGCGTCCATACAATGGAAATATGTCACAGACTCCTATAAGGATATTGGAGATAAACCGTAATAACCAGACATATTTTGACACTACATTAATCAGATTACTTAGATAAATACGTTCACAGTTTTAACAAAAGGGCTACAATAATATTGCGGAATATAATAATCTCCATTCACGCTGAACGTCCACAGAATGCCAATCAGCAATATATTATATACGAAAGATGCCGCTGTGGAATTTCTACGGGTCCAGCTAGTTTATTTAATTGTAGGTTTATTTATTTGTTTGGATTCATCTTTTCTTTCACTGTTTCGTTATTTTTCCACATTGCAAGCAACCTTATTAAATACCTACGAACTTATTTACCAAGAATTCTTAAAGATAACTACCATATCCGGGGGGGGGTAGCAACATAGACAATAAAACGAAAAACTGACTAAAAAGAAACAAATATAAAACAAATAAATGTTACCAAACGCAAGACAAATTACGTTTCTATCTAAGAGCTAAGTTCTTTGTTGGCTAACACATTATAAAGCGTTTATTTATTTCGAAACCCAAGCAGTGCCGAGGCTTAAGTTAGAACGAGAAAAAAATGGGTGACACGACACGGTCATCTGGGAAGTCTCGGTCATCGTTCACAAATCGAAAATTAAACAAAATCCTGGTAAAACCCCACTTAATAAATGTCACCAATCAATCGTGCGAAAATATAATGTTGCACAAGTATTTAGGTTAATTTTCTTATTTTTGAGTGATTATTGAGACTCCTTCGATAACCGTCTCGTGTCATGCATTTTGTTCTTATTGTAACTAACGCAGGACACACTATTTTTTAACTGCGTTTCGAAGTAAATAAACGCTTTAAATAAGTTAAGCCATTAAAAAATATCCAGGTGGATAGAAGAGTAACTTATCTTGCCTTTGGTAACATTTATTTATTATATATTTATAATGTGAACACTTTCTCGTTTTGTTCTCTATACTGCTAAATACACTGATATCCTTTTATTTGTTCAAATAAAATTAGTTTATACCTATTCTTTGAGCAGCATCAATACAGTACCGGGGTATGTCAATTTTCATCTTTACCCAGCTTTTTCCACTTTATAGTTAGCATGTTGCACAGGGTCGGGGGCGGTATGGAGGTACGCCAATCGACCATCAAAGTAGACACAGAGGCAAAAGATAACGACAATCGCGAAAGAAGAATGACAGCCACTGGAATTCGTTTAAAGACGATGGATATCACGTGGCTGACTCTGAAGCGCCGCCATTGCGTGTCTTTTGTTTGAGTGAAAAAAAAACGGTGTTTTGATACACACTATGACAAATACAAAGAAAAATATTCGTAAAATCTTGTGGAAAAAATATACCACCTAATAATTGCATGAGAGAGTTGGTAACTACGATTAATGGATTTACATATTGTTTTCATTGACAAAAAAATCATAAATTATGAGACCGCTTGTATTACACCAGAAACATAGGTATAATGCGAAAATTGAAAATCTGTTAACAAACACGATGCGAGACTTTTATTTTCAAATAAGTGATGTGCTTTTTTTTTTTTAATTTTAAATCCTTATCTTCGGCTCCATGAACATTTTTCACGGTGATACCGACATTTTTGTTCATTGTCTAGATCTTACGACGTTGTGTTGAGAAACGGGTTTTCAAATTTCTCATACCAATGTATAAAAATTGATCAAAAATAAAATTGATCTCAATATTTGTACACGCATACCAGCGCATCTCACTCCGACTATCGGACATTGAAAAATGTTTCTTCAACAGGACCGGAAAAAAAATTCAACGATCTTCGGCAACGCGATGAGATCTTGACAATAAAGAAAAAGGATCGTCTGACACCGTGCGGAAAATTTTTGTAGCCAACAATTTTGATTTAAAAAATAAACGCTTTAAAATAAGTGAAACCATTAAAAATATCCAGGTAGGTAGAAGATCTTGCCTTGCTAGTCGTTTATTCAATCATTAAAAAAAAAATCTGTATCGTGTTATCTGGATTTTCAAACGTTGAACTATACTTATGTCTACTTTATCGCTGACTAGCGGGGTGGGGCGTTGCCCGGTCGTAAAATATGATATTTTAATTTACCCAGATTTCCTATATATTATTATAGAGTTAATTCTCTTTCGATTATTTCATATATTGTACCCAACATATAGTATTGATTTTAAAAGTAAAAAAATATATGCCTTGGGTACCATCAGCTAAAATCGAAACCGAAACTTAAAGCAAAATTTGTAATGTTCAAGTCTTAGACGTTACCACATTAGCCATCGCGAGTCGTATAAGAAATAGCTAAAAATAAACTAACATTAACATACAAATATATATATATATATATATATATATATATATATATGCACATCCATAGAAGAGCAGTTTAAACAATTTAGGCTTGCTTCACACACACACACACACACACACACACACACACACACACACACACACATGGCAGACGAGATAAACTAGGAGACTTTTAAAACATGAGGCAATGCGTTATTTTTTTTTACACATGAACCACCGTTTATTAAGGCCCGGTGGCCACTCGAGGATAAGGGTTAATGGGTATACATTGGTCAATGTGATTATAGCGCAGTAAACATAAGTAGTGGGAATTTTGTAAATTGGATTACTTAGGGAGACGGTTTACCAAGAACTTGTTTACATTGGACTTGAAGACAATCAGATTGAAGTCAACTGGAAAGCAAGCAATTGGCCACCTCTTTCCTCATTGTACCACATGCTCAAGATCAGAGGAGAGAGAACCAGAGAGAACTTCGTCGTTTACGGTCTTTGATGTGCTACCATAGATTGTAGTGTCGTCAGCATAAATGTCTACAAATGATGTAAGGATGTGATTTGGAAGATCATTAATGTAGATCAGGAAGAGAGTTGGGCCCAGGATGGACTCCTAAGGGTTTTTTGGAAGAACCGTAATAAATACATTTCATTTCAACTGAAAAAGAAAAACCGAATTTCTTGTTATTCCTTTTCTTGCGACTGCCTCCGATGCAACGTGTGGGTCGGAGCATTAAGCTGTAATGGGCACATCAGACAATTTGGCATGAGAATACTTTTCCTTCTATTTTAGTGATTAGGTGTTTAGCAACAGAAAGGGGCACTTGATTTTTGAAAACTTCCGTCATAAAGCCACGGAGACGTATGTGGCCGCAGCGGCAGCTCACATACACAAATGACCAAGCTGTGGTGCGAGTTGACGTCACAGCGAAGAGAAAGAAGTAAAATAAAAAGGGAGAGAGGTTTGAAACCACATGGACTTGAACATACGCATCGATGTGGGAGGAACAAAACACATATTCCACATGAGTTTTTTTTTCTAGAAGTGTAAGCCATTTCTGTAGATCAGAACAGTTTCAGATGGTTCGCTATTACACAGTGATAGACTTCGGTCATCTAAACACTGTATTAATTCCGCAAAGACAGTTGCGTTCTTTTCAATGAATTCGGAGTCGTTTCTGTTTTCAGGTTGTGTTTGTAGTACTTTGTGTAGCTTTTGGATTCGTAGATATCCTAGAAATTTAACTTGCCACAATTCGAATTTTGATTCGGATCCATCGAAATAAAGACTATGCTGGGCCCATAACCTCTAGAAGTGTAAACCATTTCTGTAGATCAGAACAGTTTCCGATGGTTCGCTGTTACACTAAAGTCCTGGGAGGTGACTTGTTTGTAGTAGACAGTTCCACAGAATAAAATATTCTTACCGTGTCGAGACGGAAAAGAACATGTGAAATTGCTCCAGAAAAGGTTTAATATTTATGACCATTCTCAGTGCAGTTTTGCCAGTGATGGGATAGTAGCTGCGCATAGGCGTGTGGGGAGAGCGCTTTGTTACTCGCATTTCTGTCGCTACTCTGAAATCGACTAACCCGTCTCCTAACTGTGCTGGTATCAACTGCATTGACTTCGTAAACGTTCAACAAACACCGATGAATATTGACCAGTTCCATTTTTCGTGCATGGAGGAATTCAATGACGCATCTCTGCTTCTGACGCACGTCCATGACAGGCGGTACTTTCTTATAGTCTCACACTATCAATATCTGCGACAGAAAGATGAAACTTTTAGGTTATGAATGCATAAGTTGAAAAAAAAACGTTTTACACTTTTCAATTTTTACTAAATTCATTTTCCCCCTTTTTTTCAAATTTTTTCTTTTCATATAATTAAACAGTCGACACTTTGCCCTTTAGAAATTTTTGCATCCTTCCTTTTCTTTCTTACTATTATGAAACTTGCTTTTTAAAATTATATTCATTACGTTTTACTTTTTATAAAAATCTGTGTAACTCATTTTTTTTTTCGTTTTTAATGTTATTTTTTAATTATCACAACTACACTGAAATTAGAAGCACAATAAGATAAAGCATAGCCGCCTAAGGATATAATTCCCACAATGCAACATCTTCATCAAGCGTATTGTTCTCAATACCTCTCGTTTCATGTGATATTATGCGCCAATTCCAATGAATAACAGTTTCAAAAATACTAATAGCAAATTAAATTAACTAGCTTGCTATTTCTCCAAAACATTTTCCCATTTTTAAAACCTTTTTTAAATATTGTTTTTTAAATTTTTGAAATGAGGATTGATTATTCGTAGTCTAGTTTCTTAAAATTATTGTTCTTATCTTGAGTGTTATATGCGCAATATTTCAGTCGATGCAACCTCCCAGCTTCTTTAAGTGTATCTTGTCGGACTCTGGAATTTTTCTGTCGAACTCTGGAACCTTTCTGTCAAACTCTGGAACTTTTCTGTCGAATTCTAGAGCCTTTCTGTCGAAGTCTGGATCCTTTCTGCCGGAGTCTGGAGCCTTTCTGTCGAAGTCTGGAGCCTTTCTGTCGAAGTATGGAGTCTTTCTGTTGGAGTCTAGAGCCTTTCTGTCGAACTCCAGAATCTGCAAGGAATTTCGAACGAAACCCTTTATTTAATCAACAGAATTAGTCTGCTTTCGTTCAGTCATCTATGACTAGGTAGAAATCCTACGTAATTCCCAATTGTATTTTGAGTGTTGCCCTTGAATCTTCAACCTACAGAAAAGTGTATTTTGTAACTGAATTGTGCAAAGTACTTTATCCACTATGTCATGACTCCTTGCGGAATATAAGTTACACTGATTTGAAAATGTTAGTTTTCTCTTCGCTTATAAACGTGGTGTCATTCTTCATTGTCTCTGTGTTTTGTCTACGGCGTTTGACCACCTGTCCCTGCCTCAACTTTACGTCAATCATCTGCAGTTAAATACGTTGGTATTATTAGAAAGTAAAGTCCAAAGAAAGAATTCTCAACCGTTATGTTCTCGTTCTCGAAATTCTCGGTATTAAACCCCAGCGCACATCTGTGAGAACTTACTTCTGCCAAAGAGACCCTCTCTCTCTCTCTCTCTCTCTCTCTCTCTCTCTCTCTCTCTCTCTGACACAAGCTTTTTATTATAAAAACCGACTGCATCTCATTTGCATATTTCTCTCAACTCTCTTTACCTTACGTGACCACCAGTCCATAAATAGTAGGAGCGGCCTTTTTTTTTTACCCCTTTCTGAAACGACGGGCACGTTATACAAAGTCAGATTTTTACTACTTTTTAATCACATCGTCTTTCATTCAACCCTGGGACCGAGTCTGTTTTAGAGAGCTGAGTAGTCATGCATTCGGTGTAAGTCTTGTCAAAATTCATTCTAGCTGACTTAACCATCACCGACATAGAGTCATGTATATGTAGCAGTTGTATAGTAATTAATAACAACAACACACAATCATTTGGAGTTTAGCGATTCTTCTAAGTAGACACGAAAGAAGTAAGTAAAAAAAAAAGCGTCTTCATTCTTTATAGTTCTTTATTTATGTCAATATACATAGACAGAGCTTTTAAAAAATAGCATAATCTGTCCGCCAAACTCGAGAATCTGCACGGAAATTTGGAATGAAACTCTCTCTATTTACGGTTTCCAAAATTGCATACTATAACTGTTCGCAGGGACCCGTGGCATAACGGATAAAGTACTTGATAAAATTCTGTTGTAAGCGACACTCTTCTGAAGGTTGAAGATTCAATACTCGGTGCGAGCGACACTCAAAATACAACTGCGAATTACTTTGGACTTCTACCAAGCTATGGCTGACGGAACAAGAGCATGCTACCCATGTGGAATAAATTTTTAAAACTCTGCTTTAAATTCCATACAGATTTCAAGTTCGACAAGATACACCTGAAGAAGTTCGATTGACGGAAAAGTTTTGCGAATAAGATGAGAGCAGTAGTCAAAAGAATCCAAATAATACGAATTAGCAATCGTCATCTAAAAACAAACTTCAGAAACATAGTATAGACTGTCTATAATTGTTTGAAAGACCTCATTGTAATACAGCTTCCTATTCCAGTAGCTTCTTTCCCAGGACCATAAGCTGTTGGAATCCTCTTCCTGCTGACTATTTCCCCCCTACTGTTAACCTTAGTCTTTTGAAGACTAACATAAATATACATCTACTGTCTTTGCTATAATAATCTTTCTTTCTTGTTAGCTCCTTACATTAAGTGGCTTTACGCTTTGTCTGGAGAAATTTCCAGAAAAAAAAATAGAGCGATATGCTAATGCAACCTACATTGGCACTTACAACGTTCTGTGATGATTTTTACTAACAAAGCAGATGGCCAGTCATCGTTTTGCTGACATAAAACAGCTCTACTCTTTCAATACGTTGAAGGTATACGCTTCGGTGTGTAATGACATCACTTTCTTCTCCTTTGCAACCAACTTCTTTTTGATGACATTAATAATTATTAAAAAGTTATTCATACGTAACCGCTGGAGTTTCGTTGCGTTGATAAAACGTAGCAATACTAGATTGATTTTTATCTATTTTTCTCTTTTTATCGCAGTTTATATATATATATATATATATATATATATATATATATATATATATATATATATATATATATAGCTAATGCGTTAGAGGAAAAGAGAGAGTTCAATTCCACAAGAGGAGACTTATCTGGATAATGCCAAGCTCAACAATTATCATTAGAGTTTACAATAGGACAACAAGAGTATGAAATGAAGTCACAAAACTATATATTAGTGGATATAGATTGGTTCATTTATTGCGTAATGGAATACAAGCAATTGTTTGGGGATAGAAGGGACTCTTTATGCCAAGGCATGTCGAAGCCTAATGCTTCTCATCAGAAGAATAGAGAAGATGCTAGGTAGCATGCTGGAGATGCGGCGTCTAACGTAGGGCTCATTAGGAGAGAAAAAGACTAAGTGAAATTATAGAATGTTGGGGGAAGCTTTATTAGATTCTAAATAAAGGAGAAGCTTGTTATATATAGTATGATGTAAAAAAAAAAGTGCATATGGTCTTTACCATAGTGTTGAGTTTATTTTTAAATTTAAGGGGTATATGTTTTAGGGTTAAATTGGGGGTATATTGTGGTTGCGTGGTAATTCTATTTTAACGGTTTGTGAGGTGTCTATTATCTATGGAGTGGTATTTTTGACAGGTGCAACTGATACGGCAAATAGTAAATATAAAATCGCGTATAATTTTGGGAGGGGTAGTTGCAAGACTATAATATTGATTTTCAGAGCTCGGTATATGTTAGGTACTATGCGGCAATATTTCTAAGTTTCTTCTGTTATGATATAGGGAGTGTGATTACAAGGGGGCGGTAGGAGGATAGGCTGGCAATGTCTATGGGTGCGTTTAACTTGATGAAAAAAGTTTTTGGATACAGATAATTGGCGTGGTGGAAGATTAAGGAGAAATTTACTACTTATAAAAATGGTAATAATAATAATAATAATAATAATAATAATAATAATAATAATAATAATAATAATAATAATAATATTAAAAGTAATACCAATGGTGATGGTAATAACAATGAAAACGAAATATCTCTAATATTAGTAGCTACGTTGGTTCAACAACTAACACATTGTCGCGAAGATTGACTCTCCACCTCTCTGACTCTAGCTCCATATCACAACATTTGAAGGGACATGGCTGCCAACATTCGGAATTTCAAAGAATTATGGTAGAAAATACAAGAGTATTGCAGAGTGAGAGAAATGTAAATAGGCTAAGAATACTCGAAGCATTGTACATTAAAACAAAGAAGCCTCAAATAAATAATATTAATTATGAGTGCAGCCGGAACATTTTGAAATGTTTGGGATAAATGTTTGATAATGTATATATGTGTTTGTATATATAAATCTGTTTAATATATGTAAAAAAAAAAAAAAAAAGTCCGCCCACTTAACTTATAACAAATTACCACGTGAGTTGGAGAAAAAAAAAATATATATAAGTAAATTAAAAAAAAAATCCCTACATTTATTTCTACAATATGCCTGAGGATGATAGAAGTACTTCTGTCGAAAGTGCTCGCGATTATGGATCCAACATATACAATTTCGAGAAAAACACAAAAGGGACTATTCGGAGATTGGAGAAGATAAAAAAGAAAATTGTAAAACAGAATAATTCCGTGCTATTCAATAATATTTGTATATATATATATATATATATATATATATATATATATATATATATATATATATATACACACACACAAAAGAAATTTTAAAAAATAAAAGATAAAGGTTTTTTTAAAAATGAGGAAGATTTGGATACCCATGGTGTAAGTGCATGATAAAGCGTTGCAAGAGAGTTAGAGTAGTGCAAATGTATCCATATATACACACACGTACACATTTACATGCATACATATATATGTGTATATACAATTACATTCATACACATGCATAGGAGTAGCCGGTAAAACAGAAGAGTTCGGAGTCCACATTAAATTTCTTGCTTATCCGATTACAAAAGCCAGCAATCTATGTTATTTATGAATAAACAGGGCCTACAAAATGGAATACATACGTTCTCGTTTTTAAACACGAGGGACAGGCTTCTTCATACGGTGTCGCTTCATTTAGTACTTCTATTATTCAAGAGATGTTGACAGAAGCAGGATTTACGTCTGTCCGTTAAAATTCCGTAAATTTTGTGTTGTATTTGTGTCAATAAATGAACCAATCTATATTCACCAATATATAGTTTTGTGACTTCATTTCATACTCCTGCTCTTCTAATATATATATATATATATATATATATATATATATATATATATATATATATATATATAACAGTGATTGTAAAAGTTATTAATATGTAAGTAAGTCTTCTTATGTTGACAACCTCTTTCTCACAAAAGAGACACTACGAGTCTATCTCTGCTTTATAGTTATTTTGTTGCATAGTCACGTATCAAATCGATGTATAGACATATGTTATATAGAGGGGTTATAATACGGGGATACGTGACATAAAAGGTAGTTATTATAGATGAATAAGATTCGTTATGCCTTTTCTTTCTCTATGAGTTCTTCTGTCTTTACTGCTGGGATCTGTGATGAAACATGCAACAACCAACACCATAAATGATTACAGACACCTGAATTTTCATTTGTTATGAACCACAAGACAACGACTTTTTTTTACATGGGGTTCACCACTTATCAAGACCCGAAGGCCACTCAGGGATAAGGGTTATTGCGTGTACAGTAATCAATGAGAGTATTGTAGTAATCATTAGTATTGGGGGTTTTGATAGAGTGTCTTAAGGGAGCGGTTTGTCAGGAGTTTGTTTATGCTGGACTTGAAGACGTCCAAGTTGTAGTCAGGTAGGAAACAGGCAAGCGGCAAAGAGTTCCACTGGCCTGCAGTTCTAAGAAAGAAGCTTTGCTCATGGAATCTACGTTTGGATTTAGGCACAGATAAAGAGTGGGGAAAATTATTGACAGTAGTTTCAGCCAGACGGGTGTTCTTCGTGAAAGATTGGCGAATGGGGACGAGGGATTGGAGCTCAGACGAGCACCTGCCATGGAAATAACGATAAAACAAAGACAGGCTCGCAACATCTCTTCTGTGGGAGAGAGGTTGCAGGGAAGAGAAAAGGGCATCCCCCACTAAACCACTTTGTATTTCATAAATATAAATTTATTTCAGTCTGTTTTAGTTGATCTTCACCAGGAGTCTGCTTACATATTGCTTGTTCATTTCTAGCCCTGCTTCCCGGACTTGGGGCGCGTCTGTTCACGTTAGTGACCAGACTCAAACTCTCACATCTAATCTTCTTGACCGCTTGACCTGTCAGTTCCGTTACGTCATCATCAAAAGCACGCGTCTCACTAACGTTTTGTTTATTATTTAACTTATCTAATTTCTGTAAACATCTTCAGTTAAAACACATTTTTACATTCCAGACCAATTTATTCTCTAAACAATAAATAACTTCAAATATAAACTATTTTAACAATATCGCTGAATAGATAGATAAATAGATAGACAGATGGATGGATCGATAATAGCTAATTTAACTTTTAACCCAGCGATTATCTGCCGGTTTTTATGGCAAGTACTCAACTGAGCTTGAATCTATGCCCCCCTCCTGCAAAACATTTTACAACAGTCATCTAGTTACAAAAGAACACATCACGACGACGCCTACCACATACATGTCAACGAGACACCAATTGTTTACGTGATGAACTTCTGTTTCTATAATATGCCGCAGTCAATAGATTCATACGTCATAGTGTGATACACTAGTTGTAGTTTTCTTGATGCGCGCTTATCTTCTGTTTATATTCTTGCAATGTGTTTCTGAATTTTTTAGATGAGGATTGATAATTCATATTATTTTTACACAGGAATCACCACTTATCAATGCCCGGGGGCAACTCGAGGATAAGGTTTAATGGGAATACATTAGTCAATGTGATTATAGCGTAGTAAACATAAGTAGTAGAATTTTTGTACGTTGGATTACTTAGGGGAACGGTTCATCAAGAACTTGTTTACATTGGACTTGAAGATAATCAAATTGTAGGCAGCTGGAAAGCAGGCGAACGGAAGAGAGTTCCATAAGCGTGCAGTTCTAAGAAAGAAACTTTGTTCATGGAATCTACATTTAGGTTTAGGCACAGCAAAGAGTGTGGGAAATTATTGATAGTGGTTTTGGCTAGACGAGTGTTTTTCGTGAAAGTTTGGTGTGGGGGGACCATAGACTGAAGCTCAGACGAGCACTTGCCATGGAAATAAGATAAAGCAGAGACAGGATCGCAACATGTATTATGTGGGAAAGGGGTTACGGGGAAGAGAAAAGGGCATTCTTCACCGAGCCACGAAGACTATTTTGAACTCTCTCGAGGCAGGACAAGCTGCTTCTAGCAGCTCTAGGCTAGATGTGGTAACAGTACTCCATCAGTGGCTTTTATATAGGTAGAGAATTGCATCAGGAGTAAGATATCTTCTGGAGCAGTAGAAGGATCCTACCATTTTTGCAGCGACCTTGGCAATAGATTTGATATGTGTTCCATTTCAGATCGGGGGTAAAGGTCAAGCCCAGAAACTTGTCAAAGCATGAAGGCTCCCAAAATGAGAACCATCTATTTTATTCGAGTCTTCGCATTACTATTCTCATCTTGAGTGTTATTTCGGTCGATGTGACCTCTGACTTTTTTAGGTGCACCTTGTCGTGTAACGTTACACACTTGCACGCACGTTAGCATGGAGACACTCGGAACCCAACACGTTGTAGCAGAGTACGTCGCAAGGAACATAATACAAGTAATAACTCGTCTCACTTTTTCCCCGTTGTAACGATAACATTTATTTCCGGGTACTTTCCTGAATAAAACGTGATCGTGCTCTTTCTCACTGACATCTGTCCTCCCGATCGTACTCGTCGGTCTGTGCATGAATTCTTTTTATAGTCTTTTTCTTTTTCCTTACCGTGACGTCACTTCGCACACAGTTCGGTATTTACATACAGCCGCTACACGTGCGTCCGCGCTGTGCTAGAATCGAACTCGGGAATGTTTCTGTTAAACTCGGAAATCTATACAGGATTTTGAATGGAAAGGACTCGGGCGTAACGGATAAATTATTAAGTACATACAGTTCTAAGCAACACGCTTTTGAAGGGTCAACCTTCAATGCGGGCAATACTAAGAAAGCAATTGTAAATTACTTAAGACTTCTACCTGGTCAAGGCTGACGAGACGAGATCATGCTGCCTCCTTTGATAAAATAAGTTGTCGTACATAAATAGTAAAATTTTAATTGTCGTACATAAATAGTAACATTTTAAAGCTGTTTTAACGTCTCATCCAACACAAGTTTTCGTTTTTTTCTTTTCTTTTTCTTTTTTTAACTTTTTAACACGAAACGTAAATTTGCGATGCCATCAGCGTTTTTCCTCTAATTATTGGGAATGGGGGAGAAAGAGAAAAAGAAATATGACAAAAAAAAAACGAGCAAAAATTAAAACGTATAGGAAAAGACAACGGATAAGAAATTGTTCATCGAGGAAAACAAAGGGAAGCTGAGGTGGATTGTTGATCAAGGTGACGCGATGATTGAGACAAATAAAATCAATACACTTTAGAGTTAATTTTAGAAATGACTTAGTTTTGCGACAGTTGGAAACGTTTTGCACCAGTCTTTGGCTTGCCACAGTTGAGGGCAATGTCCAGTTTGGGATAGTTGACGTCTCCGGGGTCCCTTCGAGAGAGGTCGAAAAGTTACAGTGGAACACAAGCTCTGGCTTGGAGCAGGTGAGGAAATAAATTGATCAACCGATTGACGAACACAACCTCGACCTTAGATGTAGAAGTGGACCTTAGCGTGTAATGGGTCGATAGTGTCACACACACACACGCACACACACACACACACACGCACACACACATAAACACATGCACACATACACATATATACACATACACACATAGAAAGTGCAACTAATATTTACAGAAAATGTCGGATTCTGTATTTTCTTTTGTATTTTGTTTCGTTTTATTTTTATACTTGTGAAACCACGCACACCTTACGACAGCCGTGAATATGAGAGACGACGACACGGTCAAAAGAAAAGACGAAAGCAAAGAAATCCACGCCACACAGTCTTGGGTTCGGCTGCGTTTATTGCCGAGTGGAATAACACGTGGCATCACAAATTCATAGCAGCAAAATGTTGTCGTTGTCTCGATGAATCGATTAGAAAATTGAAGAAACGTTGCCAATCGACAGCCATTTAAGATAAACATGTCATTTTATCGGTCCACAGTGTATCGCTAATGCACTTAGTAATTTTCTTTTTGAAGCGGCCCGAGAGGACATCTTCCGGACATCCGTTCTTTAAATAAGAACAGATCTAATACTTTCCATTTCACCTGGCAATTTACAGTCTGAACAAATTGCTAACACTGTTAATTAAAGAGTTTATCAAATTAATTGTTTTGGACTAAATATATTAATGAAAAATGAGCCTGGCATTACGTCTGAGATTTGATTAGCACTTAACAGTTTGACTCTCTCTCTCTCTCTCTCTCTCTCTCTCTCTCTCACACACACACACACACACACACACACACATACACACACTACGCGCGTGCGTTCACCCTTCTTTCTCGTTTTTGACGTTCAATTTCATGTCAGAAAACGACATTATTTTTGCACCAACCTAATATTAATTACAGTGAAGTTAATTTTTTGGATTCTACATTGTATTCAGTTAACAATACAGATGAGCTTTATAAACCGAGCCATGCGCTATTTTATGTAGACAATAACTCTATTCTTCTTATTATTATTATTATTCTTCTTCTAATAATAATAATAATGATAATAATAATAATAATAATAATAATAATAATAATAATAATAATAATAATAATAATAATAATAATAATAATCTCTACATTAATAAAATAATAACTATCTACAGTATGCAAACCCAACGAGATCATTCCTATGCAAATTTTTCGCAATCACCATTTCAAGCTAATACTGTGGCATGCTTTCACGCAAGATTATGCACATTTCTTCGCCGTTTCATACATGTTACAATTTAATCACCTTGGCTAACTCTCTCAAATACGTAACCCCACAAAGGTGTCAGCAAAGATGTTTCCCTCTTTGAATATAGTCCTCCCACGGAATCCGAAAATCCCCGCATCTTTTTATTTTTTTTTTCTAGTCATATTTAGCCACAGACCACCGGTGAATTATTTGACTTCTTTAGTGCATTTACTTCAATGCATATTACGTTTTCCTAAAACCGAACCATCGATAATAACTGTAGTCATCCTCTTCTTCTGAAAATATCTATAGTTTTTTTCTATCTTTAATAAAACAACTAGATTGCGTGAAATAAATAAATATTTACTACTAATAATCATCTTTGCATGTAAAAGTCGCTTTGTGTATGTGTGTGTGAGAGAGATAGACAGAGAGAGAGAGAGAGAGAGAGAGAGACTTCCTGATAGGTTCCGAAACGGCTGAGCCTATCTTTTGCAAATTTCACAGAAAGCTAATTTATATGTCTGGCAGTGTTCTTAGATATTGTTTTGTACAGAAATTCATTAGCGGCTCTTTTTTTTTTCTTTTTTTTTTTTTGAAAACTTATCTAGAAGAAGGAGACTAGTGGCAGATACACCAGCTCAGATGTGACAACAATAGGCCATGCATGGGCGAATAGTGACTCGGATGCGAGTAACCTTCTGGCACGGTAGAGAGAGAGAGAGAGAGAGAGAGAGAGAGAGAGAGAGAGAGAGTTCATCTTCCGAGCAGCAGCCTTGCCAATTACCTCAATGTATTTGTTCCAATTCGTGTTGCTCGTGAATGTTAAGCCTAGTAGCTTGAGGAAAGTACTTTCGGGCAGTGTATCGTTAGCCATTGCAATCAGTAGTTGAGAAGGTTTATTGTGATTATTAAAGGAAACAAGCTAAGTCTTAGCGGCATCGACTGTTATAGACAACTACACAAATATGTATTTATAGATCCAGTTATGTGGAGATGACAGAAATAAAAAAAAATTATTACTATTGATAACGAAAGTTCCTGTCAGATGTTCATAACTGACTTGGAAAACATATTCTTAATAGAGACGTGGGTGACGTTCGCGAGCACGATTACGTTCGAGACGTGGATGACGTTCGAGACGTGGATGACGTTCGAGAGCACGATCACGTGAGGGACGTCGCAGACATAACGAGAAAACTTTTGGTTCTTTTCTTTCTCTGGTGAATTGGACTGTCACTCAATTAACAGTGGAAAGTGGAATCCCGATATTTGTTGACACTGATGCTGACTAAATTCGCATTCCATTTGATCAATAATACGATTCTGCTGAAACTTGTACAATTCTGTTTATTTACTTTTGCGATGTTCATTTGTGTTGATTTTAATTCTAAACACTTCATCGTAACTAATTATACTTAATTACAACTTTATCCGCTTTTCTTGTCTTATGAACAAACAAACGACCACGTCTTTCTATGGAATGTATTCCTTTATATATAGAAAATCAATATCGAGGAATTATTTTCAGAACACCGCATGTTTTCGATATATAAAATACATGAATCCATTAATTTAAAACTTTACAAAGTCAGTGATTGCACTTTATTCTAGTCTGCCTTTTAAACATTGAAACGACTTTCCCCTTAATTTTCACCATTTTTTACAGGACTTCTAAAAGCACATTTCTGACCATGAAAGAAATGTCGTTTCCATTTTATATATATACTAGCGAGGGGTACCCGGCGTTGCCCTGGTGTTTAAAAAAAAGTATGAGGATCGAACCCGAACCGTTGAGGCAAAGTTGTAAAAAAAAAAAGTGCGATGTTAACGATTGCCCAACCGCGACATGCTTACGGAAACACGTTTTAATTTATTTAATTACTTGGATTTAGAAGGTGTTCGTTTTAATGAGTTAATGAGGTCAAGTTTGACTGCGGGATTTCATTTACTGCTGAACGCTTTTTTTCCTCGCCCCCAAGATGTTATAGGAAAAAGACTAACCCACATGCGGCGAGCGACAAATATTGAATATTTATCTTCCCGAAATAGACCAAATTAAATAGACAGGCGAGCTTCGTTGTTAACTGTGAGATATTACGATTTGTATGTGATATAAAAAGTTTTAAAAAGTTGTTAAGCGAGCGACCGCTTCTCTGAAAGAAGCCTTTTGTAGACACACAGAAAAAGCGAACACACATACATACATACATTTTCGCTTTTTTATATATATATATATATATATATATATATATATATATATATATTACAACGTCGCTACACTGTACATGCTAATGTTTCAGACAATTGGTGGGTAATAACTAAAAGTCCTTGGCATGGTGACAAAAGTTCTCGTCAGGTACCACTGAAAGCGTTTGGTTCTCAAATGGAAGAATTGAGGAAATATATTTTTTTATAAAAATAAAACGTTAAATTTAAAAGGGAGGGGGTGGTAAGTTAAGTGACATTTTAGACTCCAAACATAGAAAGCGATAGGTTATTACCGACCAATTGTCTGAAACATTAGCATATTCAGTGTAGCGAATATGTAATATTTGTCTATATAAATAAATATATTATATTTTGCTCTTTTTTATTGGGCACTCTTAATACCATTGTTTTAAGTCATGAGTTTTCCCTCTTGAGTACCTTTAACTTGGTATATATATATATATATATATATATATATATATATATATATATATATATATATGAACATATATCTAAAGTAATGGCAGAAACACTAGAGGATGACCTCCAATCAGTAGTGGAATGGGGACAAAAATGGACGGTCACGTTCAATGCCGCCAAGACAAAACTGGTTTCATTCAATAATTACAAGAAACCTTCTCTACCACCTATAGCAATGGTCAACGACTCTTTATCTGAGAGTACGTCTCTCAAGCTCCTTGGCCTAACGTTCACAGGAAACATGAGTTGGAACAATTACATCGAGGGCATTGCCAGGGCCGCTGCGAGGAAGGTGGGCTCTCTCTACCGTGCTAGAAAACTTCTAACACCCGAAAGTATCCTGTACCTCTATAAGGCCACTATTCGCCCATGTATGGAGTATTGCTGTCATATTTGGGCTGGTGCATCGGCTACCAGTCTCTCGCTCCTTGACAGGGTTCAAAAGAGAGTCGCAAATCTGATAGGCCCTAAACTGGCATCTAAGCTTCAGCCTCTGTCCCATCGTCGAAACGTTGCATCCCTCTGCCTGTTCTACAAGTATTATAATGGTGGATGCTCTGAAGAACTGCAAGCACTTGTGCGCCCACGACGTGAACACCCTCGACAGACCCGACAAGCTGCAAAATCCCATCCCCACACTGTAGAGATCCCTAGATGTAAAAGATCTTTCTACTCCAGTAGTTTCTTCCCCAGAACTGCTAGACTTTGGAATTCCATTCCAGGTCACTGCTTCCCCAACTGTACTGACATGCATAAGTTCAAGTGCAACGTGAACCAACATCTCGCTGCCCTAATCCCTACATAGTACCCCAGTAGATGTTTCCCCTGATAGTAGCCCCCTACACCAAAGTGGCAATGTGCCTTGTTTGGGGTGAAAATGTAATAAATATACATATATATATGTATATATATATGTATATATATATATATATATATATATATATATATATATATATATATATATATATCGTAACGATTTATGAGGAAGAGCTTACTAATCAAGGAGAAGCAAACACCAAAACCAAATATAAATATAGTTTTTTTTATATTTTAATCCCAACCAAATGAAAAGGCTCAATACAATCACTGGGGGTGGTAGAACTTAGGATAAATAAATAATTAGAACAGATTTGCAAAGTAGAGTTATACAAACGGTTTCTATTGTTCGATAGAATACTCCAAAGTTGGGTGCTCCTTAATCCGTGGTGTTTCAAAGAATGCTATTTCTTCTCATCAGAGGGAAAAAAATTATTAGCAAAATATGTTTATGTATTTGCTGGTAGCTGCATAGGTCGAAGTTTTATGATTTGTAGTCACAAAACTTCAAAACATAAGGTATAAATGTGAAATATGTTCCTGTGGAAAGTTCAGTCAGGGTTTAAAGTTGAAAAAATGTGACTAATCGTATTTAAGGATGTCTGGTGTAGAAAAGGGTAAAGGTTTGCCGCTAATTTAAGTGGCCTGTGTCCGTTTCAATGGTTGAAAAGTGAAAAGTAAATCGTCAGATAGTTAGGATCCCCAGAAGTTGAAGCCAAAACCGCTTCCATTTGGCTGGGTGGAGAGTTGAGACTGAATTAAACAAAGGAAAAACAGAAAGCTGGGAAAAAGAAGAGAAATAAAAGTGAAGTAAGGGAAACGCAGGGGCGTGTGGGAATGTGGGTCACTCGTTGTTATGGCAATCCGAGTGGGGATAAAGTGGATGGGTGGATGTGAAGTCGGGGTCATTATAGAAAAAAAAGGATTAAGATGATAAAAGGGGGAATTAGTGTGTTGGGATGTATTCTTAGCAAGTAGGGATATATTATATAGACAATATATTTACGTGAGTTAGCAAAGTGGATTCTTAATGAAATTAATATTAGTGTTTGTATGAGGATTAAAGAAATAGCATATCGGTAACAATTCTGCAGTATGGGGGTCTAACTAGTCAGGAAAAAGAGCCGAAGAGATGGGTGGCTAAAATACAAGGGGCCTTTCATATCGCCTAGCCTATGAGAGGGAAAATGAAGGAGATTATGAATAAAGATAAGGAATCACTGAGGTGGGGGGGGCTGAACGTTGAGCAGGGATTTGAGGGATTTGGAAGTTGCTCTATTTATATTTGGCCCTATGTTTACATTGGAAAATCAACTCATTCTTGGCGTTTATTAGATTTTCACCTGGGAGGCAGTTATTATAGAGACTACTTCTGATAAGCATAGTTAACAAGATTTGGAGCCTGATGTGTAGGATTTAGAATTTTTAATGATATCCCATTTAATGGAAAAATTCTTGTTTTCCGATCTAAGTTAGCTGATTAGAATCTTTAAAGAGGTACCCTGGTTGATATCTGTATTGGTTTTTCTGAATGAAGAAGTGTAGTTAGATATTCTCAATTTTACTAAAGTGGAAGTAGAACCGATGTAAGTGTAAATTTTGGAAGCTGGTCTATTGCTGTTGGCAGCATCGTTGAGGGGGCTAGGGTTGGTACGGGAAGAGCTAGAAATAGGGGGGATAATTGGTTTATCTGGGAGGAGACTTGATATTCGTTTCTTGCTGGTCTTCCTGGTGATTTGCGTTATTATTCAAATTATAGGTTGTATTGCTGAGTAAGTCCGGTTGTGGGGGTTCATTGCGTAATAATCGGTATGGAACAGGGTTTTGGATTATGAGGGGGGTCGGGTTGCTGTTGAGGGTTAGAAGGCGTGAAGAGGGAAGATTGCAAAAAATCGTTTGTATAACTTTACTTTGCAAATCTGTTCTTATTATTTATATATATATATATATATATATATATATATATGCCAGGTTGCCTTGATAAACCTCTGTACAGAGAAACATTAGACACTCGAAGATAGCGTCTAGTAGACATTCAAGTTCTCTCCAGTAAGCATTCTTCTATATACATGTATGTATGTATCTATGTATATAGTGTATCACAAAGGTGAGTACACCCCTCACATTTCTTCAAATATTTAAATATCTCTCTTCATGGGGCAACACTGAATAAATGGTTTTTGTGCACAATGAAAAGTAGTCTGTCTGCAGCATGTATAACAGAGTTCATTTATTTTTCCCTCAAAATAACTCCAAATATAGCCATTAAAAGCTAAATCCGTGGCAACAAAAGTGAGTACACCCCTTACAAAAAGTTGTCAATATTAACATACAACATGCCAACTCTCAATATTTTGTGTGGCCACCATCATTATCTGAAACTGCCTTTACTTTCCTGGACATGGAGTATTCTAAAGCTTCACATGTATTCACATTTGGTCACTGGAATGCTCTTCCACTCTTCAATTGCGACATCGCGGGGCTGGCGGATATTTGAGACATTGCGCACCTCCACCTTCTGCTTTTATCCTCAGCCTCTTCAGTAAAGCAGTGGTTGTCTTGGATGTGTGTTTTGGGTCATTGTGATGCGGGAACACTACTCTGTGACCCAGTTTCTGGAGTGAGGGGAGCATGCTCTGCTGCAGTATTTGACAGTACATGTTTCTTTCAATGAAATGTAACTTTCCAATACCTTCAGCAATCATGCAGCCCCGGACCATGATATTCCCACCACCATGCTTGACTGTAGGCATAACACATTATCTTTGTACTCTTCACCTGCTTAAGGCCATCAGAACCAAACAAATTAAATTTTGTCTCATCAGACCATAGGACATGGTTCCAGAAATCTATGGGCTTTGTTGGCATGTCTTAAGCAAACTGTTTGCGGGATTTCTTGTGTATTGCTTTTAGAAGAGGCTTCCTCCTGGGGTGACAGCCATTCACACCAATTTGATGTAGTGTACGGCATATGGTCTGAACATTAACAGACTGAGACCCAACCTCTTTAATATCTGCAACAATGCTAACAGCACTCCTACGCTGATCTTTCAAAGAAAGCATTTGGATGTAATGCTCAGTACGTGTACTCAGCTTCTTTGGACGCCCTACCCGAGGCCTGTTCTGAGTGGACTCTGGTCTTTTGAAATACTGGATGATCTTAGGCATCGTGCTGCAGCTCAGTTTCAATGTGTTAGCAATCTTCTTGTAGCCTTGGCCATTTCTATGTAGCGCAACAATACGTTGTTTAAGATTCTCAGAGAGTTCTTTGCCATGTGTAGCCATGTTGGAACTTTCAGTGACTGGTAAGAGAGTGTGAGAGCTGCACTACAAATTTGAATACACCTGCTCCCTATGAAGACATGACATAGTTACACTAATGAGTCACGTGACATTTTGTAGGGGAAAAATGCAGTACTCAATTTAAACATTTAGAGGTGTAGTTTTTTAGGATTATACTCACTTTTTAGGGGTGTAGTTTCTTAGGGGTGTACTCACTTTCGTTGCCAGGGATTTAGCTTTTAATGACTATATTTTTAGTTATTTTTAGGGGAAAATAAATTAACTCTGTTATATATGCTGCAGACAGACTATTTTCATTGTCAAAAAATCATTTTTTCAGTGTTGTCCCATGAAGAGATATGTTTACATATTTGAAGAAATGTGAGGAGTGTACCAACATTTGTGATACACTATATATATGGTAATTAACAAAAACCTGAAGAAAGTGCTCAATACTGTTGTAGAGTAAATATGCGTTTTATTAGCGTATTTTTCTGTTAAGTTACATTCTTGTTTCAGCTACCCGGCCGTTTTTTAGCTGTCTGTAGCTTCCTCAGACTTTTACAAAAATGTTCGTTATGAACGGCGGGTAGCTGAAACAATAATGTAACTTAACAGAAAAATACGGTAATAAAAAATAAAACGTGTATATATATATATATATATATATATATATATATATATATATATATATATATATATAATACTAGCAAAGTCCCGACCTTAAACTTTGACCTTGAAAAAGTATCATAGACCATCAAAGAGTTTGGTTTGATCATGATAGCTTCAGTGGTGTGGGTTGTAGGAGAATACATACATAGACTATGACCTTGGCCTTTGAGCTTCACCTTGGAAATTGATGTGCACAATCCCTAGGTAGTGGACAATCAAAATGCCAGCTTTGGTCATGATCGGTTCAGCGGTGTGGGCTGTTGGAGAGTTGCACACACACGGAATCTACTATATAAAGAGTACAGTATATAATGTGCATATATAGATGTATAATATATAAGCGAGTGTGTGTGTGTGTGTGTGTGTGTATGAACATGTAATGTGTGTAATGCATATCGAATATATATAAAATATACAGAATATATATGATGCATATAGAAAATATGTAATGCATATACAATATCTATAATGCATATAGAATATATAAAATATATACAGAATATGTATAATGTATATCTATAATATAAAGCTGCACGTCTCTGTGTGTGTGTGTGTGTGTGTGTGTGTGTGTGTGTGTGTGTGTGTGTGTGTGTGTGTGTGTGTGTGTGTGGTCAGGAATAGGCTCCTATATGGTTGACTATTTTAAAAAAACTGATTACATATAATGATAGATGTATCGAGGATCAGGAATGGGTATGTTTGATCTGGCAGAACGGTGGTTCATAAAAATTGTGGGATCTGCGTAAGCGCCTGACCCCCAAAGTATGGAAATAAAAAATGAAACAAAAAACACGTTTGCAAGGGTTTTTGATATAGATGTATATAAGAATAGTTTGATAAGTATGTTTCAACTTAAATAGGGCTGGTATAATAAAATTGTGGGGTCTGCGTTCGCGCCTGTACTCCATAGAAATATGGCACAAATTTTAACAAAGACTTTTCGTATCTATTTGCGTAAGTATACTTTGATAATTATGTTTCAGTTTGAAGAAATATGGTATAATAAAATTATTGGGTGTTCGTTCGCGCCTGACCTCTATAGAATGGAAATATGTCACCAAGTTTAATAAGGTTTTTTAAAAGGGGTGAAGGTCCACAATAACACCTTAACTTTAATCTTAATTCACGTTAGCTTTTATTTATTTCTTTGAGTTGAATCATATTGTGTCTAATAAATTCACCTCATAAATTCACGTTCTTATTAAAGTGAAAGCCAAAAAAAGTCGGAACTTTAGACAATTCTCGACACAAATTTTGCATAACTCTGTTTTTTTTCTTCTCCACTTGCACGTGGCACTCTTTCGAAAATAGATAAATAATAAAAAAATAAGAACGTTACTTGTTATCGTGTCAAAAGAAGGAAAAAATCCTTCTCACATAATTACGTGTCTTTTTAAAAAAAATTACATAATCTTTTTATTTTTATTTATATATCTGTTTAAGCTTTTCTTTTGTCAGTGTACTAGAAGGAATTCAGTTGATTACAACCCTTTCTGCGTGTTCTTTACATTACAATAGTACAACCCTGAATCCGACAGCGCAATACTACACCGTTCAATACTGTAAAACTTAAACGAAGCTGTTCTGCTTGAAAAGGGCGCCATTTTCTTCTTATTCATATTTATATCGATTCTTTGCTTTAAAAAACTAAAGTAATTACGTGTTTACTTTTTTAATATCCCATTTTGCTGTTTCGGATTATTTTACTAAAATAAGTAAAGCTCCATTAGTTTTCAAAACTGTTTTTTTCCTTTGTTTTTCGATATTTCGTCGATATTATTTAGTAAGAGTGTTTAGTAGAAAAGCCAACAAACGACTACCCAAAAAAATAAATATACAAGAAATAACATTTTCTCTTTGTAAGGAAACATAATTTTATTGGTCACTCTTGTCTACGAATGGAAACAAAGTTTATATAAAAAATATATTTTCGCGAAAATATCTTTACTTTCATTATATTTTGCTTAGGGTAACATTTTTGAGTATTAAAACCTATCTCTTTACAACCCCCGCCTTTTCATAACCTATCATACTTTCATCGATCACAGTCCATTTTCTGTAGGCTGTTTTTGAACCCAATCAACGACAGGTACTTCTGCTAGTAGAATAAATATAACGTATATAGAATATCTATAATGCAAATAGAATATATATAATCTATATAGAATATATATAATATATATAGAATATATATAATGTATATAGACTATATATAACGTATATAGAATATATATAGAATATATATAATGAATATAGAATATATATAACGTATATAGAATATATATATATAATCTATATAGAATATATATAATATATATAATATATATAATGTATATAGAATATATATATATATATATATATATATATATATATATAACGTATATAGAATATATATAACGTATATAGAATATATATAACGTATCGGCCTTCAAATAAATATATAGAAAATATTGAATTCAAGAAAAACTGACGGAGAATTTATTTTAAAAAAGTGGGAAGATTCACATAAATTGTTTAATAATTGATTTAATGATTTTTTTTATCGAACAGTGATTTTCGTTTCCAAAATCAGTTTCTTGCGTCTGCTCGGAGACGCAGATTCTGGAGCGGTCATTGCCGATATCAACCGATCCAAATACACAACCGTCCTCTTACGACACTTAATACGTACGCTGGTCGGCAGCTCATCGACCGTCTTCGTAAATGCGTATGCGTCCACCTTCCATTCGCAGAATGCACGGCGCTTCTCCTGTAGACTGCGTTTTGTATTTCTCGTAATGCAATACCGTAGAAGAGAAAGAAAAAGTGTCGTTCTAACATTTAAAAAATAACTTTATTGGTTTTCTTTGTTTGGAAATGCTATGAGAAGAGCGATAGAAGTAGAATAAGTCCATAATGAAGAATAGCCATCTTGAAGTCCAATGTAAACAAATTCTTGTTGAGCCACCCTTCTTAAATAATAAAATTCTACTCAATTCCAACCACTATTAATCATTACGGTGTTGTATAACCAGTTACCTCCCCCTTGTAAAAAAAAGACAATATCAGGTATGTTTCATTCTAACATTTAAAAACAACTTTATTGTCTTTGTTAAGTAACAGAGGAAATGAAAAAAGAGTGTTTGAAATGGAAAAAGACACAAACAGCCTTGTTTGAGGAGTAGAGTGTTCATCTCATTTATGTACTGCATACAGATGTTGAAATCAGGGTCCAGCGGTAGCCATTATTTTTGTGAAGTTTTTTTAGAAAGATATCGGAGGTGGGGGGGGGGAGAATGTTAACAATGTCAATGGGGGTGAATGTCATAAATGATGCCCCAGAACAAGAACTTCATAAGTCAGAAGAAAACTATGTAGTTTGTGATTGTCGAAAAAAATGGCCCAAAACAAGAACAATTTGGTAACGGAAAATTAAGATCGCTCATCAGGGACAGATTAGACACCTGGAGAATAGCGTGACAGAGTGTGATTCTAACATTTAAAACAACTTAAGAACAGATGAAATGAAACGAGAAAAGCGTTAGCAATGGAGTAAGTCCATGAAAGCAAATAGTCGTCCTCAAGTCCAATGTAAACAAATTCTTGTTGAGTCACCCTCTTAAATAATCAAATTCTACTCAATTCCAGCCACTATTCATCAATACGATGTTTTCTCATTATTTGCCTAACTCTAACCCTTATCTTCAAGTGATCCCTTCGTAAAAAAAAAAAAAAAAAGATAATATCAGATATGTCTCTGAAGAGTATTAGTAATAGAATAAGTCCATGAAGGCAAAAAAAAAAAACAAGAGTTCATCTATGTTTTCTATGTCAGAGTCTGGCGGTAGTCGTAATAGATTATATATCTCCTTGAAGAAGGGGAGGCGTCTGTTGCACCCCAAGAGAGAAGTTTGGGGGTTGGTCCGAACCATGTGGAGTTGTCGCTACTTTCTGGATCGATGAAATGTAACGTAGCGCGGACAGTCATATGCAAATACCGAGCTGTGAGCAAAATAACGCCACTGTAAGGGGGGAAAAGACTATAAAAAGGAGAGAGCGTGTTAAAGACGTGGATGACGTTCGGGAGCATGATCACGTGAGAGACGTCAGACGTTATGAGGAAATAAATGTCCTTGCACACACACACGCACACACACACACACACACACACACACACACAAAACGAGTTGAAATTCTTTACCCTCTTTTCGACTGAGAATACATGTTGGTTCCCGGACTATATTACAGAAAGACGAAGTAGCCGCGTGATAACCCATTTTATTAACTCAGCTCTCTTGAAAGATGGTCTCTGATTGGTTAAGCCAGAAAGGAAGTTGAATACTTACCCCAATCAGCACTGAGGTTTAAACTGTTTGTTTGTTTATTGAGCATCGTTCATGGTGATAATGATGTTTTTTTTTGTTTGTTTTTTGTTTTTGTTTTTTTTGGGGGGGGCATTCGTTTCCCCAATATCTTTCTATTATGAGGTAAATTTTTATGACGTGCCCCAGCGTATTATAAGCACCCCAACCTCCCCATGTTAAGAACAGCTTTCGTAATAAACACGCTCCAAACATCGAAAGCATTTCTTAACATGGTGAGGTTGGGGGTGTTTATTCTGACAGCCGTTCTTAACATGGGGAGGTTGGGGTGTTTATACTACGCTGGGACAGGTCGTAAAAAATACCTGTTAAGAATTCTTTTCAGAAGGATATCGAGTATTTACGTGAGAGACCATGTGAAGGTTGCCAGCATCCCTAGGTGAAAGTGTTTCTGTGGAAGGAACTGGTTTCGAACTTGGCATACCTAGGTTACCAGTTTGCATCCACCATCGCTTCTCCTCTGCTGTTGCTGTAGTTGCTTGTAATCGCGGCTGCTAAAGTACAATCCTTTTAACTACATTGTGTATAATGTTTTTTCTTTGCTTGGCCGGCCACGTGCACTGCCATTCTTTGCCATCTCGCAACCGCACGCGATATATAACAACCCTCTTTGTGATCTTTGGTTTTATGGCCACTCAATTTGCTGCAGAAGATGCACGTAAGAAGCTAAAGGAAATAACAGAATACGAAAAACGCGAATTCTTCACTAGTAATCCCGAATGGATAAAAGAGAATATTAATTATTTTGCTCGTTGTAAGAAGCAGCGATGGATGATGGGAGGATAATAACTGCAATGCTGTGTGGCGTGTGTACTTTTTTTGTCGTTTGGATGCGAAATATTAATTAACTGTTTATAATGTCACGTGTGGGAGGAGGAGGAGGAGAGGTTTATTGAAAAAAGGTGAACACGTGAAGTAATGGATTGGTTTAAGATTCGAACATAAAATAATGCATTGTCAAAAGGTTGAACACATCTGCGAGCATCGATCAAAATATAATTCGGAATTAAATTTTTTTCTCCAGAACATTGCCCTGGGACGG
>NC_136509.1:31541284-31558784 GCF_053919585.1 Euprymna scolopes | reverse complement strand
AATTATTTTCAGTCGTAAATAAATAAATAAATTCTGTTCATTCGTAAATGAATAAATTCTGTTCAGTCGTAAATAAATAAATAAATGAATTCTGTTCAGTCGTACATGAATAAATAAATAAATTCTGTCCAGTCGTAAATAAATAAATAAATAAATAAATAAATACATTCTGTTCAGTCGTAAATAAATAAATAAATAAATAAATTATTTTCAGTCGTAAATAAATAAATAAATTCTGTTCATTCGTAAATGAATAAATTCTGTTCAGTCGTAAATAAATAAATAAATGAATTCTGTTCAGTCGTACATGAATAAATAAATAAATTCTGTTCAGTCGTAAATAAATAAATAAATAAATAAAGTATTTTCAGTCGTAAATAAATAAATAAATTCTGTTCATTCGTAAATGAATAAATTCTGTTCAGTCCTAAATAAATAAATAAATGAATTCTGTTCAGTCGTACATGAATAAATAAATAAATTCTGTTCAGTCGTAAATAAATAAATAAATTATTTTCAGTCGTAAATAAATAAATAAATTCTGTTCATTCGTAAATGAATAAATTCTTTTCAGTCGTAAATGAATAAATAAATGAATTCTGTTCAGTCGTACATGAATAAATAAATAAATTCTGTTCAGTCGTAAATGAATAAATAAATAAATAAATTCTGTTCAGTCGTAAATGAATAAATAAATGAATTCTGTTGAGTCGTAAATAAATAAATAAATGAATTCTGTTCAGTCGTAAATAAATAAATAAATATAAATAAATAAATAAATTCTGTTCAGTCGTAAATGAATAAATAAATGAATTCTATTCAGTCGTAAATGAATAAATAAATAAATAAATTCTGTTCAGTCGTAAATGAATAAATAAATAAATCCTGTTCAGTCGTAAATAAATAAATAAATAAATGAATTCTGTTCAGTCGTAAATGAATAAATAAATAAATTCTGTTCGGTCGTAAATAAATAAATAAATAAATTCTGTTCAGTCGTAAATAAATAAATAAATAAATAAATAAATTCTGTTCAGTCGTAAATGAATAAATAAATAAATTCTGTTCAGTCGTAAATGAATAAATAAATAAATAAATTCTGTTCAGTCGTAAATAAATGAATAAATAAATAAATAAATTCTGTTCAGTCGTAAATGAATAAATAAATGAATTCTGTTCAGTCGTAAATGAATAAATAAATAAATTCTTTTGAGTCGTAAATAAATAAATAAATAAATTCTGTTCAGTCGTAAATGAATAAATAAATAAATTCTGTTGAGTCGTAAATAAATAAATAAATAAATAAATAAATTCTGTTCAGTCGTAAATAAATAAATAAATAAATTCTGTTCAGTCGTAAATGAATAAATAAATGAATTCTGTTCAGTCGTAAATGAATAAATAAATAAATAAATTCTGTTCAGTCGTAAATGAATAAATAAATAAATTCTGTTCAGTCGTAAATAAATAAATAAATAAATAAATGAATTCTGTTCAGTCGTAAATGAATAAATAAATAAATAAAATCTGTTCAGTCGTAAATAAATAAATAAATAAATAAATAAATTCTGTTCAGTCGTAAATAAATAAATAAATAAATAAATAAATAAATAAATTCTGTTGAGTCGTAAATAAATAAATAAATAAATGAATTCTGTTCAGTCGTAAATGAATAAATAAATAAATTCTGTTCAGTCGTAAATAAATAAATAAATAAATAAATTCTGTTCAGTCGTAAATAAATAAATAAATTCTGTTCAGTCGTAAATAAATAAATAAATAAATAAATTCTGTTCAGTCGTAAATAAATAAATAAATTCTGTTCAGTCGTAAATAAATAAATAAATGAATTCTGTTCAGTCATTAATAAATAAATAAATTAATTAATTAATTAATAAATTCTGCTCAGTCATAAATGAATAAATAAATAAATAAATTCTGTTCAGTCATAAATAAATAAATAAATAAATTCTATTTATTTATTTATTGCGGACTAATATTCTCATCTTTATTAGTTATTGTTTCACGATGTTTCGACCAACTATTCCACTGGCCTTCGTCAGGTGGTAACTGCGACGGATAGGAACTTCGAATCTCCTAACTGCATTCTCAGCAATCACTGCCATCCGTTGTTGTTGTTGTTGTTGTTGTTGTCATCTCACCACGTTTTTTGGCCAAGTAAGCCTCTGGCCGGCTTTGGGTAGGATTGAAACCGCTATCTTCAGACAATGTTCATCTGGAACTGTAGAGATTCAACGTCTCTATCAACTGGCCATTGCTTAAATTCAGTATGCCACCATCTAAACCTAACAATAATTATATTTTTCAATTATCTGCATAATAATTCAAGTCATAAAAGGTTAAAGATAAAATATTAAATCGGTAAAAAAAAATTTGCGCCGAATTGGTAAATCTGATTTGAAAGAATGTGAAATCTTATAACAGAATTAACTTATTACTAACAAAATGGTTTCCATAGGGTCACAATATTTGCAACTCTAGTCATGGCCTTTTCTTTCTTCTTTCATAAACCTAGCTGCACGGTAAAGGGTCACCGCGTGGTTAGCCATGAGACCCATATTTGAAGGGAGGGGGTAATGGTCAATCGGAAGGGGGCCTACCTAGCCCCGCAGCATTCGTGGTAAGCGACCCGGCACAAGGCGGCCATGGCAAGTAGATTACGAGCGAGGTTCATTACTCTTCCGTTAACGGCTTTGGAAGAAAGGTTAATTAATGTCAGCCTGGGAGTTAATTGGTAGCGTCTTTCAAGACGCGGCCAAAGTGATACAATGACGACGACCGGTAAACGTATTCACGTCGCGCAAACGAGATTATTAACGGCGTTAGGTTGTAAATGGCGCAATTGAATTTGCCTTCTTTTAACGATGACTTTCGCATACGGAAGAAGCGGATTTTACAGGGCTGGTAACTGTAGGGGCATGATATGATTAACTCATGGCATACTTCCGTGAATATCAGTTGAAATATATATATATATATTTATATATAGTTGAAATATATATATATATATATATATATATATATATATATATATATATATTTCAACTGATATTCACGGAATATATATATATATATGTATATATATATATATATGTATATATATATATATATATATATATAGAGAGAGAGAGAGAGAGAGAGAGAGAGAGAAAATATCAAGGAACAAACCGTATTATGTGTTCATCAACGTTTCGACTTTATTTCGAGACTTCCTCTGGATGAATGAGACTAAGAAACAAAAAATACCAGTACAAAATATTTGAAAATGTGTCACGTGCACAGTGTGACGCAGTTCTATTTCAGAGAAACGGAAAAAGACGTTGGAAATTCAAAAAGGAGGGGGGAGGGCTGGCGCTGTTAAAGAGAAGGAAATTTTAGTGACGTCATATAGTCGTTAATGTAATTTTAAAACTATGAACGCAGTTAATATTCTCATTGGAAAAAAGATATATCTGTTGAAATTCAAATATAGGTTTGTAACAGAAATGAAATGAGTGTTTTTTATGTAATTTATTGATTGAGATTATGTGTTAATTATTACAGGGGGTGTTTGAATGGTGTGAGAAAGTTAACCTGTGTCTACAGTTAAATAATGTTCTTTTAATAAAAGTTTACTTATTAATGGCGCTATGTTATAGAAACCTCCATGCTGTTTAATAGTGCTTGAAATTGCAATAAGCGCAGATTCAAGAAGTCTCCGGCGCGGTTTATTTGAAATAAATTTAACTACTTTTGCTTATTTAAAGTCAAAGGTGTGATTATGCTGCAATGAATGAGAGAATAATACACTTATAGAATTGCTATTTTTTATATCTCTTTTATGTTCACTGAGCCTTTTTTCCAATTTACGTTGGGTTTCACCAACGTATTTATGATGGCAATTTTGGCAAGGAATAGTGTATATACCTCCATTGGAAACTGATTTGTTTCGGAGGTGTTTCTTAGTTCTTAATACTTGTCTTATGGTTAGTGATGTGGTTTGTACGATAGGAATTTCTAGTTTGTTTAGTGTGCTACAGATTATTGTATTATTGGTGTGTGTAGGTAAAAGAAGATGTCTGTTTATGAGAGAAGAGTCTGGTGTATATGATTTTTTATTATTTATCCTGGAAAATATTTGTGTGGCTTTTCTCTTAGCATTCAATATGAACTATGTCGGATATTGCAAGGTTTTCAAAATGTTTGTGAGGTATTTGAATTCTTCGTCCAGATATTCAGGACTGCAAATTCTGAAAGCGCGTAAGAAGAAACAAATTATCATCCCTGTTTTTATTTTATTATTATGGTGTGAATAGAAATGTATGTAATCGTTTTTGCGTGTAGTTATGCGGTGAACTTTGAAAACCAGACATCCCTATGCGCCCTATAATATCCGGCATCGGTAGTGCCACACACAAAATTGCACGTGCCATATCAAACGGGCGTCGAGTTATTGCTTATTAATAAATTGTTTTGCATTTTGTATAATAAATGATGGATCTAAGTTTAGAATTATTTTCGATGGTGAAAATGTGTTTATCTACGATATTTCTTATTAATTTTTCGTCGGTTTAGAATGCATATGGTTACAGTTTAATATGTTATTATTATTATTATTATTATTAGTATTAGTAGTAGTAGTAGTAGTAGTAGTAGTAGTAGTAGTAGTAGGACCCATAAGATTGTTTTTTGGAGTATTCAGTCGAGCAATAAATTTTTATTGTAAATTTCAACTTACAGTTTTAATTTTCTTTCTCTTATAATAAGCTTTACTCTCTATTGTGTAATGAGCTTTTTTATTCGGTTGGGATAAAACTATCTCTATATAGATACTGGTATTTATCTTAGATTATAGTTTACCATTGCATATATCAGATAAACACTACATTCTTTTGATTTCATTACTTAGCAGGCCGCCCAGCGTTGCCCAGTTGCTAAATACGCATAAATATAAACAGTTCACTTTTTGTAAGTAAAAAAAAACAACAAAGTACTGAGCTGAGATCGAAACCAAAACCTAAAGACAGTGAGTAAAGTACAATAACCATTGGGCTAGCTTGACATGAAAGTGTTTTTAAACGTATTTATTCTTAACACAAGGAATCTGTCACGTGAAGTATTCACGCATGCGCATTCGTTAAACAGTTGACAAACAGATAAAAATACGATGATTTCCCCCCCCACATACAAATTATTCAATTTTGACCCGTTAGCATCCCTATTTTCCGGATGAAAACCGATAAAAAGAATTTTCCACATATCTGAATATCCTATATACCAAATTTCAAGTCTATAGATCCAAAATTCGTTGAGTATATAGGTTGAGAAGTATCCTCATACATACGCACACATTCTCACTTTTATAAATATAATAGATGTACCGGGCGTTGCCCGGTATAAAGCGTAAGGTTAAATTCCTTTAAAAAATGAAGTAAAAATGGAAAGAAACTGAGATATAGGCATGCGAGTATTATTTTTTTTCTAAGCAGTTCACTTTTTATAAGTAAAAATATGCTCGAGCTGTGATCGAAGCCAAAATCTAAAGGCAGTGAGTTAAGTACGATAACCATTAAACCAGCTTGACAGGATCTTTAAAAAGTCTTTGGAAACCCTGTGAAGTAATTGAAAAAACAGGCAAAAATTCGAATGACCCTACCCCACGGTCTAATTTTACAATTTTTACCCTTTGTTCATACTATTTGGATTTATCAGACTACTGTTCTCATCTTGAGTGTAATTGTTGCAACGTTCTGGTCGATGTAACCTCCGACCTTCGTCAGGTGTATTTTGTCAGACTCGAGAATGTTTCTGTCGAACTCAGAAATTTGGACGAAATTTAGAGCGGAACACTTTATTTACTCCACAGGGGTAGCATACTCTTCTTCCGTCAGCCATAGCTGCATAGATGTCCTAAGTAATTCGCAATTATATATTTTTTTCTTTTGGGCGACAGAAAATTCAATTGCGAATTATTTAGGATCTCTATTCAGTCATGGCTGACGAAACAATTTATCTATCTATCTATCTATCTATCTATCTCTATATAATTATCTATCTTTTTATCAGAGTAAACGACAAAGAATTTGATTGGTGACATGTTTTGACATGTATCAAACTTTGTGACCGGTGAACTGCACCGGAAGTATCCAAACAGGGACTGAACGTGATTTGTCAGGTGCTCCGGTTTGAATAAGCTGAGTTAAGGTTTGGTTGAGCTGGATTTGAAACGCTGAACAAGCAAATGGGTTAAGAAGTTCTCGCCATAAGGGAGGCGCCAGTTTCAAATAGAGAACCCACACGCCAAGATTTACTCCGCGGGTTCTGCTGTGACGAGCTGCCTGAGGAGTGAATAAAATATATATTAAAAACAATCATTCGTTTTAGGCTCCTGTCTAAAAGCGTTTCTTTTGAACAGGTCCGGCTTCACCCAAGATGATTAACGAATCCCTAGGCAGCGACCAAAAGACAGGCGCGGTCAACAGCGGACAGGTATGTCGTCTTCGTTTCGTGTATTACGTTTTGACACGCACACACAAAAACTAGACGAGTCACGCGCCATTAAGATAAACATTTAGGTACGAGAACAACAGTCCGTTACATATCACACCACTTATGTATGTATGTATGTATGTATGTATGTATGTATGTATGAAACCCGACGGCCCAAATGACAGTCAAGGCTTCTCACCATTGTGCTATACGGCTGCTGCTGTGTGGGTAATGAATTAACGATGTTTTGATATCGTCCAAATGTCTCCGTTCGATTTGTTTACACAAAGAGCGTCGCTTAGTACGCTTATCATTTCCCAATATGCTCAACCTAAGATAGGGAGCTTTCTCTCTCTCTCTCTCTCTCTCTCTCTCTCTCTCTATATATATATATATATATATATATATATATATATATATATATATATATATATTATATATATTATATATGTATATATATATATATATATATATATATATATATATAATTAAAAATATATACTTATGATTTACGTATGTTAATTTGGTCTTAATACAACATATACACATATATATATATATACATATATATATATATATTTATATATATATATATATATATATATATTAGCAAACATTATTAAATCGAACATAAAGCTTCTTTTTGAATCTATCTTTTTTATTTTTTATTTTAATTTTCCTTTTATCTTTTTTACGGTCGGTGTCGAAATTGTTGATATAGTCCAAGAGATATTACTCGTAACGTTTTCACCGGTTCGGACCGGCATCCTCAACGAGGGTAAGTGAAGTACATAGCAGCAGGTACGTGTCAGCGGCTGATAGATCCGGTAAAGCCCAACACAAATAAAAAACAATAAGAAAAACGAAAAAAATAATAACGGTATACTCAAACAGAAGCTTCTGTTTTCTTAAATGTCTGTTTAAATGAAAAAAATGATGTTCAAATACACTATATATATATATATATATATATATATATATATATATATATATATATATATATATACACAGCCAAACAACGTCGCAGCACACAAGAGTCAGAACAGCCAACAAACCGGAAGTCCAAGACACGAGTTTCAGCCTCATTTGACCTCATCATTCGATAAAAATTGAATCCCTTAAGATACCATAATTTCCATTGAATATATATATATATATATATATATATATATATATATATATATATATATATATATATATATATATATATATATGAGAGAGAGAGAGAGAGAGAGAGAGAAAGAAAGAAATAAGAAAAATATAAGTTGAAAATAAAAGTGAATAAACTACAATATTTATTGAACCAACAAATTCAATTTCTGGTAAGTTTTCACCGCTATAATTCCTTGTTTGAATTCGATGGATCAATAAATATTTTAATTTTTGTAATTTTATTTTCATCTCATATTTTCCCTATTTCTTTAATTGCTCTAATAGTATATTGAGCTTTTCAGGATCCAATTTTAAAATATCTAAACCGAACTCACAAAAGTAAGTCATGGGCCTGTATTCGATCGCTGCGAAGAATAGGCATAATGTTTCCATTATTAGTGGGGCTCTTCCACAAAAGATGCCAGCACTTTTCTGCTGAACGTGCACAATGAATCAACTCGAACATGCGTCTGTGTACGTCTGCTGGTGTTCATTGATTTTGAAACCACATTGTGTTTCGAGGCTTCTTGTTGAAACAAGCAGAATAAAATCGCTCGCTTGATTTACAAAGAAAACAGAATTCTCAATGCGTCTTTTGCGCTCAAACATTGAAAGACAATCAGAATATAAAAATAAATGAACAGACCATGTTCTTGAAAAAAAAAATAAAGAAATCGAAGAATACTAATGCCAGTAATATGATTATTATCTATTGAATAAATCATTTCAATCCATTCAGAATTCTGATTCAAATATCCAATTCATCAGTGTTACACTATTTTAATTTAAAAGTATTTTTCGTTATCTTTCCAATTAGGATATCTTTTTCTTTTTCTTTTCTTTTCTTTCTTTTTTTTTCTTTCTTTCTTTTTCTTTTTTTTCTTTCTTTTTTTTTGTCTTTTCTTTTCTTTCTTTCTTTTTCTTTTCTTTTTCCTTTTCCTTTTCTTTTTTTATGTTATCAGTTCCGATTCGTTTTGTTTGCAAGATTCTGTTTTTCTAAAGACTCTTTTCCTGTATGATTCTTTGCATTTGAGGACAATTGAAAATAAATAGGAAACCAGAATATTAACAAAAACGCACAGGCATAAGATATGTCCATTTGATCTGCGCGTTTAACAAGTAAAATGATAGTTCAAACTCTTAAGCGTGACAGATAAACGGATGGACCGACCGACCGTGTCACTGAGACGAAATAAGTTTTCAACACGTCCACTCAAATCTACGTGTGTACCGTACCGATGAAAATTCTATTACAACCATGAACATGACAAAGCAACGAAAATGCTGTATTCATTCTTTTGTGGACTGTTATCTTCATCTTGATAGTTTTTTTTTTTTTTGTTTTTTTTCACCACGTTTCGACCAACTTATCCTCTGGCCTTCTCCAGGTGGTTAACCGCGACGGGATGAGAATGCTGAGTCTTTTAACTGTGTCTCCAGCAATTACTGCCTTCCATAGTTGTTGTTGTCTCACCATGTGTTGGCCAACTTATCCTCCGGCCTGCTTTTGGTAGGATTGAAACCTCTATCTTCAGACAATGCTCACCTGGAATCATAGAGTCTTAACGCCTCTATCCACTGCGCTGCAGGTCCCAAACGTAGTGAGACAACAACAGCTATGGAAGGCGGTAATTACTGGGAGTGCATCCTCCTATCCCACCGCTGTTAACCACTTGAAGAAGGTCAGAGGATGAGTTGGCCGAAACGCGGTGTAACAATAATAACAACTATGAAGATGAGAATAACAGTCCGCAAAAATATGGATACACAAATTATGAAACCTCATCTCAAAGGATTCGAAAAAATAAAAATAAAATAATATATAACAAAGATGTAGTTAGTGATTTTAAACGTCACAGACCAACAAAACGTCTTCTTCTAGCTTTGACGTAAAAAACAAAAAAAAACAAATAGAACACGATTTTACACATCTCCTAGGCTTTGCCTTCTTTTGAGAAAGGGGTAGTTTATTGCTAGTCGCCTGGGCGCCATCACCGAGAAAGCCAACGAAATTGCTCAGACATTTTTTTTTTTTTTTTGCTAGGCAATACTTCTTCTAGGGTGCTGGCTTTTAAAATCTACTTTCCGACCTTGTGTCACATCTTTCCATCGAGAGAGAGAGAGAGAGAGAGAGAGAGAGAGAGAGAGAGAGAAGTTAAGGAAGTTGATATATAAAACTTAAGCGTGACGAATTGACGAAAGTCCTGTGTCAAACGTTTATGCCTGACAGACCGGCATAAACGTTATTTAAATTAAGTTTGACTGATGAAAATGCTGTGTACAACATTAGTCATAAGCGTGACAGAAATAACAAATAAAATAAAATAAATAAATGTCATTTTTAACTGCGTGACAAACCGGGCCTTGGTCTTTTGGCCAGGAGCACAGTGTTGTACCTGTTCTGATACAACATTTTTTCTGCCCTCGGTCAATGGAAGGTCTTTCTAGACTAAGGCAATTTTTCTCTTGTCCCAATCTAGAGTGCCCCTTTGGGGGAGCTGGATTTTAACCACATTAACAATCGACATTGTGTCTAACTCTGCACTTCATAGGGAGCACTTGCCCAAGCACTTGCCCCTTTTACTTCTGTTTTAAAAGTCCCCTTTTCAGAGGAATGTATTATAGACCTGTGCCCCACCGAGACGCCGTTTTTGTTTTTTTTTGTTTTTTTTTGCTTGTTTGGGTTTTTTTTTGGGGGGGGGTCCCTTGAGCACCTGCCCTGAAAACTTTCTATGCACGTCACTGTGGGAGGCAAATAACTAGGGATCTATCGACGGACCGAACCTTTCGTATAGATGCTTGGGCGCTTCTAAAAGGAACAGAAAGAATTTCTAACTCAGCGTAATGGCGACGAAAGGGAACGGGGGGGATGGATTGTTGCTAATTTTAGGCGCGAAACAAACGGTCTGGCAACCGATTTAAAAGAATCGAAACCGCATAGAAAACAAAACTAAAATGCACCAACGGCAAATACAAGGAAAATAATTGCATTTTGTCAATAACAATTTAGGACGATTCTTCTCTTTATAATAGCACCCTCTTAAGGTCCATGACGTCAGGACATGACAGGAGGTGGTGCAAATACACGCACACGCGCACACACGTTAAAAATAGGAGGACATTTTAGCGAACAGTCGCCATGGCCAACGGATGAAATGATTAAATTCGTAATAAAAAAAATTGCTAAAAGTGTTGTGAATAGAACAAAGTCAAATAAAAGAATAACAAAGTCTGGAAGAGTTTTTTTAGACGCTCGTACAGTAGCTTTTCTTTATATATGTTCTTGTACTACTAACGAAAAAAATGGGTAAAACCGTAGTTTAGTGGCCTGAACCGATTGCGATGAAAAATTGTGCACACGCGATAAAAAAAATCTTTTTATGTTCGTTTTTGTTAAGATTATGGGTGCAAGTCCAGAATTCGACCTAATTAAAAACACAAAAATACAAGAAAAAAAATCTTTATGATGTACGTACCCGTCAAGGAACGGAAATGTCATATTCCAAAAATCGTATAAATTGATCAAGTAGCTTTTTTAACTAAGAAAATCAAATTTATGAAGAAGTGAGAATGGTGTTTTGATCTGCCATCTTTAATAAATAAAATTGTTACCTCTCCTTAACAACCTCTCCAGAAATAAGAGATTAAAATCAGTCTTACAATGGCTACGATATACTATTATTTGCTAAAAATCATAAAAAGTGACTTTCTGTACTTAAAAAAAATACCACAAAATCAAGTCGTTTATGATCATGATACGATATGTCAGTCAATGGACCTTCGATGTTCTACACGTAGTAAAGCGGCCATATTTGTTACCTCGTTCGGCAACCTTTTTAACCTATCCCTTACTAAATCTCTGATCGTCTTTGTTATCCACGGAGTCGAGTTCAGCTTTTATTATAGTAAAGTTATTGCTGCCTCCCTCCTCCACCGCCCGGTCTAGTGTAGTTCCTATTGTCACTTTTGCTGCACTAGAATTAAGGTTGAGTTGTCAACTATAACCAGCAACGAAAGACCTATTTTTTTCCAAATTATAGCCCCTGTTAGTTCCCACCGTATGGTTAGTAAAAGCTTTTCCCAGATATCCTTTAACTCGAATAACGAAGTGTTGAATTTCTAGTATCCAGCCATTTTGGGTTTAGGATTATCTAAGTTTACCCGAATCCGGACAAGCCTATGATCCGAGTAAACTATATTATGGAAACTTGAATAATCTAAAAAAAAAAAAAAAAAGAAAGAAAAGAAAAGAAAAAAAGAAACCCGTAATTCGAATCTCCTAAGTAAGAACCGATCGATGTAATTCGAGAGTTGCATTGAATAGGAATCGCGTCTACTAGTCCAAGTCAATGTTATGTCTGTGAATTTGTCATTCCGGAATTTATCTGCAAGATCAAACTTTTCGATAAAATACAGTAATGGTTTAACCTCTCTGATCGTGCTAAAACCCCCTAGAAGTGTTTCTATTACAATCTAAATCAGGATTCAGGACTGCGTTCCAGTCTCCTGCTAGAATTATCTGACGAGTCGAAGGAAGATGAAGGACTTGATCTGTCGAAAAAAGGGGGGCAATCCGCCGAGTCTTGTTGGTTGGTTGGTTGGTTTTGTTTTACCGCATATCAACCCCTTTTAGGTTATTTAATGCCGAATCCAAAGATTCTGAAGAAAAATTTTTTTAATAGAATATATTTGTTGTTTTCAAGTCGTTTTCTATTTAACCCATAGTTGGGACCCTAACAGGTACTACCACTCCGGGTCAGAGTGGACCTGGGAGCAATGGCAATTAAAGGGTTGCGCCACACTCCCCAAAGCCCGCAAGCTGGGCCCTCACCATTGGATATAGTTTAAGGTCATATTCAGAACCCTGATAATCCCAATTAGCTGAAATGACACATCCTTTACGGTAATATCCAACCCTCTCTTTCTGGAGCCACAAACACATTCAATGTGTTTCTTACTACCCAGGACCCCCCACCTCCCCTCCTTGAGTGAACATCAACATAGAGCTGAAACATATAGACACCACTCATCAAGGCTCGGAAGCCACTCAATAAATTATACTGTGTTTATAGTATAGAAAAGATATCCACGTTGAGTCGTTATCAACTTGAAATTCACAAGAGGTCTCCCTCAACCCTTGCACATTCAAGCTAGCTAATCTGAGTGGGTGCTATTATGGAAGCTTAGAGTTGTGTATCCGAAACGAACGTGGCCGGTTTAAAGATTTCGACAGAAGTACCCGAATGAACCCTACCCCATTTCGCTGGTAATGAAATCGTCTGCGGATATGGGACCTATTCAACACCAAGTATTTTTCTGCTTGGTTCGTTGAATTCATTTAGAAGGAAGCTTACAACAGCCGCACGCTTGTGTTATAATTAAGTATAAATAATTAACGGGCAAATTTGTTGTGGTTAAAAGTATCTGGGATGTTGATCAATTTTGTTTACATAGTTTTTGTTTAACATTTGGTTGGTGGTATTTGGGTAGGTGCGAGGAAAGTTAAACTGCATGTGTATTAAGGTTCAAGGTTTGGGGCAGAGTGGCGTAACACCCAGGTCCTTTTGAAAAAAGATTTGTTTGAATCTTTAACTTTCTACTTTAAACAAAATAGACGGTAAAACATCGAGGGAAGTCTGGAAAGTGTGTGTGTGTGTGTGTGTGTGTGTGTGTGTGTGTGTGTGTGTGTGTGTGTGTGTGTGTGTGTGTGTGTGTGTGTGTAGAAGTGTAAGCCATTTTGAGTTTCAGAACAGTTTCAGATGGTTCGCTGTTACACACAAGTCCTGGGAGGTGACTTGTTTGTAGTAGACAGTTCCACAGAACAAAATATTCTTACCGTGTCGAAACCCGGGAAAGAACATGTGAAATTGCTCCAGAAAAGGTTTAATATTTATGAAGCAATTCTGGTTTCTGATTGGTTTGTAGCAGAACGTGGTTTAATTTGATTCGTAAGTTCTTAGCAGCATCGTTTATAAACAGAATCGTCCGACTGTGTGGGATCATACCCCATTACTACTCCAAAATATTGCAACAGTGTGTGTGTGTGTGTCTGTGTTGTGTATGTATGTGTTGTGTGTTGTGTGTGCGTTGTGTGCATGTGTGTGTGCATGTGTGTGTGCGTGTTGTGTGTGCGTGTTGTGTGTTGTGTATGTATGTCTGTGTGCGTGTGTGTATGTGTGTTGTGTATATATGTGTAAGTGCTGTATGTGTGTGTTTTGTGTGTTGCGTGTGCGTTGTGTGTGTTGTGTATGTATGTGTGTGCTGTGTGTATTGTGTGTGCGTGCGTGTGCGTGCGTGTGCGTGCGTGCTGTGTGTGTACCCTGTGTGTACGCGCACGAGTGTGTGCGTGTGTGCGTGTGTGTGTACAAGTTGACAGAATATGTCTTACATAACTTGAATTTTTATGCGCATGTTACACACCCGTGATCTTATACGAGATAAATATAAATATATGAGGGGCGTTCCAAAAGTGAAGCCTCCTATTTTTTTTAACTAAAATTTAACCAATAAAACGAGTGACCTTTTGGGCTCTAGAATTTATGTATTCTACATAGTCAAAACCATTCTCAACGCACTTTTGCCAGCGATGAACGATGGCTGTGCATGGGTATCCCAAACGAACTTTTCATACAAAGGTCGTTCAGAAAATGAAGCGCCTAAGCTATTTAACTCAAAAAGTTGAAGAGGTACAAAGACGAAAGTGGCTCTATTATAACGATCGACCTTTGGTGATCCCAAAATGTATATTAATATACATAGTCATCAACATTCTCTTTATCGCTTTGTCACTCACATCTCTGTCGCCATTTTGAAATCGACGAATCCATCTCCTCACTGGACTGACATCAACTGCATCAGCTTCGCAAACGTTCAACAGGCGCCGGTGAATGTTGATCGGTTCAATTTTTGCATGGACGAATTCAAAGGCGCATCTTTGTTTATGATGCATGTTCTTACACTTTAGCCAGCAATTCAATAAGGCACCCCTGTTTCTGACGCAGGCCAATGACAGGGGTTGCTTTCTTAGTCTCACACCATCAATATTTGCAACAGAGAGATGAAACTTTCAGGTCAATGTGCATGGTCATTAGTTCTCTAGTCTTCTGGTTGAAATGTCTCAGTTCTTGTTTGTTTCAGTTTATGTACGGGCCAGAGTATTTTACTAGCGATACTGCCCATGTGTTTATTCCTTGTATTACAAGAATCGTTCCCAAAGTAAGGCCTCTTATTTTTTTTAACTCAAAAACTATAATGTTGAAGAACTATGAAGACGGGAGGGGGCGTACCATTAAAATGAGCAACGTTTTGTGCGCCAAAATTCATTTTTCTACATAGTCACCACCATTCTTCATGCCAGTGGTGAACAATGTTTTGGCCGTAAACGTCTGGAGAGAGCTTTGTCATTCATATCTCTATCGCCATTCTGAAATCGACGAACCCATCTCCTAACTGGACTGATGTCAACTGCATCAGCTTCGCAAATGTTCAACAGGTGCCGGTGAATGTTGATTGGTTCAATTTTTGCATGGACGAATTCAAGGACGCGTCTTTGCTTCGGACGCATGTCCATGACAGTAGTTGCTTTCTTATTGTCTCACACCGTCAATATCTGCAAAAGATAGAGAGAGAGATGAAACTTTCAGGTCATGAATCCATAAGTTCAGCCATCGTAACAATGCAATTGGAAACCCCCTCTAATCTATTCGGGCGGAAGAAGTCAAAGGAATTACTTTTGGAACGTCCTTCGTAGATTCCTGCTATATAATTGGGTTTCTATGAGTTTTTTGTCCATTTTTATTGTTATCGTTGTTGTTGTTGTTGTTGTTGTTGTTGTTGTTGTTGTTGTTGTCGTTATCATTGTTATCGTTGTTGCTGTTACCATTGTTGTTGTTTTTGTTGTCATCATTGTTGTTATTATCGTTGTTGTCGTCGTAGTTGTTGTTTGTATCATTGTTCTTGTCATTGTTGTTGTTGCCGTCGTTATCATTGTTGTTGTTAGCAAAGTTGTCATTGTTGTTATCGCTATGGTTATCATTATTGTTGTTGTATTGTTTTGTTATTATTGTTGTTGTATTGTTATTGTTTTGTTATTATTGTTGTTGTTGTATTGTTATTGTTTTGTTATCAGTATTGTTGTTGTATTGTTATTGTTTTGTTATTATTGTTGTTGTTGTATTGTTATTGTTTTGTTATCAGTATTGTTGTTGTATTGTTATTGTTTTGTTATTATTGTTGTTGTATTGTTATTGTTTTGTTAATATTGTTGTTGTATTGTTATTGTTTTGTTACTATTGTTGTTGTATTGTTATTGTTTTGCTATCATTATTGTTGTTGTATTGTTATTGTTTTGTTATCATTATTGTTGTATTGTTGCTGCTTTTGTTGTCATTGTTGTTGTTGTTGTTATTGTTATCATTGCTTGTCGTTCTTATCATCGTTATTGTTGTTGTATTAGTATTGTTGTTGTTGTTGTTATTATTTTGTTGTTGTATTGTCGTTGTTTTTGTCATGATTGTTGTTGTTATGATTGTTGTTGTTGTTTTGATTGTTGTTGTTGTTGTTATGGTTTGTCGTCATCATTTTGGTTGGTTTCATTGTTGTCGTTGTTATCATTGTTGTTGTTTTATTGTTGTTGTTTTATTGTTGTTATTGTTTTTAGCATTGTTGTTGTTGCATCACTGTTGCTGTTGAATTGGTGCTGTTTTTGTTATCATTGTTGTTGGGCCCTGTCGGTGGGGCATTAGAATACGCTGACTGCCCTCCTGCAGAGGGTAAAAGTCCCTCAATGGGAGTCCTGGATATGACCTTAAACTATATCCGAGGCCCAAGCTTGCGAGCTTTGGGGAGTGTGGAGCCACCCTTTAATTACCATTGCTCCCAGGTCCACTCTGACCCGGAGTTGTAGTATCTGTTAGGGTCCCAACTATGGGTTAAATAGAAACTGACGTGAAAACAACAAATATATTCTATTAAAATATTTTTCTTCAAAATCTTTGGATTCGGCATTAAATAACACGAAAAGGGTTGATATGCTGTAAAACAAAAACAACCAACCAACCAACCATTGTTGTTGTTATTGTTGTTGTTATCGTTGTTGTTGTCGTCGTCGTTATTGTTGTTATCATTGTTGTCGTTGTTCTTCTTCTTCTTCTTCTTCTTCTTCCTCTTCTTCTTTCTAAACATGGAGATTTCGATCTCACTCGATTTAAAACCCCAAATGTATTTTATTAAATTTCGAAAATAAATTTAAGAGCAAACAGCAGTGAACATTTGCAGGCATTCCATTAGCAGAACCGTTGCAAATGTGTTTTATTTATCGTGAGGTGACGGAGAAATAGATTTTCTGCTTAGGGATGAAAGCAACGGAAATAAGCAATTCCCTTACCCATTAGAAGACCTGTTTATGTATTCGCTTTCCGTTGAATTAATTTGCATACATCGGATAAATCACCCACCGCATGCTAACCCGACGATATTCCCACCATGAGTCGCTGTTTTTAATACGACATAATCACGTTGACGCACCAGTTCTCGATAGATCACGGAAGCTAAGGGACGTTGTGTCTGGCCAGTACAAGATGGGTGACCATTTTGTAAATACTAAGCTCCGTACATCTTCCCCGACCGAGATGTAGAGGCTCACTTAAAGACCGCATCATGGGAACCTGCATTCCCTATAACGTTTTCACTTTCAGTGGAAGACAGAATATCTGACAGTGGAAGACTGGAAGACTACTACAAAAAGGTGGTATAACCGGTTATTCATTTGTTTTACAACTAGCTGGCCGACCGGAGTTGCCCGGTCGTACAATACGCTTAAACATGCTAAAATAGCATTTATGCAGATTGCGCATTAATT
>NC_136509.1:31473784-31533784 GCF_053919585.1 Euprymna scolopes | reverse complement strand
AAAAGCTATAAAACAAACATGTACAAAGTTTGTCTATTCTTGATCGGCGTTGCCCTGGCTGAATGATATCTAAAATTTAGAAAAAGTCATTCATTCTTTGGGGGGTCAGTTGGACCAAGTTTCTTCGGAGGGCGTTGGTTGCTATTTTAGTGTAATTATGTACAAATTCAGAAAGAACATGTCAACTCATTGCTTGAGGAATCTATTATATAAAGAAGTTGTGTGGGTGTGTGTTAAGTTAGAGAGGAATAGGTTGGGTGGATGAGAAAGAGGAAATTGGGGGAAAGTACATTTTTGTAAAATTTCAAAAAAAAATCTACCCAGCCGTTTCTGAGTCCATAGGGAACGAACACACACGTAAAGTGTCTTTTCTATATAAGTAGATAGATGTATGAAATTCACTTTGTGTGTGCAAGTGAGTTCGTTCTTTATGGAGTCCAAAACGGTTGGGCAGATTTTTTTTTTCATTTCACACAAATGTACTTCATGAGTCTGGGAGTGTTCTTAGATAGATTTTCTATCCAAATATTTCTGATAAGTATCGAAAATTAATAATTGAAAAAAAATCCGAATAAAGATGGAAACAGTCTGATTTTGACATCACAAGTGCATCTGAGACGTTTTATCACCGCACAACCAGAAGTGCCAGACGTTAAAATCAACTGTAGGCTTTTTAATAAGACTGGGGCGCGTTCGAAATGAATGTTTATGTATAGAGTGCAATTGGACCATGATACTTGACTTTTGCATTTTAAACTTTAATTCAGGCCGTTATATATAAAAAAAATAATAATATAATAAAATCAACAGAAGGTTTATTACAATGTAATATAGACTACACTATATTATGGACTAAGTCGATGCAGGAAGGCTTGTGAAACGTGTTCCCGGTATATCGCGGTGTTCTTCAACTAGATTAGGCAATCAATCGATTTGATCGAAAAATGGATGATTTCGCTTATTTCGAGGATAATAAAAGTATTGGAAACAGATATTGGAGAAGTGTGGAACAATCGTTGGTTATTATTCAATTCCAGGAAACGTTGGGTCTTAGTGCTATACAGGGTGAACAGAAAGTCCTTGGACCAATTCAAAAGTGGTTTATTAATAGAAAATTACAGAAATATAAATTAAACATGAATGAAAATTATAAGTTAGGAAACCAAGAATAAATTCAAATTATTTATTTTCAATGTGGTGTCCCTTCCTTTTGATTAGACGTTCAATTCTCTGTCTGAAGTTACCAACCGAGGCACGCAGCGTTTCCTGAGGTATTTTAGCCCATTGACTCAGAAGAGATGGCTTCAAAGCATCAACACTTGGATGAGCAACAGAACAGACCTTTGCCTCAAACAAAGACCACACCGAAAAATCCATGGGATTCAAATCAGGCGATGCAGGAGGCCACATCTTACGCCAGAATCTTGGAAAATGACGTTGGCACCAGTCCTGAGTTTTTCTGAAGGTGTGGGATGGTGCTCCATCTTGTTGGAAGGCGAAAGGCTGATCTTTGAAGTGTTTCTTCATCTCTTCAAATGCTGGAACCAAAATATCGTTAATGTAGCGATCTGTGTTGATCTTAACCCCCTGCTCCACGAAAATCAGAGGCGACTTCCAAGATTTGGAGACTGCAGCCCACACCATGAGGGAAGACGGCTTTTGTCGGCGGAAAACTATTCTCACGGAGTCATCAATGTCTGCTGAAGATTTTGTGTAAACTCTGTCATTCTGATTGTTAACAGTCGCTTCAATTGTGAAGAGTTTTTCATCAGAAAAAATGATGTCTCGCTCTGCCGTGCCAGCCTTCAGTTCTCCAAGAAGAAGCTTTACTCTTTCAAGTCTCTTGTGCTTTTGGGCAAGTGTGAGGTACTGTCTCTTTCTCATCTTGTAGGGGGACAACTGGAGATCGTTTTTTACGGTGGTTCTCATCAAGGTCACGCTCACATTCATGTCTTTAGCCATTTGTCTTGCAGATCTCTTCGGGTTCCTCCTTACCCTCTCTCGGATAGCTTTAATCACCTTCTTTGTTCGAGCAGTGCGAGGTCTTCCACTCCTAGGACGGTCTTCAGATGTACCAAGTTCCTTAAATCTGTTCACAACATGGTACACGGTGGATTTAGCCACTTTCAAGAGCTTAATAATCTCTGAGTTTGTCCTTTCCGCGCAATGAAGCTGAATTATGGCCTCTCGTTTGCTCAATTTTCTGAAAGTTTAAACAAAATTATTTTAATATTTTTGTTGAAAATAATTAGATCAATAGTTAGACTAAATACTTACTTTATTCGAAAAGAGAAAAAGTGATTTTAACAATATTTAATTTTAAAACTAAAAATGGTCCAAGGACTTTCTGTTCGCCCTGTATATATATAATAGGATAAAAGGTCGATTTCCAATGTGGAGAAAGTCCAGCTCTTGACTAGAACTGTGTTTCGGAATTTTTTAAACAAGCATTTGGATTGTTGGGATTGTTTGGACGACTATTTTCCATCTGTGTTTCGGCTGATATAATCACCGGCCTTCTTCAGGTGCATTATTTTGTACTCGAGAATCTTTATCAAACACGGGAACCTATACAGGATTTCCCAGATTAATACCAGACATTGTTCACATGGACACATGGGGCAACGTTTAAAAGCATTGACTAACAAGCAATTCCAATTCACAGACTTCTTAAAGTGAAAGGTTTAATCCTTGCTACAAGTCATTAGAAGAATCACTAAAATCTCCATTTGTATCTGTCTGTTAGAGGCCGAAACTATATTTCTATTTAAAAAAAAAAAAAAAAGAAAAACATCAGCATTCACCTTAGATGGATCGAAGCGGTTTTCCTCAGAGGAGGAAGTATCTAGGAAATATCAAATTTACTAGCGGTCTCCAGTCATATGTATATCCAGGGCAAAGAAAATGATGTTTTTGCAGGGAGGTGTCCACGTCCACTTACATACAATGTTTGGTATTTCCAAATGGTTACCTATCTGGTACTGACAAGGCTCGACGTTGCTTAACTTTGGTGATCTAACGGGAACCAATGTGTCAACATGATTATGCTGTATTTCTTTTAATGTACTATCGTACTATCTTTTAATACTCAATGTGTGTAGTGTAGTACCTGTTTTGTTATTATGAAAATATCTTTCTTTCAGGGGAGAGTGTAGTATATGTTCGTTCGTCATTAGGTAGATTAGTATATGTTCGTTCATTATTCGGGTAGTGTAGTATATGTTTGTTGGTCATTTGGGTAGTGTAGTACATGTTCGTTCATCATCATTTTCTCTTCCCATGTATTATCTCATCCTTTTATCAGGGTGGAGGATTAGGAACCAATGTGTCAACATGATTAGGCTGTATTTCTTTTAATGTACTATTGTATTATTTTTTTACTGCTCAATGTGTGGAGCGTAGCATCTGTTTTGTTATTATGAAAACATCCTCCCAGACATTGCCTCCTTTTTAAGGGGAGTAGTGTAGTATATGTTCGTTTGTCATTTGGATAGTGTAGTGCATGGTCGTTCATCATCATTTCCTCTTCCCAGGTATTATCTCATCCTTTTTTCGAGGGGGGGGCGGTAATGTATAATATCTGTTTGATGGTCATAATATCATTTTCTCATTTATTTGGGGTGAGGGAGAGTGATATACTAGCATACTTTTTATAGTAAAAATAATTAAAACTTCTATTTAGTCATGGGTAACGAGACAAGAACAATCTACCGCCGTGTAATAAATAAAGGATTCAGTTCGAAAGTTAGTATAGGTTCACGAGTTTAAAAAGATTAACCTAAAGAATGTTAGAAGTTACATCAGTGGAAACGCTGTGAAAATACTAACCAAGATGAGATGTGTAATCCAAATTATCAATCTATATATTATTAAGAAGTGTAATCCAAATTATCAATCTATATATTATAAAGAAGTGTAATCCAAATTATCAATCTATATATTATAAAGAAGTGTAATCCAAATTATCAATCTATATATTATAAAGAAGTGTAATCCAAATTATTAATCTATATATTATAAAGAAGTGTAATCCAAATTATAAATCTATATATTATTAAGAAGTGTAATCCAAATTATTAATCTATATATTATTAAGATGTGTAATCCAAATTATCAATCTATATATTATTAAGAAGTGTAATCCAAATTATCAATCTATATATTATTAAGAAGTGTAATCCAAATTATCAATCTATATATTATTAAGAAGTGTAATCCAAATTATCAATCAATATATTATTAAGAAGTGTAATCCAAATTATCAATCTATATATTATTAAGATGTGTAATCCAAATTATCAATCTATATATTATTAAGAAGTGTAATCCAAATTATTAATCTATATATTATTAAGAAGTGTAATCCAAATTATCAATCTTTATATTATTAAGAAGTGTAATCAAAATTATTAATCTATATATTATTAAGAAGTGTAATCCAAATTATCAATCTATATATTATTAAGAAGTGTAATCAAAATTATTAATCTATATATTATTAAGAAGTGTAATCCAAATTATCAATCTATATATTATTAAGAAGTGTAATCCAAATTATCAATCTATATATTATTAAGAAGTATAATCCAAATTATAAATCTATATATTATTAAGAAGTGTAATCAAAATTATTAATCTATATATTATTAAGAAGTGTAATCAAAATTATCAATCTATATATTATTAAGAAGTGTAATCCAAATTATCAATCTATATATTATTAAGAAGTGTAATCCAAATTATCAATCTATATATTATAAAGAAGTGTAATCCAAATTATCAATCTATATATTATAAAGAAGTGTAATCCAAATTATCAATCTATATATTATAAAGAAGTGTAATCCAAATTATCAATCTATATATTATAAAGAAGTGTAATCCAAATTATCAATCTATATATTATAAAGAAGTGTAATCCAAATTATTAATCTATATATTATAAAGAAGTGTAATCCAAATTATCAATCTATATATTATAAAGAAGTGTAATCCAAATTATTAATCTATATATTATAAAGAAGTGTAATCCAAATTATCAATCTATATATTATTAAGAAGTGTAATCCAAATTATTAATCTATATATTATTAAGATGTGTAATCAAAATTATCAATCTATATATTATTAAGAAGTGTAATCCAAATTATCAATCTATATATTATTAAGATGTGTAATCCAAATTATCAATCTATATATTATTAAGAAGTGTAATCCAAATTATCAATCTATATATATTATTAAGAAGTGTAATCCAAATTATCAATCTTTATATTATTAAGAAGTGTAATCAAAATTATCAATCTATATATTATTAAGAAGTGTAATCAAAATTATCAATCTATATATTATTAAGAAGTGTAATCAAAATTATTAATCTATATATTATTAAGAAGTGTAATCCAAATTATCAATCTATATATTATTAAGAAGTGTAATCAAAATTATTAATCTATATATTATTAAGAAGTGTAATCCAAATTATCAATCTATATATTATTAAGAAGTGTAATCAAAATTATTAATCTATATATTATTAAGAAGTGTAATCAAAATTATAAATCTATATATTATTAAGAAGTGTAATCCAAATTATCAATCTATATATTATTAAGAAGTGTAATCCAAATTATCAATCTATATATTATTAAGAAGTGTAATCCAAATTATCAATCTATATATTATTAAGATGTGTAATCAAAATTATTAATCTATATATTATTAAGAAGTGTAATCCAAATTATCAATCTATATATTATTAAGAAGTGTAATCCAAATTATCAATCTATATATTATTAAGAAGTGTAATCCAAATTATTAATCTATATATTATTAAGATGTGTAATCAAAATTATCAATCTATATATTATTAAGAAGTGTAATCCAAATTATCAATCTATATATTATTAAGAAGTGTAATCCAAATTATCAATCTTTATATTATTAAGACGTGTAATCAAAATTATCAATCTATATATATTATTAAGAAGTGTAGTCCAAATTATCAATCTATATATTATTAAGAAGTGTAATCCAAATTATCAATCTATATATTATTAAGAAGTGTAATCCAAATTATCAATCTATATATTATTAAGAAGTGTAATCCAAATTATCAATCTATATATATTATTAAGAAGTGTAGTCCAAATTTTCAATCTATATATTATTAAGAAGTGTAGTCCAAATTATCAATCTATATATTATTAAGAAGTGTAGTCCAAATTATCAATCTATATATTATTAAGAAGTGTAATCCAAATTATCAATCTATATATTATTAAGAAGTGTAATCCAAATTATCAATCTATATATTATAAAGAAGTGTAATCAAAATTATGTATCTATATATTATTAAGAAGTGTAATCCAAATTATGAATCTATATATTATTAAGAAGTGTAATCCAAATTATCAATCTATATATTATTATGAAGTGTAATCCAAATTATCAATCTATATATTATTAAGAAGTGTAATCCAAATTATCAATCTATATATTATTAAGAAGTGTAATCCAAATTATGAATCTATATATTATTAAGAAGTGTAATCCAAATTATTAATCTATATATTATTAAGAAGTGTAATCAAAATTATGAATCTATATATTATTAAGAAGTGTAATCCAAATTATGAATCTATATATTATTAAGAAGTGTAATCCAAATTATCAATCTATATATTATTATGAAGTGTAATCCAAATTATCAATCTATATATTATTAAGATGTGTAATCCAAATTATCAATCTATATATTATTAAGAAGTGTAATCCAAATTATCAATCTATATATTATTATGAAGTGTACTCCAAATTATCAATCTATATATTATTAAGATGTGTAATCCAAATTATCAATCTATATATTATTAAGAAGAGTAATCTACATTATCAATCTATATATTATTAAGAAGTGTAGTCCAAATTATCAATCTATATATAATTAAGAAGTGTAATCCAAATTATTAATCTATATATTATTAAGATGTGTAATCCACATTATCAATCTATATATTATTAAGAAGTGTAATCCAAATTATCAATCTATATATTATTAAGATGTGTAATCCAAATTATCAATCTATATATTATTAAGAAGTGTAATCCAAATTATTAATCTATATATAATTAAGAAGTGTAATCTACATTATCAATCTATATATAATTAAGAAGTGTAATCCAAATTATCAATCTATATATTATTAAGACATGTAATCCAAATTATCAATCTATATATAATTAAGAAGTGTAATCCAAATTATCAATCTATATATTATTAAGATGTGTAATCCAAATTATCAATCTATATATTATTAAGAAGTGTAATCTACATTATCAATCTATATATTATTAAGAAGTGTAATCCAAATTATCAATCTATATATTATTAAGAAGTGTAATCCAAATTATCAATCTATATATTATAAAGAAGTGTAATCCAAATTATCAATCTATACATTATAAAGAAGTGTAATCAAAATTATCAATCTATATATTATTAAGAAGTGTAATCCAAATTATCAATCTATATATTATTAAGAAGTGTAATCCAAATTATCAATCTTTATATTATTAAGACGTGTAATCAAAATTATCAATCTATATATATTATTAAGAAGTGTAGTCCAAATTATCAATCTATATATTATTAAGAAGTGTAATCCAAATTATCAATCTATATATTATTATGAAGTGTAATCCAAATTATCAATCTATATATTATTAAGAAGTGTAATCCAAATTATCAATCTATATATTATTAAGAAGTGTAATCCAAATTATGAATCTATATATTATTAAGAAGTGTAATCCAAATTATTAATCTATATATTATTAAGAAGTGTAATCAAAATTATCAATCTATATATTTTTAAGAAGTGTAATCCAAATTATTAATCTATATATTATTAAGATGTGTAATCAAAATTATCAATCTATATATAATCAAGAAGTGTAATCCAAATTATCAATCTATATATTATTAAGAAGTGTAATCCAAATTATCAATCTATATATTATTACGAAGTGTAATCAAAATTATCAATCTATATATTATTAAGACGTGTAATCCAAATTATCAATCTATATACATTATTAAGAAGTGTAGTCCAAATTATCAATCTATATATTATTAAGAAGTGTAATCCAAATTATCAATCTATATATTATAAAGATGTGTAATCAAAATTATCAATCTATATATTATTAAGAAGTGTAATCTACATTATCACTCTATATATAATTAAGAAGTGTAATCCAAATTATCAATCTATATATTATTAAGAAGTGTAATCCAAATTATCAATCTATATATTATTAAGAAGTGTAATCCAAATTATCAATCTATATATTATTATGAAGTGTAATCCAAATTATCAATCTATATATTATTAAGATGTGTAATCCAAATTATCAATCTATATATTATTAAGAAGTGTAATCCAAATTATCAATCTATATATTATTATGAAGTGTAATCCAAATTATCAATCTATATATTATTAAGATGTGTAATCCAAATTATCAATCTATATATTATTAAGAAGAGTAATCTACATTATCAATCTATATATTATTAAGAAGTGTAATCCAAATTATCAATCTATATATAATTAAGAAGTGTAATCCAAATTATTAATCTATATATTATTAAGATGTGTAATCCAAATTATCAATCTATATATTATTAAGAAGTGTTATCCAAATTATCAATCTATATATTATTATGAAGTGTAATCCAAATTATCAATCTATATATTATTAAGATGTGTAATCCAAATTATCAATCTATATATTATTAAGAAGTGTAATCCAAATTATTAATCTATATATAATTAGGAAGTGTAATCTACATTATCAATCTATATATAATTAAGAAGTGTAATCCAAATTATCAATCTATATATTATTAAGACATGTAATCCAAATTATCAATCTATATATAATTAAGAAGTGTAATCCAAATTATCAATCTATATATTATTAAGATGTGTAATCCAAATTATCAATCTATATATTATTAAGAAGTGTAATCTACATTATCAATCTATATATTATTAAGAAGTGTAATCCAAATTATCAATCTATATATTATTAAGAAGTGTAATCCAAATTATCAATCTATATATTATAAAGAAGTGTAATCCAAATTATCAATCTATACATTATAAAGGAGTGTAATCCAAATTATCAATCTATATATTATTATGAAGTGTAATCCAAATTATCAATCTATATATTATTAAGAAGTGTAATCCAAATTATCAATCTATATATTATTAAGAAGTGTAATCCAAATTATCAATCTATATATTATAAAGAAGTGTAATCCAAAGTATCAATCTATATATTATTATGAAGTGTAATCCAAATTATCAATCTATATATTATTAAGATGTGTAATCCAAATTATCAATCTATATATTATTAAGACATGTAATCCAAATTATCAATCTATATATTATTAAGAAGTGTAATCCCAATTATCAATCTATATATAATTAAGAAGTGTAATCCAAATTATCAATCTATATATTATTAAGAAGTGTAATCCAAATTATCAATCTATATATTATTAAGATGTGTAATCCAAATTATCAATCTATATATTATTAAGAAATGTAATCCAAATTATTAATCTATATATAATTAAGAAGTGTAATCCAAATTATCAATCTATATATTATTAAAAAATGTAATCCAAATTATCAATCTATATATTATTAAGAAGTGTAATCCAAATTATCAATCTATATATTATTATGAAGTTTAATCCAAATTATTAATCTATATATTATTAAGAAATGTAATCCAAATTATTAATCTATATATAATTAAGAAGTGTAATCCAAATTATCAATCTTTATATTATTAAGATGTGTAATCCAAATTATCAATCTATATATTATTAAGAAGTGTAATCCAAATTATCAATCTATATATTATTATGAAGTGTAATCCAAATTATTAATCTATATATTATTAAGAAGTGTAATCCAAATTATCAATCTATATATTATTAAGAAGTGTAATCCAAATTATTAATCTATATATTATTACGAAGTGTAATCCAAATTATCAATCTTTATATTATTAAGAAGTGTGATCCAAATTATCAATCTATATATTATTAAGAAGGGTGATCCAAATTATCAATCTAGATATTATTAAGAAGTGTAATCCAAATTATTAATCCATATATTATTAAGACATGTAATCCAAATTATCAATCTATATATTATTATGAAGTGTAATCCAAATTATCAATCTATATATTATTAAGAAGTTTAATCCAAATTATCAATCTATATATTATTAAGAAGTGTAATCCAAATTATCAATCTATATATTATTAAGAAGTGTAATCCAAATTATCAATCTATATATAATTAAGAAGTGTAATCCAAATTATCAATCTATATATTATTAAGACATGTAATCCAAATTATCAATCTATATATTATTATGAAGTGTAATCAAAATTATCAATCTATATATTATTAAGACATGTAATCCAAATTATCAATCTATATATTATTAAGAAGTGTAATCCAAATTATCAATCTATATATTATTATGAAGTGTAATCCAAATTATCAATCTATATATTATTAAGAAGTGTAATCCAAATTATCAATCTATATATTATTAAGAAGTGTAATCTACATTATCAATCTATATATAATTAAGAAGTGTAATCCAAATTATCAATCTATATATTATTAAGAAGTGTAATCCAAATTATCAATCTATATATTATTAAGAAGTGTAATCTACATTATCAATCTATATATAATTAAGAAGTGTAATCCAAATTATCAATCTATATATTATTAAGAAGTGTAATCCAAATTATCAATCTATATATTATTAAGACGTGTAATCCAAATTATCAATCTATATATTATTAAGATGTGTAATCCAAATTATCAATCTATATATTATTAAGAAGTGTAATCAAAATTATCAATCTATATATTATTAAGATGTGTAATCCAAATTATCAATCTATATATTATTAAGATGTGTAATCAAAATTATTAATCTATATATTATTAAGAAGTGTAATCCAAATTATCAATCTATATATTATTAAGAAGTGTAATCCAAATTATCAATCTATATATTATTAAGAAGTGTAATCTACATTATCAATCTTTATATAATTAAGAAGTGTAATCCAAATTATCAATCTATATATTATTAAGAAGTGTAATCTACATTATCAATCTATATATTATTAAGATGTGTAATCCAAATTATCAATCTATATATTATTAAGAAGTGTAATCCAAATTATCAATCTATATATTATTAAGATGTGTAATCCAAATTATCAATCTATATATTATTAAGATGTGTAATCCAAATTATCAATCTATATATTATTAAGATGTGTAATCCAAATTATCAATCTATATATTATTAAGAAATGTAATCCAAATTATTAATCCATATAATTAAGAAGTGTAATCCAAATTATTAATCTATATATTATTAAGAAGTGTAATCCAAATTATCAATCTATATATTATTAAGATGTGTAATCCAAATTATCAATCTATATATTATTAAGAAGTGTAATCCAAATTATCAATCTATATATTATTAAGATGCGTAATCCAAATTATCAATCTATATATTATTAAGATTTGTATTCCAAATTATCAATCTATATATTATTAAGATGTGTAATCCAAATTATCAATCTATATATTATTAAGAAGTGTAATCCAAATTAACAATCTATATATTATTAAGAAGTGTAATCCAAATTATCAATCTATATATTATTAAGATGTGTAATCCAAATTATCAATCTATATATTATTAAGAAGTGTAATCCAAATTATCAATCTATATATTATTAAGATGTGTAATCCAAATTATCAATCTATATATTATTAAGATGTGTAATCCAAATTATCAATCTATATATTATTAAGATGTGTAATCCAAATTATCAATCTTTATATTATTAAGATGTGTAATCCAAATTATCAATCTATATATTATTAAGAAGTGTAGTCCAAATTATCAATCTATATATTAGTAAGAAGTGTAATCCAAATTATCAATCTATATATTATTAAGAAGTGTAATCCAAATTATTAATCTATATATTATTAAGAAGTGTAATCCAAATTATTAATCTATATATTATTAAGATGTGTATCAAAATTATCCATCTATATATTATTAAGATGTGTAATCCAAATTATCAATCTATATATTATTAAGAAGTGTAATCTACATTATCAATCTATATATAATTAAGAAGTGTAATCCAAATTATCAACTATATATTATTAAGATGTGTAATCCACATTATCAATCTATATATTATTAAGAAGTGTAATCCAAATTATCAATCTATATATTATTAAGAAGTGTAATCCAAATTATACATCTATATATTATTAAGAAGTGTAATCTACATTATCAATCTATATATTATTAAGAAGTGTAATCCAAATTATCAATCTATATATTATTAAGAAGTGTAATCCAAATTATGAATCTATATATTATTAAGAAGTGTAATCCAAATTATGAATCTATATATTATTAAGAAGTGTAATCCAAATTATCAATCTATATATTATTATGAAGTGTAATCCAAATTATCAATCTATATATTATTAAGAAGTGTAATCCAAATTATCAATCTATATATTATTAAGAAGTGTAATCCAAATTATGAATCTATATATTTTTAAGAAGTGTAATCCAAATTATTAATCTATATATTATTAAGAAGTGTAATCCAAATTATCAATCTATATATTATTAAGAAGTGTAATCCAAATTATTAATCTATATATTATTAAGATGTGTAATCAAAATTATCAATCTATATATTATCAAGAAGTGTAATCCAAATTATCAATCTATATATTATTAAGAAGTGTAATCCAAATTATCAATCTATATATTATTAAGAAGTGTAATCCAAATTATCAATCTATATATTATTAAGACGTGTAATCCAAATTATCAATCTATATACATTATTAAGAAGTGTAGTCCAAATTATCAATCTATATATTATTAAGAAGTGTAATCCAAATTATCAATCTATATATTATTAAGATGTGTAATCCAAATTATCAATCTATATATTATTAAGAAGTGTAATCTACATTATCACTCTATATATAATTAAGAAGTGTAATCCAAATTATCAATCTATATATTATTAAGGAGTGTAATCCAAATTATCAATCTATATATTATTAAGATGTGTAATCCAAATTATCAATCTATATATTATTAAGAAATGTAATCCAAATTATTAATCTATATATAATTAAGAAGTGTAATCCAAATTATCAATCTATATATTATTAAAAAATGTAATCCAAATTATCAATCTATATATTATTAAGAAGTGTAATCCAAATTATCAATCTATATATTATTATGAAGTTTAATCCAAATTATTAATCTATATATTATTAAGAAATGTAATCCAAATTATTAATCTATATATAATTAAGAAGTGTAATCCAAATTATCAATCTTTATATTATTAAGATGTGTAATCCAAATTATCAATCTATATATTATTAAGAAGTGTAATCCAAATTATCAATCTATATATTATTATGAAGTGTAATCCAAATTATTAATCTATATATTATTAAGAAGTGTAATCCAAATTATCAATCTATATATTATTAAGAAGTGTAATCCAAATTATTAATCTATATATTATTATGAAGTGTAATCCAAATTATCAATCTTTATATTATTAAGAAGTGTGATCCAAATTATCAATCTATATATTATTAAGAAGGGTGATCCAAATTATCAATCTAGATATTATTAAGAAGTGTAATCCAAATTATTAATCTATATATTATAAAGACATGTAATCCAAATTATCAATCTATATATTATTATGAAGTGTAATCCAAATTATCAATCTATATATTATTATGAAGTGTAATCCAAATTATCAATCTATATATTATTAAGATGTGTAATCCAAATTATTAATCTATATATAATTTAGAAGTGTAATCCAAATTATCAATCTATATATTATTAAGAAGTGTAATCCAAATTATCAATCTATATATTATTAAGAAGTGTAATCCAAATTATCAATTTATATATTATTAAGAAGTGTAATCCAAATTATCAATCTATATATTATTATGAAGTGTAATCAAAATTATCAATCTATATATTATTAAGACATGTAATCAAAATTATCAATCTATATATTATTAAGAAGTGTAATCAAAATTATCAATCTATATATAATTAAGAAGTGTAATCCAAATTATCAATCTATATATTATTAAGACATGTAATCCAAATTATCAATCTATATATTATTATGAAGTGTAATCCAAATTATCAATCTATATATTATTAAGACATGTAATCCAAATTATCAATCTATATATTATTAAGAAGTGTAATCCAAATTATCAATCTATATATTATTAAGACATGTAATCTAAATTATCATCTATATATTATTAAGAAGTGTAATCCAAATTATCAATCTATATATATTTAAGAAGTGTAATCCAAATTATCAATCTATATATTATTAAGAAGTGTAATCCAAATTATCAATCTATATATTATTAAGAAGTGTAATCCAAATTATCAATCTATATATTATTAGGAAGTGTAATCTACATTATCAATCTATATATAATTAAGAAGTGTAATCCAAATTATCAATCTATATATTATTAAGAAGTGTAATCCAAATTATCAATCTATATATTATTAAGAAGTGTAATCTACATTATCAATCTATATATAATTAAGAAGTGTAATCCAAATTATCAATCTATATATTATTAAGAAGTGTAATCCAAATTATCAATCTATATATTATTAAGACGTGTAATCCAAATTATCAATCTATATATTATTAAGATGTGTAATCCAAATTATCAATCTATATATTATTAAGAAGTGTAATCCAAATTATCAATCTATATATTATTAAGATGTGTAATCCAAATTATCAATCTATATATTATTAAGATGTGTAATCCAAATTATTAATCTATATATTATTAAGAAGTGTAATCCAAATTATCAATCTATATATTATTAAGAAGTGTAATCCAAATTATCAATCTATATATTATTAAGAAGTGTAATCTACATTATCAATCTATATATAATTAAGAAGTGTAATCCAAATTATCAATCTATATATTATTAAGAAGTGTAATCTACATTATCAATCTATATATTATTAAGATGTGTAATCCAAATTATCAATCTATATATTATTAAGAAGTGTAATCCAAATTATCAATCTATATATTATTAAGATGTGTAATCCAAATTATCAATCTATATATTATTAAGATGTGTAATCAAAATTATTAATCTATATATTATTAAGATGTGTAATCCAAATTATCAATCTATATATTATTAAGAAATGTAATCCAAATTATTAATCCATATAATTAAGAAGTGTAATCCAAATTATTAATCTATATATTATTAAGAAGTGTAATCCAAATTATCAATCTATATATTATTAAGATGTGTAATCCAAATTATCAATCTATATATTATTAAGATGTGTAATCCAAATTATCAATCTATATATTATTAAGAAGTGTAATCCAAATTATCAATCTATATATTATTAAGAAGTGTAATCCAAATTATCAATCTATATATTATTAAGATTTGTAATCCAAATTATCAATCTATATATTATTAAGAAGTGTAATCCAAATTATCAATCTATATATTATTAAGATGTGTAATCCAAATTATCAATCTATATATTATTAAGATGTGTAATCCAAATTATCAATCTATATATTATTAAGATGTGTAATCCAAATTATCAATCTTTATATTATTAAGATGTGTAATCCAAATTATCAATCTATATATTATTAAGAAGTGTAGTCCAAATTATCAATCTATATATTATTAAGAAGTGTAATCCAAATTATCAATCTATATATTATTAAGAAGTGTAATCCAAATTATTAATCTATATATTATTAAGAAGTGTAATCCAAATTATTAATCTATATATTATTAAGATGTGTATCAAAATTATCAATCTATATATTATTAAGATGTGTAATCCAAATTATCAATCTATATATTATTAAGAAGTGTAATCTACATTATCAATCAATATATAATTAAGAAGTGTAATCCAAATTATCAACTATATATTATTAAGATGTGTAATCCACATTATCAATCTATATATTATTAAGAAGTGTAATCCAAATTATCAATCTATATATTATTAAGAAGTGTAATCCAAATTATCAATCTATATATTATTAAGAAGTGTAATCTACATTATCAATCTGTATATTATTAAGATGTGTAATCCAAATTATCAATCTATATATTATTAAGAAGTGTAATCCAAATTATCAATCTATATATTATTATTAAGTGTAATCCAAATTATCAATCTATATATTATTAAGATGTGTAATCCAAATTATCAATCTATATATTATTAAGAAGTGTAATCCAAATTATTAATCTATATATTATTAAGATGTGTAATCCAAATTATCAATCTATATATTATTAAGATGTGTAATCCAAATTATCAATCTATATATTATTAAGATGTGTAATCCAAATTATCAATCTTTATATTATAAAGATGTGTAATCCAAATTATCAATCTATATATTATTAAGAAGTGTAGTCCAAATTATCAATCTATATATTATTAAGAAGTGTAATCTACATTATCAATCTATATATAATTAAGAAGTGTAATCCAAATTATCAACTATATATTATTAAGATGTGTAATCCACATTATCAATCTATATATTATTAAGAAGTGTAATCCAAATTATCAATCTATATATTATTAAGAAGTGTAATCCAAATTATCAATCTATATATTATTAAGATGTGTAATCCAAATTATCAATCTATATATTATTAAGAAGTGTAATCTACATTATCAATCTATATATAATTAAGAATTGTAATCCAAATTATCAATCTATATATTATTAAAAAGTGTAATCAAAATTATCAATCTATATATTATTAAGATGTGTAATCAAAATTATCAATCTATATATTATTAAGAAGTGTAATCCAAATTATCAATCTATATATTATTAAGATGTGTAATCAAAATTATCAATCTATATATTATTAAGAAGTGTAATCCAAATTATCAATCTATATATTATTAAGAAGTGTAGTCCAAATTATCAATCTATATATTATTAAGAAGGTTTATCCAAATTATCAATCTTTATATTATTAAGAAGTGTAATCCAAATTATCAATCTATATATTATTAAGAAGTGTAATCCAAATTATCAATCTATATATTATTAAGAAGTGTAATCCAAATTATCAATCTATATATTATTAAGAAGTGTAGTCCAAATTATCAATCTATATATTATTAAGAAGGTTTATCCAAATTATCAATCTTTATATTATTAAGAAGTGTAATCCAAATTATCAATCTATATATTATTAAGAAGTGTAATCCAAATTATGAATCTATATATTATTAAGAAGTGTAATCCAAATTATCAATCTATATATTATTAAGAAGTGTAGTCCAAATTATCAATCTATATATTATTAAGAAGTGTAATCCAAATTATTAATCTATATATTATTAAGAAGTGTAATCCAAATTATCAATCTATATATTATTAAGAAGTGTAATCTAAATTATCAATCTTTATATTATTATGAAGTGTAATCCAAATTATCAATCTATATGTTATTAAGAAGTGTAATCCAAATTATCAATCTATATATTATTAAGATGTGTAATCCAAATTATCAATCTATATATTATTAAGAAATGTAATCCAAATTATTAATCTATATATAATTAAGAAGTTTAATCCAAATTATCAATCTATATATTATTAAGAAGTGTAATCCACATTATCAATCTATATATTATTAAGATGTGTAATCCAAATTATCAATCTTTATATTATTAAGACATGTAATCCAAATTATCAATCTATATATTATTAAGAAGTGTAAACCAAATTATCAATCTATATATTATTAAGAAGTGTAATCCAAATTATCAATCTATATATTATTAAGAAGTGTAATCCAAATTATCAATCTATATATTATTAAGATGTGTAATCAAAATTATCAATCTATATATTATTAAGATGTGTAATCCAAATTATCAATCTATATATTATTAAGATGTGTAATCCAAATTATCAATCTATATATTATTAAGAAGTGTAATCCAAATTATCAATCTATATATTATTAAGATGTGTCATCCAAATTATCAATCTATATATTATTAAGAAGTGTAATCCAAATTATCAATCTATATATTATTAAGAAGTGTAGTCCAAATTATCAATCTATATATTATTAAGAAGGTTTATCCAAATTATCAATCTTTATATTATTAAGAAGTGTAATCCAAATTATCAATCTATATATTATTAAGAAGTTTAATCCAAATTATCAATCTATATATTATTAAGAAGTGTAATCCAAATTATCAATCTATATATTATTAAGAAGTGTAGTCAAAATTATCAATCTATATATTATTAAGAAGGTTTATCCAAATTATCAATCTTTATATTATTAGGAAGTGTAATCCAAATTATCAATCTATATATTATTAAGAAGTGTAATCCAAATTATCAATCTATATATTATTAAGAAGTGTAGTCCAAATTATCAATCTATATATTATTAAGAAGTGTAATCCAAATTATCAATCTATATATTATTAAGAAGTGTAATCCAAATTATCAATCTATATATTATTAAGAAGTGTAATCATAATTATCAATCTATATATTATTAAGAAGTGTAATCCAAATTATCAATCTATATATTATTAAGAAGTGTAATCCAAATTATTAATCTATATATTATTAAGATGTGTAATCAAAATTATTAATCTATATATTATTAAGATGTGTAATCCAAATTATCAATCTATATATTATTAAGAAGTGTAATACAAATTATCAATCTATATATTATTAAGAAGTGTAATCCAAATTATCAATCTATATATTATTAAGAAGTGTAATCCAAATTATCAATCTATATATTATTAAGAAGTGTAATCCAAATTATTAATCTATATATTATTAAGAAGTGTAATCCAAATTATCAATCTATATATTATTAAGAAGTGTAATCCAAATTATTAATCTATATATTATTAAGAAGTGTAATACAAATTATTAATCTATATATAATTAAGAATTGTAATCCAAATTATCAATCTATATATTATTAAAAAGTGTAATCAAAATTATCAATCTATATATTATTAAGATGTGTAATCAAAATTATCAATCTATATATTATTAAGAAGTGTAATCCAAATTATCAATCTATATATTATTAAGATGTGTAATCAAAATTATCAATCTATATATTATTAAGAAGTGTAATCCAAATTATCAATCTATATATTATTAAGAAGTGTAGTCCAAATTATCAATCTATATATTATTAAGAAGGTTTATCCAAATTATCAATCTTTATATTATTAAGAAGTGTAATCCAAATTATCAATCTATATATTATTAAGAAGTGTAATCCAAATTATCAATCTATATATTATTAAGAAGTGTAATCCAAATTATCAATCTATATATTATTAAGAAGTGTAGTCCAAATTATCAATCTATATATTATTAAGAAGGTTTATCCAAATTATCAATCTTTATATTATTAAGAAGTGTAATCCAAATTATCAATCTATATATTATTAAGAAGTGTAATCCAAATTATGAATCTATATATTATTAAGAAGTGTAATCCAAATTATCAATCTATATATTATTAAGAAGTGTAGTCCAAATTATCAATCTATATATTATTAAGAAGTGTAATCCAAATTATTAATCTATATATTATTAAGAAGTGTAATCCAAATTATCAATCTATATATTATTAAGAAGTGTAATCTAAATTATCAATCTTTATATTATTAAGAAGTGTAATCCAAATTATCAATCTATATATTATTAAGAAGTGTAATCCAAATTATCAATCTATATATTATTAAGATGTGTAATCCAAATTATCAATCTATATATTATTAAGAAATGTAATCCAAATTATTAATCTATATATAATTAAGAAGTTTAATCCAAATTATCAATCTATATATTATTAAGAAGTGTAATCCACATTATCAATCTATATATTATTAAGATGTGTAATCCAAATTATCAATCTTTATATTATTAAGACATGTAATCCAAATTATCAATCTATATATTATTAAGAAGTGTAATCCAAATTATCAATCTATATATTATTAAGAAGTGTAATCCAAATTATCAATCTATATATTATTAAGAAGTGTAATCCAAATTATCAATCTATATATTATTAAGATGTGTAATCAAAATTATCAATCTATATATTATTAAGATGTGTAATCCAAATTATCAATCTATATATTATTAAGATGTGTAATCCAAATTATCAATCTATATATTATTAAGAAGTGTAATCCAAATTATCAATCTATATATTATTAAGATGTGTCATCCAAATTATCAATCTATATATTATTAAGAAGTGTAATCCAAATTATCAATCTATATATTATTAAGAAGTGTAGTCCAAATTATCAATCTATATATTATTAAGAAGGTTTATCCAAATTATCAATCTTTATATTATTAAGAAGTGTAATCCAAATTATCAATCTATATATTATTAAGAAGTTTAATCCAAATTATCAATCTATATATTATTAAGAAGTGTAATCCAAATTATCAATCTATATATTATTAAGAAGTGTAGTCAAAATTATCAATCTATATATTATTAAGAAGGTTTATCCAAATTATCAATCTTTATATTATTAGGAAGTGTAATCCAAATTATCAATCTATATATTATTAAGAAGTGTAATCCAAATTATCAATCTATATATTATTAAGAAGTGTAGTCCAAATTATCAATCTATATATTATTAAGAAGTGTAATCCAAATTATCAATCTATATATTATTAAGAAGTGTAATCCAAATTATCAATCTATATATTATTAAGAAGTGTAATCCAAATTATCAATCTATATATTATTAAGAAGTGTAATCCAAATTATCAATCTATATATTATTAAGAAGTGTAATCCAAATTATTAATCTATATATTATTAAGATGTGTAATCAAAATTATTAATCTATATATTATTAAGATGTGTAATCCAAATTATCAATCTATATATTATTAAGAAGTGTAATACAAATTATCAATCTATATATTATTAAGAAGTGTAATCCAAATTATCAATCTATATATTATTAAGAAGTGTAATCCAAATTATCAATCTATATATTATTAAGAAGTGTAATCCAAATTATTAATCTATATATTATTAAGAAGTGTAATCCAAATTATCAATCTATATATTATTAAGAAGTGTAATCCAAATTATTAATCTATATATTATAAAGAAGTGTAATACAAATTATTAATCTATATATTATTAAGAAGTGTAATCCAAATTATTAATCTATATATTATTAAGAAGTGTAATCCAAATTATTAATCTATATATTATTAAGAAGTGTAATCCAAATTATCAATCTATATATTATTAAGAAGTGTAATCCAAATTATTAATCTATATATTATTAAGAAGTGTAATACAAATTATTAATCTATATATTATTAAGAAGTGTAATCCAAATTATTAATCTATATATTATTAAGATGTGTATCAAAATTATCAATCTATATATTATTAAGATGTGTAATCCAAATTATCAATCTATATATTATTAAGAAGTGTAATCTACATTATCAATCTATATATAATTAAGAAGTGTAATCCAAATTATCAACTATATATTATTAAGATGTGTAATCCACATTATCAATCTATATATTATTAAGAAGTGTAATCCAAATTATCAATCTATATATTATTAAGAAGTGTAATCCAAATTATCAATCTATATATTATTAAGATGTGTAATCCAAATTATCAATCTATATATTATTAAGAAGTGTAATCTACATTATCAATCTATATATAATTAAGAATTGTAATCCAAATTATCAATCTATATATTATTAAGAAGTGTAATCAAAATTATCAATCTATATATTATAAAGATGTGTAATCCAAATTATTAATCTATATATTATTAAGAAGTGTAATCCAAATTATCAATCTATATATTATTAAGAAGTGTAATCAAAATTATCAATCTATATATTATTAAGATGTGTAATCCAAATTATCAATCTATATATTATAAAGATGTGTAATCCAAATTATCAATCTATATTATTAAGATGTGTAATCAAAATTATCAATCTATATATTATTAAGAAGTGTAATCCAAATTATCAATCTATATATTATTAAGATGTGTAATCAAAATTATCAATCTATATATTATTAAGAAGTGTAATCCAAATTATCAATCTATATATTATTAAGAAGTGTAGTCCAAATTATAAATCTATATATTATTAAGAAGGTTTATCCAAATTACAATCTTTATATTATTAAGAAGTGTAATCCAAATTATCAATCTATATATTATTAAGAAGTGTAATCAAAATTATCAATCTATATATTACTAAGAAGTGTAATCCAAATTATCAATCTATATATTATTAAGAAGTGTAGTCCAAATTATCAATCTATATATTATTAAGAAGGTTTATCCAAATTATCAATCTTTATATTATTAAGAAGTGTAATCCAAATTATCAATCTATATATTATTAAGAAGTGTAATCCAAATTATCAATCTATATATTATTAAGAAGTGTAATCCAAATTATCAATCTATATATTATTAAGAAGTGTAGTCCAAATTATCAATCTATATATTATTAAGAAGTGTAATCCAAATTATTAATCTATATATTATTAAGAAGTGTAATCCAAATTATCAATCTATATATTATTAAGAAGTGTAATCCAAATTATCAATCTATATATTATTAAGATGTGTAATCCAAATTATCAATCTATATATTATTAAGAAATGTAATCCAAATTATTAATCTATATATAATAAAGAAGTTTAATCCAAATTATCAATCTATATATTATTAAGAAGTGTAATCCACATTATCAATCTATATATTATTAAGATGTGTAATCCAAATTATCAATCTTTATATTATTAAGACATGTAATCCAAATTATCAATCTATATATTATTAAGAAGTGTAATCCAAATTATCAATCTATATATTATTAAGAAGTGTAATCCAAATTATCAATCTATATATTATTAAGAAGTGTAATCCAAATTATCAATCTATATATTATTAAGATGTGTAATCAAAATTATCAATCTATATATTATTAAGATGTGTAATCCAAATTATCAATCTATATATTATTAAGATGTGTAATCAAAATTATCAATCTATATATTATTAAGAAGTGTAATCCAAATTATCAATCTATATATTATTAAGATGTGTCATCCAAATTATCAATCTATATATTATTAAGAAGTGTAATCCAAATTATCAATCTATATATTATTAAGAAGTGTAGTCCAAAGTATCAATCTATATATTATTAAGAAGGTTTATCCAAATTATCAATCTTTATATTATTAAGAAGTGTAATCCAAATTATCAATCTATATATTATTAAGAAGTGTAATCCAAATTATCAATCTATATATTATTAAGAAGTGTAATCCAAATTATCAATCTATATATTATTAAGAAGTGTAGTCCAAATTATCAATCTATATATTATTAAGAAGGTTTATCCAAATTATTAATCTTTATATTATTAGGAAGTGTAATCCAAATTATCAATCTATATATTATTAAGAAGTGTAATCCAAATTATCAATCTATATATTATTAAGAAGTGTAGTCCAAATTATCAACTATATATTATTAAGATGTGTAATCCACATTATCAATCTATATATTATTAAGAAGTGTAATCCAAATTATCAATCTATATATTATTTAGAAGTGTAATCCAAATTATCAATCTATATATTATTAAGATGTGTAATCCAAATTATCAATCTATATATTATTAAGAATGTAATCTACATTATCAATCTATATATAATTAAGAATTGTAATCCAAATTATCAATCTATATATTATTAAGAAGTGTAATCCAAATTATCAATCTATATATTATTAAGATGTGTAATCCAAATTATCAATCTATATATTATTAAGAAATGTAATCCAAATTATTAATCTATATATAATTAAGAAGTGTAATCCAAATTATCAATCTATATATTATTAAGAAGTGTAATCCACATTATCAATCTATATATTATTAAGATGTGTAATCCAAATTATCAATCTTTATATTATTAAGATGTGTAATCAAAATTATCAATTTATATATTATTAAGATGTGTAATCAAAATTATCAATCTATATATTATTAAGATGTGTAATCTAAATTATCAATCTATATATTATTAAGATGTGTAATCAAAATTATCAATCTATATATTATTAAGAAGTGTAATCCAAATTATCAATCTATATATTATTAAGATGTGTAATCCAAATTATCAATCTATATATTATTAAGAAGTGTAATCCAAATTATCAATCAATATATTATTAAGAAGTGTAGTCCAAATTATCAATCTATATATTATTAAGAAGGTTTATCCAAATTATCAATCTTTATATTATTAAGAAGTGTAATCCAAATTATCAATCTATATATTATAAAGAAGTGTTATCCAAATTATCAATCTATATATTATTAAGAAGTGTAATCCAAATTATCAATCTATATATTATTAAGAAGTGTAGTCCAAATTATCAATCTATATATTATTAAGAAGGTTTATCCAAATTATCAATCTTTATATTATTAAGAAGTGTAATCCAAATTATCAATCTATATATTATTAAGAAGTGTAATCCAAATTATCAATCTATATATTATTAAGAAGTGTAGTCCAAATTATCAATCTATATATTATTAAGAAGTGTAATCCAAATTATTAATCTATATATTATTAAGAAGTGTAATCCAAATTATCAATCTATATATTATTAAGAAGTGTAATCTAAATTATCAATCTTTATATTATTAAGAAGTGTAATCCAAATTATCAATCTATATATTATTAAGAAGTGTAATCCAAATTATCAATCTTTATATTATTAAGATGTGTAATCCAAATTATCAATCTATATATTATTAAGAAGTGTAATCCAAATTATCAATCTTTGTATTATTAAGAAGTGTAATCCAAATTATCAATCTATATATTATTAAGAAGTGTAATCCAAATTATCAATCTTTATATTATTAAGAAGTGTAATCCAAATTATCAATCTATATATTATAAAGAAGTGTAATCCAAATTATCAATCTATATATTATTAAGAAGTGTAATCCAAATTATTAATCTATATATTATTAAGATGTGTAATCAAAATTATCAATCTATATATTATTAAGATGTGTAATCCAAATTGTTAATATATATATTATTAAGATGTGTAATCCAAATTATCAATCTATATATTATTAAGAAGTGTAATCTAAATTATCAATCTATATATTATAAAGAAGTGTAATCCAAATTATTAATCTATATATTATTAAAAAGTGTAATCCAAATTATCAATCTATATATTATTAAAAAGTGTAATCCAAATTATCAATCTATATATTATTAAGAAGTGTAATCCAAATTATCAATCTATATATTATTAAGAAGTGTAATCAAAATTATCAATCTATATATTATTAAGAAGTGTAATCCAAATTATCAATCTATATATTATAAAGAAGTGTAATCCAAATTATCAATCTATATATTATTAAGATGTGTAATCCAAATTATCAATCTATATATTATTAAGAAGTGTAATCTACATTATCAATCTATATATTATTAAGATGTGTAATCCAAATTATCAATCTATATATTATTAAAAAGTGTAATCCAAATTATCAATCTATATTTTATAAAGAAGTGTAATCCAAATTATCAATCTATATATTATTAAGAAGTGTAATCCAAATTATCAATCTATATATTATTAAGAAGTGTAATCCAAATTATTAATCTATATATTATTAAAAAGTGTAATCCAAATTATCAATCTATATATTATTAAGATGTGTAATCCAAATTATCAATCTATATATTATTAAGAAGTGTAATCCAAATTATCAATCTATATATTATTAAGAAGTGTAATCCAAATTATCAATCTATATATTATTAAGATGTGTAATCCAAATTATCAATCTATATATTATTAAGATGTGTAATCCAAATTATCAATCTATATATTATTAAGAAGTGTAATCTACATTATCAATCTATATATAATTAAGAAGTGTAATCCAAATTATCAATCTATATATTATTAACATGTGTAATCCACATTATCAATCTATATATTATTAAGAAGTGTAATCCAAATTATCAATCTATATATTATTAAGAAGTGTAATCCAAATTATCAATCTATATATTATTAACATGTGTAATCCACATTATCAATCTATATATTATTAAGGAGTGTAATCCAAATTATCAATCTATATATAATTAAGAAGTGTAATCCAAATTATCAATCTATATATTATTTACATGTGTAATCCACATTATCAATCTATATATTATTAAGAAGTGTAATCCAAATTATCAATCTATATATAATTAAGAAGTGTAATCCAAATTATCAATCTATATATTATTAAGATGTGTAATCCAAATTATCAATCTATATATTATTAAGATGTGTAATCCAAATTATCAATCTATATATTATTAAGAAGTGTAATCTACATTATCAATCTATATATAATTAAGAAGTGTAATCCAAATTATCAATCTATATATTATTAACATGTGTAATCCACATTATCAATCTATATATTATTAAGAAGTGTAATCCAAATTATCAATCTATATATTATTAAGAAGTGTAATCTACATTATCAATCTATATATAATTAAGAAGTGTAATCCAAATTATCAATCTATATATTATTAACATGTGTAATCCAAATTATCAATCTATATATTATTAAGAAGTGTAATCTACATTATCAATCTATATATAATTAAGAAGTGTAATCCAAAATATCAATCAATATATTATTAACATGTGTAATCCACATTATCAATCTATATATTATTAAGAAGTGTAATCCAAATTATCAATCTATATATAATTAAGAAGTGTAATCCAAATTATCAATCTATATATTATTAACATGTGTAATCCAAATTATCAATCTATATATTATTAAGATGTGTAATCCAAATTATCAATCTATATATTATTAAGAAGTGTAATCTACATTATCAATCTATATATAATTAAGAAGTGTAATCCAAATTATCAATCTATATATTATTAACATGTGTAATCCACATTATCAATCTATATATTATTAAGAAGTGTAATCCAAATTATCAATCTATATATAATTAAGAAGTGTAATCGAAATTATCAATCTATATATTATTAAGAAGTGTGATCCAAATTATCAATCTATATATTATTAAGATGTGTAATCCAAATTATCAATCTATATATAATTAAGAAGTGTAATCCAAATTATCAATCTATATATAGATAAGAAGTGTAATCCAAATTATCAATCTATATATTATTAAGAAGTGTAATCCAAATTATTAATCTATATATTATTAAGAAGTGTAATACAAATTATCAATATATATATTATTAAGAAGTGTAATCCAAATTATCAATCTATATATAATTAAGAAGTGTAATCCAAATTATCAATCTATATATTATTAAGAAGTGTGATCCAAATTATCAATCTATATATAATTAAGAAGTGTAATCCAAATTATCAATCTATATATTATTAAGAAGTGTAATCCAAATTATCAATCTATATATAATTAAGAAGTGTAATCCAAATTATCAATCTATATATTATTAAGATGTGTAATCCACATTATCAATCTATATATTATTAAGAAGTGTAATCCAAATTATCAATCTATATATTATTAAGAAGTGTAATCCAAATTATTAATCTATACATTATTAAGAAGTGTAATCCAAATTATCAATCTATATATTATTAAGAAGTGTGATCCAAATTATCAATCTATATATTATTAAGATGTGTAATCCAAATTATCAATCTATATATTATTAAGAAGTGTAATCCAAATTATTAATCTATATATTATTAAGAAGTGTAATCCAAATTATCAATCTATATATTATTAAGAAGTGTGATCCAAATTATCAATCTATATATTATTAAGAAGTGTAATCCAAATTATCAATCTATATATTATTAAGAAGTGTAATCCAAATTATCAATCTATATATTATTAAGATGTGTAATCCAAATTATCAATCTATATATAATTTAGAAGTGTGATCCAAATTATCAATCTATATATTATTAAGAAGTGTAATCCAAATTATCAATCTATATATTATTAAGAAGTGTAATCCAAATTATCAATCTATATATTATTAAGATGTTTAATCCAAATTATCAATCTATATATTATTAAGAAGTGTAATCCAAATTATCAATCTATATATAATTAAGAAGTGTAATCCAAATTATTAATCTATATATTATTAAGAAGTGTAATCCAAATTATTAATCTATATATTATTAAGAAGTGTAATACAAATTATCAATCTATATATTATTAAGATGTGTAATCCACATTATCAATCTATATATTATTAAGAAGTGTAATACAAATTATCAATCTATATATTGTTAAGATGTGTAATCCAAATTATCAATCTATATATTATTAAGATGTGTAATCCAAATTATCAATCTATATATTATTAAGAAGTGTAATCCAAATTATCAATCTATATATTATTAAGAAGTGTAATCCAAATTATCAATCTATATATTATTAAGACGTGTAATCCAAATTATCAATCTATATATTATTAAGAAGTGTAATCCAAATAATCAATCTCTATATTATAAAGAAGTGTAATCCAAATTATCAATCTATATATTATTAAGAAGTGTAATCCAAATTATCAATCTATATATTATTAAGAAGTGTAATCCAAATTATCAATCTATATATTATTAAGAAGTGTAATCCAAATTATCAATCTATATATTATTAAGAAGTGTAATCCAAATTATCAATCTATATATTATTAAGAAGTGTAATCCAAATTATCAATCTATATATTATTAAGAAGTGTAATCCAAATTATCAATCTATATATTATTAAGAAGTGTAATCCAAATTATCAATCTATATATTATTAAGAAGTGTAATCCAAATTATCAATCTATATATTATTAAGAAGTGTAATCCAAATTATTAATCTATATATTATTAAGATGTGTAATCAAAATTATTAATCTATATATTATTAAGATGTGTAATCCAAATTATCAATCTATATATTATTAAGAAGTGTAATACAAATTATCAATCTATATATTATTAAGAAGTGTAATCCAAATTATCAATCTATATATTATTAAGAAGTGTAATCCAAATTATCAATCTATATATTATTAAGAAGTGTAATCCAAATTATTAATCTATATATTATTAAGAAGTGTAATCCAAATTATCAATCTATATATTATTAAGAAGTGTAATCCAAATTATTAATCTATATATTATTAAGAAGTGTAATACAAATTATTAATCTATATATTATTAAGAAGTGTAATCCAAATTATTAATCTATATATTATTAAGAAGTGTAATCCAAATTATTAATCTATATATTATTAAGAAGTGTAATCCAAATTATCAATCTATATATTATTAAGAAGTGTAATCCAAATTATTAATCTATATATTATTAAGAAGTGTAATACAAATTATTAATCTATATATTATTAAGAAGTGTAATCCAAATTATCAATCTATATATTATTAGGAAGTGTAATCCAAATTATTAATCTATATATTATTAAGAAGTGTAATCCAAATTATTAATCTATATATTATTAAGAAGTGTAATCCAAATTATCAATCTATATATTATTAAGACGTGTAATCCAAATTATTAATCTATATATTATTAAGAAGTGTAATACAAATTATTAATCTATATATTATTAAGAAGTGTAATCCAAATTATTAATCTATATATTATTAAGAAGTGTAATCCAAATTATTAATCTATATATTATTAAGAAGTGTAATCCAAATTATCAATCTATATATTATTAGGAAGTGTAATCCAAATTATTAATCTATATATTATTAAGAAGTGTAATCCAAATTATTAATCTATATATTATTAAGAAGTGTAATCCAAATTATCAATCTATATATTATTAAGAAGTGTAATCCAAATTATTAATCTATATATTATTAGGAAGTGTAATACAAATTATTAATCTATATATTATTAAGAAGTGTAATCCAAATTATTAATCTATATATTATTAAGAAGTGTAATCCAAATTATTAATCTATATATTATTAAGAAGTGTAATCCAAATGATCAATCTATATATTATTAAGAAGTGTAATCCAAATTATTAATCTATATATTATTAAGAAGTGTAATACAAATTATTAATCTATATATTATTAAGAAGTGTAATCCAAATTATTAATCTATATATTATTAAGAAGTGTAATCCAAATTATTAATCTATATATTATTAAGAAGTGTAATCCAAATTATCAATCTATATATTATTAAGAAGTGTAATCCAAATTATCAATCTATATATTATTAAGAAGTGTAATCCAAATTATCAATCTATATATTATTAAGAAGTGTAATCCAAATTATCAATCTATATATTATTAAGAAGTGTAATCCAAATTATCAATCTATATATTATTATGAAGTGTAATACAAATTATCAATCTATATATTATTAAGAAGTGTAATACAAATTATCAATCTATATATTATTAAGAAGTGTAATCCACATTATCAATCTATATATTACTAAGAAGTGTAATACAAATTATCAATCTATATATTATTAAGATGTGTAATACAAATTATCAATCTATATATTATTAAGAAGTGTAATACAAATTATCAATCTATATATTATTAAGAAGTGTAATACAAATTATCAATCTATATATTATTAAGAAGTGTAATCCAAATTATCAATCTATATATTATTATGAAGTGTAATACAAATTATCAATCTATATATTATTAAGAAGTACACATTACTAAGGTAGTAGTTTTTACAATGTCAGTACCCGTATTTGATAATTCTAAAGGATTTTTTAAAACTAGATACGTGTTTTACAAATTACAAATAAATTAATACAACATAAAAAATATTTTTTTACAAGTGAGTCATCACTTATAAAGGCCCGAAGGCTACTTGAGGATAAGGGTTAAATTAGTGTACGGTGGTCACCGGGACAACAGTGCAGTAATAGTTAGTGGTGGAAACTGGGTATAATTTAATTATTTAAAAGGACAGCTCAACAAGAACGCATTTACATTAGACTTGAAGATAACCATGTTGTAGTCAACTGGAAAGCAGGCTAGTGGAGCAGAGTTACACAGGCAGACAGTTCTCGGAATAAAGCTTTGTTCATGGAACTTTTGTTTAGATTTAGGCATATTAAATAAGCAAGGGAAATTGTTGATAGTGGTTGTAGCAAAACGAGTGATTTGGCAAGGGGTCTATAGATTAAAGCTCAGACGAGCACTTGACATGAAAATAACAATAGAACAGAAACAGACCCGCAACATCTCCTCTGTGGAAACGAGGTTGCAGGGAAGAGAAAAGGAAATTTATTATTATTTTTAACTCATCAATCTTTTTTTCTTTGGTTTTAAAAATCTGCAAAAACAATGAACATACTCAAAAACATAATTTCTAATGTTTTTGTGCCAATAAAAACAATGCAACCAACCACTACTAAGACTAGGATATGCAATAAAAAAAAACAACAATCATCGGGACAAGATCAAAGTGTAGTATCTGTTCCGGCAGATACTGCAAGCAAAGACCATATGTGAGGGAAACCCCACATATAAGACCTTGGTCAATGTAGGGGAAACGCTTCATACCAATTGTCACTATCCAGCTCCCCTACTCCCCGGGGAGTTGGTCCCCATTTCCCCTTCACTCCTCACTTTAAAAATCGGCCTTGTGCCTAATTTGCTCAGTGGGGGAGCAAATAAATACCTCAAAGTGTAGTATCTGTTCTTCAGATGCTGCACTTCAATTTCTTGTTCTCTTTCGGTGGAGGATCAGTCCTTCACGACTGAGACAATTTTTATTTTTGGTTCTTTTTCTCCACGTTAAAAAACCACCCTGGTGTCCAACTCTGTCCCGTGGGGAGGCATTGTAAATAGAAACAACAATCAATCATTACTAGGACTAGGATATGCCATAAAACAAAACAACCAGTGCTCGTATATGGTTTAGTTTTTAGGGCATACAATCAGCGTATTTATATCTATACTTGGCAGCGACGTGCAGAGAATAAATGGCTATGTTATGGTGGTCTTTGACGTTCAAATTAAAGGAGCATATCAAGTAATTTTCAAAATATCCCCTTGTTTTATATTTTTCATAACTATGACTTATACTTGTATCTTTGGAGCATACAATCAAGTAGTAGGACCCAACTATCAGGTTGACAAGAAAGTGTTTGCTGTTTTTAACTTTTAAATTCAGATGACCATATCTCGGTTCAAACAAAAATTTATTGATCGAAATAAGCACCATCAGAATCAACACACTTTTGCCAACGCAAAACAAGTTTATTTCTGCCAGTAATGTAAAAATCTTGCGTTCTGGTGGCGATGAAGTTGCTAAAGGTGTTTTTGATATCGCTTAGGTTTTTGAAGCATTTCTCACACAGAAAGTGGTCGAGATGCTTGAAAAAGTGGTAGTCAGTAGGTGAAAGGTCTGGAGAGTATGGCGGATTTATCAAGTTTTTTGGTTTTTCCGATCTCTTTCAAGTGGTTGCAAATCATCATATACTTTACGTCTAATTTAGAAGCAAGTTCTCGAACAGTTGTGCGTGGATTGACTTCGACTAAGGCTCCTAATTAATCGTTGTAAACATCCGATGGCCGACCACTACGCTCATTATTCTCAAGACTCTCGTCGTCGCCATGAAATTTCTGAAACCACCATTGTGCTATGCGTTCAGTAGTGGTTCCTGGACCAAACGCTTCGTTGATATTGCGAACTGTTTCAGCAGCTTTTCGGCCTTGCTTGAATTGAAATAAGAAAATTGTGCGAATTCGCTTTTTTCCATCTTTTACTCAACATTCTGAAAAAAGACATAATTGTTTATAAACGACTGTAATTTAAATGATTGGATAAAGCGAAAAACGCTTTTTAAAATGATGTATAAAGTAAAGGTGTTATAGCGAAAACTTATTTGAGAATACATCATTTGAAATCAAAATTTAAAATTTCGCATAAACCTTCTTGTTGACCTAATATCACCAAACCTCTGCAAACCACATCCCACAGCACTGATGAAACCATTCCTTCCGGTAGATCTTAGCAGGCTTGTCACCTACATATATATCAATGATATTAGTTCAAGTAAATTTGACCGGTCCCATGTGAACTTGAACCCTGCATGTCATGTTCCTAATCTGTTACTAATAGCATAAGCAATGAATCTACATTCTGATTCTCTCGGAACTCTTCTAAGTTCCTGCTTTTTAAAAGCTAACCAAAGTCTTCGAATTTATCACAATTTCGAAATAGGAGTGACGCTGTCGTTCCATCTCAAGATGTAGTCCATTAGTTTTGACAGCACTTTTTCAATAATGGACCAATCCCGTAGAAACGAGGAAAATCTCCGGATATTAAATAAGAAACAAGTTTAACATACTTTTATTACTCTCGATGAAATTTCGAGTTGGTCACAAGTTTTAACGAAAACTTATAAGACTGGTTTAGTCCAGAAATAACAAAACCGCTTCAGGCTGAAACACCATTTTCTCCCAATCGATTATACATTTATTTTAGAGAAAATCGCTCCAGACAAGGCATGAACCTACTCGATGTAAAGAGCTAACTTAAGTTTGAAATAATATTTCTGGTTGTCAATCACGTTTAAGTTATAAAGCTTCTCCGTGATCACATCCATACAAAATATTGCTGTTAAAAAAAAAATAACAAGAAATTTACTTACTTGTGATGGAAAAAAATATTGTTTGCCAAAATGTATGGAAATTAATCTAATAGTTTTGTTTTTATTTACGAAATTCTACTTTCATCTGTAGCCGGAATTTTGCCACAGTTATCGTTGACATTGTAAGGTTCGTCACTGCTTAATTCCCCTTAATCTCGTCATGAATAAAGCTTTAAAATGACTTCAAACCAGAAAAAACATGTTAATATTAATTAAATTCAATTTATATATTATTTAACTGGTACGGACCCGACCATGGAAGATCAGATAATATATAAACATGGATTTATAAGACCAAAAATTCCAACCTTGATCGCCCTTTGGGGCCCGTGGTGCAGTGGCTAGAGACATTGAATCTCTACAGTTCCAGGTGAGAATTGTCTGAAGATAGCAGTTTCAATCCTACCCAAAGCCATCCAGCGGCTTACTTGGCCAAAACGTGGTGAGACGACAACAACTATGGATGGCAGTAATTGCTGAGAATGCAGTTAGGAGATTCGGAGTTCCTATCCTGTTGCGGTTACCACCTGACGAAGGCCAGAGGACAAGTTGTCCGAAACGTCGTGAAGTAACAACTAAGAAAAGATGAGAATAATAGTCCGCAATAAATAAATTAATAAATTCAATTTATTTAGCAAAAAATAAAACAATCATGTTTCAAATGCCATGTAGGTAAAAGGGTGGTAGAAATCTATACAGAAGAGGATACAGTAGTCCAGCACCTGCGACATTTTGCCTTTAATTGGTGCATTGTTGGTGCCTTTATTACTTCTCTTTTTTTTACATGGAAGTCACCACTTATCAAGTCCCAGAAGCCACTCGGGGATAAGGATTATTGCGTGTATAGTAATCAATGGGACAATATCGTAGTAATCGCTAGTAATGGAGATCTGATAAAGTGTCTTACTTAAGAGGGCAGTTTATCAGGAACTTGTTTATCTTGGAGATCTATCCCAATGATCCTGATTAAGGAAGCAATCTTTTCCCGGTTCAATCGAAATCGACTGTCAAATAGGTCTTTGTGACATCAGAATAAACTTCTTTCTAGTGCAGGAGTGAATGATAAGTCCCGACGTATACTATAATGCCTATTGAGGAGATTGTATGCGAAATTGAGATCACCACTCAAAAGAGGAAAGGTTAAGTTTCTTAAATTGGCTTCAACAGGGTAGATCCATGGGGCAGAAACCTACAGTTACGAGGTGCCTTAAATAAGTTTCCAGGCGTTATTTGTACAGGCATTTAAAATTGTTGCAGACTCCTGAAAATTCAGTATGTCATTGCTATGCATCTTATGAGATGACGGACCAATTTTTATAATTTCAGATTCAAATAAACAGCTACAACAAGTGATTGTCACAATTGGTAAATTTAAAAACTGCAATCTGGAGGACATTTTAGAAGAACTATATGCAATAAAATTCTGTTTTCAACTTAGAAAAAATGCCATAGAAACGTATGAAATGCTTCAGACTGTTTTGGGGGCTATATTGCATGAATCGAGCATCGGTTCTTGAATGGCATAAGAGATTCAAGGAAGGCAGGGAGTCTGTGAGGGATGATGCGAGGTGTGGGAGAAGTAAAGATATCAGAACAGCAGAGTTGATTGGCCAAATAAAGAATTTCATGCATAAGAACCGTCGTATGTCTATAGAGACAATAAGTGCACAGTTTGATGTCAGTGTGGGAACTGTTCACACAATTATTCACGAGAAGCTGAAGTTGCAGGAGATTTGTGTTAATGCACCAGTCCACAACTCCATGCTATTCGACCAAGATGCGCATCATGACATTTCCTCACCCTCCCTATAGTCCAGACCTTGCTCCCTGTGACTTTTAGTTATTCCCTAAGCTCAAGGAAAACCTTAGAGGCTGTCGTTATGAGACAATTGAATTGTAGAGATGGAAGAGGCTGTGACAAGGATCACTGGCACGCTCACCCAAAAACGTCCATGGGGCTTTCCAGAAGTTGTTTGGACGGTACAAGTGCATTGCAGCCGGAGGAGATTACTTTGAAGGTAACTAGAGTTTCATGTGTGTACTATCAATAAAAGTGGCCATGAGAAAAAAAAGTCTAGAAACTTATTGAAGGCACCTTGTAATTTCATTTTCTAATATTAAAATCTACTGAATTAGTTTGCGTAAATTTTGGTGTACGTTAATCTATAATATAAATCTCACCTGTCTGTTTAAATGTATTCATGTATGTATGTATGTATGTTTTTATGTCTCGCAAAAGCTTTTCGACAGAGGTGACGGATTTTCACGAGATTGGTATCAATTTGAAGCTGGACACTTCGGATGACAAATATCGAAAAATTGGCTGAAAATATTAATTCCTTCACCCTCAACTGGGCACCCGGGGAGGGGTCGCTTTTTTCTCCTATATTTTCTTTTCAAATGTCTAGCCTTAATTTAATCTAAATACTAATCAGGCTCAATTTTACTTAACCGATAGCCCAATAATAAGAAAACGATGTTTCCATGTGATGTATCTGTAATTTACCAGACAATTTTCTTTGTAAAGAGTCTATCAGGTATGTGAGTGCAGTGTGATGGTGTAGGAAAGTTAAACCTGGTGAATGAGAGTTGTAGATATGAGTTGCATGGTGAGAAATGATATGAGAATGGTATGATGGATGTATGATATGAATTTTAAAGACAGGCTTAGATCTAATGACCTCAGAGAAATATTAAATGTGGGCAGTATAAAATGTGTGCAGGAAAGGAGACTTAGATATAGTATATGCATTTATTCTTCAAAAACATTCGGTTATTAAAAATATCTTCATGTAGCAAATACTACGATCAGTGATTCTTTGTGTTACTTAGTTGTTGTGGCCCAAAAAGTGTCACTAAGGAAAAACATGGACACAAATATAGATTAGAAAGGTAAAATATATTGAAACAAAAACAGAATATACAAAGGGGAACAGTCGTAGCACATTCCGCAAAGATAGCATACTACAAAGTTAACAGACCAGTACTTATCACTTTCCCACTTTGAGAGGATGTGACACAAAGTCGGAAGGTGGGGAAAATCGCACCTCAGGCAACAAGTGATAAACTTGTTCCTCCCAAAAGCCGGGAGGCAAGGCCTGGGAGGGTTGACCTCCTAGGGTTACACAGAACATTTTGCATCAATCCAACAGCAAGAAGGCCATCGAAATGGCCCAGTTTCTGTCGGACAGAGTATCAAGTTGGAACCTCCTTATGTTAACTACGTAATACACAGTCCACATCGAGAGCCGTACATCTTGGTCTATTTCTACAATTCAGAAGAGTTCAACACTAGTGCTAGGTCGATCGTTCATCTTCTATAATATAAATCTCACCTGTCTGTTTAAATGTATGTATGTATGTTTTGTTTGTATGTCTACCTAAAACTTTTGACAGTACATTAAGCTGGTCTGCAGTTTAACTTGTTGCTGGCTATCTTGCTCTTGCTTTTTGCTGAATCTCAACATTTTGAACCGAGGGAGAGACTTAGCTGTCGTACAAAGCTAAGACTCTGTAACATCATCTGTGTATAGATACTCCCTCAGGGATTTGGCTATAAAAATGGTCCTGTGGCGATGGAAGTCATTTTTGGGCTCATGGACTTTAAGTGTCTGAGGGAGTGGCACTCGTCTGACAAAACGTTGCAATCATCATGTATGTATGCATGTATGCCTAAAACTTTCGACAAAGGCGGCAGATTTTCACGAGATTGGTATTGTTTTGAAGCTTGACCCTTCGGACGACAAATATCAAAACATTGGCTAAAAACATTAATTTCTTCACCCTCAACTGGGCACTTTTCTACAAGAAGGAGTTGCTTTTTTGACCAATATTTTCGAAAGTCATCCCTTCTTTTCGATTGACTAGCCTTAATTTAAACCTTCACCACTTCCGGTTTGGCAATGAACGCGACGACAAAGATGTCACGTTTTCTGCTCTTTCCTCCTGGGTTTGAGTTTGCCTGCCTACTGCCACTTTTTTTTTCAATACCAATACACACCTCCAAACACCCGGGCAACGCCGGGCACCCATGCTAGTCTTATTATAACTGAGGTGACCGTCATTAATATCTCTCGACTTAACTTATATAGGCAGGTAGTTCATGCATAAGTTGAAGACATTCCAGGCTTTGAATCCATAGAGTGGAAGAATTCCTCTGCCCAACATCCACCAGAGTCTAGGTCATTGATGAGGTGGCTTGTTCCCTGTTCATGGTCCTGTGTCCTATACATTTCTAGGAAGTCTACCAAAAATGGTATAGTAGCAGGGTCGAGTAAGGAACCCTGGGGGGGGGAGTAATTTGGTAGTAGTCGGGGGGGGGAGAGGTGAAACAATAGTAGACGGATTGGATGGAGAGAAAAAAAAAGTGGTAGTAGACCGGCAGGAATGTTTTGCAGGCCAGAAAACTCTTCCTCTAGGATACTGGCTTTTCAAATCCAATTTTTCCGATCTTGTGCACATCTTCCGACCGTTAGGGGCTGGTGGTGGGCGGGGGATAAACATCCATCTAACCGCCGAGCAATTTACCCATTGTTTTTCCCTTCCTATTTTTTATCTCAGTTCTTTAGCATATTTTTGAATCTGTCATACTTAAATTTGAAATAACATTTTCAATTGTTTGTCAGGGCAGCCGTATTTTTTTTTTTTTTTTTTTTTTTACACAGTGATCACCATTTATCAAGGCCCGGAAGCCACTCAGGGATAAGGGTTATTGCAAGTACATTACGTTAGTGTGGAGATTTGATGAAGTGTTTACTTAAGGGGGCGGTTCATTAGGAATTTGTTAACGTTCTTTCCTATGCGGACAGACGCCACACTAGACGATTTGAAAACCACCCCTGCTCAGGTGCATGCTATCATAAAAAACCTTGACACCTCAAAAGCATGTGGACCCGATCTTATCCCAGCTGTGCTATTAAAAAAGTGCTCAGCCGAAGTAGCTCCAGTTCTCTCCAAACTCTACAACAAATGCCTTAATGAAGCTTGCTTTCCGGGCTGTTGGAAAACTGCTTCTGTTGTACCAGTATTCAAGAATTCTGGCGAAAGGACTGACCCATCAAATTATCGCCCCATTAGCCTCCTCCCACTTTTTGCCAAAATATTTGAGACCATAATTAACCATGCTCTAGTCCATCATCTTACAGATGCTAAACTACTGACTGACAAACAATATGGATTTAGACAAGCCCGTTCCACAGCAGACATCCTAACTGTGATCTCTGAACGTATATACCATTCACTGGACAAAGCGGGGGAGGGCAGAGCGGTAGCTCTAGATATATCTAAGGCTTTTGACAGGGTATGGCATGAGGGTCTCCTCAGTAAAATCAGATCATACGGTATCACTGGTAGAATACTTAACATAATTAAATCCTTCTTAGATAAGAGAAAAATCCAGGTTGTCCTCGACAGTCATACATCTAAACAATATGATATAAATGCGGGGGTGCCCCAGGGTTCTATCCTTGGACCTCTATTGTTCCTGATATTCATAAATGACCTCCCCGACAACATTGCCTCTGAGATGGGTATATATGCTGATGACACTACACTCTATGGCAGGCACAACAGAAAGACGAATGAACACATTTCTAAAGAAATGGCAGAAACATTAGAGGAAGACCTCCAATCTGTAGTGGAATGGGGACAAAAGTGGTTGGTCGCATTCAATGCTGCCAAGACTAAACTAGTTTCATTCAATAATTACAAGAAACCCTCTCTACCACCCATAGCAATGGCCAACGACTCTTTATCTGAGAGTCCATCTTTCAAACTCCTTGGCCTAACGTTCACAGGAAACATGAGTTGGAACAATTACATTGAAGGCATTGCCAGGGCCGCTGCAAGAAAGGTGGGCTCTCTCTACCGTGCTAGAAAACTACTAACACCCGAAAGTATCCTGTACCTCTATAAGGCCACCATTCGCCCATGTATGGAGTATTGCTGCCACATCTGGGCTGGTGCATCTGCTACTAGTCTCTCGCTCCTTGACAAGGTTCAAAAGAGAGTCGCAAACCTGATAGGCCCTGAACTGGCATCTAAGCTTCAGCCTCTGTCCCATCGACGAAATGTTGCATCCCTCTGCCTTTTCTACAAGTATTTTAGTGGTGAATGCTCTGACGAACTGCAATCACTTGTGCCCCCACGACGTGAGCACCCTCGACAAACCCGACAGGCTGCTAAATCCCACCCCCACACTGTAGAGATCCCTAGATGTAAAAGATCTTTTTACTCCAATAGTTTCTTCCCCAGAACCGCTAGACTCTGGAATTCCATTCCAGGTCCCTGCTTCCCCAACAGTACTGACGTGCAGAAGTTCAAGTGTAACGTGAACCGACACCTTGCTGCTCAAATCCCTACATAGTACCCCAGTAGTTGTTGCCCCTGATAGTAGCCCCTTACACCAAAGTGGCAATTTGCTTTGTTTGGGGTGAAAATGTAATTAAAAAAAAAAAAAAAAAAAAAAAAAAAAGACATCCAAGTTGTAGTCCGGTGGGAAGCAGGCAGACGGAACAGAGTTCTACAGGCGTGCAGTTCTAAGAAAGAAGCTTTGTTCATGAAATCCACGTTTTGATTTAGGCACAGATATAGAGTGGGAGAAATTTTTCACAGTGGATTCAGCTAGACGGGTGTTTTTCGTGAAAGATTGGCGAGGGGGGACCAGAGATTGGAGTTCAGACGAGCACCTGCCATGTTACAAATAAATTTGTATTTGATCTATTATACTTAAGTTTGAAATAGTAGTTACCTTACTCTATCATGCTTAAGTTTAAAATGACATTTTACTAGCTCTGTCATGCCTAATTTCTAAATAGCATTTTCCTTAGTCTGTCATGTTTGAAATAACATTTTCCTCATCTGTCACGCTTTAGTTTGAAATAGTATTTTCTTCGGTCTGTCAGGCTTAAGTTTGAAATAGCATTTTTTTGGTCTGTCAGGCTTACGTTTTAAATAAAATTTTCCTGGTCTGTCAGGCTTAAGTTTGAAATAGTATTTTCCTTGGTCTGTCACGCTTAAGTTTAAAATAGCATTTTCCTTGGTTTGTTATGCTTAAGTTATAAATTATATATTCTTTTAGCTGTTAGGCTTAAGTAATTTTTTTTTTCATATCAAACGAATTGCCAATTTCTTGAGAGTTGAATTTTAGACTTTTTGAATTCTCTAGAGATTCCCTGCTGTTAATAGTGTCCAAAATTGATAACGATTTTTTTTTATCTTTGCTGATCTGAAAATGTAATGAATATTTGTTGGCACTGCTTTTTAGAGATTCAATCAAGTTAATTTCATTATTCGAAAACAAAGAATTTATTGATTTTGATGTTTCTTTCCTTTAATTTATAAAATGTACTTACTAATGAAACACACACACAAACACACACACACACACACACACACACACACATATCTATATATCTATAAAAGTGAACGTGTCTGTCTGTCTGTGTGTCTGTATGTCTGTCTGTGTGTCTGTGTACATTTCCCTACGCAATAACTCTCTCAATTTTTAGTCTATAGACTCGAAATTTGAAATACCGGGTACTGAGATTTGGGAAAATCGATGTGACGGGTGTCAGCCAGAAATTTGGCTGTTAAGGGGTCAAATTTCAACGATTTGACCTTTAAGAACTCTACCAAACTCCTCCGACAATTTTGGGTCTAGACACTTGAAATTTTAGATATAGGTTCCTTGAACCTGGATCTAACTTAATAAAGTGATTTGAGCTCGAAACTATACATTTTAAGGGGTCATAATAGGGGTCAAAGTTTTAAAAAATTAACCATTTTTTTTGTTTTTTTTGCTTTTTTTGCACAGCATACACCTCCAAACACCCGAGCAACGCCGGGCACCCCTGCTAGTATATATATATATATATATATATATATATATATATATATATATATATATATGACATATATTACATAGTCGCTACACTGAACATGCTAATGTTTCAGACAAGTGGTTGGTGCAGACCACAAGCCTTCTTCAGGCGACATAATAAAGCCTTTGTTCCCATGAAGAGGTCTGAACCAGACTTTTTCACGGGAACACAGGCTTTATTACATCGCCTGAAGAAGACTTGTGGTCTGCACCAACCAATTGTCCAAAACATTAGCATGTTCAGTGTAGCGACTATGTAATAAAAATATTATATTTTGCTCCTTTTATTGAGCACTCTTAATAACCTCGTTTTAATTCGTGGGTTTTATTTACAGAATACCTTTAACTTGGTGTATATATATATATATATATATATATATATATATATATATATATATATAACTGCGATAAAAAAAAAAGAAAAATAGATAAAAATCAATCTAGTACTGGTACGTTTTATCAACGCAACGAAACTCCAACGGTTAGGATTAAAAACAAGACCTTCCAAAGGGCGAATGAACTCTTTTTCTGGGTCAGCGGCCAACTAGCACCATGTATATTTGTGTGTGTGTGTGTATATGTGTATTGGGGTGGAGAGGGCTCCCGTAAGCTGTGGTGAAGGCAACCTTTCTAGGAGAAGCAAATCTCTGAATTTAAAAACCATAGAGCGGAAGACCAGTACCCGCATTAAGCTGGTCTGCAGTTTAATTTGTTGCTGGCTATCTTGCTCTTGCTTGTTGCTGGATCTCAACATTTTGAACCAAGAGAGAGAGTTAGCTGTCGTACAAAGCTAAGACTCTGTAACATCATCTTTGTATAGATACTCCCTCAGGCATTTGGGCTCATTGATTTTAAATGTCTGAGGGAGTGGCACTCGTCTGACAAGACGTTGCAATCATCATATATATATATATATATATATATATATATATATATATATATATATATATATAAGTAAATTTTTGGTACAGCAGAATGGAAGGAGATATTTCAGAGGAAACATAATTTAATTTAAATACCAAAAAAAAACAAGAAATGGGCAGGTGAAATTAAAATTTTCCCTAAGGCCTTATCGTCTGACCCTCTAAGAGGAAACGTCAGAATGATAGATTAAAAACTAAGAAAAACGAATGAGGGAAGAGGGGAATTTTGGTTACAGTTGGAAGAACAGTGGAGAAAAAAAAAAAAAAAAAAAAAAAATCTCACTGTTCAGGTGGTTTTAAATCAATGAATATCTCCAACTGATGTCTAAGAATCTTTTGTCTACACAGGCTAGGTCGAGAGTTGTTAATAACTAACGCCTCAATGATATTGAGATGATAGTTCGACCTAGCACTGTATAAAACAGAAAACCACCCATCGGAATATTGATCGGCACACCTATTTATACTCAACAGGTGATCGCCAATGGCAGACTCATGAGCCTGGGAGTGCCCGGATGCTCTCGAAACCTGGTGTAGTCGAATATCCCGAGGGATATGTTGGGATATTCTCATTTCTAATCTTTGGGACGTTTTGCCAACGTAGTCAGCTCCACACTGACAAACGAATTTATAAACAACAGAGTTCTTTTGAATGGTTGGCAAAACATCTTTACGAAAAGAAGAGAAAAAGGTTCGAGTTGTGTAAACTACTCTAAGCATAGTAGCTGGAAAACATCGTTGAGTAGCAGAAGAAATCCTTTTAACAATATGAAGGCCATCAGGACCTAACCATGGTAATTTTAGATAAATGGGACAACGTGATGGACCAATATGTTTACCGCTATTAAATGTAGTAATTTTACGTTCAATAGTAGATTTTATTATATTAATGGGATATCCATTATTAAGAAAAATAGTTGTAATTTCACCAAGTTCCGTATCAAGACGGCTTGGTGAACAAATCATAAGTGCACGATGCGTAAGAGCGCTAATGAGGTTTATTTTTCTAGACTGAGGGGCAAAAGAAAACCAATTAAGATAGAGCCCTGTAAATGTAGGTTTTCTATAAACAGAGGTCTCAAACGTAGTACCAACTTTAGAAACACGAACGTCGAGGAATGGGAGAGAGCTACAGTCTTCAACCTCCATAGTAAATTGTAAAGATGGATGCAGGTTGCAAAGAAGACCAAGAAACTGTTTAGCTTCGCTCCGAGAGGGAAAGCATGCAAAAGTATCATCAACGTAGCGTGTATAGAATGCTGGCTTAATAATTTTGGAAAATAATTCGTTTTCCAAAAATCCAACGAAAATGTTGGCTAACGAAGGACCAAGAGGGCTACCCATTGATATCCCATCAATTTGACGGTACATAATGTTGTTGAAACTAAAGGAGACTGATTTAGTAGCAAGTTCCATTAGTTCAACAAAAATTCGTTCAGGAAATTGTGGAGATTTTAAGGGGCCACGGTATAGATAGTCAGCACAAATACCAATGGTTTCATCCAAAGGTATATTAGTATAAAGACTATTAATGTCAAAGGAAGCCAAGAACTCGGTATTTTTAGATAAAGGTAATTTTTGTATCTGAGATACGAATTGAAAAGAATCAGAGATACAATGGACCGAATAAAAAGAAAGCACAGGTTTAAGAAGGTCAACTAGCCATTTACCAAGTTCGTGTTGTGCAGAACCCAACATAGATAAAATGGGTCGCAAAGGAATGTTGGGTTTATGGACCTTGGGTAAACCGTACATTCTAGGCCTTTGAGAACCGATGGGTCGGATTCTATCATAAATCTCCTTAGAAATAAATCCGCTTTTATGAAGTTGAAGAAATCTTTTCTGGATTTTTATTTCCATACGAAAAGTATCATCATGGCATAAATCACCCAAACGGAGAAACTTACTTTTATCGTCCAAGATTTGTAACATTTTGGAGATATAATCCGTTTTGTTAAGTATAACAACGCCCGATCCTTTATCCGGGCGAGAAAGGTAAATGTCGGGATTAGACCTAATTAATTTTGCAGCTTCAAAATGATTTTTCTGCCACACAAAATCACTAGATTTAGTATTTATGGCAGAAAACCTCCGACCTAATTCGCCCAACTGAATTTTAACACTAGTTAATTCATCAGTAGAGATAGGCGAATGGTGTTTTAATTGAGTATACAATAATTCAATTTCACTAAATACTGAGATTTTATCAACAGAAGGGGGAGGAATGCAAAATTGTAAGCCAGCAGATAAAACAAATTCTTCTGTAGTGGACAAAACATAAGAAGAATAATTAAATATATGTTTATCCAAATTTGTTATAATCCCAAACTTCTTAGTAATTAAATTTTTTAAATATTTATCATAAGAAGAAGTACATTTAATACGGGTAAAATTATCGCCGATGGATAAAAACCTAGAAAAACGGAGTTTATCAAAGAAAGATAGTTCTTTCCAAACCATGGCCCAAAGAAAAAGGTGTTTACTACGTAACGAATTATATGTATCAGAATTAAACAGGATTTCATCTTGTAGGAAAACACGTTGAACTGCCAATGTATTTCTACATTTAATTTTAGAAATACGATGGCAGATATAACCGGGAGCAACATGATTTAGGCGGCAAGATTTAAGAAATTCCATCCTACACTTCAAAACGATTAACTTATTTTTAATACGTATAACTTTGTTTAACGTTTTAATAAATTGTGAGTTGTACCGACCTCGAAAATATGTAAGTAAATTTTTGGTACAGCAGAATGGAAGGAGATATTTCAGAGGAAACATAATTTAATTTAAATACCAAAAAAAAAACAAGAAATGGGCAGGTGAAATTAAAATTTTCCCTAAGGCCTTATCGTCTGACCCTCTAAGAGGAAACGTCAGAATGATAGATTAAAAACTAAGAAAAACGAATGAGGGAAGAGGGGAATTTTGGTTACAGTTGGAAGAACAGTGGAGAAAAAAAAAAAAAAAAAAAATCTCACTGTTCAGGTGGTTTTAAATCAATGAATATCTCCAACTGATGTCTAAGAATCTTTTGTCTACACAGGCTAGGTCGAGAGTTGTTAATAACTAACGCCTCAATGATATTGAGATGATAGTTCGACCTAGCACTGTATAAAACAGAAAACCACCCATCGGAATATTGATCGGCACACCTATTTATACTCAACAGGTGATCGCCAATGGCAGACTCATGAGCCTGGGAGTGCCCGGATGCTCTCGAAACCTGGTGTAGTCGAATATCCCGAGGGATATGTTGGGATATGTTTGGAATTTCTTAAATCTTGCCGCCTAAATCATGTTGCTCCCGGTTATATCTGCCATCGTATTTCTAAAATTAAATGTAGAAATACATTGGCAGTTCAACGTGTTTTCCTACAAGATGAAATCCTGTTTAATTCTGATACATATAATTCGTTACGTAGTAAACACCTTTTTCTTTGGGCCATGGTTTGGAAAGAACTATCTTTCTTTGATAAACTCCGTTTTTCTAGGTTTTTATCCATCGGCGATAATTTTACCCGTATTAAATGTACTTCTTCTTATGATAAATATTTAAAAAATTTAATTACTAAGATAATTTTACCCGTATTAAATGTACTTCTTCTTATGATAAATATTTAAAAAATTTAATTACTAAGAAGTTTGGGATTATAACAAATTTGGATAAACATATATTTAATTATTCTTCTTATGTTTTGTCCACTACAGAAGAATTTGTTTTATCTGCTGGCTTACAATTTTGCATTCCTCCCCCTTCTGTTGATAAAATCTCAGTATTTAGTGAAATTGAATTATTGTATACTCAATTAAAACACCATTCGCCTATCTCTACTGATGAATTAACTAGTGTTAAAATTCAGTTGGGCGAATTAGGTCGGAGGTTTTCTGCCATAAATACTAAATCTAGTGATTTTGTGTGGCAGAAAAATCATTTTGAAGCTGCAAAATTAATTAGGTCTAATCCCGACATTTACCTTTCTCGCCCGGATAAAGGATCGGGCGTTGTTATACTTAACAAAACGGATTATATCTCCAAAATGTTACAAATCTTGGACGATAAAAGTAAGTTTCTCCGTTTGGGTGATTTATGCCATGATGATACTTTTCGTATGGAAATAAAAATCCAGAAAAGATTTCTTCAACTTCATAAAAGCGGATTTATTTCTAAGGAGATTTATGATAGAATCCGACCCATCGGTTCTCAAAGGCCTAGAATGTACGGTTTACCCAAGGTCCATAAACCCAACATTCCTTTGCGACCCATTTTATCTATGTTGGGTTCTGCACAACACGAACTTGGTAAATGGCTAGTTGACCTTCTTAAACCTGTGCTTTCTTTTTATTCGGTCCATTGTATCTCTGATTCTTTTCAATTCGTATCTCAGATACAAAAATTACCTTTATCTAAAAATACCGAGTTCTTGGCTTCCTTTGACATTAATAGTCTTTATACTAATATACCTTTGGATGAAACCATTGGTATTTGTGCTGACTATCTATACCGTGGCCCCTTAAAATCTCCACAATTTCCTGAACGAATTTTTGTTGAACTAATGGAACTTGCTACTAAATCAGTCTCCTTTAGTTTCAACAACATTATGTACCGTCAAATTGATGGGATATCAATGGGTAGCCCTCTTGGTCCTTCGTTAGCCAACATTTTCGTTGGATTTTTGGAAAACGAATTATTTTCCAAAATTATTAAGCCAGCATTCTATACACGCTACGTTGATGATACTTTTGCATGCTTTCCCTCTCGGAGCGAAGCTAAACAGTTTCTTGGTCTTCTTTGCAACCTGCATCCATCTTTACAATTTACTATGGAGGTTGAAGACTGTAGCTCTCTCCCATTCCTCGACGTTCGTGTTTCTAAAGTTGGTACTACGTTTGAGACCTCTGTTTATAGAAAACCTACATTTACAGGGCTCTATCTTAATTGGTTTTCTTTTGCCCCTCAGTCTAGAAAAATAAACCTCATTAGCGCTCTTACGCATCGTGCACTTATGATTTGTTCACCAAGCCGTCTTGATACGGAACTTGGTGAAATTACAACTATTTTTCTTAATAATGGATATCCCATTAATATAATAAAATCTACTATTGAACGTAAAATTACTACATTTAATAGCGGTAAACATATTGGTCCATCACGTTGTCCCATTTATCTAAAATTACCATGGTTAGGTCCTGATGGCCTTCATATTGTTAAAAGGATTTCTTCTGCTACTCAACGATGTTTTCCAGCTACTATGCTTAGAGTAGTTTACACAACTCGAACCTTTTTCTCTTCTTTTCGTAAAGATGTTTTGCCAACCATTCAAAAGAACTCTGTTGTTTATAAATTCGTTTGTCAGTGTGGAGCTGACTACGTTGGCAAAACGTCCCAAAGATTAGAAATGAGAATATCCCAACATATCCCTCGGGATATTCGACTACACCAGGTTTCGAGAGCATCCGGGCACTCCCAGGCTCTTGAGTCTGCCATTGGCGATCACCTGTTGAGTATAAATAGGTGTGCCGATCAATATTCCGATGGGTGGTTTTCTGTTTTATACAGTGCTAGGTCGAACTATCATCTCAATATCATTGAGGCGTTAGTTATTAACAACTCTCGACCTAGCCTGTGTAGACAAAAGATTCTTAGACATCAGTTGGAGATATTCATTGATTTAAAACCACCTGAACAGTGAGATTTTTTTTTTTTTTTTCTTCACTGTTCTTCCAACTGTAACCAAAATTCCCCTCTTCCCTCATTCGTTTTTCTTAGTTTTTAATCTATCATTCTGACGTTTCCTCTTAGAGGGTCAGACGATAAGGCCTTAGGGAAAATTTTAATTTCACCTGCCCATTTCTTGTTTTTTTTTGGTATTTAAATTAAATTATGTTTCCTCTGAAATATCTCCTTCCATTCTGCTGTACCAAAAATTTACTTACATATTTTCGAGGTCGGTACAACTCACAATTTATTAAAACGTTAAACAAAGTTATACGTATTAAAAATAAGTTAATCGTTTTGAAGTGTAGGATGGAATTTCTTAAATCTTGCCGCCTAAATCATGTTGCTCCCGGTTATATCTGCCATCGTATTTCTAAAATTAAATGTAGAAATACATTGGCAGTTCAACGTGTTTTCCTACAAGATGAAATCCTGTTTAATTCTGATACATATAATTCGTTACGTAGTAAACACCTTTTTCTTTGGGCCATGGTTTGGAAAGAACTATCTTTCTTTGATAAACTCCGTTTTTCTAGGTTTTTATCCATCGGCGATAATTTTACCCGTATTAAATGTACTTCTTCTTATGATAAATATTTAAAAAATTTAATTACTAAGAAGTTTGGGATTATAACAAATTTGGATAAACATATATTTAATTATTCTTCTTATGTTTTGTCCACTACAGAAGAATTTGTTTTATCTGCTGGCTTACAATTTTGCATTCCTCCCCCTTCTGTTGATAAAATCTCAGTATTTAGTGAAATTGAATTATTGTATACTCAATTAAAACACCATTCGCCTATCTCTACTGATGAATTAACTAGTGTTAAAATTCAGTTGGGCGAATTAGGTCGGAGGTTTTCTGCCATAAATACTAAATCTAGTGATTTTGTGTGGCAGAAAAATCATTTTGAAGCTGCAAAATTAATTAGGTCTAATCCCGACATTTACCTTTCTCGCCCGGATAAAGGATCGGGCGTTGTTATACTTAACAAAACGGATTATATCTCCAAAATGTTACAAATCTTGGACGATAAAAGTAAGTTTCTCCGTTTGGGTGATTTATGCCATGATGATACTTTTCGTATGGAAATAAAAATCCAGAAAAGATTTCTTCAACTTCATAAAAGCGGATTTATTTCTAAGGAGATTTATGATAGAATCCGACCCATCGGTTCTCAAAGGCCTAGAATGTACGGTTTACCCAAGGTCCATAAACCCAACATTCCTTTGCGACCCATTTTATCTATGTTGGGTTCTGCACAACACGAACTTGGTAAATGGCTAGTTGACCTTCTTAAACCTGTGCTTTCTTTTTATTCGGTCCATTGTATCTCTGATTCTTTTCAATTCGTATCTCAGATACAAAAATTACCTTTATCTAAAAATACCGAGTTCTTGGCTTCCTTTGACATTAATAGTCTTTATACTAATATACCTTTGGATGAAACCATTGGTATTTGTGCTGACTATCTATACCGTGGCCCCTTAAAATCTCCACAATTTCCTGAACGAATTTTTGTTGAACTAATGGAACTTGCTACTAAATCAGTCTCCTTTAGTTTCAACAACATTATGTACCGTCAAATTGATGGGATATCAATGGGTAGCCCTCTTGGTCCTTCGTTAGCCAACATTTTCGTTGGATTTTTGGAAAACGAATTATTTTCCAAAATTATTAAGCCAGCATTCTATACACGCTACGTTGATGATACTTTTGCATGCTTTCCCTCTCGGAGCGAAGCTAAACAGTTTCTTGGTCTTCTTTGCAACCTGCATCCATCTTTACAATTTACTATGGAGGTTGAAGACTGTAGCTCTCTCCCATTCCTCGACGTTCGTGTTTCTAAAGTTGGTACTACGTTTGAGACCTCTGTTTATAGAAAACCTACATTTACAGGGCTCTATCTTAATTGGTTTTCTTTTGCCCCTCAGTCTAGAAAAATAAACCTCATTAGCGCTCTTACGCATCGTGCACTTATGATTTGTTCACCAAGCCGTCTTGATACGGAACTTGGTGAAATTACAACTATTTTTCTTAATAATGGATATCCCATTAATATAATAAAATCTACTATTGAACGTAAAATTACTACATTTAATAGCGGTAAACATATTGGTCCATCACGTTGTCCCATTTATCTAAAATTACCATGGTTAGGTCCTGATGGCCTTCATATTGTTAAAAGGATTTCTTCTGCTACTCAACGATGTTTTCCAGCTACTATGCTTAGAGTAGTTTACACAACTCGAACCTTTTTCTCTTCTTTTCGTAAAGATGTTTTGCCAACCATTCAAAAGAACTCTGTTGTTTATAAATTCGTTTGTCAGTGTGGAGCTGACTACGTTGGCAAAACGTCCCAAAGATTAGAAATGAGAATATCCCAACATATCCCTCGGGATATTCGACTACACCAGGTTTCGAGAGCATCCGGGCACTCCCAGGCTCATGAGTCTGCCATTGGCGATCACCTGTTGAGTATAAATAGGTGTGCCGATCAATATTCCGATGGGTGGTTTTCTGTTTTATACAGTGCTAGGTCGAACTATCATCTCAATATCATTGAGGCGTTAGTTATTAACAACTCTCGACCTAGCCTGTGTAGACAAAAGATTCTTAGACATCAGTTGGAGATATTCATTGATTTAAAACCACCTGAACAGTGAGATTTTTTTTTTTTTTTTTTTTCTCCACTGTTCTTCCAACTGTAACCAAAATTCCCCTCTTCCCTCATTCGTTTTTCTTAGTTTTTAATCTATCATTCTGACGTTTCCTCTTAGAGGGTCAGACGATAAGGCCTTAGGGAAAATTTTAATTTCACCTGCCCATTTCTTGTTTTTTTTTTTGTATTTAAATTAAATTATGTTTCCTCTGAAATATCTCCTTCCATTCTGCTGTACCAAAAATTTACTTACATATTTTCGAGGTCGGTACAACTCACAATTTATTAAAACGTTAAACAAAGTTATACGTATTAAAAATAAGTTAATCGTTTTGAAGTGTAGGATGGAATTTCTTAAATCTTGCCGCCTAAATCATGTTGCTCCCGGTTATATCTGCCATCGTATTTCTAAAATTAAATGTAGAAATACATTGGCAGTTCAACGTGTTTTCCTACAAGATGAAATCCTGTTTAATTCTGATACATATAATTCGTTACGTAGTAAACACCTTTTTCTTTGGGCCATGGTTTGGAAAGAACTATCTTTCTTTGATAAACTCCGTTTTTCTAGGTTTTTATCCATCGGCGATAATTTTACCCGTATTAAATGTACTTCTTCTTATGATAAATATTTAAAAAATTTAATTACTAAGAAGTTTGGGATTATAACAAATTTGGATAAACATATATTTAATTATTCTTCTTATGTTTTGTCCACTACAGAAGAATTTGTTTTATCTGCTGGCTTACAATTTTGCATTCCTCCCCCTTCTGTTGATAAAATCTCAGTATTTAGTGAAATTGAATTACTGTATACTCAATTAAAACACCATTCGCCTATCTCTACTGATGAATTAACTAGTGTTAAAATTCAGTTGGGCGAATTAGGTCGGAGGTTTTCTGCCATAAATACTAAATCTAGTGATTTTGTGTGGCAGAAAAATCATTTTGAAGCTGCAAAATTAATTAGGTCTAATCCCGACATTTACCTTTCTCGCCCGGATAAAGGATCGGGCGTTGTTATACTTAACAAAACGGATTATATCTCCAAAATGTTACAAATCTTGGACGATAAAAGTAAGTTTCTCCGTTTGGGTGATTTATGCCATGATGATACTTTTCGTATGGAAATAAAAATCCAGAAAAGATTTCTTCAACTTCATAAAAGCGGATTTATTTCTAAGGAGATTTATGATAGAATCCGACCCATCGGTTCTCAAAGGCCTAGAATGTACGGTTTACCCAAGGTCCATAAACCCAACATTCCTTTGCGACCCATTTTATCTATGTTGGGTTCTGCACAACACGAACTTGGTAAATGGCTAGTTGACCTTCTTAAACCTGTGCTTTCTTTTTATTCGGTCCATTGTATCTCTGATTCTTTTCAATTCGTATCTCAGATACAAAAATTACCTTTATCTAAAAATACCGAGTTCTTGGCTTCCTTTGACATTAATAGTCTTTATACTAATATACCTTTGGATGAAACCATTGGTATTTGTGCTGACTATCTATACCGTGGCCCCTTAAAATCTCCACAATTTCCTGAACGAATTTTTGTTGAACTAATGGAACTTGCTACTAAATCAGTCTCCTTTAGTTTCAACAACATTATGTACCGTCAAATTGATGGGATATCAATGGGTAGCCCTCTTGGTCCTTCGTTAGCCAACATTTTCGTTGGATTTTTGGAAAACGAATTATTTTCCAAAATTATTAAGCCAGCATTCTATACACGCTACGTTGATGATACTTTTGCATGCTTTCCCTCTCGGAGCGAAGCTAAACAGTTTCTTGGTCTTCTTTGCAACCTGCATCCATCTTTACAATTTACTATGGAGGTTGAAGACTGTAGCTCTCTCCCATTCCTCGACGTTCGTGTTTCTAAAGTTGGTACTACGTTTGAGACCTCTGTTTATAGAAAACCTACATTTACAGGGCTCTATCTTAATTGGTTTTCTTTTGCCCCTCAGTCTAGAAAAATAAACCTCATTAGCGCTCTTACGCATCGTGCACTTATGATTTGTTCACCAAGCCGTCTTGATACGGAACTTGGTGAAATTACAACTATTTTTCTTAATAATGGATATCCCATTAATATAATAAAATCTACTATTGAACGTAAAATTACTACATTTAATAGCGGTAAACATATTGGTCCATCACGTTGTCCCATTTATCTAAAATTACCATGGTTAGGTCCTGATGGCCTTCATATTGTTAAAAGGATTTCTTCTACTACTCAACGATGTTTTCCAGCTACTATGCTTAGAGTAGTTTACACAACTCGAACCTTTTTCTCTTCTTTTCGTAAAGATGTTTTGCCAACCATTCAAAAGAACTCTGTTGTTTATAAATTCGTTTGTCAGTGTGGAGCTGACTACGTTGGCAAAACGTCCCAAAGATTAGAAATGAGAATATCCCAACATATCCCTCGGGATATTCGACTACACCAGGTTTCGAGAGCATCCGGGCACTCCCAGGCTCATGAGTCTGCCATTGGCGATCACCTGTTGAGTATAAATAGGTGTGCCGATCAATATTCCGATAGGTGGTTTTCTGTTTTATACAGTGCTAGGTCGAACTATCATCTCAATATCATTGAGGCGTTAGTTATTAACAACTCTCGACCTAGCCTGTGTAGACAAAAGATTCTTAGACATCAGTTGGAGATATTCATTGATTTAAAACCACCTGAACAGTGAGATTTTTTTTTTTTTTTTTTTTTTTTCTCCACTGTTCTTCCAACTGTAACCAAAATTCCCCTCTTCCCTCATTCGTTTTTCTTAGTTTTTAATCTATCATTCTGACGTTTCCTCTTAGAGGGTCAGACGATAAGGCCTTAGGGAAAATTTTAATTTCACCTGCCCATTTCTTGTTTTTTTTTTTGGTATTTAAATTAAATTATGTTTCCTCTGAAATATATATATATATATATATATATCAGGTCGAATTTTCAAAATTAAAGTCAAATAGCAATCCGTCTGACAAATCGTTACTTTATTCAGACTAGCTTTTTTTTTTTTGGCCTGTGACGTCATGTCTGCTTCTGGCTACCAGGCTGAGGTGATATTTGAGTATATATTCACTGATCGCATATCCTTTGTGTGTGTGAACCCCGCCATGGGAACCTAAATCATCAGATATATACTAGCAACATACCCATTACTATTTACTAGTAAGTGAAATCGGGAGACATAGTAATACAAAGATTTTCATAAAAACGAACAAAGCACTTTCGGTAGTTGATAGTGTTTATATAAAGATTAATATTTCACTTTCTCACAACCTATTGTTGATAGCTTAATGGGTAGAATTGACGAGTGACCAAAATGTTTGCTGTCTAGCCACACTGAAGAGGTGTAATATAGTCTGTTTGTGGATTGAACCATGATACTTGACTTTTGCATTTTAAACTATTATTAAAGCCATCTATATATATATATATATATATATATATATATATATATATATAAATGGTAAAATTTGTGTGTATGTATGTATGTATGTAGGTTCGCTTTTTGTGTATGTCTGCAAAAGGCTTTTTTCCAAGGCCTTCTTGGGGGGGGGCGATCATTCTTAAAACTTTTTATATCGCGTCTAAATGATAATATCTACGACTTTACAACGGGGGTCACCTTTCTATTTAATTTTCCCAACTCTTACCAGCTCGTCGTGTCTTCGAAAAGCAAATGATCTCACTTGCAGCGCAAAACTAGGTCAGACATCACGCCACTTCCTCACACCTGTTTATTTCGCTTTATAATCCTTCACTTAACACGCTTATCAGTTCCTCTCCCCTTGTGGCCAAGATGTTTAGGTGTCTGGCTTTTTTTCGCTTTCGCTTCCACCTTTGCATCAAGGCTTCGGGGTTCAATTCTACCTTCCTACTAAAACTTTTTTTTCTTTTACCCAGCCGACGTTTTCTTTTAACACACACACCTCCAAACACCCAGCCAATGTCGGGTACCCCCCCCCGCTAGTTATATATATAATAAAAATGTCGGTGGACCAATAATTTTTTAAAATCAACAGAAGGTCATCTATAGTGCAATGTAAACTACAATGTATTGTGGACTAAGTCCTTGTAGAGGACGCATGTGAAACTTGCTGCAGGTGCACTACTATGGGTCCCCAACTAGAGCAGGTAATTAATCAGTTTGATTGAAAAATAGGCGATTTCACTGATTTGGTTGACAATAAAAATAGCAGGGGGGGAGGGTGAAAAATTTGTTGATTCAATCCCAGACAACGTGGGGTCTCCTTGCTAGTACTGATATATTTTATCATTAGAGATTTATTATTGCCTATCACCTAAAACAGCCTCATTTTTGACGCATCTGAAGTGCCCTCATTCGTAACAAAATATCAATAGAATTATGCATATACTAGCAAGGGTACCCGGTGTTGTCCAGGTGTATTGAGGTGTAGTAAGAATCTCTGGGAGTGGGGAGGGTTAAAAGGTGTTAAAAAAAGTTGTATAGTAGCAAGGTTCCTCAGCGTTGCTTGGGTCGAGTAAGAAACCCGGGGGGGGGGGAGAGTAGATAGTAGCGGAAAGGGGGAAGTGAAACAACAGTAGACGGATTGGATGGAGAGAGAGAAAAAAGAAGTGGTAGTAGGCAGGCAGGCTCGAACCCATAAAGCGAAGGAGGAAAAAAAAAAAGCATGTGAAGTGTTTACTGATGTCTCCATCTTCCGACCAGAAGTTCTGAATGTTGAAATTAAACAAAGTCAAACCAACCGATAAGTCATTTTAATCACTTAACAATTGATCATGTTGTGTTGTTTCTTACATCCCATTTCCAGGTACACCTCTTCTCAAGATGATTTTTCAGTATATATGATGAAATGGTACAACTTCCACTAGTAATGCTACATTAAGTAACGACATTAAAGTAGATACCGCACCAGACTAGATGAATTCTTGTCCTGGAAGAAAGACTAAGTAAATTCAATCGGAAAGATAAATTATAACATTATTAATTTATCAATTGAATAAAATCTAGAGAATTTGGCAAAACTCGGAAAAGATCACAATGAAGATATTTAAGTGTTCAATTGGAAAGTTAGTGTTCTTCCTTGCTTTATTAATCCAACGTTTGAAGTATCTTCATTTAATACTTGAATATCTTTGTATCCCATATAGAAAGCAAGTATTAGCCCCAGGGAGGATACCCTTAATTTTTTTTAGAACAAACTAGTGGGAAATGAATAATAATAATAATAATAATAATTATAATAATAATAATAATAATAATAATAATAATAATAATAATACACAGAAATGGCTACAGATGCAAAACACAAAGCCTAGAAACATGCAAACTGAAACTGAATAATTGTAAGACACAGCCCCTGTTTGTTTTTTGTTGTTGTTTTTTTTTTGTGTCACCATAAACAGCTACTATACTAAATAATGAAGGTCAAAGAGGATGGAAAGACAGAGAAGAGAAAGCACTAGCCAGACCTCCACTGGCTGAGTGCACAGAGGAGTGAGACCTTGGGGAGGCTTATTGCCACTCAAATTCCAGTGAGGATCAATAGTCACCGCCAATGAGAAATCAATGGTAAGCGGCTGTTGCGATAATGCAAATTCTTTTGCAAAGGTTATTGAAAGAGATGGAGAGTACTTAAAGTCTGGGGAGATATGTTGTCACTCAGATACCAGGGAACACTATAAGTTGTTCTCAAAGAGCAATCTTTGATGATGGATTGTGTGAATACTCCTAGTGAGTACACGTATAAATAATAATAATAATAATAATAATAATAATAATAATAATAATAATAATAATAATAATTATAATAATAATAATAATAATAATAATAATAATAATAATAATAATTATAATAATAATATTAAATTATAATAATAATAATAATAATAATATTAAATTATAATAATAATAATTATTATTATTATTATTATTATTATTATAATAATTATAATAATAATGATAATAATATTAAATTATAATAATAATAATAATAATAATAAATAATAATAATAATAATTATAATAATAATGATAATAATAATAATTACAATAATAATAATAATAATAATAATTATTATTATTATTATTATTATTATTATTATTATTATAATAATAATAATAATAATAATAATAATAATAATAATAATAATAATAGATGTAAAACGCAAAGAAACACCATATGTAATTATGAAAGCCGAAGCTGTATAATTGTAAGCTGATCGCCTCTGCTCCCATCCACCCCCCAAAACTGTAGTGTTACTATAAACTGATATCACACCAAATAATCGAGGAGGGTCAAAGTGGGTGGAAAGATTGAAGCAAGAAAGCACCAACCAGACATTCACTGGGTGAGTACAAAAAGGACTAGAACTTTATGGAGGCGTATTACCACTCAAATTCCAACGAGAAATCAATGGTAAACGACTATTGTAATAACACACACTAATTTGCAATGGTCATCAAAAGAGTTGGTGAGTACTGAAAATCTGGGGAGACTTGTTGTCACTCAGACTCTTGGGAACACTACAGAGAATGTTTTGATGATGGTCTGCGTGAAAACTCCTAGTGAGTAGTAATAATAACGGACGATTCATAAAGATGACAAAAGATGAAAACACTTGGACATGGCTATGAAAAGGACACCTAAACAGAGAAACTGAATCCCTAATAACAGCTGCACAAGATAACTCGATTAGAACCAACTACATCAAAATAAGAATCGACAAAACACAAGAAAACACCAGATGCAGACTCTGTGGACAAAGAGACAAAATGATAAACCACATAATAATTTAAATAAACAGTCGGATATGTATGCTATAAAAAGACCGAGTGTTAACTGCAGGAAGTGTCCCCTTGATTTATCACAGCTTAAAGAAGTAAAATGAAAACAGAAAGTGCATCATATTATTTATATTCTTCAGACTACTGTTCTCATCTTGAGTGTCATTTTCACCACGTTTCGGTCGATGTAACCTCCGACCTTCTTCAAGTGTATCTTGTCAGACTCAGGAATTTGGACGGAATTTCGAAGGAAACGGGACAACAGAAACATTCCCAAGTTGAACAAGATACACCTAAAGAAGGTTGGAGGTTACATCGACCAAAACCGTTGTGAAAATGACACTCAAGATGGGAACAGTAGTCCGAAAAATCCAAATAATAAGAATCATTAATACTCATGTAAAATATTCAGAAAAGAAAGTGCTTCATTTGACGATGTCGAGATAAGGGTGTCTGTTTACGTATAAACTTGACCTTGATTACCAGTGGAATGGGTATGATGTTGAAAAAACTTAGAACATGTGATCAAACCAGCTCAACACTGCCGACTTACCTATCTGTATATATAAGTTGCAGTTTTCAATCAACTTTGCATCGTTTAATTGGTGGATGAACATGTAGACAAAAAAATAGATATAATAAATTCTATATTTGCTAAGCTAGCAAAGCGAAATAAAATCTATTAATTGGCGAATCTTGACTCAAAAATAAAATAAAAAGAATTTTCGTCATAAAAATATATCTAAATTGATTAACTGAAAATACTGTGAAAATTTCTAGACAGAATTTTTTTTTAATATTATTATTATTATTATTATTATTATTTATTTTTATTTATTTACTAGCAGGCGGCCCGGCATTGCTCATTCGTCAGATACACTTAAATATGATATTTTTAATTCATGTAGATTACTTATTTATTATTATAGAAAAAATCCTCTATTGATTATTCTATCGAACCTAATATATGGTAGTGAGATCAAAACTAAAAATATATATATGTTCTTTTCTACTCTTTGTCTCCAGTGCGACTGAGCATACGTGTTGGTCTCCGGACAACGTCACATACACACAAAATAAGTCTTCTAGATCTAAAGTGGAAGACGTACATCCACTCTGTTGCATCATTCTATCGCTCCAGAAAGTAGTTGACTCCTGATGCAATCCTGTACCTGTATAAGGGTTCGGTACATTCTAAAATGAAGTACTCCTGCCACATCTGGGGAGATGCTGCTCAGTGTACTCTTTTCTTTTTCTTGGCAGACGTTGCAGTCTAGTGGAAGATGAGTTCTTCTTTTCCTTGCATTTCGTATATTTTTTTCTAGGAGGTTAGACACAAGATCAAGTGTTTGATGAAAGCAATGAACTTACTCCACCAGAAAGCTAGGAGGCAAAAGCTGAGAGAGTGGACCTCTTAGACACTACCCAGGATGAAATATATCAACTCGACATCTGTATTCGCCAGTAGAGGTGCTTCAGGCAATAAGCCATGAAATTACTCCATCTGAAAGCCAGGTGGCAAAGCCTATAAGGGTTGACCTCCTAGGGGCATATCTCAATCCGACAGGTCCGAGCCACTTTTTGACCAATCACCTGTCGGGCTAATTATTAAGAACAGGTTTTCGACTGGTATTTCTACCCAGATCTTCAAATGATTGAAACTGCGAGAAGACCTACCTTATGACATCAAAAATAATGTGAGGGTAGATATTTATGTGCTTCCCACGCAGCAACATGTAACACAAGCTCGGAAGTTCGGAAGTGTCAAGTCAGCACTTCTCTGACCTAGCAAAAATTACCTAGGCAGTCTTTTCGACATTCCCTGGAAGAAGTGCCTCAGACAGTAAACCATGAACTTACTCCACATGAAAGTCAAGTGACAAAGCCTGGAAGGGTGGACCTCCTAGGTACTACCCAGGGGGCATAC
>NC_136509.1:31311284-31468784 GCF_053919585.1 Euprymna scolopes | reverse complement strand
TAATGTAGACTTGCTTGGAGTGCTTTTCTTGATTAAAATTCTTTTATTTCTTCACTAGTTAAACTTTCTCACATAGGAGCCATGCGACTCCCAATTTGAGAATACCTGCTTAAGGGGGTACCTATAAAAGTATAGACGTCATAAGATGAAAGAAAATCAACAATGGGATGGAGAAAAACCTCCATTGACATTTGGAAGGAGACGGTAATCCATAAGAAAAAGGGCGTTGGCAATGTCTGGAAAATTCTCATCCAAGAAATCGCAAGTTTCACGGAATGCCAGGACATTTTTTTTTCAACTTGTAAAAGAATTTCTTGGAATGAAGATTCTTTGAAGTTTTCCCTGAGTGATGTTCAAAGTCATTGGATTTGGTAATGATTTGGATATATTCATAACATTTCAGATGGAGGAGAAAGAAGGATGATGGAAGCAAAAACTGTTTTTTTTTATTTGAATATCACAGGAGATAGGAAAAAGGGGATGAAAAGGATGGGAAGTAATTTTATAAAATGTTCCGAAATGGAGACATATCGCATTACCACCAATTACAAGAGAAACTAGCAGGGTTACTTAACGTTGTCCAGAGCAAAAGTATGATATATTACTATTAAAACTTATATCTCTTTATGTATCCCTTCTCCTGTTTGCCCCCTCCCTCTATCTGCCCACTTCTTTCTCCTCCATCCAGCCCATTCCTCTCTTCATATATACACACATATGCAATTTTCCTTTATGTAGATTCATCGAAAATGAGTCAAAGTAATTCCCTCGATATAAATTATTTCTTTCCCTTTACTATAAAATTTTCTTACGAACCTACGTCTTTCTCAGGCTTTTCTGTGCCAGTTTAAAGTAAAAGAATGAACATTGTATTTTTAATTTTATATATTACTAGCGAGCGGTACCCGGCGTTGCCCGGGTGTTTGGAGGTGTGTGTGGTTTGGGGTAAATCAAAACTCCGGAGGGGGTTAAAATAAGAAAAATGTTTTGGTAGGTAAGTATGAGGATCGAACCCGAAGCCTTGAGGCAAAGTTGGAAATTAAAGTGTGAAAAAAAAAACGTGTGACGTTAATCATTGCGCCACTGCGACACACTAACAGAAAAACGTTTGAATTTATTTAATTACTTAAATTGGCAGGTGCGCGTTTTAATGACGTCAACTTTTGACTGCGGGGTAGCATTTCATTTAGTGCGGGAATGCTCTCCCCCCCCAAGACGTTGGGGGCAGGGGAAAACAGCTCCACTTGTCCAAATTGAATAGCAATTGTCTTCTGATATAAGGAAATAATATTTCCACATTGATCAAAGCTGATTGCTTTCGGACATTTCCGGCGATCGAGACCGGAAAAATAATGCAAGAATTAGTGTCGCTTTTATTATAGGAAAAGGCCTAACCCACATGCGGCAAGCGAAAACTGTTGAATATTTATCTTCCCGAAGTCGAGCAAATTAAATAGACAGGCGAGCTCCGTTGTTAACTCTGAGATATTACGCTTTACATGTGATATAAAAAGTTTTAAAAAGTTGTTAGGCGACCGACAGCTTCTCTGAAAAAAGCCTTTTGTAGACATACAGAAAAAGCGAACACACATACATACATACATTTTCGCTTTTATATATAGAGATTTATCCAGGGCAACGCTAATCAAGAATATACCAACTTTGTGGGTGTTTGTTTTGTAGTTTTTTTTCTTTTTACTCTTAACTGGACATACATATACATACACATAGACAACTGGCATTTATATAATAGACTAGCATGTCCACGTGTAATTACTCAGAGCTATATAAAAATAACTAGGAGTTAAATGATGTGTGTAAGATTTTTATAAGACTTCTCTCTTCTCCCCTCTCTTTTCCCTCTCCCCTCTCTCTCTCTCTCTCTCTCTTTCTCTCTCTCTTTCTCTCTCTCTCTCTCGCTGTACCTCTCTCTGTGTTTTCTCTCTTTCCCTCCTTTCCATTTTATATTTTTCTCTGTAACCCTTTCTTTATCCTTTGCCCAACTCTTTCTTCTCTTGTTTTAATGTACCCAATAACAAATATAATCCAGATACTGTAATACCGTAATCTCATATTTATTGCTCCTGGGCAACAGCGAGTAGAACAAAACACAATGAAATTCTTGATTCTGTATAATTCTAATCCCCTCACCTACTTTCACAATAATATGGAGAGAAATTATGTTGATAATGAAAATAGTCCAAAGAGATAGAATGTTATTGTGATGTGGCCGCCAGAGTGTCTATGTACTGTACGTATATATAACGTGTATATAACGCGTGTATAAATGAGTCTCTATTTACTGTTGTCTTCTATCTGTGTTCATGAATTTCGTGTGATAGTCTCTTGTTATGTATAAATTTTATAAGAGTCAATTTTTGCGTATGTGTGCGTGTTCACATATAACAACAATAAAAGAACAGATACAATTCTTTGAGGTCTAGATCAAAGAGTAGGGAAACATAACTTCCATCTGGTTGATCTTGAGCTGAAGGATCCTTGGAAAAAACTGCAATATGAAGATTCTTACAACGGAAGTCTTGCTTGTATTTACTGCCTTTATTTTTTGATGCTTCCCTATTGAAAAAAACACACTGGTCTTCAGTTCTATATCATAATTATCGACCAACCCCTCCCCCTACTTGGAGCTATCATGATTCGTTAACCATCTCTCTCGACCCCCGATTACCAACTCTCCTTGTTACAGCCTCTTAGCTAATTTCGTACGTGTAAATCTAAGATTCATTACGATTTACTGACCGCCTCTCTCGACCTCCTATTGCCAACTCTCATTACAGACTGACTTAACTAACCCGTTAACTGTATCATCAAGCTATCTCGTGACGTCATTAACCTCGCGTAACATTAAGATCACCTGATGCCATCACTAAAATCATCTCCATTATTTTTATTCTAACATTCCTAAGTTTGTTAACATTCCTGAGTTTGCTAACATTCCTAAGTTTGTTAACATTCCTAAGTTTGCTAACATTCCTAAGTTTGTTAACATTCCTAAGTTTGCTAACATTCATAAGTTTGTTAACATTCCTAAGTTTGCTAACATTCATAGTTTTGTTGACATTTCTAAGAATATATTTTTCCTGAGTAAATATTTTTATTCTTCTAAAACATAACTTTTCATATTTTTTTGTCTAAACAACAATAATTATCATAATCAGCTATCATCAAGACTAACCAGTATTTCCTGGGGAGCTAATAAAATAACATTACAGGGTGGAATGATAAAATTGTCGCCATAGAAAACACGACGATTCCATTTCCCTTTGATGAAAACCGGTTTTCTTTTTTTGTTGCAGACCATCTACTAGTTGGCCAGTTGTGTACAAATTCCAACAGCGATAGAAGCCTTCTATCATGTCTGAAAGTGACACAATGTTCAACGAGAGATCGGAGATGTTCTGCTGTACAACTCATGCACTCTACCAATCAAAATTATGACAAGGCTTTGCTTCAGAAGGAGTGCTACAACTTTGTACCTTTCTCGGACTGCCCCCCCCTACTGAACTCACTGGACTACTTCATTTGGTCATACATTGAGAACATCACCAACATGACCTCTTACAACACCAAAGACACCCTGATCGCCGCTATCTGCTGTGTATTCATCAAGCTCCTGTCGACGCTTGTGGAAAAAGTATGCTCCCAGTTCCGGACCTGTATCGAGGCAGTGATTGAGGCTGAAGGTGGCTACATTGAATAGATGTCAGCTCTACTACATAATGAAATTACGTGAATTCATTTTTTTCAGTGAAAGTTTTAAAATAACGTGGTAGTGTTGTTTTCTTTAGAAGATTATTTTATCGTTTCACTCTTTATATAGTAATTTAAATCTATTGATTCCAGACAAAACTAAGAACAAGCGATTTCGTTGTCTCAACTCAATTACGAAATATAATTCAGTAAAATTAATAAAGACGAATATATTACTCCTTGATAACACCGAGTAGAACACAACTAACACGAAGTATAAAAAAACTAACACTCAGTAGAACACAACTAACACTAAGTAAAACAAGGCTAACACTAAGTAGAATAAATACTTGGTACTTAGTAGAAAAAAACTAACATTAACTAGAACAATGCTAACATTAAGTAGAAAAAACTAACACTAATTAGAACAAAGCTAACACTAAGTGGAACTAAGCTAACATTAAGTAGAACAAATCTAACACTAAGTAGAAAAACTAACACTAACTAGAACAAAGCTAACACTAAGTAGAACAAACCTAACACTAAGTAGAAAAAATGACCATAAAGTAAAACATAAGTAACGCTAAATAGAACAAAACTAACACTAAGTAGAACAAAACTAACACTAAGTAGAACCAAACTAACACTAAATAGAAAAAGCCTAACACTAAGTAGAACAAACGTAACACTAAGTAAAACAAAACTAACACTAAGTAGAACAAAACTAACACTAAGTAGTACAAAACTAACACTAAGTAGAACAAACCTAACACTAAGTAAGGCAAAACTAACACTAAGTAGAACAAAACTAACACTAAGTGGAACAAAACTAACACTAAGTAAAACAAACCTAACACTAAGTAAAACAAAACTAACACTAAGTAGAAAAAAACTACCACTAAGTAGAACAAAACTAACACTAAGTGGAACAAACCTAACACTAAGTAGAACAAAACTTACACTAAGTAGAAAAAAACTACCACTAAGTAGAACAAACCTAACACTAAGTGGAACAAACCTAACACTAAGTAGAACAAAACTAACACTAAGTAAAACAAAACTAACACTAAGTAAAACGAAACTAACGCTAAGTAAAACAAAACTAACACTAAGTAGAACAAAACTAACACTAAATAGAACAAAACTAACACTAAGTAAAACAAACCTAACACTAAGTAGAACAAAACTAACACTAAGTAAAACAAACCTAACACTAAGTAGAACAAAACTAACTAATTAAAACAAACCTAACACTTAGTAGAACAAAACTAACACCAAGTAGAACAAAACTACCACTAAGTAGAACAAAACTAACTAAGTAGAACAAAACTAACACCAAGTAGAACAAAACTAACACTAAGTAGAAAAAAAAAAACTAACACTAAGTAGAACAAAACTAACTAAGTAGAACAAACCTAACACTAAGTAGAACAAAACTAACACTGAGTAAAACTAAAACTAAGGCAATGATATAAAATATAAAATAAATGCGTTACATGGAGTGAAATGATATGATGGATGTGTAATGTGAGTCTTAATGAAAGACTTTCTTTTGAGGACCTTAGAAGTGGATTAAATCTGGACAGTAGAGGAAGATGTGTTGCAGAACAGGAGACTCCAATAGTATAGCCACGTTGAGAGAATAGATGAGAGTTCTTGGGTAACTAGTTGCACAACAGTTTAGGTAGTTGGTACAGTTCAAATAAAAAAACTCCAACGGAAGATTGGAGGCAGTGATAAAAATGCATCGGAGAGGAAAAGGGATAAATAAAAACGTGGCCAGAGATAGATTACTTTGGAAGTTAATTTCTTAAAGACGGCCCAACTATGTGAGCATATAAAATAGACATTAAATCGAATATGCTGTTGCTGTTGCTGCTGATGATGATGATGAGGATGGTGAGGGTGGTGATTTATAGATATTTCTCGTATCTCCAACAGGTTTTGTCCATTGGTCGATTGGTCACATTTCAATTTTAAGAACAGGTGCTTGTTCAGAAGCTTTCCTATATTAAAACCCAAAAATAAAGAAAAATATGCATTATGTAAGTACCCGTGACAGAAAGAACGCACTGTACACCAAAAATTACGTAAACAAAATCATTTTTAAGTAAATTTGAGTTTGAGTTTTTTTTTTTTTTTTTAATGCACCCCCCCCCCTCCTCCCAATGTTAAGATTTGCTTTCTAAAATCTCGCAAGTTTTAATTATTTGGAGTTTTCACCCTTTTTTGTTCTGTTTGTTTTCAAGTCCAGGAAATGCGAAGCCAACTAGAAGAGGATGCGTGATTGGTGGGTTTGTACTGCAATGTCAAGAAAACAGAGATACAGGTCTATCATAATTCAGGTTTCATCCTCGTGGAAGAAATGGCTGATATGCTTTTCTTTACCTTTCAGCCTTTTTCTCACGAAAAAGACGGCGCTAGTTTTTCTCTGCTTTATCGTTATTTTTATGACAGGTGCTTGTCAAAGCTTTAATCAAAAACTCGTCTAGCTCTGCAACCACTCTAAATAAATTCCTTTTCTCCTGTTGTGTACCTAGAACTAAATGGAACTTGCAATGAGCACTGTTTCTTTCATAGAACACCGCATCTGTGGAACAAAATACCACAGGGTTGCTTCCTGGCTGGCTATAACATCGCCGTTTTCAAGTCCAATGTAAACAAATTATTGTTGATCCACCTTCTTTAATTATCTTTTATAACCAGTTATAATGATCATTACTAATCTCACTGTATACCTGTTAAACTCAATGTTCCTTATTCTCGATTGGTTGGTAGGGCTTGATAAATGGTGACGTCATTGTAAGAAAAAATATATTGAGATATATCGATCAGCTGTATTTACCCAGCAAAAAACAAAAAAACAAAAAAAGAAAAAAGATTGTTTAACATTAGGAAAGTAAACGGACCTTTTTTTTTTTAATGGAAATCGCTCCAAACAAAGCATGAAGCCACTTGATGTAAGGAGCTAAAAAAAAGTGTCACTTCAAAGTCAAAAAGTAGCGAATAGCAGATTTCGACCCAGCAAACAGCAATTCTTTCCCTTTTATCAAAAACACTCCTCGTTTGATGTGAGGATTAAAGGATAAAATAAGGGGGGGGTGCAAGGATAAAATGGAGGGGGCAGTTATGAGACTAACGAAAGTAAATGCAAGATTCACTTTTTATTCTCCGTAACGGTAAAAGCTATAATTTATTATGTTTTTCTTTTCACCTGTTTTCATTAAAGAATATCTTTTATACCGTTCCTTATCGATCACCAATTAGTTGAATCTCCTGATTCTTTTCGCTCAAATTGATCAACAAAATAAAATCTGAACAAAAATGTCAAAAAATGAACAAAAAAAATGTTTCTCTCGTCATTCACGCATCAATCAATCTGATGACTCTTATTCAAAACTGCAGAAAATGATCATCTTATACAGGGTGTCCAAAAAGTCACTGAAGGGTTTTGAACTTAAATAGATCCATTTATTTTTAATATCTTTCTGTAATTTTAACACAGTCTGACTAAGAACAAAGCTTCTATCTTTACATCAACAATGCTCTGATCCCCATCTGGCATCAATTGATATGAATGGCTCTCGTCTTGGAACCGTTACATGTTTTGACAAGCTTCTGGGCTTGACCTTTACTCCTGATCTCAAATGGAGCACAGACATCAAATTTGTTGCCAAGCTTGCTGGAAAAATGGCTGGATCCTTCTATCGCTCCAGTAGATATCTCACTGCTGATGCAATTTTTACCTACATAAAAGCCAGGTACGTTCAAGGAGGGAGTACTGTTGCCATAATTGAGCAGGAGCCGCTAGAAAGGTCTCACCCTACCTTGACAGAGTTAAAAATAGACTTCATAGCTTAGTGGGGGATGCCCTTTTCTCTTCTCTGCAATCTCTTTTCCACAGAAGAGCCTGTCCCAGCTTTATCGTTGTTTTCATGGCAAGTGCTCGTCTAGGCTCCGATCTATGGTTCCCCCTCGCCAAACTTTCATGAAAAACACTTGTCTAGCTGAAACCACTATCAATAATTCCCCCACTCTTTATCTGTGTATAAACCTAAATGTAGATTCCATGAACAAAGCTTCTTTCTTAGAACTGCACGTCTGTGGAACCCTCTTCCGTTTGCCTGCTTCCCAGTTGACTCCAATAAAGTTGTCTTCAAGTCCAACGTAAACAAATTCTTGTTGCACCCTCCCCTTAAATAATCCAATTTACCAAATTTCCACTACTAACGATTACTATGATATTATCCCATTGACTACTATTGATGAGTACACTCATTAACCCTTATCCTCGAGTGGCCTCCGGGCCTTGATAAGTGGTGACTCCTATGTAAGAAAAAAGACATTAGGAATTTTTAAAAGAAGATACAAAATTCAAAAAATTCTTATTCATGAAAAATAATGTCTTTTAAATGTTGCCCATTTTCAGCTTCGCATATTTGTGCTCTTTCCAAAATATTATTCATGACAGATTGCAGAATCTCTGGATTGCGATTTAACTCCCTTATTTCGTTTCTGATGTTTTCCTTCAATTCTTGCTGGGTTTGGAGTTTGTTAACGTAGACTCTTCCTTTAAGATATCCCCACAAGAAAAAGTCAGGGTTAGTCAAGTCTGGAGAACGTGATGGCCATTTGACATTGCCATAGCGAGAGATAATGTTGTTGCCAAAGCATTGCCTGATTTTGATAAAACAATTTCACAACTTGCTGTGCATGCGGACCCATGATAATCGCTCAAAAATCGAAAATTAAGCAAAATACCAGTAGAAACACATCCAATATTTTTTTTTATAAGGTGGTCACCACTTATCAAGGCCTGGAAGCCACCCGGGGATAAGTGTTATTGTGTGTACAGTACGTTAGTATTGAGATTTGATAAAGTGTCTTACTTAAGGGGGGCGGTTCATCAGGAATTTGTTTATGTTGGACTTAAAGACATCCAGGTTGTAGTCAGGAGGGAAACAGGCAAACGGAACAGAGTTCCACAGGCGTGCACTTCTAAGAAAGAAGCTTTGTTCATGGAATCTACGTTCTGGTTTTGGTACAGATAAAGAGTGGGGACAATTTTTGACAGTGGTTTCAACTAGACGGGTGTTTTTCGTGACAGATTGGCGAGGGAGGACCAGGGATTGGAGCTCAGACAAGCACTTGCCATGGAAGTAACGTAATGTTACCAATCATGCGAAAATGTAATGTTCTGTTTTCAGCTCTTGATAACTCAGTATCCTATTTTCAAAAGATCATTAGAAGACTTACATTCGAAAGCAAATAGCAAGTCAGACAACCCCAGTCGTCTGAAATCTTGTACTCTAAATAAAAAGTCAATGGTAGATATGTTTTTTTTTTTAGGTCATCAGAAATGAAAAACGTTATTCTGTGATTTTTATATCTGAATTTTAATGCGAACACAATTCTTTATACCATTTCTGCTAACATCTTTTGATGTTAAAAATCGTCATTCTCTTATTTTTTTAGTGTGCGACCTCCTCCCTTGCATCCCAATAATCAAAGAAAGAAAATCAAAGGAACAAAATAAAAAAGTGTTGATAATAATTTATATCCGGAAAATTAAATTATTGTTGTAATACTTGGATCTTATATACATTTTAACTGACCCATGTCCCAGCATTACTCGGGGGAAATAGATTTATTCAAGAAAGTTCATGCCCCACGATTGAACTATTAAATATTATACATGGTTGATTAATGATCCATGGTGCCATTCACTGATCGTGTGTTCCATGGGAGGACAATTATATGGTTAAATGGTTTGCTGCTTTTTTTGTGGGATTACATTCTGGAGAGGGTAAGTTTAGTTGGATCAAATGTAATAATTTTACATGGGACGAAATGTACGTATATTTTGCAGAGAAAGACCAATTAGTAGTCACTGTAAGTGGTGAGCATTAAAGTTTTGCATAGTGTTTGGTTGTTTTCGTATAATATCGGAAGTCACACAGGAAAAATTGAGATCACTTCATGAATATAGCAGATAAATTATGGCATAGCATAACATTTTTCCATACTCTTTTATGGATAGTGTATACTACCACATCACATGCCTCTACAGAAACCGGTCGTGGATATGACCTTAAACTATATCCAGTGTGTGAGATCCCAGTTTGTGGGCTTTGGCGAGTGTGGAGCCACCCTTTAATTGCCATTGCTCCCAGGTCCACTCTGACCCGGAGTGGTAGTACCTGTTAGGGTCCCAACTATGGGTTAAATAGAAACCGACTTGAAAACAACAAATATATTCTATTAAAAAGATTTTCTCAAAAGTCTTTGGATTCGGCATTAAATAATCTGAAAAGGGTTGATATGCCGTGAAACAAAAACAACCAACCAACCAATCCACAGAAACCATTAAATGTTTACACACAGAGAGCGCGCCTATCTACTCGTCTCGTTAAACGAGGAAGCTCGACGAGGATATTTGTCGAACTATTTAGAAAAGAAAAGAAAGAAATTGGCGCGTATCCGATTTCCCCGTCAAAACCATTCAATATTGGCATACCATTGAATGGTATCGTTCTGAGAGTCTCTTGTGAATTCCTCTATTAATTCCGACTTTAATCCAATGCAGCTGCTTATCTTTTTAGCGTATCAAAGAATCTTTACACGGCTTCCTTTCATCTCCAAGACAATCCAAAGAATAACGCTGAAGCAATAACATATATTCTGTTTTAACGAGATTATCATTCGCTGAAGGAATCGGTATGTTTAAAACATTTCATTTGCGTGCACTTTTTTGTAGCGCCTTGTGTCAAATTACATTTCATGATGACAGCACAAACGAATGGATACATTTACACTTTTTAATAATTTATAGAAACAGCATTTTATTTATTAATTCTATTTTATGTATTTTAACACACACCCACATATATATATATATATATATATATATATATATATATATATATATATATATATATATATATATATATATATATATATACAGTACTGTTTCGTTGTATCAAAACACATCGGTGCGGATAGACTAGCACCTTTCCCTAGGCGAGGATTGAACCTACAACCATCACGTTGATAGTCGATAGTTCTACCCACAGCCCCATGGGATCGGTGCTCGCAAATGATCTCAACAAATATCCATTTAAATAAACACTCGCCCACCGCTTTTACAGTGCTTGAGCTGCTTGTTTATTATTATTTATATATTTTATAGCCAATTTTAGTAGAAGGTGAGGTACATTTACGACAGTGCTCTACCCAAAGAGGGGCTTAAATATATAGTCATCCACATACAGTACTGTTTCATTGTATCACAACTCATCAATGCGGCTAGACTAGCACCTTTCCCTAGCCGATATATATATATATATATATATATATATATATATATATATATATATATATATATATATATACAGAGAGAGAGAGAGAGAGAGAGAGAAATAATAGGAACAAACCGTGTTAATCGACGTTTCATCTTTATTTCGAGACTTCCCCTGGATGAATGAAATTTAGAAAACAAAAACACCAGTACATCGAGGGCATTGCCAGGGCCGCTGCAAGGAAGGTGGGCTCTCTCTACCGTGCTAGAAAACTTTTAACACCCGAAAGTATCCTGTACCTCTATAAGGCCACTATTTGCCCATGTATGGAGTATTGCTGTCATATTTGGGCCGGTGCATCGGCTACTAGTCTCTCGCTCCTTGACAAGGTTCAAAAGAGAGTCGCAAATCTGATAGGCCCTAAACTGGCATCAAAACTTCAGCCTCTGTCCCATCGTCGAAACGTTGCATCCCTCTGCCTGTTCTACAAGTATTATAATGGTGAATGCTCTGAAGAACTGCAAGCACTTGTGCCCCCACGACGTGAACACCCTCGACAGACCCGACAAGCTGCAAAATCCCACCCCCACACTGTAGAGATCCCTAGATGTAAAAGATCCTTCTACTCCAGTAGTTTCTTCCCCAGAACTGCTAGACTTTGGAATTCCATTCCGGGTCACTGCTTCCCCAACTGTACTGACATGCATAAGTTCAAGTGAAACGTGAACCAACATCTCGCTGCCCTAATCCCTACATAGTACCCCAGTAGATGTTTCCCCTGATAGTAGCCCCCTACACCAAAGTGGCAATGTGCCTTGTTTGGGGTGAAAATGTAATAAAAAAAAAAAAAAAAAAAAAAGTACAAATATTTGAAATTTTTCTTGTGAAAAGTATGACCCTGTTCCATTTCAGAAACGGAAAAAGACGTTGGAGATTCAAAAAAAAAAGGGGGGGGCTTGCTTTGTTAAAGAGAGGGAGATTTTTAATTACGTCATATAGCTGTTAGTATATTTTATTTATAAATTTTGTGCACCCAACAAGCTCTTTTAATATATATATATATATATATATATATATATATATATATATATATAGTCAGTGATCTGAAGCATATGAAACCATCCAGATTTTAAACGAAACAGTAATCAAAAAGTACCTGAAGACAACTGATGAAACTCAGTTGAAAGTACTTACCAAAAAAAAAAAAAAAAGCAACTAAAAGAAAAGTCAGATGTACGAAGATGGCTATGGTACTTGCGCAGATTCGACCGAGAAATAAGAACAACAATTCGAAAAATTGAAAATCTATATAAAAAAGCTCATTAAGCAAAAACACTCCGTGCCTTACTTGGCCTTCGGAACAAGATCAAAGTGTAGTATCTGTTCCAGCAGATACTGCAAGCAAATACCATATGTGGGGGAAGCCCCACATATAAGATCTTGGTCAATGTAGGGGAAACCCTTCATACCAATTGTCACTATCCAGCTCCCCTACTCCCCAGGGAGTTGGTCCCCATTTTCCCTTCACTCCTCACATTAAAAATCGGCTTTGTGCCTAATTTGCTAAGTGGGGGAGCAAATAAATACCTAAAAGAGTAGTATCTGTTCTTCAGATGCTGCACTTCAATTTCTTGTTCTCTGTCAGTGGAGGAGAAATCCTTCACGACTGAGACAATTTTTATTTTTGTTCCTTTTCTCCACGTTAAAAAACGACCCTGGTGTCTAACTCTGTCCCGTGGGGAGGCATTGTAAATAGGAACACTCCATGCTATTTAACAAAAATAATTTTTTTAATAAGAAACACGGCGAGAATTTAGTTGAAATTAACATTCATAAAGCGTAAACGTCATACAAGTAGGTTTAATATCACGATCTACGTAGGTGGCTTAAGTGATTGACTTTTTTTTATTTCAACATACACTTCTCAACGATAGGAACCCAGTTCTTATAGGGGTGGACATAATTATTACTATAATTATTTTATATACATATATATATATATATATATATATATATATATATAGTCATCCACATACAGTACTGTTTCACTGTTTCACAGCTCATCAGTGGGGCTAGACAAGCATCTACCTCAAGCCAGATGTATATGTATATATGTATGACTACTTAATTTTATCACATAAATTAATATACGAAGATATAATTTTATGCGTAAATTTTCAGTATTTAGAGGCGTTACGCCTCTTATTTTATTCCACCCAAATTAATCAGGGACTGTAAATTGATCTAAGAGTTTCAATTTCCCTGTTACAGATATTGACGGTGTGAGCCTATAAGAACGCAAGCTCCTAGAATCGCTACCATTCTCAATGCATTTTTGCCAGAAATTCAATGATGCATCTGTTTCTGGTGTACGTCCATGACAGCGGTTGCGTTTTTAGACTTACACCATCAATATCTGCAACGGAAAGATGAAATATTCAAGTCATGAATGCATAAGTTTAATCATCATAACAATTGAATTTGCAATTCCTTCTGATCCATTCGGGCGTAATGAAAAAAAAAGAACCTTTTGGAACGTGGCTCGTATGATTTATTTTCTTTTGCGCTAGCATATTCGCAATCATAAAGTTATTGATACGTTGTCTAGTGAACGCAAACTTTTTCCCGCTCCATTTCAACGTTCAGTTTTTAAACGTACGGTTAACAAGACATCATATGCTGGTCTTGCTAATCACCACGATTTACTGTAGGTAAAATGAAAGACCCAGACTTAAATTCACTTTTATAGTATACTAGCCTAGGTGCCCGGCGTTGCCCGGCGTTGCCCGGCGTTGCCCGGCGTTGCCCGGCTATTTGGAGGTGTGTGTTGAGCAAAAAAAAGGAAAGAGAAGTGTTAGTAGGCAGGCTCGAACTCGTACCGCGAAGGAGAAAAAGAACACAAAAAAAAAAAAAAAACGTGACGATTCGTTGTCGAGTCAAAACACTTTTGCCTGGGAGGCACTTCTGCCCAAACTTTTTCCCACTCTTTTTCAACGTTCAGTTTTTAAACGTACGGTTGACAAGACAGCATATGCTGGTCATGCTAATAACCACGATTTAGTTTAGGTAAAATGGAAGACCTAGACTTAAACTCACTTTTATGGTATATGCTAGTGTTGGGTATCGAAAAAAAATCGGAACTTTTTTTGGGGGCGGGGGTATCAGAATCGAAAAATGTTTTAACTGTTTTCTGATACCCAAAACGGTTCTTGTTATCTTTGTTTTTGTTTAAAACTTAATTTTTCCATGGCTCGTATTAATTATGAAATGATAAATATTCATTGATTTTAAATTATCATATTAATTATGAAATGATAAATATTCATTGATTTTAAATTATCATATTAATTATGAAATGATAAATATTCATTGATTTTAAATTACCATATTAATTATGAAATGATAAATATTCATTGATTTTAAATTACCATATTAATTATGAAATGATAAATATTCATTGATTTTAAATTACCATATTAATTATGAAATGATAAATATTCATTGATTTTAAATTATCGTATTAATTATGAAATGATAAATATTCATTGATTTTAAATTATCATATTAATTATGAAATGATAAATATTCATTGATTTTAAATTATCGTATTAATTATGAAATGATAAATATTTATTGATTTTAAATTACCAATAAAACTTTACTCTATAGATCACATCCATGAGTGTATTTTTACTAGTGATGGAACGATTAATCGGAATTGAAATTGAGAATCGGAAAAATCGGAGCTTTTTAGGGTATCGGAATCTGTATCAGAATCGAAAAATTTGACGTCTATTTTCCGATGCCAAAACCGATTCCTTAAATTATCTTTTTTATTTGATCTTGGTTTAAGAAACATCTTTCACTGCTTGTAGTAATAATAAAATGATGAATATTTATTGATTTAAACTTCCAGTAAGACTAAAATCTCTAGATCTAGACCTTACAAGTGTGTGTTTTACTTTTGAGAAAATATATATGCATTTAAGATATGGTAATCGGGACACAATAACACTTTTTATAGTTAAATATTTAGAGATTTATAAAGAATCGGAATCGGTAATTGTATCGAAATCGGGAAATTAGTACAGAATCGGGAAAAATATTGGAATCGTCCCATCACTAATTTTTACATTTACAAAAATATACACACATTATACATGGGTTTTTGCGGGAATCCGACTACCCCACCTCCTTCTCAGCCAACAAAAACAACGCTATATTTAGAAATTTAAATATAATCGAAATCGGTAATTGTATCAGAATTGGAAATTTAGAATAGAATTAGTAATTGTATCAAAATCGGAAATTTAGAATAGAATCGGTAATTGTATCAGAATCGGAAATTTAGAATAGAATCGGTAATTGTATCAGAATCGGAAATTTAGAATAGAATCGGTAATTGTATCAGAATCGGAAATTTAGAATAGAATCGGTAATTGTATCGGAATCGGTAAAAATAATAGAATCGTCCCATCATTAATATATGCATATGTTCTCAGTGGTTTGATTATCCAAATTATACTTTTTACTTTACCAATTATCGCGTGTGTGCTGTTTCTTAGCTGTTGGATTCCGAACTTGGAGCATGAAATTGATGCGGCAGCTTTTAATACCAGACACAAATTAACATTTATATTTTGCCAGAATCCGTTTTGTCACGAAGTATATGCATTTGCTAGGTTCTCTGATGATGAAGATATGAGATGAGATGAATAAATCAATATGGTTAGAATAAGCACTTTAACGCTAAAACACATCAGGAATGAAATGTAATGAAAACAAGGGAAGCATGCATGGTCCCCCGTGAGTGCACAGTGCAAAAAAAATGACTAAGTTCAGCATTTGCCCCCCTCCCATTTAGCTCCAAAAGTCCCCAGGGGACGTCAAATCCTGGTGAAAATGAACATTAGGCCTTAACATACGTAAATTTGAGTTCTGCACCACGCAAAAAAAAAAAAATGACAAAGTCCATCATCATCATCCCTCCCCCCATTTAGCTCCAAAAGTCCCCAAGGCCTTAACATATTCAAATTTGAGTTCAGCACCATGCAAAACTGCTAAATAGACATACACAGAAAATTTTGGACAAATATGGTAAAATAGTCCCAAAAATGGAGTGTTTTTATAAGCCCTGAAAGAACCCCTGGGGCACACCCAAGAGTTATTGCGAAGTATAAACAAAATTATATAGAAATCAGTTAGTTACAACTTTTCAGAAAGTTTTATAAAAATCCAAGCCATCATTTTTTTTCAATAAGCACAAAAGTGTCAATTTTAGCCATTTTAACCTGAAAGGCACCCTGGGAGGGGGGGGGGGCACCGGAGTTTTCCCAGAAAATCTGTTCTGTTACTTATTTTACTCATATCATGTTTAATGTTTGTGCAAAATTTCAAAAAATTCCAAGGCATGGTTATTGGGAAAAGTGCGGACAGACGAACAAACGAACCGACGAGGGTGAATTTACAGGTTCACCCTCCTTTTGTTGGCGGACCAATAAGAAGAATATGAGAAACAATTATTTTTTCTTTTATGGGAGTTCGAATAGCTATTCTCATTGGTCAACAGTTTTATCATTATTTATAAGTTTACAGATATATATTTCACCTCAACCAGATTTTCCTCGAATAAATAATCCATACAACTATGTAAGCTTTTCATCTGAATGGACACATTATCTTTTACACACATCGATTTCGCTGCATCCCTTTTCTTCTCCACAACTTTATAAACGGATGCCTCACGAATTGAACCACAAAAAAGAAAAAAACTCTGTTATGAAGTGTCGTCTTCCCTTCTTTTACGCAACAAGAACGACCCGTTTCTCAACCGGGTTGTGACTTGCGATGAAAAGTGGGTTATGATAACTGGTGATGCTCAGCTCAGTGGTTAGACGCCGACGAAGCTCCTCAACACTTCTCGAAGCCAGAGTTGTACCAAAAGAAGGTCATGCTGACTGTTTGATGCTCTGCGATCGGTTTCATCGATTACAGTTTTTTTGAATGCAGGCATAACGATTACGACGGAGAAGTGCTGTCAACAATGGACAAAATGTACCAGAAACTTCGACAACAACACCCAGCATTAGTCAATAGAAAAGGCCCGATTCTCCTCTACGACAATGCCCGCCCACACGTTGCTAAATCGAACCTGCAGAAGTTGAACAAATGGGGCTACAAAATTATGTCTCATCCGCCATACTCACCAGACTTCTCACCTACCGACTACCAGTTTTCAAGCATCTCGACAACTTTCTGTGTGAGAAATACTTCAAAAACCTAAAAGATATCAAAAAACGCCCTCCAGCGATTTCATCGCCACCAGAACATAAGATTATTACGTTACTGGCATAAATACAATTGTTTTGCGTTGGCAAAAGTGTGTTAATTCTGATGGTGCTTATTTCGATCAATAATTTTTGTTTGAGCCGAGATATGCTAAGATAAAGTTAAAACCGCAAGAACTTTCTTGTCAACTTGATATCCAACAACACTTTTTCATCCTAAACAAAATTTATATTCTTTCTTTTGGGGTGAGAGATTGCCTTTTTTACTAATGTGGCACCACTAATTAAGGTCACGTGGCCACTCGAGGATAAGAGTTAAAAAGATTCTCAATTGGACGATGAACGCCATCATTAGAGGAATGGAATCATTGGATAGAAAGGGCAGAAAGTTACTTAAGAGAAATCGATTAGCTAAACGATATTTTCCTCAAATAAATATTCCGTACAAGCATGTAAGCTTTTTCATTTGACAATATTTTGTTTTTTATGCAATCATCTTTTTTTTTTCCAAGCCAAGAATCGAACCTAGAACCGTCGTGCTGACAGTCGGCAATTCTCCCACTCGACCACAGAAGCAATGCCTGCTAATAACCTGTCCGAATGTCTATTTAAACAAACATCCATCTACCATTCTAGTTGAACGCCTGACGTTGCCCGATCGTACAATATGTATAAACATGATATTTTAATTTATGCAGATTGCGTATGTATTATTATTATAGAATAAATACTCTGTTGATTATTATATATCACGAGCAATAATATGTCCGGTGGACTAATTCGCAAAAAAAATATAAATAAAATAAAATAAATAATAATGATAATGTTGTTCATCAAATTCCGTCTGTGTTTGTTTACAATATCACGTCAGCTGATATTTGGGCTTGACGATGAATGCCCTGGATACTCACTTTTGATTAATGCTTAGTTTTAAAATATGCAAATAAAGAAATGACTTGCGGCGATTTTAAATAGTACCTCTTCTTTTATCGTAAATTGAATTCATTAATGACAAATTAAAATAAAATGGTGAGATACACACTGGCTTGAACACGGGATCATTCGGTCTCTAGTCGAATGCTCCACCACTGAGCTATATTTTAGGATAGGATTTTTTCCGATTTTTTATACTGATCGGATGAATTTCTGTACAAAAAATATCTAAGAACACTGCCAGACATATAAGTTAACTTTGTGTGAAATTTGCTTCGGAACCTATGAGGAAGTAATTCACATACACACACACACACAAATTGACTTTTATATAATAGTATATATATATATATATATATATATATATATATATATATATATATATATATATAGTTTGATATATATATAGTTTGTAAAACAGAATTTGTATTATTCGTACTATTCAGATTACAGTCAGTGCTTAACGTGATAAGCTGTATCTTCTTGTCTCGCCCCTAAACCCCGACTTGGCTAAATGAGATAAACTACCATATGTTTCTAATACTGACTCCGCGTACTTTCGTGTTCTTCTCTAGTCAAAACAACTATCAATAATTCCCCCCCCCGCTTTTTATCTGTGCCTAAACCTAAACGTGGATTCCATGAACAAAGTTTCTTTCTTAGAATTGCACGCCTTCCGTTTCCCTGAATTCCAGCGGACTACAATATGGTCGGCTTCAATCTCAACGTAAACAATTTCTTGATGAGCTGTTCCTCTGAAAACCCAATTTACCACGTTTCCAGTACTAACGAATCCTATGATATTGTCCCATTGACTACCGTGCACTTATTAACGCGGGCCGGTGACTCCTATGTTAAAAAAAAAAAAGAAAACAAAGAAAACATAATGAACGATGTCCATTGTTTTGATGAAACTGGACGAATCAAGTTGATTGAAATTGTAAAAGCTTGTCCTCATAACAAAACTAGGGTAATCCGTTTTTCCTCACACGCAGCAACGCCAGAAGATGGCTATCTATACGGCAACCTTTTCCAGATAAAAACAGTATATCTTTTTTTTTTCTACAAAATTAAAGAATTTGTTGCTTAGTTTAGTGATTTTTGTTTTACGGCACATCAACCCTTTGCAAGTTATTTAATGCCAAATCCGGTTATTTTGGTTAAAAGTAGTGATTGGACGATTCCAACATGTTTCCCAATTCCAATACAATTACCGACTTTGATTCTTTATAAATCTCTAAATATTTAACTATAAAATTGTTATTTTTTCCCCGATTACTATTAAATGTGCAGATATTTTTCCAAACGGAGAAACACGCGTGTGGAGGTGATCTATCGATTTTAGCTTTACTAATAGTTTAAAATCAATAAATATTTATTATTTTATCATTACTAGTAGCAGTGGAAGATTTTGTTTTAGATATAATGAAATAAAAACAGATAATTAAAAGAACCGGTTTTAACATCGGAAAATAGGCGCAAATTTTTCCGATTGAATATCCCAAAATGTTCCAATTTTTCTGATTCATAATTCCGATAAATTGTCCCTACACCACTTAAAAATGCCTTTATGTTTTAATTTTTTTGTATCTTCAAATATTTATTAATGCTGTTTGTTTTGATTTGGTTGTTTTGTAAAGGAAAATTGTTTTTCTTTTTTTGGTTTTTGTTTTGGTTTTGCAGAACATGATTGAGTTTTTTGCAAAGAGAAAGAAAAAAATAATAACATCAATGTTTGGTGCATGTAAGAAAGCCTTCTACTGTAATGGTTTCTTCCCCAGAACTGCTGGACTTTGGAATTCCCTTCCAGTTTCCTGTTTCCCCAACTGTATTGCATGTATAAGTTAAAGCGTAATGTGATCAGACATCTTGCTGCTCAACTCCCTACATATCCCTGCAACTCATGCCCCTGATAGTAACCCCTACATCAAAGTTGCACTGTACCTTGTTTGAGGTGAAAATGTAAAAACAAAAATTATTTAGGTCAGGAAGCCGATATTTTCAGACAGCCTGATCTGACGGCATTATCATAAATGTAAAGAATGTATGTATTAAATAAGCCAAAGTTTACATTTTCCCTATGGCATCTTTACTGTTGGGTGATAGGCAGTGACTAATAATGTATGATGTTATTAATTCTCGATCCCGTGTTAAAAAAAGATTTACTGCGAGATCTCGTGTATGTAACAAGATTTGGACATTTCTTTTATTAACTAGTAGCTACAAACCTCTTTTTATCCAAGTGTATAACTCCAATCATAATCTCTCTTAAAGGATCCATCCTGTGCCCAACTGTTTTCTTGATATTCATCAATGATCTCCAAAATCACGTTCTAAGATCATTTGCCGCCATTTATGCAGCCGACACTATGGCAACACTTCAAAGACCAGCAATGACCAAGATCTTATTCTCTAGGAAAAACATGAAAAAAAAACAAAAACGAAAACATGCGTGGGATGTTTATCCACGGTTTCGTAAAACATTTTTTCACTAATATTGACAATTAGCATAAAGATTCAGTTAAAAATTGAATCATAGGAAAGTCTTAAAAAGTACCATAGTGACTCCTCTGGTCCCCATCTCGCATCAATTGAAATGGATGGCTCTCTTCTAGGGCAGGCTCCATATTTTGATAAGCTTCCGGGATGGACTTTTACTCCTGGCCTGAAATGGAACACGTACATCAAATCTGTTGCCAAGGTTGCTGGAAAAATGGTAGGATCCTTCTACCGCTCCAGAAGATATCTCACTGCTGATGCAATTCTCTATCTATATAAAAGCCAAGTACGTCCAATGATGGAGTACTGCTGCCACATATAGGCAGGAGCTACTAAAAACAGCCTATCCTGCCTTGACAGAGTACAAAATAGACTTTGTGGCTTAGTGGAGGATGCCCTTCTCTCTTCCCTGCAACCTCTCTCCCACAGAAGAGACGTTGAAAGCCTGTCTTTGTTTTATCGTTATTTCCATGGCAAGTGCTCGTCTGAGCTCCAATCACTGGTCCCCTCTCGCCAATCTTTCATGAAAAACACCTATCTAGCTGAAACCAGTCAATAATTTTCCCCATTCTTTATCTGTGCCTAAATCAAAACATAGAGTCCATGAGCAAAGCTTCTTTCTTAGAAGTGCACGACTGTTGAACTCTCTTCCGTTTGCCTGTTTCCCACCTGACTATAACTTGGATGTCTTCAAGTCCAACATAAACAAATTCCTGATGAACCGCCCCCTTAAGTAAGACACTTTATCAAATACCCCATTACTAATGATTACTACGATACTATTCCATTGATTACTCTACACGCAATAACCCTTATCCCTGAGTGGCTTCCAGGCCTTGATAAATGGTGACTACCATGTAAAAAAAAAAGAAAAAAAATTCTTAAAATATCGAGCTAACTCCTTTTCCTTGAAAAAAAAAAACATGGATTTTACACCTGACGAAGTTTGTAGGTTTCAACGACCGAAACGTTGTGCCAATAAAACTCAAGATGAGAATAATTATCCTAACAATCAAAACAATACAAACATTCATACCTCATCTCAAAAATTCAGATCTGCTGAGTCTCTGTTCTGAAACCCTGAGCAGTAGTGCAATAGGGAAAAAGAGGACTGGTTAATTTAATGCATTTAAAACCGACTTTCTATTTTTCACCACGACCTCCCTGATCCCCACTTAGTTTAAATTGAAACGAATGAGTTGTCTTGAGGAAGCATCCTGCTTCGACAAGCTTTTTAGACTGACCTTCACTCCTGACCTGAAATAAAAGACTTACAACAAAACTGTTATCGAAGTCGTTGGAAAAATGATTGCATCTTTCTACGGCTTCAAAAGATATCTCAGATCCGATGACATTCTCTACCTGTATAAGAATCAGATTCATCATCTATGTGTGTGAGTGGGGGGGGGGCTGCTCAAAGTACTCCTTATGGTCTTGACAGAGTTCAAAAATGGCTTCGAAAATTAATTGTCAATGTCCTTTTGTCCTCCTTACACCTTTTTTCACACTGTCTATCTCTGTTCTATCATTATTTTTCATGGCAGATGCTCGACTGAGTTTCGATCTATGCCCCCTTGTAAAACATTCACAGCAATCACTCGTCTTATATATTCTTTTTTTTTTAATTTATTTATTGGAATGCTTTGAGATCAGTAATTTGTATATTTATTTGCAAATCCGCAAAAAAATTAATAAATATACAAATTACTCATCTCAAAGCATTCAAAAATAAAAAATAAATAAATAAAAAAATAATAATATCATTTGGTACGGACTCAACAGTGAAAGACCAGATAAGAACAAAAAACTGGATTTATAAAACCAAAAAATCCAATTTTGATCGCCCTTTGGGGCCTGTGGCAAAGTAGATTCTACGATTCTAGGTAAGCATTGTCTGAAGATAGCAGTAATTACTGGGGATACAAGAGGCTCAGCGTTCCTACCCTGTCGTGGTTAACCACCTGAAGAAGGCCAGAGGAATAGTTGGCCGAAACGTGATGAAACAACAATTATGAAGATGAGGATAACAGTCCGCAAATACAAAAATAAACACTCGTCTATCTACAATCGTTGTCAACAATTTCCCCAACTCTCTACCTGCACCTAAAACTAAGCGCAAATTTCATAAACAAAGTTTCTTTCCTAGAACTGCCTGCTTATAGAGATCTATACCGCAGGACTGCTTTCCAGCTGCCTACAACATGGTAGTTTTCAAGTCCAATGCAAATAAGTTTTTGTTGATCTTCCCTCTTAAAAAATCATATTCTACTCAATTTCCACCACTACTGATCATTGTGATGTTGTTTCACTAGAAACTTGACATTCATTAACTCTTGTCCTCAAGTCGCCTTTGGGCCTAGATAAGCGGTGATTCCCTCGTATAAAAGGACAATACAATGTATATTTTGTACAATAAGTTGACAACGTCTCATCCTAAGATTTAAAACAACTTTACTGAGTCACCTTTTATTGTGATGTTGTTTCACTAGAAACTTGACATTCATTAACTCTTGTCCTCAAGTCGCCTTTGGGCCTAGATAAGCGGTGATTCCCTCGTATAAAAGGACAATACAATGTATATTTTGTACAATAAGTTGACAACGTCTCATCCTAAGATTTAAAACAACTTTACTGAGTCACCTTTTATTGTGATGTTGTTTCACTAGAAACTTGACATTCATTAACTCTTGTCCTCAAGTCGCCTTTGGGCCTAGATAAGCGGTGATTCCCTCGTATAAAAGGACAATACAATGTATATTTTGTACAATAAGTTGACAACGTCTCATCCTAAGATTTAAAACAACTTTACTGAGTCACCTTTTATTGTGATGTTGTTTCACTAGAAACTTGACATTCATTAACTCTTGTCCTCAAGTCGCCTTTGGGCCTAGATAAGCGGTGATTCCCTCGTATAAAAAGACAATACAAGGTATAAAATAAAAACGGTGTTAGTAAACAAATACATCCATGGGTACGAATGAAGACAAAAGGTTAGAAATTCCACATGGTGTTAAATAAATGTCTTGTTAGTAGGGAAGAGATAAGAGTTCATATATGAAGGATTGGATGAATGTCCTGTTTGTAAAGAAAAGAAAGAATTCATATATGCTAATGTTTGTAGCGACAGTATATAGGTAGTTGGGTGTGGTGTTATTTTTTATTTTTTTATTTTTTATTTTTTTATTTTTTTATTTTTTTATTCCATTTTCACCCCAAACAAGACACAGTGCCACTTTGATGTAGAGGGCTAATATCAGGAACATTGCAGGGATACTAAGTAGGGAGTTCAGCAGCAAAATGTTTGTTCACATTACATTTGAACTTCTGCATGTCAGTACAGTTGGGAAAGCGGGAACCCGGAAGGGAATTCCAAAGTCTAGCAGTTCTGGGGAAGAAACTATTAGAGTAGAAGGCTTTCTTACATCTAGAGATCTCTGCTGTGTAGGGGTGGGATTTTACTGCTGGTCAGGTTTGTCAGGGGTATTTACCTCGAGGGGGCACAAGTGCTTGTAGTTCGTCAGAGCATCCACCATTAAAATATTTGTAAAACAGGCAGAGAGATGCAAAATTTCGTTGATGGGAGAGAGGTTGAAGCCTACATGACAGTTCAGGACCTATCAAGTTGGCGACTCTCTTTTGACCCCTGTTCAGGAGCAAGAGACTAGTAGCAGATGCAACAGCCCAAATATGACAACAATACTCCATACATGAGCGAATGGTTGCCTTGTAGAGGTACAGAATACTTTCAGGTGTAAGTAACTTTCTAGCATGGTAGAGAGAGCCCACCTTCCTCGCAGCAATCCTGGCAATGCTCTCGATGTATTTGTTTCAACTCATGCTCCCTGTGAACGTTAAGCCGAGGAGTTTGAAAGAAGTACTTTCAGATAATGTATCTTTAGTCATAGCTTATATTTCCTAGGAGTCATGTTAGGTCTATGGAGCTTCTTATCAAAGTAGAACCTAGGATCGGGGCCCCAAAAGGGTTTTGGTTGTGTCCGAATAGAGAAGACTGAGAGGATAAAGAAGCGCCGAGGAATGAGTCAGTTTACTTGTGGTTTCTTTTTCACAAAAGAGAAATAGTGTAGTTGACACTCCCTTATATCCATTGTGTACTCAACTCGCATAAAAGATGGTCACTGATTTGGCAAGCCATAAAGAAATTTAGATGTTTGTATCAATTGATACCAAGCTAAGAAATAAATCACAAAATCGTAACGGCGGTTCGTTATAGTGTTGCTGTATTTTCATGTAGTAATGCTATTACATTTCTCTTTATGTTCTTTCTGATAATTTCTCTTAAAGGGAAACAACTGAAGGCATTTCCGGTTTCCGGCACAAATACATTTCCAACGAATGATTGCCCATATCTTTTTCTTTTTTCTTCTTTCTGAAGATAAGATATACCTCGAAAATTTAGAGAACATAACACCTGTGCGCTTAAACGCACCTAAAAATAATGCATTCACTTCTTGTTCTAAAAATAACAAATAAATAAATAAAAACACAATTACACGCGCAAACAAAAAAAAGATAAATTTTAGAGGCGCGAAGATTATAAAAACATACGCCCACGCAAATTCTGCGGGGGAACAAAACTTAAAATGCGTTTTGTTCAGCAGGCGTAGTTGCAAGCATACCCCGTGACAAAAGAGTGCACTCCTCGGCCAATCAACGCCAAAAGAAAGATGTAATTTTCAAAACCTTTTTTCTCACATCGCCTGGGAGCCGATCGACGAAACTCAAACTCACTCGGTGCTCCTCACTCTGCACTTCTCACTTTTGGCTCAACGCTCTTCGCTCACTTTTCTATTCACATCAACGACTCCGTTGCTACATATTTTTCCGCCAGCATAATAAAACAAGATCATTCATATGCACGCACACACATGGCGAATAATGCAGCTATTCTGCCGCATGCAAGGACATTTACCTTTTTCTTTATTTCTCCATACACACACAAAAATTAAGCCTGTTTTCTCGATGAGAAAACAAAGGACACTCTCTGCTTTTCATTGTCAAAACAACAAACAGTCTCAATAATTTCACATTTGAAGGACTACCTATCTAGACAAAAAATGATTCGTTCGTTACTTGGAATTCCGTGATAATAAAAACCGATTATTTTTTGTGATAATAAACACCGATTATTTTTTGTGATAATAAACACCGATTATTTTTGTGATAATAAACACCGAATATTTTTTGTGATAATAAACACCGATTATTTCACATGTTTGGTTTTATTCGTGAAAGGAAAAAAAAGGATCTTATGAAACCAGAGTACCCCACCACGATACTGTCCTGGTTCGATATTTTGTTGATAAATAATTACTTTATAATTGCAAAGTATTTAAATTTTTCTACATTATCTTTTTCCATTATTTTTTTTTTTGCATTATCTTTTTACATTATCTTTTTACATTATCTTTTTACATTATCTTTTTACATTATTTTTTACATTTTCTTTTTACATTATCTTTTTACATCGCCTTTTAACATTATCTTTCTGAATTATATTTCTACATTACCTTTTTCCATTATCTTTTTCCATTATGTTTTTAAATTATTTTTTACATTTTCTTTTTACATTATCTTTTTACGTTATCTTTTTACATTATCTTTTTACATTATTTTTTACATTTTCTTTTTACATTATCTTTTTACATTATCTTTTTACATTATCTTTTTACATTATTTTTTACATTATCTTTTTACATTATCATTTTACATTATCTTTTTACATTATCTTTTTACATTATCTTTTTACATTATTTTTTACATTTTCTTTTTACATTATCTTTTTACATTATCTTTTTACATTATCTTTTTACATTATCTTTTTACATTATCATTTTACATTATCTTTTTACATTATCTTTTTACATTATCTTTTTACATTATTTTTTACATTTTATTTTTACATTATCTTTTTACATTATCTTTTTACATTATCTTTTTAAATTATTTTTTACATTTTCTTTTTACATTACTTTTTACATTTTCTTTTTACATTATCTTTTTACATTATCTTTTTACATTATTTTTTACATTATCTTTTTACATTTTCTTTTTACATCGCCTTTTAACATTATCTTTCTGAATTATATTTCTACATTACCTTTTTCCATTATCTTTTTACATTATCTTTTTAAATTATTTTTTACATTTTCTTTTTACATTATCTTTTTACATTATCTTTTTACATTATCTTTTTACATTATATTTTTACATTATTTTTTACATTTTCTTTTTACATTATCTTTTTACATTATCTTTTTACATTATCTTTTTACATTATTTTTTACATTATCTTTTTACATTATCATTTTACATTATCTTTTTACATTATCTTTTTACATTATCTTTTTACATTATTTTTTACATTTTCTTTTTACATTATCTTTTTACATTATCTTTTTACATTATCTTTTTATATTATCTTTTTACATTATCATTTTACATTATCTTTTTACATTATCTTTTTACATTATCTTTTTACATTATTTTTTACATTTTATTTTTACATTATCTTTTTACATTATCTTTTTACATTATCTTTTTAAATTATTTTTTACATTTTCTTTTTACATTACTTTTTACATGTTCTTTTTACATTATCTTTTTACATTATCTTTTTACATTTTTTTTACATTTTCTTTTTACATTTTCTTTTTACATTTTCTTTTTACATTATCTTTTTACATTATTTTTTACATTTTCTTTTTACATTATCTTTTTAAATTAGTTTTTACATTTTCTTTTTACATTATCTTTTTACATTATCTTTTTATCTTATTTTTTACATTTTCTTTTTAAATTAGTTTTTACATTATCTTTTTACATTATATCTTTATATTATCTTTTTACGTTATCTTTTTACATTTTCTTTTTACATTATCTTTTTATATTATATTTTTACATTATCTTCCTACATTATCTTTTTACATTATCTTTTTACATTATTTTTTACATTTTCTTTTTACATTATCTTTTTACATTATCTCGTACCCAACGGTGTTTTTGTACTAGACTACGTTGTCATAGGCTTCGAACACAACTCTTTACAAAATCCTTACAAATTCATCACCTTGACAAGAATTTCTTTCCAGGGGAGATAACTGAGGGCACTCTTGCAGCGAAAGAACATGCACCACCTATAAAATATCAAGTATTTTTACTAGTTTTCTTTGGAAATATTTGATTTAGCAAATATATTAAATCATACCCAGGAATGATAGGTTGCCTTGTGAAACATATTCCTAAAAATAAAAAATAAAAAATAAAAAAACAACAACATTGTCAGCATCGAAAATGTTGTGACATGGCTTAAATATCTTTAAAAAATGGTTGCTGCGTAGCGGGAATGCAGTTTGATATATTTTGTGAGGAGGTAAAAAAAAACATTTGCAAATATATATATATATTGATAGATAAAATGTTTGTTGGTAGCTTTGAAAAGTTTTGTTGAGTGAGATTTATTGAATTTTTTGAACAGCCAATAGGAAGAAGGATAAGTGGGGGAGATCTATTTGACAAGGAGGAGATTACAACCGTTTTTGACATTTCATAAAGTACGTTTTGATCTTAAAATAAAAGTAAAACATGAAAACATATTTGTTCATTTTATCTACCATGTATATAAGATGTGCATATTATTTATGTTTGTGTGTATTATATATGTGTGAGTGTTATATATGTGTCTTATTACATAATGTATTACATATAGATGTATTATATATGTATTATATAATTATGTGTGTATATATAATGTATGTATATTATATATGTATCATATATATATATATATATATATATATATATATATATATATATATATTAAGTAATGTGATTGATAATTTAAAATTTAAAAATCAAATTATAATTAAATTAAAAATCTGTTTCATAAGAAGGAACAACAACAAAATCTAAATATTGATTTTGTTGTTGTTCCTTCTTATGAAACGGATTTTTAATTTAATTATAATTTGATTTTTAAATTTTAAATTATCAATCATATTACTTAATATTGAATTAGCTCTAGGATATTTACCTATCGAGCTTATTATACATCTAAATTACAACGAGCACTTTCTCTTTCCTGTATTTTAATTAAACTAGTAATTTCACTGTTACATTGAAATACACTCAGCTCTTTAGACTATTGTTCTAATCTCCTTTAAATTATATATATATATATATATATATATATATAGAGAGAGAGAGAGAGAGAGAGAGAGAGAGAGAGAAAGAGAGAGAGAGAGAGAGAGAGACTTCGAAGATGTGAGGTGGCATGATGTGCCCCTCCTTTGAAATCACACCAAAGTCTTAAACTGTGGCCGGAAACTTTGTTTTTGCTACCCTGGATACGTCCGTTATTCATGGCAATTCAACAATGCATTTGGAGGGTGCTAGTAATGGTCCTGTTTGTTGTAACTTGGATCGGTAAGAGCATGAATTGTACAGCGACGCATCTCAAATCTCACTTGTTGAACATTGCGTCACTTTTAAACATGATAGAAGGCTCCTATCGCTCTTGGGATTTGTACACAACTGGCCAACTAGTTGATAGTATGCAACAGAAAAAGAAAACAGTGTTGGGTCATCAGGAAAGAATACCCAACGTTTCGGGGCCAAACTCTCGGCCACTCTTACTGATGTGATGCCCTATTATCTGAATTGCAAGTAAACGAAGTGTTTAAATAAAAAAATCTGAACATTTCATAATATATATATATATATATATATATATATATATATATATATATATATATATATATATTATTTCAGCTTAATATTTTCCAGAGGTGAAGCAATTTTTACACCCAAATATATTTTTTTTTAAACTTTTGAAATCACAACTCTATAATAATATATACGAAAACTGAACAAATTAAAATATCATATTTAAGCGTATTTTACGACTGGGTAAAGCCGGGCGCCCCCCCCCCCCCCCTCCGTTAAAAATAAACTAAGATGATTCTACAAAATGTATAATGATTTTTCAATTTTGACCCCTTTTTGACGCCCTTAAAAACTATTTTAATTGACTAAAGACCCATAAAAGAACGGTCCATAAAAACTCCCCTTAGCACCGTGCTGCGACTTTTAGATTCGGTAGAGATACAGTTTGAAAATATGGAGACAGACAAACAGACAGACATATAGCCTTTTACATATTATATATATATTACTAACAGGGAAACTCGACGTTGCCCAGGATTGAATCGTGATCAACGAATGTTTCACACTTTCATATTTTTATTGTCATCGAAATCGGTAAAATGTACCATTTTTCAATCCTGATCACAGTTACTTGAATTTAAGTTTAAAATGTAAAGTCAAGTATCATGCTTCAATTGTGCTTTAAACATAAACAGTCATTTCGAATGCACCTCTGTCATATCTAATATCCTACTGTTGATTTTATATGCTTGGCCTTTCTGCTTGTGCAGTAATAAAATTTCTCACATGCACTTGTGATGTTAGGCTGTATAAGGTGTTAAGGTTAGTCAAAATCGCTTGTGCTTTTTTTTTTATCGGATTTTTTTCGATTATCGATTATCGGTACTTATCAAAGGCATTCCGATAGAAAATCTATCAAAAAACAAAGCCAGGTATATAGAGTACATTTGTGCGATATTTTAAAAAATCGCCCCAGCCGTTTAGTAGTTCATAGGAAACGAACTCACACAAAGACACACACAGACACATATACACAAAGTTCCTTTTTATCGAGTCAGGTTCGAATCTTTCCAACCAGCATTATTCGTGCCACCCTACACTGATGATTCCCAAAAGGATGAAACACTAGTATCTGTAGGTATTAAAAAATAATTATAGTAATAATTATGTCAGTCCCTTTAAGAACTCGGTTCTAATTGTTGAGAACTCTAAGTTAAAGTTAAAAGTCGGCCACTTAAGGTTACATGCACAGATCATGATGTCATAATAATTAGATCACTGTCACCGTTTTGACATTTAAAAATAAATGTCTGAATTTCAACTGTATTTCTCGCGGTATCGTTGGCCGTGTATGTTTGTTTCTTGCTAATAGAGTCAGAGATGGCTTCGTTGTCAGGTTCGAATCTCTCGACCGGCGGTAATCGTGACATCCTTCACTGATGATTACTGAAAGGATGAAACACTAGTGTCTGTAGGTATTAAAAATAATTATAGTAATAATTTTACAGATATATATATATATATATATATATATATATATATATATATATATATATATTAGCGATGGGACGATTCCAATATATATATATATATATATATATATATATATATATATATATATATATATATATATATATATATATATATATATATTTGTTTACTGTTTTGGGGGGAAAGAATTCCAACAAAGTGCTCGATTACAAAGAAAAACTTTTTCGATATAAGAGCTTAATATTTATTTATTTAATTGTACAGAAGTCCAGAAAAACATTGGTACCGTCGGTTTCAATCCCAACATAAAGGGGACCAGTTAATAGTAAAACAACGAGAGCCTAACATCATTTACGTTTTAACATTAACTGGCCCCCTTTATGTTGGGCTTGAAACCGACGGTACCAATGTTTTTCTGGACTTCTGTACGATTAAATAAATAAATATTAGTCCTCGCGCAAAAGCGCAGGACACAAAATGTTTTAAATAATAATAATAATAATAATAATAATAATAATAATAATAATGATAATAATAATAATAGTATAACAATAACAAAATCTTTCGCTAGCGAGGATTACTATTGAGTGTAACCAGTTATACACTCCTTTTGACATTTTCATCTCTATTTTTCTCGTTATCTACTGAATATTTTTAATGAAACTTATATGAAATGTGTTCCTTATTTAATTGTAAAGATTTTCTATTCTGAAAGAGTTTAAAAAAATTTAATCTAAAAAAGTTATTTTAAAGTTTTTGTTAAAAAAATTCAGATTTTCTCATTATTCAGACATGTATGACAAAGAGGGAGTTGCAAAAAAAGAGTTGTAGTCTGAGGAGAATTACAAACTGAACAGAGAGAATATTCAGACCTGTAATAATACAAAGAGGAGGTTGCAAAAATGAGTTGTGGTGTGAGAAGAAATACAATCTGAAATAGAAAGTAGGATATTTTTTATAAATACATACAAAATCACATTCATCTTTTTTTTTTAATCGAAATTAATAAATTAAATAAAATATAATCTTAAAAAGATACGATACAAGTTAGAAAGGCATTTCATCCAAGGCATGAAAATTGTTAAACAAAATGTTTTTACTATAGGCTTTAAAAATAAAGGTACAAGATTCAATTTGAAATTTATTTATCTTCAAAGTGCACTTTTATACATTTTACAAAGTAAGGTATTAAATTTTTATACTTTACTTTGTAAAATTTATAAAAGTACACTTTGAAGATAAATAAATTTCAAATTGAATCTTGTACCTTTATTTTTAAAGCCTATAGTAAAAACATTTTCTTTAACAATTTGCATGCCTTGGATGAAATGCTTTTCTATGTATATGTATATATATATATGTATGTATATATATATATATATGTATATATATATATATGTATATATATATGTATATATATATATATGTATATGTATATATATGTATATATATATATGTATATGTACATGTATATATATGTACATATGTATATATATATGTACACACACACACACACACACACACACATATATATATATATATATATATATATATATATATATATATATATATATATATATATATATATATAAGGTGCGTTATGGGAAACGGATGTTTTTAAGGAAAAACAAAACTCTGCGAATATTTCAAACATGTACATAAAAACATTTACTAAACTATGCCGTTATGGAATATTTAGAAACGAAAAAAAAAACGTTCTAAAAACATCCGTTTTCCGTGACTCACCCTGCATGTATGGATTTCTTCTTAAAACTGCTCAACTACTTATGCAACATTAAGTTCAGTATAATTTCCGAAGAAACGTCATTTATTGCAAGGCATTTCAGGAATTAATTTTTTTTCAAAACTTTAAACAGATGCCATCATCTCACCGTGATGCACAACGATGACAATTCATGTGACCTTCAACATAGACTTGGCTTCATCGAACAACGTCGTGGAATCGTTGTTAATGCTTTCATTTCTAGAATGTTATTTTTCTTTTTCCTCGTTTTATTGTCTCATCTCATCGAATGCGTCGAATATTATGGAAACCTGTTAGGTGAAAAATAAGCTCAAACATTTATGGTTGAATATTTCTTTTGCAATCGGCTTATGTAGCTTCATCTGTGATCCTTATGGAACTGGGTTTGAGTAACCATCTTGTTGTCCTCCTCTTAGTAGCATAGACTATGGTATCGTATATGATCGGAAAAAATTTCTCTCACTGCCGCAAATGCTTTCGTAGCTTAGGTAATATAATGATGAACATTATAGTTAATCTTTCGAATCCTCTTGATAACTGCAGAGTGGCCCACTTAAAAGTAACCCGATCTATCTAATCTTTCTCTTAACAACCAACTGACACCACAAGACAAAATGCAATTCTTTTTCCAACAAGATGGCTCTACATGCCACACGTCTCATAGATCACTGACACGAGTTCATAACATGTTTACGGAAGAGAGAACAATAAGCAAAGGGTTATGGCCACCACGTTCCCCGGACTTGTCATCATGTGATTTTTATCTTTGCGGGACTTTAAAACAAAAAGTTTATGCAAATCTAGACCAACTAAAAGAGAACATTATCAACGTTATCAGGAGAATCGCTAGAGAGGATCTACGGGCAATATCTACAAGTGTTGTTAAACGTGCCCAGGAATGCATAGATGTCAACGGGGAACACTTCCAGCATCTTTTATAAACTACAAGTAATTTAAACAATGCTACAGGTAATTTAAACAATAAAAGAAAGTGCCTTCTCTCAACTACATATTTTGGGCTACTAATAGCTGGTCGTTTATATGTCACTACACATTTATGAGCATGTTTCTGTCAGCCAGTTACAAGTAACTAAAAACCTCTTCAGGCGATACTGTTTAAACAAAAGTAGAGTCCGTAGCCATCCTCAAAAATTACCTAGATTCTGATGACTGAAACTCTGATATTTTGCTCCCTCCAATGGCGAGATGATGTGATACAAGGGTCAGAAAGTAGGATTGAAGACCCATTACCTTAAAAGAGCACTCTGTCTGCAAAACTTCCTAGGTAGGTCCGTCAGCACTGCTTAGCATTGGAATCTCAGATGATTATCAATGAACTAATCCCTGTTTAGTTGAAGAAACAATGCTTTGAAGTGTTGATCTCCTAGAACTGCATGGGACGAAAGCCATACTTCAGTTAGCAGGGAACACACGATCTATCCCCTCATCTGACATTCGTGTTTATCAATTTGGAGCAGCTATTTAAGTGGAGCTTTCTTTTCTCTGAATCTTATAATCCGTTAGTATTTTCCATGTGCAAATAATAACCACAATATCGTTTTACTTATTTATTTAGTCCGTTGGTTTATGGGTATTTAATAATGAACAGATGGAAAGTGTGGATTGTTTACATTGTGACTCACGTGATTTCTGTTTTTCGATTTGTCATTCTTTTAGATCTTATATAGTCCCCTGTAGGCACGATCCCAAATAGTAGTCACTTGTGTTTAATGGCAATATGCATTGGTTGGATTAGGCACTAGGGAGCATGGTAGGCCGTGAAAGACCTAGTCTAACAGAATAAGTGATTTGCTTGCACGGACGTTTCTTGGACAAATGTTACACCCTAGCCACAACTATTAGCTGACAAGTTGTGAAACACTAGTTGCATCCACTTCAATTTTAGGAGTTATACTCGTCTATTGTTTGATGAGACTTTTTTGTCATTTTTTGGGTGTCATTAACAGGCAGAGGTTTTGTTGTCATTAAACGTCATTAATTCTTTCCAGAGAATTAATTATCTAGGCTGGTCCATTAGGGAAGGTAAACTATACTGCAGCACCACTATAATATATTATCACACAGATACTATTTTGGATGCTTTACGCGTTCAGCATCTCATTTTGTTTGGTCGTGTAAATGTACCACCTCTTGTATTAACACCATAATATGTCTGAATACCTTCAGTCACCAGAAAGAGTGGTAGGCCAAGAAAGACCTGATTTGACTGAATAAGAAGTGATTTGTCGACATGTAGCATGATCAATATAAGCCCTTTTAATTAGATTGTTAGGAAAGGAAAAATGAGATATCACCTGATGTTGCCCACCCTGGTGTTCTGGACGATTGCAACATGTTAAATATTAAAATCGGATGATAAGATACTAGCTATGGTGAAAATAATGTGGTGATCACGATGCCAGAATTCAATGTAAACCTCTTAATGCATCATGAAACAAATATATAACAAGCATGGATGCATCATGAAACAAATACATAACAATCATGGATTAATCATGAAATAAATATATAACAATCATAGATGCAGCATGAAACAAATATATAACAATCATGGATGCATCATAAAACAACTATATAACAATTATAGATGCACCATGAAGCAAATATATAAGAATCGTGATGCAATATGAAGCAAATATATAACAATCATGGATGCGTCATGAAACAAATATATAACAATCGAGAATGCATCATGAAACAAATATACAAGAATAAAGGATGTATCATAAAACAAATATATAACAATCGTGATGCAACATGAAGCAAATATATAAAAATCGGGAATGTACCATGAAACAAATACATAACTATCATGCATGCATCATGAAACAAATATATAGCATCCATGGATGCATCTCGAAACAAATATATAACAATAATAGAGCATCACAAAACAAATATATACGAATCGTGATGAAACATGAAGCAAATATATAAGAATCAGGAATGTATTATGAAACAGATATATAAAAATAATGGATGGATCATAAACAAATATATAAGAATCAAGGATGCATCATGAAACAAATATATAACAATAATTGCTGCATTATGAAAAAAATATGTAGCATCTATGGATGCATCACGAAACAAACATATAACAATCATAGATGCATCATGAAACAAGTATATGAATCATAGATGCATCAGGAAATAAATATATATCATGTATGCATCATGCAACAAGTATGTAACAATCATGGATGCATTATGAAACAAATAAATAACTATCATGGATGCATCATGAAACAAATATATAACAATCATAGATGCATCATGAAACAAATATACAACAATCATGGATACGTCATGACACAACTATATAACAATCATGGATGCGTCATGAAACAACTATATAACAATCATAGATACATCATGAAACAAATATATAACAAGCATAGATGCATCATGAAACAAATATATAAAAATCATGGATACATTATGAAACAAATGTATAACAATCATAGTTTTCGGTTTTAATAGTTCTTTACAGAGAATTAATTATCTGGGACGGGGCCGTCAGTTGACATTTGAGCACATAAGGAGGAGGGGAAAATATATAATTTCAAAGGAATATATAAAACCCAACAGTCGATGCAAACAAAATTGATATTCCAACCATAAAAATCTTTTCTCTTGTAGTGAATAAAAGAGAGAGAGAGAGAGAGAGAGAGGGAGAGAGAGAGAGAGAGAGACATGAACACATATTAAAAACAGAGAAACAGAGAAATATTGTTATTAGATCAATAGATCCTCGTGTCAGATGCATCTTTTAACCATGATTGCGTTGACACTGCTGATAATTTTATAAATTTCATTCACTTTCCGCTAATTCAATAACACCTTCTCGATTTTACAAAGTAAAGTTGAGATCTGATGAATGAAATATGGCGCTATAAAATAACGTCGCCTCGTGGGCCGTGAATACAACGGGATTTCATTTTCAAAAGGGGGCCTATATACTCTATAATAAGTAAGTTTTTTTTTTATCTTATGACTTTGCGAATTTTAAAAGATATTCTTTTATCATTTTTACTTCACCTCTCCAGCTGTTTTTTTTTTTTTTTCGTGGTACACATATTTGTCTCTGCTCAAATCCCACCTGACAACAACTTGGATGTCTTCAAGTCCAACGTAAACAAGTTCCTGATGGGCCGCCCCCTTAAGTAGACGCTTTATGAAATCTCAACACTAACGTACAACGTACTGTACATGCAATAGCTCTTATCCCTGAGTGGCTTCCGGGCCTTGATAAGTGGTGACCTCCTTGTAAAAAAAAAATCATTGGTGAATTTCCGCTATTCAACGAAATACATGTAAGACGTACTACATTAACATGAATAAAATACTATGGGTGTGAAATAAATACATCTTCTATTTTGGAATGTTCATATATATATATATATATATATATATATATATATATATATATATATATACTAGCAGGCTACCCAGGGAATCTTTCATTTTTGGCTACCCTAAGAATCCTTGGCCTTTTGGTCAAGATCAAAGTGTAGTATCTGTTCTTCAGATGCTACACTTCTTTTTCTTGTTCTCTTTCGGTGGAGGAGAAATCCTTCACGACTGAGACAATTTTTATTTTTGTACCTTTTCTTCACGTTAAAAAACGACCCTGGTGTCTAACTCTGTCCCGTGGGGAGGCATAATAAATAGGTACCCTTATATGACATCAAACGACGTCATCTATATGACGTTTCGTATGACGGCAATTATAACTATGTATGACGTCATAGCATTATGTTATATATACGAAATGATATCATGTTATCCATGACGTCATTGTGAACAAAATGCAAATTTATATAAAAAAAAATTTTATATAAAAAAATTTATGTATAGCTGATATGATGTCATCCATGACGTCAGTATGAACAAATCAGCAAACGAACGGAAATATGGAATATATAAATATATACTAGTGGAACGATTCCAAAATTTTCCCTGATTCCAATACAATTACCGATTCTATTCTAAATTCCTGGACCTGATACAAGTACCGATTCGAATTCCGAGTTTTTAAAACTTTCTAAATGTTTACTTAGAGATGTAATGCTTTAAAAACAAAATGTTAAAATGACGGTAAACGCCCGTGTAATGTCTGCATGCATTTTGCAAAATATAAAAAATTCACTTGGTAGTGAAGCGTATAAGAATGGATCTTTCTAAATAATTTTCCCAAATGTTTTTCTTGTAATTGATTGAAAATTATAAATTTTTTTTTTTCAACGATTGGTATGTAAAATAAGAAGACAGTGTAGAAACAAAATAATAGTATGGTCAGAAACTGTAGAAGAACATATGGTAATATTAGAAAAACTCAACTACACAAAGCATACCGGAAACTAAATAAATGAAAGTGTGAATTTGCAACAAAACAACTGACATTCAGTGGATAAAACCAGACCCTTCGAAAATAAAGGCCATTACACAAATGTCTTTTCCTGAAAATAAAAAAAATATATACAAAGATTTTTACACATGACGGATTAGTCATGTAAATTCATACCGAACTAACAAAAATAACCACACCGTTAAGAAAACTACTACACAACGAAGCACTGTAGTGATTTTCTAAACCTCCGAGAGAAGTAGTAGATAAACTGAAAGAAATAATAACATGTGGTCTCGTGTGGAAAAAGGGTCCCCCCAATGACCAGGTCGTTGAAAGTGCAGAATTCGATGAACATCTCTCTATTCTCGTTCCGATCTCCAGTGCCATGTCTGCCCATGGTAAGGTCTGTGCCTGTGTTGTCCACGCCAACCTTGACATTCAAATCCCCCATCATGATCTTCATAAAACTTTCTGTGATAAAAAGAAATTGTGAATATCCCTAAAATTTAGAATTGTTTGAAACCGAGGATCATTTTACGTAAAATATATATATAAGAAATTTATTTCCTACTCGAAATTCTAAAATAATTGGGTTTTTTTTGTTTTTTGTTTTTTGGGTTTTTTTTTTTTTTTCAGGCACACAATTATCTAAAAAAAGGTAGAATCTCATTTTGGGGGGAGTGATTTAACTAAAGGTGTTAATTTACAATTTTTTTTTCTTCTTCATCATCATCATCATCATCATCATCATGACACTCAACAGGCTCTATTTCACACCTAACTCAGTTCAAACACCTAAAACTCAGAAACTACAATAGCTGTAATTTGTTACACAACCCATAGAGATATAAATCATTACACATGCAAAATTTCAACTAAATCGGCCAACTGGAAGTGGGTCAGGAACAATATTTATTGAACGCCCCTCGTACTAATGGAGATTTGATATCTGTCAGTCTGAACTATAAGTCACTGCGTGTGTCTACACCTAGATTAGTTTGTGCACAAATCAAATTTTATTTGTATGCTAAATGTCAACTGTGTAGCTGTTGAGTACATACAAGTAAAGAAACAGGCAGACAGATGCCACATTTTATTGGTATAGAGTTTATATCTTCTCTGGTTGCAGCATTAGTTGCTTTCAGACTGAGGCAGATCGCATGACAAAAGACACTCGAGTTAAATATTGATGTCTCAAAGGCATCTAAGCTGGACAAGCCATGGGGAATCTGTTTAATGAATTTTTGTCGTATCTTGAGTTGCACGCAGACTCCAGATAATTGTCTGAACGGTAAGAGAACTGCATTATTAGCCGGCAATAAACATAAGCAGTCATATAAGAAGCGATATAATGGTTACTGGCTAGAACTACTAATTCTGTGGATAGTGTTCGATTTCTGCTGGAAACCATTTATATTACTTTCACTAATAACCAAATAACCAAACCAGAAGAACATCAAAATCAGTAGCAAACAGTGTCTAGTCAAACTCAGTTCTTGAGAAATATATATATATATATATATATATATATATATATATATATATATATATATATATATATATATATTGATGATTCCCGAAAGGATGAAACAGTAGTGTCTGTAGGTATTTAATAATTATTATAGTAAATAATTATGTCAACCCCATTTAAGAAACTCGTTTCTTATCGTTAAGCACTTTACAGTTGAGTCAGTCACATTATACTCGCATGCACAGATCACGATATTATAATCATTAGATCACTCTGACAGACGTTAAGACAATTAAAAATAAATGTTTAAATTTCAACGATATTTCTCATGGTTGACAGTGGCCGTGTGGGTTTGTTTCTTGCCAGTGGAGTAGGAGATGGCTTTGTTGCCAGGTTCGAATCTCCCGACTGGCGGTAATCGTGACACCCTGCACTGATGATTACCGAAAGGATGGAACACTAGTGTCAGTAGGTATTTAATAATTATTATAGTAAGTAATTATATATATATATATATATATATATATATATATATATATATATATATATATATATATATATTCACTCTAAACAAGGCGTATTGCCACTTGGATGTAAAGTGGCTACAATTGGGGACCATGTCTACAGGAGACTGCATAAGGAGATGTGATAGATGTTTTATCGCATTACATTTAAACTTCTGCAGGCTAGTACAGTCAGGAAAGCAGAAAATAGAGAGAGAATTCCAAAGTCTAGCAGTCTGAAGGAAGAAACTATTATTGTAGAAGGTATTCCAGTGTCTAGGAACCTCAACAGTGAAGAGGTGAGATTTTACTCCTTAATGGGTTAGTCACGGAAGGTATGTCGATGGGAAACAAGTGCAACGAGTTCATCAGAGCATATACTATTAAAATATTGGTAAAATTGGCACAGGGATGTAACATTGCAGTGATGGAACAGGGGCTGGAGTTTGGTTGATAGTGTGGGACTTCTTAGATTGGAAACTCTTTTTTAGGTCCTGTCTAAGAGGTAGAGACTAGTTGTAGATGCACTAGCCTAGGCATAGGCTTTGTAGAGATATCACAGGTGTGAGTAATTTTCTAGCACGTTAGAGGGAACCCACCTTCCTTTTTTTGAGTTGTTCACTTTTGTAGTTAGCCATGTTTTGTTCAATTTTTTATTTATTCATTCATTTTTTTAAATTGTTAAGTGAAAAGCACAGAATAGTTAACAATGCCTTCACCTCCTTATGTAAAGAATGGATTTCTAAATAATCTTCCGTCGTTTCAGGTCTTCGGGGGGGGCTTCCATTTTAACTTGTATGCATAAATACAAGATTTTAAATATTGAAATTGAGTTACAGATCTGATTACAAAAAGGTTAGCTTTGTAGTCACTTTCTAAAACCGTATAACACATACCAGTGATAAGAATAGATCGACTAGAAAGAGGGATAAATAAAGACCTGGTCAGAGATAGATTAATTTGGAAGTCGAGTCCAGTCCATGCCAACATGTAAAACAGTTCTTTAATCGATGATGATGATGATGATGATGATGATGATGATGATGATGATGATGATGATGATGATGATGATGGGTTAAAAAAATATAGAACAGTTGAGGTAGTAGGGTCAGTTTGCAGGAGAAGGCCAAAGGAACTCTGAGATAAAGGATAAATGAGGGCCTGTTCAGAGATAGGTTTGGAAGTTGGGTTCTAAAAGCCACCCAACACATGTCAGCGTGTAAAACAGGCGTTAAATCGATGATGATGATGATGATGATGATGATGATGATGATGATGATGATGATGATGATGATGATGATGATGATTGAGTTAGAATTGAGCCAGCAAAATCAGTTGAAAGAGGAAAACCAAAGAAAACATTGGAGGAAGTGATGAGGATGAATCTCAGAGAAAGAGGGATAAATCCCAAATACAGTAGAACTCCGGGATACGGCAATAATCCATTCCGAGGTTGGGATTGTAAGGTGAAACCACCGTATGGTGGAGCTTAAGCAAAATTTTATACAGTACATATTAAAAATTAGTACCAAAATACAGTACAGTATATAATATGCATGTATATAATCAAATAACATTATAAATAATACCGTAAGGCGGAGCAAATACCATAACCAGGGGCCGGAAAAACATTGTATTCTACATTGTAACCTGGAAAAACTGTATTCTAGAGCCACCGTATACTGTAGGTTAGTTTGGTAGTCACTTTCTAAAGTCATCCAAAACGATTGTGATGTTATGGATGATGATAATGTTAATGATGATGGTGGAAGAATGGATGGGCTAGATGTAGAACAGTTGTGGAAGCTGAGACAGTTGGCAGGGAGGGAAAAGCCAAGGAAAAGATGGGAAGAAATGAATTTGAGAGAAAGAAAGATAAACTAAAACAATAAAGTTCGTCTTTTGCCTTAGGTATGAACCCCAACCCCCAAATTATATTACATTGTTTAAGTTTGAGTTTTGCCATATGTTTGGTTAAGATATAAGATCCGAGTCTAACGTTTATGTTAGATGTTAATGAAAGAAGGATTAAAGCACTTTCGATGCACTTGCGACATGAGTGCAGTTTATATTGTTAAAATTATGTGTAAAAGGTCTGTCCAGAGATGGATTAGGATGGAAGTCAATTTCTAAAATTATGCATTTTCTTTTTTTTACTCACATTCACCCCTAACAAGGCATCTGGCAACTTAGACGTAAGGGGCTACTATTTGGGATCATACCTAGGAAAAATTAATAAGATGTTGGTTTATATTACATTTAAACTTCTGCATATCAGTACAGTCAAGGGAGCAAGTAGCAGGAAGGAAATTTCAAAGTCTAGCTATGCGAGGGAAGAAACTATCAGAGTAGAAATCTTTTTGGCATTTAGAGACCTCAACAGTGAAGGGGTGTGATTTTGTCACCAAGCGGGTTTGTCGGGATATGTATGCCAAGGGAGCACAAGTGCAATAAGTTTATCAGAACACATTCCATTAAAATACTTGTAATACATGCACAGGGATGCAACATTGCAGCGATGGGACAGGGGTGGAGCTTAGTTGACACAGTGGGACTTATTAGATCGGAGACTCTCTTCTGGACCCTATCCAAGCGAGAAAGACTACTGGTAGATGCACTAACCCAGATGTGTAAGCAATACTCCATGCATGAGTAAATGGTGACTTTATAGAGGTACAGAATACTCTCAGGTGTGAGTCGTCTTCTAGTATGATAGAGGGAATCCATCGTCTTTTAATTTTATATGAAATGAATGCATTGTTTTATGAATATATTAGCAGGAATACCTGGTGCTGCCAGGGATTAAATGAGAAATTGTATAGACTTTTACACCTAGCATACCTCACGATTCTTACCTTTCTTATTTTTTACATTTTATTGAATTCAAAGATGTTCTCGGGATTGATTGGGTTAGAGGAGGTGTAAGCATTATATATTAGGGACTCGACATCAAAAGTGATTAAGTTAGCTAGTGTGAATTTTGACAAGGGTCACATTTAGTGCATGTCATGATAACATTCATCTGCAAACCGAATCATTCACAAGTGACGTAAATTTGAGGCAGGTGGTAGTAGATCAAACTCTGTAGACTAAACAGACTATGACAAATAACGCCACGTTTTCCTGCAATAAGGTTTCTAAATCAGTCTCTCCGTGGAAGCCGTGTGAATAAGACACCACCAATAATGTAGAAAACTTTATAAGCTAAGGCGAGTGTTTCTTTGATAGCTCTTTGATGTCACTCATTTCAGTTAAGTTAGAAAGTTAAGAAGTAAATAACATTAATCTCCAGGGTCTATTCTCTCTAAATAAAAGCATCTATGAAAACTCTCAGCGAACGTTTCCTCAAAACCTCACACGTATGAAAAACTTTTCATTTTATTATACTATTGCAGGTGTTACATAATTGAAATCTATTCCAGTAAATTTATAGTCTTTAAACCATATGAGGCATATCCGGTGTTTACAAGAATAAATGAAGACGCTGTGCATTCTCACTCCGAGGTCTGAACCTCTTATTATTATTATTTCATTTCTATAATTTTTGAAGCTATAAATAAAAAAAATTAAAGTAAAACCGATTTCCGTTTTATGGAGGTCAAACCCAAACACAGACAAAATATTGTATCCCTTGTAATCAAAATGAAATATACTTATTCAACTATCCTGTGTAATGAGGTTTCAGGATATGTATGGTTTTGAGAAGTTTGTGAACGAACAAACAGACAAAATCTACAAGTTTATATATGCAAGTACGTCCAAGGATGGAATACTGCTGCCATATCTGGGCAGGAGCTGCTAAAAACAGCCTATCCTGCCTTGACAGAGTACAAAATAGACTTCGTGGCTTAGTGGGAGATGCCCTTTTCCCTTCCCTGCAACCTCTCTCCCACAGAAGAGACGTTGCGAGCCTATCCTTGTTTTATCGTTATTTCCATGGCAGGTGCTCGTCTAAACTCCAATCTCTGGTCTCCCCTCGCCAATCTTTCACGAAAAACACCAGTCTAGCTGAATCCACTGTGAAAAATTTCCCCCACTCTTTATCTGTGCCTAAATCAAAACGTGGATTCCATGAACAAAGCTTCTTTGTTAGAACTGCACGCCTGTGGAACTCTGTTCCGTCTGCCTGCTTCCCACTGGACTACAACTTGGATGTCTTCAAGTCCAACGTTAACAAATTCCTAATGAACCACCCCCTTAAGTAAACACTTCATCAAATCTCCACACTAACATACTGTACTTGCAATAATCCTTATCCCTGAGTGGCTTCCGGGCCTTGATAAGTGGTGACCACCATGTAAAAAAAAAAAAAAATATGCAAGACTAGACGCTTCCGACCTTACAATATTACTAATAAATTTAAAGTAAAGCGTACTCTCTTTTTATACATGTCAAATGTCGAGTGGCTTCATATATCGTCTGGAGCGATTTCCATAAAAAAATATTATAAGTGGGTATATAAGGTAATTGAAGATGTACGTTACTTTAGCTATAACAAGAATGTTATTTTATTTTTTTACTTTCAGAACTATTAATGGCGGTTCCTATAAATACATACCAAAGGAAGAGGAACGTGATTATCATGGCTAGAAAGGTTTTAATCCTGCCCAAAGCAGGCCAGAGGATTAATTGTCCAAAACATAGTGAGACAGCAACAACTATGGAAGGCAGTAATTACCAGACACATTTAAAAGTTTCAGCATTCCTATCCCGTCGTGGTTAACCACTTGAAGAAGACCAGAGGATGAGTTAGCCGAAACATGGTAAAACAACAACAATGAAGATGAGGATAACAGTCCGAAAAAAAAAAAAAAAATGAACACACAAATTATGAAATTAAAAGTAGGTTCTCTACAGTGCAATGTAGACTACAATTTATTCTGGACTAAGTAGGTGCTAGGAGACATGTGAAGGTTCCTCTTGTGTCTGACTAGATCAGGCAATCGATCGATTTGATTGAACAATCATCAATTTCACAGATTTCAGTGACAATAAACGTATCAGAAGTGTAGAACATTCGTTGATCCCCATTCAATCCCGGGCAACGTTGGGTTTCCCTGCTAGTATATACTAACAGGATCATTTTCATCAGTTTATTCACAATTCAAAAATAATAATTTCCATACATATATAAGAAAATTATGTTTAAAAAGGTCCTAGGTATGATGTAAAACTACATCCGGCAACGAGGCCCTGGTGCAGGAGCTCCAGGGTTTGGGGGAGAATGTCACTACCCATTAGTCGTTGCAGTGCTGGGTCACCCTTGGGCAGGTGTAGTACCCACTAGGGGCACAAAAATCCAAGTCTGGTCAACGATGCTCTTGGTGAATAAAGAAGGAATCCCAACAGCTTGCTCAGCGGATGAACCAGCACCGCAGTGCCAACGTGGTCAACCAGGGTTATGTACAACTCGATTCGGGTCTGCCTCAGCCATCGGATGCGGCTGATTGCATGTGTGCCTTGCCTCTGTACTTTTGCTTTCAGCAGAGAGGGTGCTAGCAGTACTGGGCAAGCAACTTATTCCTACTTTGCCTAGGCTGGGAGAGAGGTGAAAGTCCTGTGGAGATGGAGTGAGGGCGTACCAGCAGGTTTGATGGACTGGAAGCCACAGTGTGATCTCTGCACTCAGGTGATTGGAGTATGATGGTTGTACTCTTGCTGAATCGGACTCACATCGCACCTTCGACATGGACACTAACTGACCTCTGCGTCATCGTCGAAATCGACGGTGTGCCCGAGAGAGAAAGACGTTTAAAAAAAAATGAAAATGAAAAATACTTGATCTTCCCTAGCCAACTGACCTTGCTACCTTAACTGTTTCACATTTACTAACCCAAGAACTCTCATTCATTCTTTCAACGTACATTACACATCCATTGTAGAATTCTTATATCACTTCTTTCCATGCAGCTCATGTCCTCAACTCTCACTGATCATGTTTCACTTCCATGCAGCATCATATTTCATATAATTGATTTTGATCACCATTGGAATAAGGATTCTAGAAATAAAGTTTTGTAACACTGTCTCTTTATTTTAATCTTCGTAACGGAAAATAAAAGTAGTGGAAAAATGTTTTGTTCATGGAATTAATTTTACACATTCCGGAATGTTTGGCGTAATACAAAGCTCTTTGTAAATGCGGAAACAAATCAAGAACTGTAAATAGCGGCAGTCAACTGTTTATATAAATAAGCATTTTAGGAGGTCGTTTGCGGGCACCGATTCCATGGGACAGAGTGTAGAACTGGTCTCTGAACTTGATGGTTGTAGATTCGAACTCTGGTTCAGGATGGGTGCTAGTCTAGCGGCACTGAAGAGCTGTGGTACAGAAAAACAGTCTGTGGATGACTACTATTTTACCCGCCCCCCCCCCCTTGGTTAAGGCACGGTCATAAGCAATTTTACCCACTGCTTGCTTGGCGTAACGCAAAGTTCTTCATTCATAAATAAGCAAACAAATGAAGTACCTTAAAGTGACAGTCGAATGTTTATATATATAGACATTTGAGGAGATCGTGTGTGGACATCGACGCTATGGACCAGATGGTAGAACTGCTATCAATTTGATGGTTGTATATTCGAACACTGATTCCGGATGGGTGCTAGTCTAGCCGCACTGAAGAGCTGTGATACAGTGAAACAGTCTGTCTGTGGATGACTAATATATATATATATATATATATATATATATATATATATATATATATATATATATATATAATATTATTTTTATTTATTAGATATTTTTATTTACATACTTTCTTAAATATTTTTATGCGAATAACATTTTATCCATGGACATGCGTTTCTGGGTCTCACCCTTCATCAGCATGGCTTAAACATCTATGATGAGATCTGTAATTCAAGTATGCCAATCCTCATCATACCTATTTTACATGCTCACACGTTTTTATTTGGATATATATATATATATATATATATATATATATATATATATATATATATATATATCCAAATAAAAACGTGTATATATATATATATATATATATATATATATATATATATATATATAATGGATATATATAATGGATATACACACACGGCAAAAAGACAGTCTGCACTTGTAATTTTTTCAAAAGCTGCAAATTTAAGCTAAATTTAATGTAACTGTTTAAACAAACTATACTACATTTGATTCGTCTTTTATTCCCCTATAATTTTACCTGTTTATATTTGACTTTTAATTGGAATATTCTAGTGTTCACATCAATTAAAAAAAAAAAAAATTCAAATTGAGGAGGCAAAAAGAAAGCCTGCACAATGAAAAATTGTTAATTAAATGTAACTTTAGGACATTAATGCAACATAAATACAACAGAAACACAATGAACTAGTTAATATTTAGTAGCATAGCCCTTCTGTAATTTGACAGCTTGTAATCTTTTGGGAATTTCTTGAATTAGACTGCAGCAATACTCTGGGAAAAGGGCATCCAACTTTTCTTTAATTTTTGTCCAAATTTCTTCCAAATTTGAAATTTGATCATTGGTATCTGTTTCTTGATGTAATGCCATACGTTCTTGATAGGATTGAGGTCTGGATATTGTGCAGGCCAATCCAAACACGGGATATCATGTTCTTCCCGGAACCTCTTGACATTGCCAGCTGTGTGAATGGGAGCATTAATTTGACCTTGCAAGCGAACTATAGGCCCTGGACTATTGGTACTAATAATGCCCCATGCCAAAACTGAGCCTCGACCAACTTGCAGCATTGAAACTGAGCACCTAGGATTAAATTCTTTGTCTTTCTGCCGACGGACGTACTGCCTACCATCACTACCTAGCCTATTGAACTTGCTTTCGTCGCTAAAAAGCACTTTCGACCAATATGAAGAGTCATGATCTTCATTGCATCTGACGAAGTGCAGACGGCGCTTTCTGTTCTTTACAGAAATCATTGGCTAGAAAGAGATCACTTTTTAACAAGATTGCACTGTTGTTGGATCTGGGGAGCCGTTTCAAATCTGTTTCTTAGGCTGCGAATCTTGATAGCATTGTCTTCCCTTTAAGAAGTAACTCTAGTACAACCAGATGTAGGGGCATCATGAACACTGCCGTTTTAGTGCTTTTACACAGTCTTTCGTACCGTTTTCTCATCACATTTCAATCGGCGGCCGATTTCTCGATTGGATAAACGAAAGAGGTGGAAATTGATCACCAAGAGAAAGTTGTGGCATATGGACTAAATGTTACGTTGTATAACCTGGAACAACAACAATTACAATTAGAGATGCTTTAATGCCTGTTGGTGGATATTTTAAACTGATTTAGGGGCGATAATTCAAGCTGGTTTTAAGCGAATTTGTTGCTGCGGGCTTTCTTTTTTGCCTCCTCAATTCGAAGTTATTTTTTTAAATTGATGTGAACACTAGAATATTTCAATTAAAAATCAAATATGAACAGGTAAAATTATAGAGGAATAAAAGGGGAATCAAATAGTTTATTTAAACAGTTACATTAAATTTAGCTTAAATTTGCAGTTTTTGAAAAAATTGTAATTTTATATATATATATATATATATATATATATAATGTGTATATATATATATATATATATATAATGTGTGTATATATATATATACATACATATATATATATATATATATATATATATATATATAATTTACGCCCTTTGAAAGGTCTTTTTTTTAATCCTTCTGGGAGATTAGCCACCCTCCTCCCCCTCCTTTTTGGGGGGGTCAACGGCCAACTAGCATCATGCATATATATGTGCGTGTGTGTGGGCATGCATGTGTGTGTGTGTGTGTGTGTGTGTGTGTGTGTGTGTGTGTGTGTGTGTGTGTGTGTGTGTGTGTGTGTGTGTGTGTGTGTGTGTGCTTATAAGCACCGGTCGCATGGGTGGTGTGATTGTTTATAACTAAATGTTTATAATAGGAAGTGGATCTGTGGATGTATATGTTTTTGGGTGTATCTGTGCATCTATGCGGGTTCATGGAGGCTTTTAAGATGTGTATATGTGTTTACGTATATATTTGTACTTGGGCGTATGCTGGTTGGTGCATGGATACGGATGTGCTTTTCTGTGTGTTTATGAATATAGGTGCTTGCGGGTATACACATATACATATGCGTGTGTATATACGTGTGTGTGTGTGTGTGTGTGTGTGTGTGTGTGTGTGTGTGTGTGTGTGTGTGTGTGTGTGTGATCGGTTCCATAATGCGATCCAGTGCATCTCTTGGTCTGTCATCCACCACCACTGCAGAACCGATCACCCAAGGGCTTGACAGATGTACGGAAGTGTGGCTGTCAGTCAAGACTCTGTGCTGGCCTCCAGGCGGACGCCACTGGAAACTGAACTTCAGGCTAACAGTGCAGGGATCTATGGGAAGCTCAACCCAGACAGAAAAACCAGAAACTGTGACGCTCTGTTAAGGCAGTTTGAGAAAATTGATAACACTCATTCTGGCTAGTGACTGCGACCAATGAGCTGCCGACTCGTCTTGGGCAATCCTTGCCAGTCTGGCGTACCCCATTGGAGGAGAAGCGTGAAATGGCAACTGACAAAACCCACTTCATCCTTAAACTATCTTGTCAGCAAATTCCATGAAACGAAATCAGGAAAAGAACTGGCAGGACGTCGCCCAGAATAATAAGGCCCACAATACACCCAACTTCAAGTTTGCATCATGGAACATACGAACGATGCTTGACAGGTCTGATTCGCCAAGACCAGAAAGAAGAAGTGCGATTATATTGTGCAAATTAGGAAAATATGACATCAATATTGCTGCCCTGAGTGAAGTCAGGTTCAAAGAGAGCGGTTCCATTAGAGAGTTCGGCTACACCATTTACTGGAGTGGCAAGGCCTCTAGTGAGAGAAGCGAGTCCAGTCTCGGACTAGCCATCAAAAACGAGCTAGTGACGAAACTGATAGAAGTGCCCCATACGATAAATGACAGGCTGATGACACTCAGGCTACCTTTATCAGAAAACCGTTGGTGTACCCTGATTGCTATATATGCTCTGACTATGACAAACTCTCAGGAAACTATTGATATATTCTACCATCAGTTAGACAGTACACTTGCATCCATACAAAAACCGGATAAGATCATACTCATGGGAGACTTTAACGTCAGGGTAGGACAGGATTTTATCGCCTGGCCCAGAGCACTAGGGAAGTATGGATGCGAGAAAGTCACCTCAAATGGGGAGATCCTCCTTTCACTTTGCACTGAGCATCAGCTTTGCATCACCAACACCTTCTTTAAACACAAGCCTGTTCACAGGAACTCCTGGATGCACCCTAGAAGTAAACATTGGCACCTCATTGACTTCGTTATCACTCGTCAATGTGACCTCCCAGATATCCTGGATACGAGAGCAATGAGGGGAGCAAACTGCAACACTGACCATATTATGATTCGGGCACAAGCGAGATTCAAACTGAGATGCAAAATAAAGATAAAGAACCAGCCCTAAGAAGCTGGATATCAACGGCTTGAAACATAAAAATGTAAGAGAAGAGCTGGTGAATGCTCTCAATGAGAGACTTGCTGAACCAACCGGAGATGTAAACTCAGATTGGCTGTCCTTCAAAGAAACTGTTTATGAAATATCCAAACAGTGCCTTGGGCTGGTCGGGAAACGCCGTGAGGACTGGTTCGATGAGAACTGCAAAGAAATCAAGCAACTCATCAACCAGAGAAATGCTGCAAGAAGTTTAATGTTGTTCAGGAACACTAGATCCATCAAAGCAAAGTACGCTAAGGCAAACAGCAAGCTCCAGAGCAGATGTAGGGAACTTAAGAACAATTGGTGGATGGCTAAGGCTGCTGAACTACAGATTCTGGCTGACACCAATGACATGAAGGGTTTCTATGGGAGTATGAAAGCAGTCTGGGGCCCAAATGTGAGCCATCCCGATCAACTACTTGCAAGCGACAATTCCACTCTCCTCACTGACAAATGCAAGTTTCTAAAACGATGGACTGAGCATTTTAGAACATTGCTAAACGAGACGGCAGACATTGACAAACGAGCAATAATCAACCTGGAGCAGTTCCCGGCACAGCACTCGATAGACAGATGCCCTGACTCAGATGAAATCTGCAAAGCATTGCTGATGTTACAGGATGGCAAATCAGCTGGGTCTGACGGCATATACTGAGATCATCAAACGAGGAGGACAAAAACTACTTAGCACTCTCTGCACAATCATACAGAGTGCATGGACCACTGCAACTGCCCCTCAAGATTGGAAAGGCGCACAGCTAGTGACCATATTCAAAAAGGGAGATCGCAGGCTGTGTGGTAACTACAGGGGTATATCACTGCTCTCACTCTCTGGGAAAGTGTTCGCTTGTGTTCTCTTGAACAGGCTTACAGCGCACGCTGAAACCTTGCTACCTGAGGCACAATGTGGATTCCGTGCAACCAGAGGCACAGCGGATATGATCTTCTCACTCAAACAGATCCAGGAAAAGTGTGTGGAGCAAAATATGGAGCTGTACATGATCTTTGTGGACGTTACGAAGCCTTTCGACATGGTGGATCGAAGCACTCTTTGGGAAGTCTTGCTGAAGCTTGGCTTTCCTGCACACTTCACCAGCCTTGTCAGAGCCCTTCATTCAGGCATGAAAGCCACAGTTAAGCTGAAGGGCGAGCTCTCCGATCCGTTCGACATGCAGAATGGTGTCAGACAGGGCTGCGTCCTCACTCCAACCCTCTTCTCACTCTACCTGTCAGTTGTGCTTCGGCATGTCTTTAGAAATTGTGATAAAGGTGTTTTTATACGATCTAGGCCGGAGCAGACTTTTCAATATCAATGCATACAAATCCGCATATAGAACAACAAAGATATTCGTACGGCAGCTCATGTTTGCTGATGACACCGCATTTGTAGCGCATAGTCACAAGGATGCTCAGGACATAATAACTAGCTTCGCAGGATCAGCCAAGGGCTTCGGATTGAAGATTAACGTCAAGAAAACCGAAATGATGTACCAACAATCCCATGGATCACCAGCAACAAGCCAGCCAATTAAGATTCAAGACCAGGAGCTTTACAATGTCAGCAAATTCAAATACCTTGGGACCACAGTCATGAACAACAACAAAATGGACAAGGAGATTTCTACAAGAATGGCTAACGCCTCCATATCCTATGGAAAACTCAAACAGAAGGTCTGGCAAAATAAAGACCTGACTTTCAGAACTAAATGCTTGGTGTACCGCGCCATCATCCTCTTGTCACTCTTATACGGTGCAGAAACTTGGCCAGTGTACAAACTGGTAGCCCACAAGCTCAACACCTATATGGTGAGACATCTCCGGCAGATTTTAAATGTCAAGTGGTATGACTTTGTCAGCAACAGGGAGATCCTATAACAAGCCAACCTCCCAAGCATGTATAACCTGCTCATCCAGAAAAACCTGAGATGGGCCGGACACGTAAACAGAATGGAGAACTCCCGACTACCAAAACATATACTGTTTTCACAACTGGAGGATGGTGTACGAGGCATACGCAGACCTAAGCTCAGGTTTTGTGACACCGTCAAACGAAATCTAAAGGACAGGTTGATCCCTACTGGAAGCTGGCAGACCCTCAGTCGCGACCGTGACAAGTGGAGAATAATGGTTCACAGGAATTCATCTTTGGACACGAAGGACAGCACATAACATTTATAATGTGGTAATAAGTTATGAAAATATATATGGCAATTAAGCTACACAGAATATTCCGTGTTTCATCCATGCTAGGATTCGTCAGGCTTATGCCACTTCAAGAGTGTCTTAATGTTTGAGAAAATACATGTATATTAAACAAGTTTTTTTTACAGTAATCAGGAAACATTAACAACTTTATGATTACATATTTAGATATTTATAAATACTCAGAATCGGAATCAGTAATTGTATCGGGATTGGGAAAAATATTGAAATCGTCCCATCACTAGTATATATATAAATATATGTATATATATATATATATATATATATATATATATATATATATATATATATGTGTGTGTGTGTGTGTGTGTGTAGGTATGTGTATATACATATATGTATATGTGTGTGTATATGCATGCATAAAAATATATGTATATGTGTGCATACATGTATGTATATAGATACATATATATATGTGTGTATAAATGTATGTATATAGATATATGTATCTGTGTTTATATAGATATATGAGTATGTATGTATATATATGTATGTATAAAATACATATCTAAATATATGTATATTTATGTATATATATGCATTTATATATAGGCATACACTTACATATATATAAATATATATGTGTGTGTGTGTGTGTGTATGTGTGTATTTACATATGTATATATTTGTGTGTGTGTGTGTGTGTGTGTGTTGATTTGTGCGTGAAATCAGATAAAAGTATCAATTTTGCTTTTATTAAAGCTTTTTCTTATTTTGAACAAAAAAAAAGAAGAATGCAAAATTTTCAAAGGCAATATATCAAGGGCGGTTACCAATGTTTACCCATGTTTTATGTTTAAACTTTTTTTTTTCCTTTTCCGTTTTCCTTGTTAAGGTCTTATTTTCTTTGGTCTTGAGAATTTTCAAATATCGATATTGGAACTGACCTTAACGATAACAAACTACCGAGAAGAAGGATTTCTTTAAAGCCAAGATGGCTGCCCTGTTAAAAAGGGGGTTTGCATCTTCTTCACTGATGCGGACACAGATTACATCCATTACTGCCTTTTCAATTTGATGTTAAGTCTTTTTTCCCAGGTTTATCCAGGTTTATCCTTCGCAGAAGGATTTTTTTGTGTGTATATGTGTTCATTTATTTATGTATGTGTGTATTCATATATTTATGTGCGTATTTATATATGTATGTCTGTATTTGTATATGTATATATGTGTATTTATATATGTATGTGTGTGTATTTATATATGTATGTATGTGTGCATTTATATATGTATGTATGTATTTATATATGTATGTATGTGTGCATTTATATATGTATGTGTGTATTCATATATGTATGTGCGTATTTAATTATGTATGTCTTTATTTGTATATGCATATATGTGTATTTATATATGTATGTGTGTGTGTATTTATATATGGATGTATGTGTGTATTTATATATGGATGTGTGTTTTAATATATGTATGTGTGTATTATACATGCATGTATGCGTGTATTTATATATGTATGTCTGTATTTGTAAATGTATTTATGTGTATTTATATATGTATGTATGTATGTGTGCATTTATAAATGTATGTATGTGTGTATTTATATATGTATGTCTGTATTCGTAAATATATATGTGTGTATTTATACATGTATGTATGTGTGTATTTATAATTGCATATATGCGTGTATTTATATATGAATGTCTTTATTTGTATACATATATATGTGTTTTAATATATGTATGTATATGTGCATTTATATATGTATGTATATGTGTATTTATATATGTATGTGCGTATTTATATGTGTATGTATGTGGGCATTTATATATGTATGTATGTGTGTATTTATATATGCATGTCTCTATTTGTAAATGTATATATGTGTATTTATACATGTATGTATGTGTGTATTTATACATGTATGTATGTGTGTATTTATACATTCATATATGCGTGTTTTTATATATGAATGTCTGTATTTGTATATATGTGTTTTAATATATGTATGTGTGCATTTATATATGTATGTATGTGTGTATAAATATATGTATGTATGTGCATATTTATATATGTATGTGTGCATTTATATATCTATGTATGTGTGTATTTATATATGTACGTCTGTATTTGCTGAGTTGGAGAGCCGTGGTGAAGGCAATCTTTGTAGGAGAAGCAAATCTCTGATTTAAAAAACCATAAAGCGGGAGAACAGTACCCACATTAAGCTGGTATGCAGTTTAACTTGTTGCTGGCTATCTTGCTCTTGCTTGTTGCTGGATCTGAACATTTTGAACCGAGAGGGAGACTTAGCTGTCATACAAAGCTAAGACTTTGTAACATCTGTGTGTAGATACTCCCTCAGGCATTTGTCTATAAAAATGGTCCTGTGGCTATGGAAGTCATGTTTGGGCTCATGGACTTTAAGTGTCTGAGGGAGTGGCACTCGTCTGACAAGACGTTGCAATCATCATCATGTAAGGATTTGTAAATGTGTATATGTGTATTTATACATGTATGTATGTGTGTATTTATACATGCATATATGCGTGTATTTATATATGAATGTCTGTATTTGTATATGTATATATGTTTTAATATATGCATGTATGTGTGCATTTATATATGTATGTATGTGTGCATTTATATATGTATGTATGTGTGTATTAATATATGTATGTATATGCATATTTATATATGTATGTGTGCATTTATATATCTTTGTATGTGTATATTTATATATGTATGTATGTGTTTATTTATATATGTATGTATGTGTTTATTTATATATGTATGTATTTGCGTAGTAATATATGTATGTATGTGTGTATTTATATATGTATGTGTACATTTATATATGTATTTATATGAGTATTTGTATACGTATATCTGTATTTGTATATATATATATATGTATGTGTGTGTATTTATATATGTATGTATGTGTGCATTTATATATGTATGTATGCATGTATGTATTTATATATGTATGCATTTGTATGTGTATATATCTGTATTTATATATGTATGCGTGCATTTATATATGTATGTGTGTATTTATATATGTATGTGTGTATTTATACATGTATGTATGTGTATTCATATATGTATGTATGTGTGTATTTATACATGTATGTATGTGTGCATTTATATATGAATGCGTGCATTTATATATGTATGTATGTGTGCATTTATATATGTGTGTATATGTGTATTTATATATGTATGTATGTTTGCATTTATATATGTATGCACGTATGTGTGTATTTATATATGTATGTATGTGTGCATTTATATATGTATGTATGTATGTGTGTATTTATATATGTATGTATGTGTGCATTTATATATGTATGTATGTATGTGTGTATTTATATATGTATGTATGTGTGCATTTATATGTGTATGTATGTGTGCATTTATATGTGTATGTATGTGTGCATTTATACATATATGTATGTGTGCATTTATATATGTATATTTGTGTGCATTTATATATGCATGTATGTGTGCATTTATATATATGTATGTGTGCATTTATATATATATGTATGTGTGCATTTATATGTATATATGTATGTGTGCATTTATATGTATATATGTATGTGTGCATTTATATATGTATATATGTGTGTAATAACACATGTATATATCGTATATCTTAGAAGCATGTAAACATTTTGGACTCATCTTCAACCTTAGAAAACCGGTATAGTCAGATCGATGAATTACGTCAAAAACAAAGCTTACAATTTATGAAGCATGCTTTATCACGATTCTGCTATGTTTTTAGAGACTTGGACCGCATATAGAAAACACCTCAAGCAAATTAGAAAGGTTTCATCAAAGTTGTATTGAGGTAATACTTAACTTTCACACCTGACAATGTAGTTCTTGAGCGATCAAATAGCACCAGTATAGAAATTAAAATTATTCAAACTCAGATGAGTTAGATGGTTAGTGTTAGGGTTAGGGTTAGGATTGAACTACTCCCTAAATAAAAGTTTTATGGGGAGGTAGAAGTTAAAGACATTAACCAAGGAAATATTGTTTTTTCAAAAAGGATTAATCTCTTATCAAGGACCAAAGGCCACTCGAGGATAAGACGTGTGTACAATAGCATAGTAATCGCTAGTAGTGGAAATTTTGTAAATTGGTTTACTTAAGGAGACGGTTTCTCAAAAAGTTGTTTATGTTGGACTTGAAGACGACCATATTTTATTTAGCTAGAAAGCAAGCAAACAGAACAGGGTTTTACAGGCGGGCAGTTCTAAGAAAGAAGTGTTGTTCATGGAATCCACGCACATATGAAGAGTGGGGGAATTAATTGATAGTGATTTGGCTAGATGAGTGCTTGTTGTGAAAGATTGGCGAGGGGTGGGGGTGGGGCATAGATTGGAGCTCAGTCAAACACTTGTCTTGAAAATACTGATAGAGCAGAGACAGGCTTGCAACCTCTCTTCTGTAGGAAAGCATCTACGCTCTAATGCCAATCTGCCATTGGTTGAAATGAATGGCTCTCATCTTGGGGAGGCTTCATGCTTTGACAAGCTTCTGGGCTTGACCTTTACTCCTGGAACACATATATCAAATCCATTGCCAAGGTTGCTGGAAAAAATGGTGGGATCCTTCTACCGCTCCAGTAGATATCTCACTCCTGATGCAATTCTCTTCCTATATAAAAGCCAGGTTCGGCCAACGATGGAGTACTGTTGCCACATCTGGGCAGGAACTGCTAGAAGCAGCTTATCCTGTCTTGACAGAGTTCAAAATAGACTTTGTAGCTTAGTGAAGAATGCCCTTTTCTCTTCCCTGCAACCTCTTTCTCACAGAAGAGATGTTCCGAGCCTGTTTCTGTTTTATCGTTATTTTCATGGCAAGTGCTCAGCTGAGCTTAAATCTATGCCCACCCCTGCCAAACTTTCACGAAAAACACTCGTCTAGCCAAAACCACTATCAATAATTTCCCACACTCTTTATCTGTGCCTAAACCTAAATGTAGATTCCATGAACAAAACCTCTTTCTTAGAACTGCACACCTATGGAACTGTCTTCCGTTGGCCTGCTTTCCAGCTGACTACAATCTGATTGTCTTCAAGTCTAACGTAAACAAGTACTTGATGAACCATCCCCCTAAATAATCCCATTTAAAAAATTCCCACTACTTATGTAGTATAATCAAATTGACTAATGTATACCCATGAACCTTTATCGTCGAGTGGCCTCCAGGCCTTGATAAGTGGTGATTCCAATGTAAAAAAAAAAAAAAAAGGCCAGTTGCAAAGAAAAGAAAAGGGCATCCCCTAACAACACGCAACTACTTAAGATGGATTTCCAATAAAAAATATCGATTATCGTGGAGAATAAGCATCAGCGAAAGATGGAAGGATTCTGAAGAGCGATGTGTAGATGATGCTGTCTTAAAGCATGTTTTAAGAAAGCAGGATGAAAACATAATATCAGAGAATATACAGAAGTAATTGAAGTGCACTGTATGTGATGGGTTCCTTTCATCCAAGGTTGGACTTGTAAATCATCTTACATTACACAATCAAAGACAGAAACGACAGTTTTATGAGGTGGCTAGAACAACACGACTTCCAGTGCTTAGTTGTCATATTTGTGGTTTACTCTGGAAATCTAAAATATTGGAGGTTTCATAGTGTTAACATGCAAGCACCCTTACAAGCTGGAAAGTTTTTGCGCCACATATGTGAATGTTCGTGTCAGACTGAAGCTGGACTGAAGAGACACCTACATGCACAGATCCGCAAAACAGTTAACTGAAGAGACAGCAAAGAAGAAACACTCATGTATGTATGTACGTAACCATTGCCAATAGTTTCCCTTTCTCTCTTTCTCTACCTAAGACTAAACGAAACTTCCATGAACAAAGTTTCTTTCCTAGAACTGCCCATCAGTTAAACACAGTGACACGAGTTTGTTTCCCAGCTAACTACAACATGGCTGTTTTCAAGTTCAATGTAAACAAATTTTTATTGAGCCGTGTTCTTCAATAATCAAATACTAACCACTCACCATCATCATTACCAGTTATCAAAGAACCTATTGTTGATGCCCTTCTACTTGTGTGGTGATAAAGCTTCTCAAATGATGTTAGGTTGTATAGAAATGGAGAAAAAGTGGTAACTTTGGTAAAAATCGTGCTGTTCCTTCTTTAATTTGATTTTTTGCGATTATCGATTTTCGGTACTTATCTGAGGCATTCTGATACAAAACATATCTAAGAACACTCCCAGACACATGAAATATATTTGTGTTGAAATTAAAAGAGAAATCGGCCCAGCAGTTTTGGAGTCCATAGAGAACTTTCTTTCTCTCTCTCTCTCTCTCTCTCTCTCTCTCTCTCTCTCTCTCTCTCTCTCTCTCACACACACACACACATACACACAAATGTCTTCTTCTACATATATAAAAGGCAAAAGTGGTGCGCGCGTTTTTGTATGTCTGCGAAAGGTTTTTCAGGTGGGGGTGTTCTCGAGAGGGTTACTACATTTATTTTGCTCGACTTTTATAAAATTCCCTTTATTCCGGCTTTTCACATGTTTAACTACAGAGAAACTAAATGTTTGTTGGTCTTTTTCGTATAAATAAAGAGAAACTAAGTGAAGCAAATGTATTCGCCTGTCTTGAAGCTGGATTGAAGAGACACCTACATGCACAGATCCGCAAAACAGTTAACTGAAGAGACAGCAAAGAAGAAACACTCATGTATGTATGTACGTAACCATTGCCAAAGTTTCCCTTTCTCTCTTTCTCTACCTAAGACTAAACGAAACTTCCATGAACAAAGTTTCTTTCCTAGAACTGCCCATCAGTTAAACACAGTGACACGAGTTTGTTTCCCAGCTAACTACAACATGACTGTTTTCAAGTTCAATGTAAACAAATTCAAATGGCCGCGACGTCTTGAAGACAATCAGCTTTAATCAATGTCGGGGAAACTCTTCATATCATTTGGACAACTCCGCCCTTTTCTGGGGGGGGGGCTGGTTTTCTCCAACATCGTGGGGAAGCAGAAACTGGCCTGCAGCCAACTTTCGTTTCTGCGCCTGCGTGAACTTATTCACTTCAAGTCAACTTTTTAATTGTTGATTTTGAGCGCTTTTCACTTCCCCTCGCCTCGTAGCGTAGCGGTAAGATCTCGGCTTTTCTTTCACTTTCTTTTCCGCCTACGCATCACGGGTTCGAGCCTCCCTGTCTACAAACACTAAACACCTGAGCAACGCCGGGCACCCCTGCCAGTTTATATATAAGTATAAATTAATGAAGATGGTTGTTTTTCTATTCTACACGTCGCTCAAAACGTGTAAATAACAACTAAGATACGAATAGTGGAATAACCCAAACGATAAAAATGATTGACACTCATCTTAAAAACCAAACTTCTCTCTTTTCATCATAAGTGCTCTGACCTCCACCTCGCCCCAATTGAAATGAATGGCTCTCGACTTCGGAAAGCACCATGGCTTAATAAGTTTCTTTCTTTGTTTTTAAATTCCATTTTCACCCCAAACAAGGCATAGTGCCACTTTGATGTAGGGGGCTACTATCGGGGACATAAGTTGCAGGGATACTATGTAGGGAGTTGAGCAGCAAGATATCTGTTCACATTACACTTGAACTTCTGCGTATCAGTACAGTTGGAGAAGCAGGAACTTGGAACAGAGTTCCAAAGTTTAGCAGTTATGGGGAAGAAACTATTGGAGTAGAAGGCTTTCTTACATCTAGGGATTTCTACTGTGTAGGGGTGGGATTTTGTTGCTTGTTGGGTTTGTCAAGTGTATTTATGTCAAGGGGGACACAAGGGCTTGTATTCATCATTAAAATACTTGTAAAACAGGATGCAACATTTCGTTGATGACAGTTCAGGACTTATCAAGTTGGTGACTCTCTTTTGAACCCCGTCCAGGAGTGAGAAACTAGTAGCAGATGCACCAGCCCAGATGTGACAACAATACTCTATACATAGGCGAATGGTGGTCTTGTAGAGATACGGGATACTTTCAGGCGTAAGTAACTTTCTAGCACGGTAGAGAGAGCCCACCTTCTTCGCAGCAGCCTTGACAATACTCTCGAAGTATCTGTTCCAACTCATGTTCCCTGGGACTGACCTTCATTCTTGATCTGAAATAAAACACATCAAATCTGTTGCCAAAATCGTTGGAAAAATGGTTAAATCATTCTACCATTCCAGTAGGTATCTCACTACTGATGCAATTCTCTACCTGTATAAGAGCCAAGTACGTCCTAAAATGGAATATCATTACCACATCTGGTCAGGAGCTGCTCAGCGCGCCCTATCTAGCCTTGATAGAGTTCAAAACTGGTTTCGAAACCTAGTAGGTGATGCCGTCTTGTCTTCCCTGCAACTTCTTTCTCAGAAAAGAGACGTTGTGAGTCTTTGTTTTATCGTTATTTTCATTGGAAGTGCTCGTCTGAGCTCCAATCTGTGGTCCTCCATTCCAAACTTTCACAAAAACACTCGACTAGCTACAGTCACTATCAAAAATTTTTCCCACACTCTATCTGTGCCTAATTCTAAATGCAAATTCTATAAGCAAAGTTTCTTTCCTAAAACTACCCAGATGTGGAACACTATTCCACTGGCCTGCTTCCCAACTGATTACAATATGGTAGCCTTCAAGTCCAATGTAAACAAGTTCTTGGTGAGACATCCCCTTAAATAATTCAAATTCTAACCAATCTACACCGTTAGTGATTACTAAACTATCACCTTACATTCACTGTTATCCTCGAGTGGTCTCCGGACCTTGATAGGTGGTGACTCCCTTGTAAAAAATACAAAATTTCAAAACATAAGACAATTATTAATGCAGTATATTTTGGGGGCATGCATCCGCTTTAATCCGAATCGACAAAATGAAGCAAGATATAATTTACCAAACCTCTTGGAGTCATTCTGCAATTTCTCCAAAATAGTGCTGGGCTGTTGTCGAATAAATGGGAATCGACCGTTTTTCTAGTTTTAGCAGAAAGAAAGCCGCCTCTAAAATTCTTGGCATCCGCGTCAGAGCAATCATTTCTGCTGATTCCTTGGAAGAAATGGGGGGGGTGAAGGAAAAAGGGAGAAAAGAAAAGAAAAAAAAAGGCGGCCATGTTTGGTCGGGCCACAAATTTCATTAGCTTCTTTGCTTCTGATAGTATCGATACAGGTGCGATGGTAATGATAGCTTTCGAAGGGCTGGCACCGTATCATCAAACAGGAGATGGGGCAAATCAATTTCTGTTGGAATCGAGAGTTTATTTTGTTTTTCGTTGTCTTGTGAATTAATAGGTAGAATGAGAGGGTTTAATGTCGTTCCCATTTCTTTGGTTTCTTTTCGGTTATGAATTTTATTTTATTATTGGTACCCTTTCTTTCCTGTTTAATACTATCATTAGCAAGAGAGGTTTCTCTATCTGTTTTTTTTTTTTCTTCTTCTTTGTTTTTCGCCTTCAGCTTGTTAAGGCCACTCCCTTCTAACCCTAACCCTAACCCTAACCCTAACCCCGTTCGTTGTTTTATTAAAGATGACCCGCGCCCGCGTTGTCGGAGCTTTAACTCACGTATCAGTTTAACTTGATTGGTTCGTATTCTTTAATAAGATCGTCTTTACTTGGTTTATATTTGCATCTATTTTATTTCTTTTGTTTTTTGTTTGTTTGTTTGTTTGTTTTCTTACTTATTTTTGTTAGCAAGGTCATCTGGCAATGCCCTCAGATGTGTTAGTGACCAAATTTAACCTCATTTCCTTTACTTTATTATTCGTCACTTTTTTTTTCTTCCAGGAAAAGCACGAAGCCATTTGATGTAAGAAGCTAAAAAAAAAAATGAACCTATTGGAGCACAGGGTGGAGTAGGTGCCAATGTGATTTGAAGATTTAAGAATGGATAGAATAAGTTTGAAATTACTAAAAAGTGGAGCATAATCATTGGCGAATAAGAGAAAAGTCTATTAGTCATGTGTATGCAGTGTGGTAATGATGCATGGAAGTAAGACCTAGCTAGTAAGGGTTGAAGACATGTGTTGCATGAAGAGAAATGATATGAGAATGATACGATGGATGTGTAATGTGAATCTTGAAGATAGATTTAGATCTGATGACTTTAGTGGAAGATTAAATCTGGACTGTATTGGCTAATGTGTGCAGAACAGGATACATTGATGGTATGGTCGCCTTGAAAGAATGGATGCGAATTCTTGAATTAGTACATGCAGCACAGTTGATACAGCAGGTCCGGTTCACAGGAAGGCCCAGAAAAACATGGAAGGCAGTTGAAAAAAAAAAATGAATTTGAGAAGACCAGGGATAAATAACGACCTGGCCAGAGATCCGCTATTTTTGAAATGAACTTCTTGAAGCTGTCCAACGCATATCAGTATGTGAACAGATGTTAAACTACTACTACTACTACTACTACTACTACTACTACTACTACTACTGATGATGATGATGATGATGATGATGATGATGATGACGACGACGACGACGATGACGAGGAGAAGTTCATAGAAAGGTTAGCGATATTCTAAGTCAATTTTTGTACGACTTAAATATACTGCTGCAGTGTTAGATATGTAATAAGCCGTCATATTTACCAATATAATAATTAATTGAACATTTTCTTTCCACACAAAATGTATGATGTACAGAGTAGCTACCCACCAAAAACTTTTCATTTCCGGGATTTCTACAGAATAGCTGCCCAAACAGTAAACTAATAAAGTCGCAATTGTTTGGTCCTAGAGAAACCCCTTGACATGATCGAAGAAAACTCGGCTCGGTTTTGAAATCGGGCAACTTTAATAGTTTACATCAAGTGAAACTATTAAATTGATCACAAATTATATTACAAATAGAACCTCAACTGATTTTATGTAGCAAGTTTCTCCTACCACCCTAAGGCATATTATTTTTTCAAATGAAGAAAATAGATTTTTGATTTTCAAAATAAAATTATACAATACTGTAAGAAAATCTTTTTGGAAGATCAGGATTTTTTTTTTTTAAATTAGTAGCTTTATCCTTTAGCCATCTCTATTGAGATATTGTTTTTGGTTCACATCTATTAAATCATTACTTGTGGGTCATGTATATCAAGCCATATCTTATGAATCATTAGTTTTGGGTCATATTTATTGAGGCATTATTTTTTAACCATATCATATTGAGTCATATTTACTAAGACATTACCTTCGAGTCATATCTATTAAGCCATTTATTTGTAACCATATGAATTGTGCTATTACTCTTGAGCCATATAATATTGACCCATATTTATTTAGCAGTTTCTTTCCAGCCATATCATATTGAGTCATATCTGTTAAGTTATTACTTTTGAGCCATGTCTATCCGTTTTGGGACATATCATATTGAGCCTTATGTATTGAGCTATTACTTTTGAGCCACGCCCATTGAATCATTACTTTTGAACTCTATAATATCTATTAAGCCATTATTTTTTAGCTTATTTATTTATTACTTTTGAGCCATATAATATTGAGCAACATCTATTGAGCCATTACTTTTGAGCCATGTTAGTACTTTTAAGCAGTATTATATTGAGTCATATCTGTTAAGCCATTACTTATTAATAGGACTATGATAACAGCATATTCTTTTCATTGTTTTTACTCTCGGATATATATCCGACACAGCTAGACACAATTAATCAGCCGAGGATCACGTCACTCTACATAAAAACATATAAGATATCAATGGATATATACCTGAGAATAAAAACAAGGAAAAGAATATGCTGTTTTCATAGCCCTGCTTATGAGTCACGTTTATTAAGTCATTACTTTCGAGCCATATTATAGTGAGCCATATCTGTTAAGCAATTACTCAAGCCCACATAACAAATAATCAGAAGTTGGGATCAGAAATCTCGGTATTCAGAAGAGTATACAGTTACTCACCAAAAACTCTTCTTTCCAGGGCTTGTGAAGATTTAAAACTACCTTGTATATTTTACAAACTTTCGCCCAACATGTGAAACATTCCTTCTAATTGCAATGCACGCTGAGTTTATAGAGTTGATATTTATAAAAAAAAAATATATATATATTCCATAGGTCACTGTTACTTTTTATATTGCATGAACTTTAATTACGGTACCATCTTGATTTCAATCTTTATTAAATCGTCATGTTTTTGAAAACCAAAAAAAAAAAGAAAAAAAAAAGTAAGCTTTTATATATTTTTTATTCTTCCTTAAGAGAGTTGGAGTGGAGAGGCTCAGCTCGATTTGTTAATAACGTTACTTGTTGACATTTGCCTGAGAATCGGCTTATAAGAAAAATGACATGGATAATAAGAAATGTCTTGCAAATGGTAAGCGTTATGATTTTGGCACAAACCTGCCAATCCTTTTGAAAAACAACTACAAAAAAAAAATGCAACCATTTTATTCTTACTTTCTCTCTTTTCTTATTAAACAAGCAGGGGTGCCCGGCGTTGCCCGGGTGTTTGGACAAAATAAAAAGTTTTAGTAGGCAGGCAGGCAGGCTGGAACTCGTGATGCGAAGGCAGAAAAAAAAAAGTGAAAGAAGAGCTGAGATCTTACCGCTACGCTAAGACGTGACAAGAAGTGTAAAGCATTCAAATTAATCGATGTCAATCAAAAAGTTGGCTTGAAGTGAATAAGTTAAGAATCACACAGGCACAGAGATGAAGGTTGGCTGCAGGCCAGTTTCTGCTTACCCACGATGTTGGGGAAAACCAGCTACTCCCAAGGACGGGGAGCTCCCCAAATGAATAGCAATTGTCTGATATGAAGGGTTTTCCCAGCATTGATCAAAGCTAATTGTCTTTCTGGAGGTTCCGACTGGAAAGCCAAGTGACCTACTTCGCTCCGATTAGTTTCGCTTTTATACGAAAAAGACGAACAAACATGCGAAAGGATGGAATAGAGGGAATTTTATAAAAGTTGATCACAATAAATGTAGAGATGACGTCCGTCCGCAAATCGTAGATATTATAATCTAGGGAGTATGTAAAAAGTTCTCCAAAATAGTAACCCTCACGAGCCCCCCCACATCCCCCCCCAAAAAGCCTTCATTCAAAAACGCTCGCAGGAAGTGGGTGCACCTGGACTCCCTTGATCATAAAATATGCTTAAATATATTTCAATTCATGAAGATTGAAGATTCCGTATTTATTATTACAGAGTCAATTCTCTATTGAATATTATATATATATATATATATATATATATATATATATATATATATATATATATATATATATATATATATATATAATACTAATTCCAAAAGTTTTTAAAAAAATGACTCAGGTGCTATTAGCTAGAATCGAAAGCAAAACATTTAGCGCTCCAATCACGTTCCATATCATTTGAGCCATCAACAGATAGATAAGAAAGATTTAAAATTATACCACTTCAAGCTATGAATGAATTTTCACATACGCAAAAGTAATAGCAATATGTCGGCAAGTTGAAATGAACAGTTTGCTTTTCAACTTGCTGATATATACATATGTCTGTATGTATTATTAATCCACCCAAACAAAGATTTTATTCATTATAAATTATCCTTTGTGTATGATTACTATTTCGTGTTAATTTCAGTCTTATGTGACCAGTAGCTTAAGAGTTTATCGGTTAAATGCTTACAGACACATACACACGCATACATACATCTACTGCTTTATTCATAGAGATAAGGTTGTTGTCAAGGTTGACAACAATTTCTTACAAGCATTTATTAAAAAATGATTTCAATTATTTGGGGATACATCAACATATTTCTACAAGAGGAAAAATTTGTTCATTTTACTAACGTATTACTATATGTCAAGACCAAAGGCCACTTGAGGATAAGGTTTAAGGAGACGGGATGATTGCTAATTAAAAGAGGAAGAACCTTATAAGATAATTGGGGAAAGATTGATGAGTTGGACCATTCTCAAATTATTTGTGAGGACGGCTCATAACAAGAATCTCTTGACACTGGATTTGAAGACTGTCATGATATAGCATATAAAACGGTATTTTTGCCATGAAAATTTAGAAATGACCTATTGCAATATTTTTATATAAAATAAAGGTAGGATTTTAAAAAAATTGTAAGGTTCTACTTATAGACACTGGTGATATAAACTAACCAATCAAATGGAGCCACGTTCTGCTAGCAACATATCAGAAATCAGAATTGCCTCACAAAAATATTGACTCTTTTAGCATTCGTGCAGATAATATTTTCGTGTCCACACGAGAAAGATCTTTTGCTCTTTGTCTGCAAAATTTTAAAGCCCGAGATTTATACAGAACAACTACCCACCAAAAACTCTTCACTTCCAGGATTCGTAAAGAATAGCTACCCACTAAAAACTCTTCACTTCCAGGATTTTTTTTTTTTTTTACACAGTGGTCACCACTTATCAAGGCCCAGAAGCCACTCAGGGATAAGGGTTATTGCAAGTACATTATGTTAGTGTGGAGAGTTGATGAAGTGTTTACTTAAGGGGGCGGTTCATTAGGAATTTGTTAACGTTGGACTTGAACACATCCAAGTTGTAGTCAGGTGGGAAGCAGGCAGATGGAACAGACTTGTACAGAATAGCTACCCACCAAAAACTCTTTATTTCCAGGATTTGTACAGAATAGTTACAGAAACTCTTACGAAATGAAACATGGCTTTCTATTCAAAATTTGTGCCAACAACGCAAACGCACATTAATTCAGACTTCACACACACAAAAAAAAACGTTAACAACATCAGACGTATACATCTCTCTCTCTCTCTCTCTCTCTCTCTCTCTCTCTCTCTCTCTCTATCTATCTATCTATCTATCTCTCTCTCTCTCTCTCTCTCTCTCTCTCTCTCTCTCTCTCTATCTATCTATCTATCTCTCTCTCTACGAGGGACCGACCTCTCAGAGTAATACACCAACAAAAATGGAGAGAAATAATTATAAAAAACACTAAGTTAATAAAACTTAGTGTTTTTTATACAGCATAATTACGTTGACTCAACAGCTTTCACCAGATCACCAAAATTAAGCAACAATGAGCCTGGCTAATACAAAATGGGTGACCATTTGGGAATACTAGGTGTTGTATAGGATGGCAGAACAGCACTATTGTCAAGAGAAAAAGTAAGGCACCTCCTTCCCTCCGCTAGTCTATGGGAGACCCCTGGGCAAGGTCGAGAACCCACGTCAGTCCCTCCAATCAGGATAACACGAGTTCATAGAAAGCAGGTGACTGATGCAATATGGAAGCAATCAGGAATAATTCTGTTCATAGTTTCGTATCTCGTTGTGCTGGGCAGGAGATCCTTTTGAGTACAATAGCCAGGATAAACGTCCAGTATGGACACTGCTCGGACAGAATGAAACTGCAACTTACTGTTCGTACAACTGCAAAGAAAGCTATTGCAATACATCAAAACACTTTTGAAAAACAGCGTAATTACAGGTTGTGAATGATGGTCAACAATGAATTCATGAATGCCTCGAAGGAGAGAGATAGATGGAGAGTCATAGTCGTCAAAGCCTATACCAAGCAACACTTGTAATGAATGAATAAAGTTTTATTTTATGAATAAGTTTTTTTAACAATGAAAACCTCGGAAACCAAAAACGAAAGAAATGATTTTAGTCATTCAATTAAAATATATATATATATATATATATATATATATATATATATATATATATATATATATATATATATATATATATATATTAGAATTGTAAGCCATTTTGAGTTTCAGAAACAGTTTCAGATGGTTCGCTGTTACACACAAGTCCTGGGAGGTGACTTGTTTGTAGTAGACAATTCCACAGAACAAAACATTCTTACCGTGTCGAAACCCGGAAAAAGAACATGTGAAATTGCTCCAGAAAAGGTTTAATATTTATGAAGCAATTCTGGTTTCTGATTGGTTGGTAGCAGAACGTGAATTAATTTGATTCGTCAGTTCTTAGCAGCATCGTTTATAAATAGAATCATCCGACTGTGTGGGATCATGCCCCATTATAGCTCCAAAATATTGCAACATATATATATATATATATATATATATATATATATATATATATATATATATATATATATATATATATAACATTATGTGTGTTTTCTAAATGTCCAAATTAAATTTACGTTACAATGTTTTAAAAATTGTGACAAGGTTTCTTTATTCAAAATTCACGCCAACATTATTAATATTATTCGTTTTTTTTTCTAAAATAGGGATAATTCGATTGACCCCACCCTTTCTTCTTCTCTACAACCTCTCTCTCACAGACGTGATGTTGCTAGTCTCAGTGTTTTTTTTTTTTTATAAATACTATTATGGCTTGTGTCCTTCAGATTTCTCTGAGCTATTCTCTGCTACTTTTGTTCCTGCTCGTTTATTTCGGTGGTCTAACGGTCTCCATCAATTTGCTGTTCTGATACCTTATTATAATACAGCTTCCTATTTAAACAGCTTTTATCTGAGAACTGCAGGCTTGAGGAACTCTCTTCCTACTAGTGTTAGGACGACGAAATTTGGAATCGGAAAGATCAAAACTCTTTGAGGTATCAGAATCGGTATTGGAAAAAAATTGCGGTAAATGTTTACTTTAACTATAACAGAACACTGACCAATAAAATTTGCTTTTTAGAGGTTGTCAGGGTCGCTGACAACGAATCTGATATTTCAACTGGTCGCAAACTTACCGTTTGTATGGTATTAACCCCTGGACTCTCGCACTATTTTGCGCCATATTACTGTATTCGTTAACACTACACGTGAGCAGTTCTTATTAAAATGTACGTGTGTGTACACGCGTAGTCACGTGACCTTTCACAAGGCTCATGAATACATGGCGGACATTTTAAATGACAAGAAATATTTTTTATAAAATAAAAAAATAGTTTCCATCTCATTTATTAATAATAGGATGAAATACTTTTCTATAAAATAAAAAAATAGTTTTCACTTCATTTAATAGCAAAAATAATGTCAGTAAGTTTTCACTTCATTTAATAGTAAAAATAATGTCAGTAAGTTTTCACTTCATTTAATAGTAAAAATAATGTCAGTAAGTTTTCACTTCATTTAATAGTAAAAATAATGTCAGTAAGTTTTCACTTCATTTAATAGTAAAAATAATGTCAGTAAGTTTTCACTTCATTTAATAGTAAAAATAATGTCAGTAAGTTTTCACTTCATTTAATAGTAAAAATAATGTCAGTAAGTTTTCACTTCATTTAATAGTAAAAATAATGTCAGTAAGTTTTCACTTCATTTAATAGCAAAAATAATGTCAGTAAGTTTTCACTTCATTTAATAGTAAAAATAATGTCAGTAAGTTTTCACTTCATTTAATAGTAAAAATAATGTCAGTAAGTTTTCACTTCATTTAATAGTAAAAATAATGTCAGTAAGTTTTCACTTCATTTAATAGTAAAAATAATGTCAGTAAGTTTTCACTTCATTTAATAGTAAAAATAATGTCAGTAAGTTTTCACTTCATTTAATAGTAAAAATAATGTCAGTAAGTTTTCACTTCATTTAATAGTAAAAATAATGTCAGTAAGTTTTCACTTCATTTAATAGTAAAAATAATGTCAGTAAGTTTTCACTTCATTTAATAGTAAAAATAATGTCAGTAAGTTTTCACTTCATTTAATAGTAAAAATAATGTCAGTAAGTTTTCACTTCATTTAATAGTAAAAATAATGTCAGTAAGTTTTCACTTCATTTAATAGTAAAAATAATGTCAGTAAGTTTTCACTTCATTTAATAGTAAAAATAATGTCAGTAAGTTTTCACTTCATTTAATAGTAAAAATAATGTCAGTAAGTTTTCACTTCATTTAATAGTAAAAATAATGTCAGTAAGTTTTCACTTCATTTAATAGTAAAAATAATGTCAGTAAGTTTTCACTTCATTTAATAGTAAAAATAATGTCAGTAAGTTTTCACTTCATTTAATAGTAAAAATAATGTCAGTAAGTTTTCACTTCATTTAATAGTAAAAATAATGTCAGTAAGTTTTCACTTCATTTAATAGCAAAAATAATGTCAGTAAGTTTTCACTTCATTTAATAGTAAAAATAATGTCAGTAAGTTTTCACTTCATTTAATAGTAAAAATAATGTCAGTAAGTTTTCACTTCATTTAATAGTAAAAATAATGTCAGTAAGTTTTCACTTCATTTAATAGTAAAAATAATGTCAGTAAGTTTTCACTTCATTTAATAGTAAAAATAATGTCAGTAAGTTTTCACTTCATTTAATAGTAAAAATAATGTCAGTAAGTTTTCACTTCATTTAATAGTAAAAATAATGTCAGTAAGTTTTCACTTCATTTAATAGTAAAAATAATGTCAGTAAGTTTTCACGCCCCCCCCCATTGTAAAGAGAATTTTTTGTGAAAAATTAAACGGTTCTTCTGCTCCATGTATGTCGGTGCGTTACTTACAGATAAATGGTAAATTAAACTGCAGCAGCAGCACCTGTTAAAAACTATACAAGTTCTATAATTGAATAACTTCGCCCCATCAAAAAAAAAAAAAGAATGTTTTCATAAACCGCTCGTAAAAAAAAGCATCAAAAACTAGGAACACAGAAAAATGAACCAACTTTGTTTTTGAAAATTTCCTTGTTATTTCAAATGTCTGCTAAAAATTCCTCTGCGATGTGACAAGTCGCTTCACTACGCGCAAATGCATCATGTACGAATAGTATAAACAAAGGCGGTGAGATGGCACAAAATAGTGCGAGGGTCCAGAGGTTAATACCATGCAACCGGTAAATTTACGACGGGTTTGAATATCAGATTCGTTGCCAGCGACCCCGAAAACCTTAATTAAAACAAATTGTATTAGTCGGTGTTCTGTTGCAGTTTATGTAAACATTTACCAAAATTGCGTCTATTTTCCGATGCTAAAAACGATTCTTTTAATTGTTTTGTTATGCTGTTTTTGTGGAAAACTTAATTTTCTATTGTTAGTAGTAATGGCAAACTGATAAATATAAATTGATTTTAAACTATCACCAAGACTAAACATCTATATGATCAAACCACTAGGTGTGTCAGAAATTTCGTGAAAAATATTGAATAATTCCACCTCGTCTTTCCAAGCTTATAACTCTTCGAAAAATGTAATTCAAGCCCTAATTTTTATTTTCAATTAAAGGAGCAAGGACCAAGGTTTCATTAAAAAAAAAAAACACAAAAAAACGTGTTTAAAAAAAAAAAAAAAAATTTAAACTTCAGACTTTACAGGTAAATTTCTAAAAAACACTACTTTTTTGTTTTAAATTTGAATATATTATTTATTGATCTTTTCTCTTAAATTTGTCATATATAACACTTTGGTGAGTAAATTATTTACTTTTTAATAGACATTTCAAAATGGGAGGCGTGAAATCATTCGCCCCCCCCCCCTGTCTTTCCAAGCTTATAACTACTCGAAAAATGTAATTCAAGCCCTAATTTTTTTCAATTAAAGGAGCAAGGACCAAGATTTCATTTAAAACAATAACAAAAGAAAAAACAAACAACGTGTTTTTTAAAAAAAAAGGTTTTAAACTTCGGACTTTACAGGTAAATTTCTAAAAAACACTACTTTTTTGTTTTCAATTTGAATATATTATTTATTGATCTTTTATCTTCAATTTGTGATATATAAAACTTTGGTGAGTAAATTAATTATTTACTTTTTAATAGACACTTGAAAATGGGGGGGGCTTGAATTAAAAAAAACGTTTGTCTAAAATATTATAATCAGTTTATTGGAAAGAGCATAAAATTTCACATTGACACTGAAAATATCGTAAAAATAGAATCAATAGAAAAATTTTGATAGATTTTTAAAGTTTAAAAATTGAAAAATACTGAACTCGTAAAATTCAATTAATTTCATTAATGTTTTTTAAAAAATATAAAAAATAAAAATTTCTATTACTTTTAAAACAACTTTAATAGTTTATTTTGGAAGTATAATCCATAAAGAAAATAAGCAACCCACTTTTAAAAGAGAAATTACGAGTTTTTTTATATTTTATTCGCAGTTTCGTGTTAGGAGTGTCAAAAATTCCTACAAAAATTCTGATACACATATCGATCCACACAAGTATATTTTTACATTTATGAAAATAGATGCACATATTGCATGAGTTTTTTACGGTAATTTTAAAATTTAAAAAACAATATGAAAAAGAAAGAAAGAAAAGGTACTTGTGCAGAATTTGAACGAGACATAACAAACTGACCGCTCGGCTTTGCTTTGAACATGACGTCAACTGCCGGCTTTCGCTGAGCGTCGCCGATTATCAAAGCGTAATAACCCTACTCAAAGAAAATACGGAAGAAAACATTTCGTACTTGTACATTAAAAAATGAAAATATCGAAAAAAAGTTTATATTGTACGTATCCGTTATGGAATGAAGTTCTCTGAAAAAAAAAATCACTTAATTTCATCAAGTAGCTTTTTTTTTTCTTTTCCTTTTTTTTTTCAGTGAAAAAAAAAACAAAAAACAATTTATTATGATACCGAACAAAAGGTTCGATGTTTAGGAAGAAAAGCTAATATTAAAGATGGAGAGGGGGTGTCGGTGCTTTAAATTAAGTTATCTCCCCGTGACGTATTCAAAAAATTCCAAGATGTCTGCCTTCAACGCGCTGTCGCAAAAACGTATTTTTTTTTTCGCTGTAAAAAAGAAAATTACTCGATCAAATTAAGTGAAATTTTTTTTTCGGGGATCTTCAGTCCAAAACGGATGCGTACAATATAACCTTTTTTCAATATTTTCATATTTTTTAATGTCTTGATTAAACTGTACAAGGGCCAAACATTTAAATATTTTTAAAAAATCACCAGAAAATATATCTATATAAAATGAAAATAAAAAGAAACAACAACCTACCGTAACAATTTGTTTTATTTTTGCAACAAGTTTTTAAGTTAAAGAAAAAGCAAGTTGTATTTTGTTTCAACGAACTTTTTGTCATATTTTTTAACGAAGTTTTTTTTTTGTTTGTTTTACACAACACTTTAAAATTGAATGAAGGAAACAAAAACTCAATTGCTGGATAAGATAAACGTGTCGTTTATTTAGTGTTGAAAGAATGAATGTTTTAGATATAACACGTGTTCATGTCCGCGCGGGTGTAACCATCGTTTGTTGCGGGACTGGTAGTATAGAAGGAAAAAGGAAATGTGTGTTCATCTAACGTTCGGGTCACTATCGTTTGTTCGCGCGTGGGAAGAGAAGTGAGTAATTTTTAAACACTTTTTAATGTGTTTTTCATGTGTTATTTATTTTTTTTATATTTTTTTTGCAGTTCTTCTCTTTTTTTTTTTTTTGTAACTAATCTTAAGTAAATTTTCTTGTTATTTTTTTCTTCGTGAAGGGTGGGGCAGGACAACCGAATTTTTAAAATTAAATTAAGACAGCCGGGATATTCCCTTAGGATTAAGTAGACTTTTCTACGGTCGCATCAGACGATATTAAAGTCGGATGAGAAGAAACTTCGCCAACCCGACCGGGTAGCTTTCCGATATATGGTGTCGGAATTTTGGGGTTGTCATCAAAATTGCCATGATCTTTTATCAGCCACTTCTGCTATATCCTGGGGGAACCTTCCATGCATTTTCTTCCTAGCCAGTTCCTCTGCCCTTTCTCTATCCATACGTTTCACATAATCAGCCTTGGTCTCACATACCTCCACTTCATTAGCCACAACCTTAAGCATCCACTCCTCACTTCTAATTACATGCTTCTTCAACGACATCTCTTCGGTTCTAACACAATCTTTTACACTTTTCAATCCTCTCCCACCATCTTTCCTCTTTTGATATAGCCTTGCTATGCTACTTCGAATGTGGAATATACCAAACATTGCTAAAACTTTTCTTGTTTTGATATCTATGGCATGCAAATCCTTGTCAGACCATTCTAAAATTCCCGCACTGTATCTCAAAACACTGACTGCCCATGCATTTACTGCTTTCATTAGGTTTCCTCCATACAGTTTCGACTTTGCAATTAGTTTCACTCTTTTAAGATACTCCTTCCTGACTTTTTGCCTTCATTTCTCTGTTCATGATGCCTACATCCTCCAGCACTCCCAAATACTTATATCCTGTATCTTCTATTTCTTTCATGATTTCTCCATTTGGCAGCACTATTCCATTCGAATGAACCTTTACTCCTCTTTTCATCACCAGCACCGCACATTTACTAATCCCAAACTCCAATCCCAATGTCTTCTGAGTATGTCCCCACAAGTTCTACCAGTCTCTCCACTTCATTTTCATTTCTACCGAATATTTTCAAATCATCCATAAATCGTAGATGGTTGAGGCATCTGCCACCAGATCCAAAGTTATACCCCAGTTTTTCTCTCTTCAAGAGGATGCTCAGTGGCATCATTATCATTACAAAAAGAAGTGGCGATAACGAATCTCCTTGAAATATCCCACGTTTAATGTCAACCTGCCCCATCTCCTCTCTGTTTGCTGTCAGCACCGTTTTCCATTGAGCCATACTTGTCTCCAAAAACCCTACCACATTCTCAGCAACCTTCATCATCAATAGTGTTTCACGTATCCATGAATGAGGAACCATGTCATAAGCCTTTCTGTAATCGATCCATGCTACGCTCAGATTCCTCTTTTTCTTCTTCACATCCTGCATTACTATGGCAGACATGTAATTGGTCTATAATTATTGGCATCTGTTCCTTTTGCAGGATCTTTTCCTTTGTTCTTCCCTTCACAAGTCAATCAGGGACATATATCGACTCTACAACTCTTTGCAGAGCAGCAGCTATAGGTGGATAAAGGCGTGGAGACTGTTGAAACCAGAAGCCCATCACTCCATTTGGACCAGGTGCCTTCCAGTTTGTCATCCTTCGTATGCCAGCCTTAACGTCATCGATAGTTATCTCAACGTTCTTCATCTGTTGCATTTCTGATAGCCTTTCTCTGACCTCTCCCAACCAACTAGCCTTCTCATTATATCGCCCCTCGACAGACCAAATCCCACTCCAGAACTTCCTTGCATCTCTTGCATTTGGAGTATTGTTATTTCCTGCCTGTTTACTACCATTTAATTCTTTATACAGCTGAGACTGATTGTTCCGGAAAAGGTTGTTCTGCCGAAATGCAAGACATTTTCCAACAAAGTTCCTAATTTTCATACCACCAGTGTGGACCTCCTCTTTCAACGTTAGAACGTTCATCGTTCCCTTTTCCAGCAATCTATATCTTCTTTTAAGCTCGTCTTTAGCTTTCTGTTCTAGTTTAACTCCTTTTCTTATTTCTTCGATTCTACCAATATCTTTCCGCCACCATTTAATACTTTCTTCAAGCCGCCTCTGCAAGTGTGGCCTTCTATCCTTCATTTCTCCCTTTTTCTTCTGTAATAAGCCAAGACGATTCGCAATAACGTATGACGCTGCATATAGAAGCCTGTTAAATTTCGTAATAATAATAATAATAATAATAATAATAATAATAATAATAATAATAATTGTAATAATAATAATAATAATAACAATGATAATAATTGTAATAATAATAATAATTGTAACAATAATAATAATAATAATAATAATAATTATAATAATTGTAACAATTGTAATAATAATAATAAAAATAATAATAATAATAATAATAATAATTGTAATAATAATAATAATTGTAACAATAGTAATAATAATAATAATAATAATAATAATAATTGTAACAATGGTAATAATAATAATAATAATAATAATAATAATAATAATAATAATAATAATAATTGTAATAATAATAATAATAATAATAATAATAATAATTGTAACAATTGTAATAATAATAATAATAATAATAATAATAGTAAAAAATCAGCACTGTAAGGTCTAACTGTCGTTATTATTCACACCACAAATCGATCAAATAATGGCCGTCATTCTTCTCTCTATCCTCAGAAAGACGAAATGCCGTGCGAATTTAAATTTGTATTTTTAATCTACTACTATAAACCGTTGATTAGCTTGGAAAAATCTTGATTTCCAATTAACCTAACTGGTTCCGCCCGCGGCAATGCACTTAAAAGTCTCTGCATTTCTTGAAAGTTTGCACTGATTTGACCTTGTTTTTCGTTTTTCTTTTTAAGACCAGCTTTTATTAACTGCATTCACCGTGCGACAATTTTTCGGTCTATCAGCCAGGACATCTTTCCTCGTTGCGTTCGGAATTAATTTCTTTGACACTCGAAGAGTGCAATGTAAGTAAAATCCCCTAACAAACCAAGAATTTGATTCTAATCGAAATACACCAGCATTCTTAACGTTTGGCAATTGGAATTGTCCTCTCGTCCCCCCTCTTCGTTCTCTCCTCCCTCTCCTCCCTCTTCCTCGTTCTTTCTTCCCTCCCCTCTTCCCCGTACTCTCCCCTCCCCCCCTTTCTCGTACTCTCTCCTTCCCTCGTTCTCGTCCTCTACCTCTCGCACCTCTCCTCCTCCTTATCCTCCCCATCTCCTCATTCTCTCTTTCTCGTCCCCTCCTCTCCCTCCTTCTCGTCTTCAGCCCGTCCGGTGTTATTTCATCATCTACATAACACTTATTAACCCTTCTCCTAGAGTGACTTCCGGACCTTGATAAACGATGACACCCCCCCCCCAAGTAATAAAAATAAGAATATATTTGAAAATTTTGATATCATTTTCCAGTCAAAGAAAATAAAAACGTTAGACCATTTTGTATAAGTTAAAAATCGTGAGAAAGAAAACCAAGAATATTTAGTCGGATATGACGTCAAACATACGATAGAGACGATACCTGACGATAGCAGGGGCTATTTCTTAGAGATGTTACTTATCGAAATGCCCTCAACTTTCATGGAGTTTGTCATCAGTCCCATAAAATATCTGGATATCCTGGGCAGTAGGGAGTGTGTTAAATCAAGGCGCATTATCATTGCATGCGACCTAGTTGATTTATATATTTTATTTTGATTAAAACAAATGCTGACAAAAAAGAAATTTGGCACAAGACCAATCAAAAATTGGGGAAGGGGGTCTATGGTCATCCTTGTCGCTATAGCTTTGTTGATTCAGCTAATTCTAGCTGGAGTTTTCAGTCACCATAATACCATATTAACACCAGGGATCGTTCTACTTCAGATTCCAAAATCAATTCTTTATATATATATATATATATATATATATATATATATATATATATATATATATATATATATATACATATATATATATGAACAAATGATTAATAAAACATGTTAAAAGACATCTTGAAAAAGAGTTAAAAACATATTTAATTTTAAAAAAAGAAAGCACAAGATAAGTGGATAGTCCTTAATCCGCGGAGTTTCGAAGAAATACTCTCCTTCTCATCAGAGGGCAGGAATTAGCAAAATGCAGGATCGGATTTTGCATATAAAAGTATTTAATGAAACTACAAGTAAGTCACAGATCTTACTTGGTTAAAAAAAAAAGGGTGAGGTAAGGGGAACAGGAGGCAAAAGAAAAATGATGAAAAGATTTCACATGAATGGATAGTCTGGTGAAGGGTAAAAATCCAAAAATGGTAAAATCCAAAACGGTCGAATTTAAAATTTCAATCCAATGGGTAAATTCCAAATGGTTCAAAATAATCCAAAAGGCAGAGTTCCTTGGAAAAAAGCGCAAATGGAATGAATTCCAAATCATTAAAAGAAAAGCACTGGAGATAATATTTAAAACACATCTGTCAAGGCTGGATGAATAAAAAAAATTAAGGTTTAAAAAAAAAAAACCGAAAAGCGGTGAAAGTTTAAATTTGAAAAGCAAGGTCAAACTAACCCAGACAAAAAGCGCGAAAGATAGCGTTAATAATTAGGTCCGCTTAGATATGCACGTGAAAGTCCCAGAATTAATTTAAGAAAACTGATCAGAAGAACAAATAAATGGCCAAGTTTAAGAAATGGGGCATCTGTTATATATATAAAAAAAAGTGAAATTAAATAAATAAAAAAATAAAAAATAAATAAATAAAATTATATATATACACACACATACATATATATATATATATATATATATATATATATATATATATATATATATATATATACATGCACATACATATACATACAGACACACAAATGCATACATACATGTATATACATACACACACGCATATAAATATATATATATGTATACATATACAATAACACACACACACATATATATACATATATATACAAACACACACGCATGCATAAATATATACACATATCCAAAAACATATACAAGTTAAATAAAAACATACCTACTTACATACAAAATAAGGGGAGGGAAAGGCCGGTAGCTACAAACTCCGGAATAAGGCAAATAAATGTGTATGTAAATGCATATAGTGAAATATAAGTAAACAAATACATAGAATAAAAATGAGTAGGTTGATGTATATATTTAATTAATAGGTATACTTATACCATAAAACGGAGACAGCAGATGGAAAACCGGCCAAAGAAATAAAGAAAAACAAATAAAATTTAAAATATAAAAAGCTTAGAAGGTAAGATTATAACAAAAAAAAATTATGGGAAAAGATATATATTTGAAGGGTTAAATTAATAGCTATGTGATTTCAAATTTACCATATTTAAACTTGGACATATGTTTGCAATAGGAGATCAGTTCGTTTTTAGAGTTTATTATATTACTACTTTGAGGGAAGGTTATAATAGTTATAGCTTCAGATGTACAGAGGTGACAAGACTTAGATCCTGGAGTGTAAGACTTAACTTTTTTTAGGATGGTCCATTTAATTGAAAAGTGGGTATTGGCAGAGTTAAGCTTTTTAACTAGTGTTGTTAGAGACGTTCCCTGGTTATTATTTGAATTTTGGTTATTGAAAGAAGAAGTGTGGTTTGAAATTCTTTTCTTTATTAAAGTGGAAGTAGCACCTATATATGTATATGTTTTATTAATAGCTCGGGGTCGAGAATTAATATTAATTTGTTGATTTATACTGGGAAGAGAATTTAAATTTTGTTCATTTTGATGAACAGAGGGTAGGACAGTAATTGTAGCAGGATTGGTTTGGAGGGGATAATTAGTGTTATCAGTGTTAGGATGGCTGCTATGAAAAATATTATTATTATTATTATTATTATTATTATTATTATTATTATTATTATTATTATAGCTGGTTGTATGATTGAAAATAGAGGGGCTGGTTGATTCGTTTGTTGGATTAATAATTATATCAGAGGGAGGGTCGGAGGAAGGATAATTTGGTGGCAAAATGTTATTGTCTATTATGGGAGAATTGCGTGGGAGCTCTGTAATTGTGCATGAATATATTACATCTTTATGGATGCAATCATTATTGAGTGGGCAAAGATGTTTGTTAATACAGTTGCAGTTTCTTTTTGGTTGGATTGGGAAAGGGATTTTTGAGGCTGATTTAATTGTTTTGTTATTAGATGCTAAGATTCTTTGTGCTAAATTAGGCATAGTAGAATAAGAAATTCTTATTGAGTTTTTATTAAAAATTGAACTATATCTTTGTGGGTATTTGAAAGAGCTTTCTACAATATTGAAGAATTCTTTAGGTATATTAGTTTTAACATTTACGCTAAATGGAGGATTAAACCAAATATTTTTCTTTCTCCTAGTACGACAGGGTGGGTTAGAAGTATTACGATTAGCATGTTGGTTCGGATTATATTTGTGGAGTGGACCATTGCTATTGATAGCAGCAGATCTTGTTATTTGAACTGGTTTCTTGCGAGTCATATTGTGTGTGATTACAGATTTAAGACGGCATACAGGTGGAGCATAATGGTTATATTGAATCTTTTCATTGTATCCTGAATTTCCTAAGGCATTATTGAAGAAAGTAGCATTTTGATTAAAGGTTTTTTTTTTATCGGCTGAGAGCGTAGAAATTCTTCTAGAGACGGATGGTACTATAGATTTTATAATTGAATTGGGGTGGTTAGAAGATTTATGGACGTATAAAAGCGTAAGGTTTGGTTTATGATAGGGGCTGTAAGTTTAAGTATTAAGATTAAGTGTAATGTCTAGAAAATCTGAAGTTTTTTTATTTGGTTCAATAATTATAGAAAGGCCAACATTATTAAAAAAGGGTATGTAATTTTTTAATTGTATTATTGTACTCTCTTGACCTGGCTGTTGTTGTAAATAGAGCATCGTCTCTATAAAGGCCCCCTTGGATATGTTTAAAGTGGTATTTCAGTTCTTTCAGTAAGAAGAGTCCCACTAAATCTGTAGCCTAGGCAGAGTCGGAAGCACCCATTAAGATGTAAAAATTATTAGGAGTATCTTTTCTAGTCCAAAACTTATTGTTAAATTGTATAAGGGATTTTCTGGCTGGGAGAATTCATTTAATTTCCAAATGAGTTAAGTCAGAATTTCTTTTAGCAAAGATTAGGCCCTTATTTAAGAGGATCGGTGAAATTGATTGATAATAATTGTTGATGTCAAAGGTTATGAAGTTAAGGAGGTGTTTATTATATATATATATATATATATATATATATATATATATATATATATATATATATATATATATCTTGGCTTTGATAATGAGTTGATACCTATGAAAAAAAAAAAAAAAGAAAAAGTCCAATGTGAACAAGTTCTAATTGAATCGTCCCCCTAAGTAATCCAAGTTACAAAATTCCCACTGTTTACTATGCTAAAATCAAAATGACTAATGTATACCTATTAACCCTTATCCTCGAGTGGCCTCTGGGCCTTGATAAGTGGTGACACCCTTGTAAAAAAAAAAAAAAAAAGGATGGAATACTGTTGCCATATCTGGGCAGGAGCTGCTAAAAACAGCCTATCCTGCCTTGACAGAGTACAAAATAGACTTTGTGGCTTAGTGGGGGACGCCCTTTTCTCTACCCTGCAACCTCTTTCACATAGAAGAGACGTTGCGAGCCTATCCTTGTTTTATCGTAATTTCCATGGCAGGTGCTCGTCTGAACTCCAATCTCTGGTCCCCCCCTCGCCAATCTTTCACGAAAAACACCCGTCTAGCTGAATCCACTGTGAAAAATTTCCCCCACTCTATGTCTGTGTCTAAATCAAAACGCGGATTCCATGAACAAAGCTTCTTTGTTAGAACTGCACGCCTGTGGAACTCTGTTCCGTCTGCCTGCTTCCCATCTGACTACAACTTGGATGTCTTCAAGTCCAACGTTAACAAATTCCTAATGAACTGCCCCCTTAAGTAAACACTTCATCAAATCTCCACACTAACGTAATGTACTTGCAATAATCCTTATCCCTGAGTGGCTTCCGGGCCTTGATAAGTGCTGATCACTGTAAAAAAAAATAAATAAATAAAATAATAAAAAAAAATATATATATATATATATTTATATATATATATATTATTTGAGGGTAAACAGTTACATATGGCCGCTACAAATAGCCATCTGTTTCAGTCAATGAGACTTCTTAAGGCAACCCGGAACCTCGCGACACAACGATTTTTCCTCTTTTTTTCTTTATGGCGTCGAGAGATTTCGAGTCGCCTGAGGAAGTCTCATTGACTGAAACAGATGGCTATTTGTAGCGACCATGTGCAACTGTTTACCCTCAAATAAAAAATATTTTGCTCTTTTTATTGAGCACTATTAAAAAACGCGTTGTTTTCATTAGTCCCGACTTTTGAACATTTCAAACCTCTCGCTCTCTCTCTCTCTCTCTCTCTCTCTCTCTCTCTATATATATATATATATATATATATATATATATATATATATATATATATATATATATATATATATATATATAAAGATTTGTTGTTATCATTTTTTTTAGCAATACCAACAACGTCGAAACACTGTTATTTTCTCCCCCGCTACCTTAACGGGTTTTAAGAGCTATAAACTCTTATTGTTATTCATATATCTATATGAATGGATCGCCCTTATTTTTTATGGGAGGTATTTATTTATTTTTATTATTAAATATTATTTCCCGTGCATAAAAGTATACCAACGGGCACGCGTATATATGTGCGTGCACGAGCGTGTGTGTGCGTGTGTAAAAAACAATAAACTTCTGTAAACCCCATTTTTATTCAGTAGTAAATTTCATTGGTGAAGGGGAAGGTTAAAAAACAAAAAAAGTGTTAGTAAGGCCCTCCCAACCCTTTGTAGATGGTAAACCGGGTGTTAACCTTTTAGATCGGACAGAATATATAGCAGACGTGGGAAGTTGCCTAATATTGTCCTCCCCAATATTTGGAACACTTACACCAGCACTATAAATATCAAAACTGGATGCAAAAGAAATTATGCAAAAATAATGTATTAGCAGAAATGTGACAGTTTACGAATGTTACAATTTACGAATGTCACAATTTACGAATGTCACAATTTACGGATGTCACAATTTATGAATGTCACAATTTACGAATGTCACAATTTATGAATGTCACAATTTATGAATGTAACAATTTACGGATGCCACAATTTATGAATGTCACAATTTACGGATGTCACATTTTATGAATGTTACAATTTATGAATGTCACAATTTACGAATGTCACAATTTATGAATGTCACATTTTATGAATGTCACAATTTATGAATGTCACAATTTATGAATGCCACAATTTATGAATGTCACAATTTATGAATGTCACAATTTTTGAATGCCACAATTTACGGATGCCACAATTTATGAATGTCATAATTTATGAATGTCACAATTTATGAATGTCACAATTTATGAATTCACAATTTACGAATGCCACAATTTACAGATGCCACATTTTACAAATGCCATAATTTATGAATGCCACAATTTATGAATGTCACATTTTATGAATGTCACAATTTACGAATGCCACAATTTACAGATGCCACATTTTACAAATGCCACAATTTATGAATGCCACAATTTATGAATGTCACATTTTATGAATGCCACAATTTACAGATGCCACATTTTACAAATGCCACAATTTATGAATGCCACAATTTATGAATGCCATAATTTATAAATTTCACATTTTATGAATGTCACAATTTATGAATGTCACAATTTTTTAATACCACAATTTACGGATGCCATAATTTATGAATGCCACAATTTATGAATGTCACAATTTATGAATGTCACAATTTATGAATTTCACAATTTACGAATGCCACAATTTACAGATGCCACATTTTACAAATGCCACAATTTATGAATGTCACAATTTATGAATGTCACAATTTATGGATGTCATAATTTACGAATGTCACAATTTATGAATGCCACATAAAATTAAAAAATATTTAAATAATGAATTAATTACAAATAATATGTCCCAAAATTTTGAGGCGACTACATATATATATATATATATATATATATATATATATATATATATATATATATATATATATATATATATATAGGGAATTAGAACAGCAGTCTAAAGAGCAGAGTGTATTTTAATGTAATAGTAAAATCACTAATGTAATTAAAATACAAGAAAAACTGTGCTTGTTTTAATGTAGCTATATAATAAGCTCAATAGGCATATATATATATATATATATATATATATATATATATATATATATATATATATATATATATATATATATATATATATATATATCCTGGAGCTATTTTAATATTTAGTATGATGGTTGATAATTTGTAATTAAAATTAAAAATCGGTTTCATAAGGAGGAACAAAACAAAATCAAGAAATTGTACGATCGTTTCGGAAACAATGTTTTTATTGAGATAGACATTAAATCATGGACAATAATTTTAACACATAGTTTTTTGAAACAAAGTCTCCTTATAAGCAAAGATATTGGTTGGGCTTTTTTTTAAGACACAAAAAATAAACCTAGCATTTTTTAAATAAGGCAGATGTATCTGGAAAATATTTAAATATAAAGGAAAATAGTTACTTTTTTTATGTTGATAAACAAAGTAAAATAAATTGGGAATAAAAATTAGAATAAAATCATAAAGTTAAATTGGGTTTGAATGTAAGATGTTTTCAAGAAAATTTAACAAAGATGTATATATATACACCTTATAATGGTTCGCCTCTTAAAATTCGTAAGTATCATTGTCAAAGCATTCATTTGAATGGTAAATGTAGCTTATGAATGCTTGAAAATATACAAACTTTCAAAGGGAACGCCATGGAATGATTTTATCAGTTTGAATTCGTTAGTAACGCCGAATTTTAAATTTAATAAGATATTTCAAAAACAAAGGGAGATAATCATATTCGGCTAGGAAAATAAAAATTTAACTGATTAAAGAGAGATAACCACTAATTATTTATGTTGCTTTTTTAATAATAAGTGAATCTTATTAGTAGTAATTAAATAAAAAAAATAATAATATTTTTAATAGCAATTATAATATTTATTTATGGAACTTAATAAAAATAGTAACATATAAGAATTAAACTTGAATAGATATTTAAATAAAATAGAAAATAATGGTAAAAATATCAGATAAACTAATAATAATAATAATAATAATAATAATAATAATAATAATAATAATAATAATAATAATCCAAACTATAATAATAAAGTTATTAATTTATAAATTATAAATTTTAAGATGGATTATTAATAAGGAAATTTTAATGACTTATGGTGGTTTATATTTTTCAAATCTAAACCAACGTTTATGAATGCATCCAGAGAAAATTTCGTCTTTTAGATTAGGAGAATGGTTTTATTTTTATTATCATTATTATATTTTTAAATCTTAAGGACTTCATATCTACAAAGTGCATAGAATCTGTCCCCCGACATATATGCTTTATATGATCCTATTATTTCCAATTTCAAATTGAAGGGAATATGCTTATCATTGAGTCGCCAAATATGTTTAGATAGAGTAGTTTGATTTAGCAGGGGGGGGATTTTAAAAGGAGTGTTTGTGCGTTGAAATCCTATATTTAATAAGTCCAGATGTGGAACCGAAGTAGATTACATTTTTTTTTTAATATTTGTTTTTAGGTAGATTAGGAGTGGTATTGGTATGTAATAGGTTTATTTGTATTTGATTGGTAGATTGGTTAAAGGGGGTGTAGTTATTGAATAACTGTGTGGTCGAATTATGGTTGCTATTAACATAATTTATATTTGGGGTTTGTGACACATTTTTTATCTTGCAGGTACCTTGTAGAGGGCATTTATTTTTTCTTCTACACTTACAGCCTGCTATAGTTTCTATATTTGGATTTAGTATCTTACTAATTTTTTTATTGTTAGAACTAATTATTTTTTTATGAAGGTTTGGCATAGTTGAGTAAGACACTTTGATCGTGTTCTTATTAAATATTTTATTGTATCTATGAGGGGCTTTAAAGTTTTTTTCTAATATTTTAAAGAAATCTCTGGCTATGTTTGTCTCAAGATTTTTAGAATATGGAGGGTTGAACCATAGGATCTCCCTATGTCTGTTTTAACGCTTATGGATTTTGGTTTGTTGTTTATTCGTGTTAGTGGCTAATGCTTGTGGTTTAATTTGGTTTTGTATTGTATTTCGATTATTTTTTGCCATTCGTATGCGGGATGACATGGCCATATTATAGGTTATTATGTTTTTTAGAGATTTATTGCAATTATTGTAGTTTTCTATGCAGTTTGTGTTTTTATCATTTTTATTTAGGTATTTGATTTGTGATTTGTATCATGAATTTTTAAGGACCTCATTGTAATATTTTGTGTTTTTGTTAAATATAGATTTGTTAGAAGATAGTTTAGAAATTCTTAAAGAGACATTGGGAACTAGTGATTTCAATATTGACTTAGGGTGGTTTGATTCGTTATGGTACAGATTGGTTTGGTTTAGAGAGGGTTCAAAAGTAGAGTTTGCAAGATTTAAGGTTACGTTTAAGAAATTAACTATTTTTTATTAGGGTCGATTTTTATAGTAAGTCCATAATTTTTAAAGAATTTATGCAAGTTAATTGCTTTTTTGTAATTCTTATTTGTTGAGTTTGTTACGAAAAGTGCATCATCTCTGTATAGGCCCCCCTCCAATTTGAATTGTTCATGGAGTATAGGATGAATTTCATCTAAAAGGAAAAGGCCCACCAGATCAGTGACCTGAGCTGAGTCTGTCGATCCCATTAACACATTAAAATGGTCAGGGGTATTGTTTCTGGTCCAATATTTGCTGTCAAAGGTTATTAAAGATTTTCTAGCTAAGAGTATTACTTTAATTTCGTTCAGTGTTATATTAGTTATTTTTCGTGCCATTAAGAAGGAATTAATTTAATAGAATTGGTGATATCGATTGTCAAAAGAAAGAAATTTAAGATTATTTTTATTTTGAATGTTCGAAAACCAATTGATTACCTGAGTGGAAGATTGCCATAGTTGGTATTTTATTATGGATTTAATTTTAGGAATAATTCTATCTAGTATATTTTTCTAACTAATCCTATATCTGATTTTGAGGGTCAGATGAGTCTAATAGTAGGGTTTATATTAAAGCCTTGTTTGTGACCTTATATATATATATATATATATATATATATATATATATATATATATATATATATATATACCATTTTTGGATTTTTACCCTTCACCGGACTGTCCATTCATGTGAAATCTTTTTATCATTTTTCTTTTGCCTCCTGTTCCCCTTACCTCACCCTTTTTTTTTTTAACCAAGTAAGATCTGACTTACTTGTAGTTTCATTAAATACTTATATATGCAAAATCCGATCCTGCATTTTGCTAATTCCTGCCCTCTGATGAGAAGGAGAGTATTTCTTCGAAACTCCGCGGATTAAGAACTATCCACTTATCTTGTGTTTCCTTTTTTAAAATTAAATATGTTTTTAACTCTTTTTCAAGATGTCTTTTAACATGTTTTATTAATCATTTATTCATATATATATATATATATATATATATATATATATATATAAATATATATATATAAGATTACTTTTTGTGTGTATGTGTGCGAGTTCCTTTCTCATAGGTTCCGAAACAGTTGAGCCTATCTTTTGTAAATTTCACACAAAGGTAATTTAAATGTCTGGCAGTGTTCTTGGATATTTTTTTTTTACAAAAATTCATCCGATAAGTATCGAAAATCGAAAAAATTCGATCTTAAAAATAGACTTTCCTCTCTTATAGAAGGGAATTTTTAACGTTATACTGCCAAGGGAGATAATAAAATCTCAGCAAATCATTTCTTCTAAAAAAAAAAAAAGACAGATTTATTGACATCTGGAGATATAGCTGAGTGGTAGAGCATTCAACTACAGATCGAATGGTTCCCTGTTCAAACCGCGGTGTATCTCTCTATTTTATTTTAACTTTTTCTTATTAATGAGTTAAATTTACGATAAAAGGAGAAGTGCCCATTTCTTTATTTGCATATTTTTAAAACTAAACATAAAGAAAAAGTGACTTTTCTAGGGCATTCATCGTCAAGCTCAAATATCAACTGACGCGTTTTGTAAACAAACACAGGCAAAATTTGATGAATTTATCATTCTTATTTTCTTCTTCTTTTTTTTTTTGCGAATTAGTCCACCGTTCAAATTCAAATTATTTCTCGTAACATATAATATTACATTACTTATTTACTTTATTTTCATAGAGGATTGATTCTATCATAATGAATATGCAATTTGCATGAATTAAAATACCATGTTTTAACATATTGTAGCAACGCCAGGAATCCAGCTAAAAACAAAATACAAATATGAAGTTATTCCTTCATGTTGTTTTTGGGTTTTCCACTATATATATATATATATATATATATATATATATATATATATATATATATATATATATATGTATTTATTTATTTTATCTTACTTTGTTTATCCACATCAAAAAGGTATCTATGTTCCTTTATATTTTAAATACATACGCCTTACTTTAAAAAATGCTAGTTTTATTTTTGGTGTCTTTAAAAAAAAAACACCCAATACTTTTGCTGATGAGGAGCGTTTGTTTCAAAAAAAACAAATGAGAGAATTATTGACTTATTTTCTATCTCAATAAAAACATCGTTTCCGAAACGATCGTACAATTTATTGATTTTGTTTGTTCTTCCTCGTGAAACCGATTTAAATTTTTTAATTTTAATTATAAATTATCAATCATCTTACCTAATATATATATATATATATATATATATATATATATATATATATATGATGCTCGATTACAGAAATGTTAATCATGTTGATTAATATTTGAGTCGATTCACATAGCTTGAATTCTTTTGATATATGTACATTACCATTGGTTAATTGATTTTAAATATATTAAACATTTGATGTAAATGAACATTTAAAATTAAGATGTTTAAATTCAGTGTTATTTCACGCGGTTAATGGTTAATGGTTACTGGTAGCCGAATGGATTAGGTCTCCGCTAATCGAGCCAGAGATGTCTTGTGTTGCAGGGTTCAAATCATTCGGCTGGTATTAATCGTGACACCCAGCACTGAAGATTCCCGAAATGATGAAACACTAGTGTCTGTAGGTATTTAATTATTATAGTAAAAAATAATTATATATATATATATATATATATATATATATATATATATATATATATATATATATATATGTCCAGTGGCCCAATGATAAAGAGTCATTTTAGGGGAGTTGGAGCTCCCCATATTTAAAAGCCTTCGACCCAACCTTCCTTGTCCTGAGAAGAAGATAAGTATCATTAAAAGAAGGGAGTTATGGAAAACAGTGAATAAAGCAACCCTTTGCTTGACTCATGCTGACAGTTTGTTGACAATAAGTTAAGGTAGATGATTTAAAAATAAAAGGTCATATCAATGTTGACTGACACCAGTTTCTCAAATGGTTAAAATTCAGAATAATCTATTAAAAGTTAATGGCAATATTTCAGTGTCTTTGTTTTTAACATCTCTCTCTCTCTCTCTCCCATTTGTTGCGGGAATATTTGTAAAGCAGTATAAGCCTTCAACGCCAAGTGCTGGGAACAATGACATGCCAACTTAACTCTTGAGTTCTCAAAAATGTTGAAATAAAAGAATGTATTTTTATAAAATAATGCGTTATTCATTCATAACTACACGTGTTCAATTCCAGCACCAAAGGTCTCAGCCGAGATAATTAATTCTCAGGAGAGAATTAATGATGATGAAAACCCTAGAACTCGAAGAGGAGGTAACATACGTCATATCAACCCCTTGATTTAAATGGGACGTGCCTATCATTTTATCAATCCCCAAATATGTGCCTTGGAATCTGGCAGGCGTAAGTCTACTAAATTTTGTATACATGTGCAAATATATACATTGATACATTAAAGTAGGTTCATTTTTGACAACAAAATACATAAATTTATTTCTCAAAGACAACTGTAAAAGGACTTTATGAAATCTGTTACATGATATAGAAACTAATGAAAGAATTAATGTTAAAAGTCTCTAAACATAATTGGAACAAGCATGAATTGCCTGGACAAACAATTTGTTGAGACGTGCAAAAGTGGTTCTGAACAAATGGGTTTCTGAACAAATGACTTACACATAAGTCTAGTAGACTACAAAATTGTCCCATGTCTCTCATCCGTCTCTCTTCTTCCCTTTCATATCTCCTCTCAAACCCCACCCACCCCTTTTTTTCTTTCCTGTCTTATTTTCTTTGATCCGCTCTCTATTTTATGGAATAAAGGACTCGTCACTAATAACATTATTTCCCTCTTAATTGGAATTCCCATTAAGCAATTAATTTTAAAGAGATTCCAATCGACTAATTAAAATCGAAAGAATCGATTGAAAGGCTCAATTGTTAGCAAGAACAACAACAACAACAACAACAACAACAACAACAACAACAAAAAAGACATCACAAAGTTTCCGGTTCAAAATCAGAAAACCATGTGGAAAATTCGTTTATAATTGTTTCAAATAATTCTTTAATGATTAAATAACATGGCAGATTCACAATTTGAGAACAAACCTGTCTATCTAAAACTGTGTCGGCACGATTTTAAAAGTTAGCCCTGAATAGCATTTAAGCTGATAAATTACGTTTTGGTTCTTTTTTTTTGTCTGCAAATTTACTTTTCCATGTGGAGTGGTTGAGACATTATCCCACGAGAACAGTTTATGTGGGAAATTCTTCTGCAGAACTGATGATATATTTTTCGCTGCTTTTCACAAGAGTTTGATAAAAAACATCAAACTGAACAGACGTGCACTGTTGTCGTCCAAGTCGAGAAACATAGATATTATTATTTTCTCAAATGTAAAAACAAACTCGTGAGGGATGATCTAGAGATTTTAATCTTACTGGAAGTTTAAATCAATAAATATTTATTTTATTATTACTACAAGCAGTGAAAGATGTTTCTTAAACAAAAATCAAATAAAAAAAGATAATTTAAGGAATCGGTTTTGGCTCCAAATTTTCCAATTCTGATACCCACAACACCATAACCGAGAAATCCCCATGTGTCAGTGTTGGCTGCAGTCTTTTAAAATCAAACTCTTGCTGAGGGAGCCTCCATACTTACACCTTTGCACTGTCTTGAAATAATGCAAATCGCGACACATTAGAGAAAATGACCTTCGTCCAAAAGGTCATAGGTCTTTCCACCATCTCATGAGCCCAATCTTTTCTGCGCTTACTGACGTTTCCTTCTCGCAGCTCCATAATAGTAGCTCAGCTTGTGAAGATAGCTGACAGCTGTTCTGTAACTGACACCAGCTTGTATTGCAATATCAGAGGCTTCGCACCATGGATCCTCTTCACAATTTCTTTTCACAAGATGCAAGGTTCTTTCAAAGGGCCAGGGGTGACCTAGATGAGGTTTTGTGCACTCTTTGTCCTCTCTTGTGAACTGCATGATTACTCTATTAACAGTAGAAAAGGAGTATTGAAAGATTTCCTGATATTTTGCGTTGACTAAAACTACCTTCATGTTATCTATGATCCGTCTTCATAGAAATTCTGATAGGTCTGATGCTCCTTTGGTTTGTGGCATGCTTCAATGTTGTTAAATGCAATTTAAATGCAATTTTAATGAGATTCTCCAAGTTATTTCAGCATTATTCTTATCTGTAAATATAAATAAGCATATATCAATCTTATGAAAAATATTTATCTTAGTGTCTATTCTTTTCTATTATGTCTGTATATATATATATATATATATATATATATATATATATATATATATATATATATATACAAGCGATGCTCTTTGTGTAAATAAATGTAGCTTAGGCATTTGGACAATGTTTGAACATTGGTAATCCACATGCCCGTCATAGCAGCAGCCAAATAGCGTAATATTTAGAAACGCTGACTATCATCTAAGCGGTTGAGTTTCAATCCTGGCTTGAGGCATTTGCTTGTCTATCCACACTGATGAGCTGTGAAACAGCGAAACAGTACTGTATGAGGATGACTATATATATATATATATATATATATATATATATAAACACTGATTTCCTCTTTATCATCAAGGGAAATAAAGAAACAATTTGTGATTAGGAAAAGAGTAACTGTCTTCCAGTAATTTTCAATCTTCTTGTCCTTCATTTGCCGGCATAATCTTTCGCTTCTAGTCAATTCCTTTTTTCCTGCTCAGAGGAACAAGAGAATTAATTGAACGGATAAAAGAAAAATCCCTTGAGAAACAAGTCAAAGATATTATTTTTTAATTTTTTTATTTGTTCTTTAATTTAGTTTATCTCTCCAAAACTTCGTGCGTATGTGAGTGTGTGTGTTTTTTTTTTGCACTGATTAGATTTTGGTAAGTATGAGAGAGAGAGAGAGAGAGAGAGAGAGAGAGAGAGAGAGACCAACAAGCGCACTCAGAGGATACAGTTCTCCACAAGAAATGTAAAAAAATTATATTTAGAAAATTAATTTGGAACGAAGATTAAGTTGAATAAATATCATCTGTCTTCCGTCGGTTGTCAAAATAGCCATTCTTAAGATGCGTCCATTCAAACAATGAAAATCATATTTTAACTTAAGCATGACAAACTAATCATATATATGTGTGTGTGTGTGTGTGTGTGTGTGTGTGTGTGTGTGTGTGTGTGTGTGTGTGTTGGGACGATTAATTGGAATGAAAAATCGTAACTTTTTGGAGTATCGGTATCAAAATCGGAAAAATTAATGATTATTTTCCGATGCCAAAACGATTCTTTTAATTGTGTTTTTTTATTTTTATTTTATCTTGTTTAAAACCTTATTTTCCGTAAAATAATAAATATTTATTGATTTTAAACTATCAGTAAAATTAAAATCTATAGATTACTTCAAAAGTGTACGGTTTATGTTTGAGAAAATATCTGCCAATAATACATGCGGTTTTATGATAATCTGCAAAGAAAGTAAGAAAAAAACCCCAACTTTACAACTAAATAAGGATCAGATGTTGGTAACTGTATTGGAACTAGGAATTTACAACAGAATCAGTAATTGTATCGGAATCGGGAAAAATATTGTAATCACCCCATCACTAATAAATATGCATATGTGTAATGAAATATATACATGCATATATTATATCTATACATATACAGGTGTAATCAAGTATATATATATGTGTGTGTGTGTGTGTGTGTGTGTGTGTGTGTGTGCGTGTGTGTATTTTGGCAGCAAGTCATTATTCAAGCACATCTGAACACGACAGAGTTATTCTTTTTTCCAATTTTTCTTGATATCTTTTCGATTCGCCGAGCAGGCTTTTTTATTTCAGTTGGAATGTTGTATAAAATGGCGTCCAAAAGTTGTTGTTCAGCCAAATTCTACTCAAGCGTTTTCTATCAGTGCGTCCGATTATCATCAGGAGCGATTGTTGTTGTTGTTGGTTTCTTTTCCTTTGAGGCTTAGTCTATTTATAGTTTTTTTTTAAGTTTTTTTTTTATTGGTTAAAGGTGGGTGCAAGATGGTTAGGAGTGAATTATTTTTATTTTTAATTTTATTATTTTATATTTTATTTATTTAGTTTCTTGTTAGTTATTAAAAACGGTTAAAAAAGGGGGAAAAAAAAGGAAACCATCAGGGATCTCATCAGAGATGCCCCCCTGGGGAAATATCCTTTCTCTTCCTGCAGAACAGTGAGATCACTGAATGTTTCAAAATGGCAATTGAAGTGCACTCTCCTCAATGGTTTACTTCTACTTGTGTAGCTGCCATTGCTCAAAGGCAGCATGCATATGGCAGGTTTATCCGACATAAGTCCAGTACAAACAGACAAAAATTTATAGAAGCTAAAAGTAATTGTAAGAAAGAAATAGCAACAGCTAAGAGAGGATATACCGAAACCACCAGAAAATGTATTAAAGCGCAGAAATTAGGAACTCATGATTTCTGGAAAATCTACAACAGTGTAGTAAATAATCAACAATCACCCAATAATCATAAGGTTGTTTGCACGCCAACCGAGAAGGCTATCATGTTTGCCAGTCAGTTTGCCTCAAACTCCACATTGGACTCAGCAAACCACTCTCTCCCTGATTTTCCTTTGTGGAAAGAAATCACACAAGATGATCTGAAAATCACCCCTTCTCAACTGCATGATATAAAAATCCTGGATACCCCAAAAGCATATGGACCTGATCTCATCCTGATTGTACTATTAAAAAACTTGCTCCTGTTCTCTCCAAACTTTTCAAGAAATGCCTTAATAAATCCTGCTTCTGTGGTATCAGTTTACAAGAATTCTGGCGGAAGAACTGACACATTAAATTATCGCTCCATTAGTCTCTTCCCTTTTTTTTGCCAAAATATTTGAGTCCATAATTAATCAAGTTCTAGTCCACCACTTTATAGTTGTTAAATTTGTGTCCAACAAACAATATAGATTTATCCTGACTGTTATCTCTGAGTGCATATACCATGCAATGGATAAAACAGGGAAAGGTAGGGCAGAAGCTCTAGATATATTTAAGGCTTTTGACAGGGTATGGCACGATGGTCTTCTCAGGAAAATCAAATCCGATGGTACAGGGTGGCACACAAAAGTAGCCTGATCTCTCTAATCTTTCTCTTAATGACCAACTGACACCACAAGACAAAATGCAATTTTTTTCCAACAAGATGGCGCTACATGCCACACGTCTCACAGGTCACTGACACGAGTTCATGACATGCTATTGGTAGAGAGAACAATTAGCAAAGTGTTATGGCCATGTCTCCCGGTCGTGTTATCATGTGATTTTTATCTTTGGGAGACTTTAAAACAAAAAGTTTATGCAAATAATCCTCACAATCTAGACCAACTAAAGGAGAACATTACGAACGCTATCAGGAGAACCACCAGAGAAGATCTACAGGCAGTATCAGAAATGCATAGATGTCAACGGGGAGCACTTTCATCATCTTTTATAAGACTACAAGTAATTTAAACAATAAAAGAATGTTCCTCCTCTCTACTACATTTTCTGGGCGACTTTTGAGTGAAAGAGAAGAATCCAAGTTGTCTTCGATAGTTATACATTAAAACAATACGATAGAAATGTGGGTGTACCTCAGGGGTCGATCCTTGGACCTTTATTATTTCTGATATTCATAAATGACTTCCCTGATAAAATTGTCTCTGAGATGGGTATATTTGCTGAAGATGGCATGCTCTATAACAGGCATGAGGGGAAAATGAATGAATACATAACCAAGGCAATGGCAGAAACCCTAGAGGAAGATTTCCAGTCTGTATCAGAATGGGGACAAAAATGGATGGTAACATTCAATGCTGCCAAGACTAAGCTTCTTTCCTTTAATGATTACAAAAAACCTGACCAACCACCAATAGCTATGACTAATAATACATTACCTGAAAGTACTTCGTTCAAACTCCTTGGCTAAACTTCACAGGGAACATGAGCTGGAACAGATACATCAAGGACATTACCACGACTGCTGTGAGGAAGGTTGGCTCTCTCTACCGTGCTAGAAAGTTACTTACATCTGAAAGTATCCTGTACCTCTACAAGGCCACTATTCGCCTATATATGGAGTATTGTTGTCACATTTGGACTGGTGCATCTGATACTAGTCTCTCACTCCTGGACAGGATTCAAAAAAGTCACCAACCTAATACGTCCTGAACTGTCAGCTAAGCTTCAGCCTCTGTCCCATCGACGAAATGTTGCATCCCTCTGCTGTTTTACAAGTATTTTAATGGTAGATGCTCCGACAAACTACCCTCTCAACGTAAATACCTCCAATAAACCTGACAAGTAGCAAAATCCCATCCGCAAAGTCTAGCATTACACTTGAACTTCTGCATGTCAGTACAGTTCTAGAGAAGAAATTATTAGAGTAGAAGGCTTTCTGGCATCTGGGAATCTCTACTGTGATCTCCAGATGCCAGAAAGCTTTCTACTCTAACAGTTTCTTCCCCAGACTGTACTGACATGCAGAAGTTCAAGTGTAATGTTAACAAACATCTTGCTGCTCAACTTCCTAGATATATCCCAGATAGTAATCCCCTACATCAAAGTGGCACTGTGCCTTGTTTGGAGTGAAAATGCAATAATAATAAAAAAAAGTGAAGCATGCATGGTCCACCGTGAGTTCAGAGTGAATGAAGCATAAAAAAATGATAAAGTTCAGCATTTGCGTCACCCCCCCCCATTTTGCCCCAAAAGTCCCCAGGGGATGTCAAATCCTGGTGAAAATGAACAAACGATTCAGTTTTAGGCCTTAACATATGTAAATTTCAGTTCTGCACCATTTGCTCACCCCTCCCAACCCCCATTTAGCCCCGAGGCCTTAACATATTTAAATTTGAGTTCAGCACCATGCAAAACTGCTAAATAGACATACACAGAAAATTTTGGACAAATATGGTAAAATAGTCTCAAAAATGGAGTGTTTTTATTAGCCCTGAAAGAGATCCCTGGGGCACACTCAAGAGTTATCGCAAAGTATAGACAAATAAAATTATATAGAAATTAGTTAGTTATAACTTTTCAGAAAGTTTTATAAAAATCCAAGGCATCAATTTTTTTAAATAAGCACAAAAGGGTCAATTTTAGCCATTTTAACTCGAAAGGCACCTTTAGGGGAGCAACCGGAGTGTTCCCGGGAAATTTGTTCTGTTACTTTTTTTACTCATATCATGTTTAATGTTTGTGCAAAATTTTTAAAAAATTCCAAGGTGTAGTTATTGAGAAAAGTGCAGACAGACAAACAGACAAGGGTAAATTTACAAAACCACCCTCCTTTTGTCGGCAGACCAAATATACATATGCCAAAAAATCAGGTTGACAGTAAGTAAACAAAATTTTGTTTGGATTAAAAATTTTTTATTGAAAGAAGTCATTTTTTTTTTTCGGGGTGGGGAATCATCTCATCCATGTCTCTGTTGGACTCCGATTAGTCCAAGATATTCTACAAAACTGAACCATGAATTTCTGTAAACAAATATCCAGTCGTTGTAACCAAACTCTTTTTATCTTTGGATTTTTCATCATCATCATCATCTCATCCAACATGCAAAGGAAATCACAGCTGCTCAGTAACGTTTCTTCGTTGTCTGTCCCGTCACACAAGTGCCTGGTCGCATGGCTAAAAAACAGAAATTAAATAATAGATTTATATCACAATAAATTATGATAAGAAATTTGGATTATTCGGACTACAGTTCTCATCCTGAGTGTTCTTCTTACAATATCTCAGCCGATGTAACCTCTGACCTTCTTCAGCTGTATCTTATCGAACTCTGGAATTTGTACGGGATTTTGAAAGGAATTTTTTATTTAATCCACCAGAGTAGCATGCTCTTGTTTAATCAGACATAACCTATTAGAAGTCTTAAATAATTTGCAATTGAACTCTTAGTATCGCCTGCATTAAGGATTGAACCATCAACCTCTGGAAGAACGTCATTTTGACCTAAATGTTACTCATCGCAATCGCAAATTACTTGGGATTTCTACTCGGACATGGCTGATAGAATGAGAGCATGCTACCCTTGTGGGTTAAACAAAGGGCTCCATTCAAAATTCCATACAGATCTCTGAGTTTAACAGAATACACATGAAGAAGGTCGGAGGTTACATTGGCCGAAACGTTGTGCGAATAACCCTCAATATCAAAACAGTGGTTTGAATAATCCCAATTATCAATCCTCATCTAAAAAAAAAAGAGAATGTGAGAAATTATTTCTCACATCCCAATTTCCTCCCGGCAGAAGCAAAAGAATCCACAAATACAAAAGCCATATTTTTTCAAATTCAAAATTTATTCACAAATAACAGCAATGAAAGTTTATTTGGTTCTGGTATTGTCCTTTTGCAAAACGGTGGGCTGTTTTGCTTCCACACGCCTGGAGCCTTTAGTTCGAATTCCTATTGTCGGAATGTTAGTTCTTTGTTCCTTCGGAAGGATCCATGAATGTTCATGGTGGACTCGGCGGGATTGTTGGCGCATATAATTAGGCATAATGTTAGCCACTTAGGACACAAGATGAATTCAGATAAGATCCAATATTTGGTAAATAAACATGAAGAACTGTTCTTGAATGTCATCCTTAGATGTCTTAGAGATATGGTAGTCCAGAAAGAAATTATTTTATGAGTAAGATATCTGTGTATATCTTGTTATCACGTTGTATAAAATACTAGCCTGGGTGTCCCGGCATTGCCCGGGTGTTTGGAGGTGTGTGTTGAGAAAAAAAAAAAAAAAAAAAAGAGAAAGTGGGCGTAGAGTAGGTAGGTAGGCTCGAAACCATACCACGAAGGAGAAAAACAACATGATCAAAAAACAAAAATGTGATGTCTTTGCCGTTGCATCCAAACCAAACCGGAAATGGAAAAAGTTTAAATTAAGGCTAATCAATCGAAAACAGGGGATGGCATTTGAAAATATTGATGAAAAAAGCGATCCCTCCCTGTAGAAAAGTACCCAGTTGAGGATGAAGGAATTAGTGGTTTTAGCCAAATTTTCGATATTTGTCATCCAAAGGGTCGAGCTTCAAAATGATACTGATCCCATGAGAATTTGTCGCCTCGGTCAAAAGTTTTAAGCAGACATACAAACATACATAGATATATACATGCATACATTTAAGCAGATAGGTGAGATTTATATTATAGGCTAGCGGGGGTACCTGGCGTTGCCCAGGTGTTTGTAGGTGTAAAAGAAAAGAAATTAACCCGGAGGCGGAAATAAAGTGAAAGAAAACGTGACATGCTACCGCTACGCTAGGGAGACATAGGAAGTGAAAAGCATTGAAATTTAGTGATGTCAATCAAAAAATTGACTTGCAGAAACGAACGTTGGCTGGAGGCCAGTTCAGCTTTCCATCGTTTCATTTCCCCACGATGTTGGGGAAAACTGCTCTCCATAAAAAAGGAGTGTCCAAATGAATAGCATTTGTCTGATATGTGGAATTCCCCCAACATTGATCAAAGCTGATTGCTTTCTGGATGTCCCAGCATGAAAGGCTGGGCAGCTGCCTTTGCTTTCGATTCGATTTAGTTTTGCTTTTATACGAAAAAGCTGAACAAACACGTGAGAGGGTGGAATATCGTGAATTTTATAAAAGTCGATCAAAATAAATCTAGATGCGACATGCGTTCGCAAATCGTAGACATTGTAATCTAGGGAGTATATAAAAAAATCTAAAGAATGGTAACCTCCCCCTCCCCGATAACCTCCCCGGCGAAAAAGGCCTTTGTTGAACATACAAAAATGCGCACGGCCATTTTGTCTTTTATCTATATATATAAAAGCGAAAATGTATGTATGTATGTATGTATGTCAGGTCTGTCATATGCTACTGGTACCATGTAACCCAGTACTACCTGCCTCATGGTCGGGTCACCGGCGACTTAACTGGTTCCCCCACCAGACTTGTTTGGTGAGGAGGGCGGCTAGTCTCCCTGAAGGATTAAAAACAAGACCTTCAAAAGGGCGAATGAACTCCTTTTCTGGGTCAACGGCCAACTAGCACCATGTATATTTGTGTGTGTGTATATGTGTATTGGGGTGGAGAGGGCTTCCGTAAGCCATGGTGAAGGCAACCTTTCTAGGAGAAGCAAATCTCTGATTTAAAAAACCATAAAGCAGAAGACCAGTACCCGCATTAAGCTGGTCTGCAGTTTAATTTTTTGCTGGCTATCTTACTCTTGCTTGTTGCTGGATCTCAACATTTTGAACCGAGAGAGAGACTTAGCTGTCGTACAAAGCTAAGACTCTATAACATCATCTTTGTATAGATACTCTCTCAGGCATTTGGGCTCATGAATTTTAAATGTCTGAGGGAGTGGCACTCGTCTGACAAGAGACGTTGCAATCATCATGTATGTATGTGTGTTTGCTTTTTCTGTATGTCTACAAAAGGCTTTTTTCAGAGAAGCGGTCGGTCGGTTTACAACTTTTTATATCACATATAAATCGTAATATCTCACAGTTAACAACGAAGCTCGCCTATCTATTTAATTTGCTCGATTTCGGGAAGATAAATATTCAACATTTGTCACTCGCCGCATGTGGGTTAGTCTTTTTCCTATAACATCTTGGGAAAATAAAAATTAAAAAAAGCGTTCCGCAGTAAATGAAATACTATCCTGCAGTCAAACTTGACCTCATTAACTCATTAAAACGGGCACCTGCCAAATCCAAGTAATTAAATAAATTCAAACGTGTTTCCATTAGCATCTCGTGGTGGGGCAATGGTTAACGTTGCACGTTTTTTTTTTTTTTTCACACTTTAATTTACAACTTTGCCTCAACGGTTCGGGTTCGATCCTCATACTTACTTTTTTTTTTAACCCCACCCCCAGAGTTTCCACACACACCTCCAAACACCCGGACAACGCCGGGTACCCCTCACTCGTATAAATATAGATGACATTTATTTCAGAGTACTTTCTCCTGAATAAAAACGTGATTGTGTTCCCTCTTTTAGACCTCTCTACTCCTGAACTTCACTCACGTCTCTAATATGATCGTCCTTCTCTAACGTACTCTCTGTTTTTAGTCTTTTCTTTTATTTTCCTTACTGTGATATCATTTTGCACACAATTCACTATTTGCCACCCTAACCTAACCCTACACACGTCCACACTCTGTTACACATGCAAATAAACCGTCGGAATAAACATTTTTCTTTAGATGAGGAATGATGATTTGTATTGCTTCGATTATTCAGACTACTATTCTCATCTTGGTTGTTCTTTTAACATCGTTTCGGCCAATGTAAACCTCATACATTAAGACGAGAGGAATGGGTTGAGTGTAAGTGGAAGAGGGGTCGGAAGAGGGATATGGAAGAATGAGGAAGGAGGACGAAGACAGAGAGACGGGTTAAGAGAAGTAGAGATATATAAACTATAATATAATGATGTTACGCACATTTTTTTAAACCTCTTCTATATTTTTATAGGAACCCGGGTGACACCAAGTATCCTTGCTATTATGCGATGAAAACCAAAGCAAATAACTCCCTCCTGGAGCAAGTTTTAAAGATTGTATCATCTCTGCTATTATATAAATGATAACATTGTTGGCTTAGATCCATCAGAAGTGGTCTGCCTTAGACTGGAACCACATTATCTCCCCTGAATTGTACTGAGCAACGTTTTACATTTTATAAAAGAGGAAGAAGACAAAAAATATTATTTTAGTCAGAGAAAAAGAAAAAAAAATAATATAAAAAAGAAAACCTGAAGCCTAAAAAATTTTGGATCAAATAAGATAACATTCTTCCCGTTTTTGCCTGTAGAACAAAATACCTAAAACTCTCAGAGGTGATATCCTTGAGACCATAACAAAGTTATCTCCCCTGAATTATATTTAATAATGCATTCTCGTCTTTCCTTTTTAAAGATTATAACATTTATGAGCTACTATATTGGTGATAAGGTCGTAAAGAAAGAGCGATTAAGTACACTTTTCAAATGAAAGGATTTTTTTACAAACTTAGAACGATTAGTAGTTGAATCCCTTAGACTAGAACTAAGTTATCTCCCCTGAATTATACTTAACGAAAATATATTCTCCACATTTTCTCTTTAAAAGATTGTATTATTTACAGGCTACCCATATTGGTGATGATCTCAGAATATTCGGAGGTGAGGTGGTTAAGTACTTAACAACATGGACTGACAACCTGAGTGCCCCAAGTTCGAATCTGGGTCGCTCCACAAAATCACTTTCACTTAAGATGTTGGCAACCTTCATGTAGTCCCTCGTGTAAGTACCCGATATCTTTCTGAAAAGAATTCTGACTAGCACAAAATATTGGAGAAACCAAAGCCAATAGAATCTTCACATTCATGCGATCTAATAGTGATGATGATCATCTGAGTTTATTAACAATGATTTTTGTTTTTTACAAAGGAGCCACAACATATCAAGGCCTGGAGGCCACTCGAGAATAAGGGTTAAAGAGTGTACGGTAGTCAATAAGACAATATCGTAGTAATCGTTAGTTGTGGAAATTTGGTAAATTAAATTACTTAAGGGAACGGCTCAGCAAGAACTTGTTTACATTGGACTTGAAGATGACCGTATTGTAGTCAACTGGAAAGCAGGCAAATGGAATAGAGTTCCACACGCGGTAAAATCATTTTTATATAATAGCTTGATTTAACGCTACAAATTCAAAAGTCAAGTATCATGGTTCAATCATGCCCTAAACAGAAATATTCACTTTGAACGCGCCCTTGTCATAGCAAAGAACCTACTGTTCTGCAGTTCGAAGAACAAAACTTCGTTCATGGAATCTACATTTTCGATTTAGGCACAGATAAAGAGTGGGGGAAATTATTGATAGTGGTCTCAGTTAGACGAGTGTTTTTGCATGAAAGTCTGGCAAGATGGACCCATAGATTGAAACTAAGACGAGCACTTTTCATCGAAATTTAAAAAAAAAAGAAGAAAAAAAAGAGAAATAAATAAATAAAAAAGAAGAAAAGTAAAGTCCAGAGAATTTTGGATCAAGTAAGAAACTACATTAGTTTTATAAACTCATTCTCTTTTGACATTTTCTCGATTCTTGTCTGCAGCACACGACGCAGAAATAAGTGTCAGCAACTTTGACAGCAGATGAGAGTTTTGAGGTTTGTTACACAATTCAGCTGGGAGACGCCGGCGGAGGAAAACAAAAGAAAAACATCACGCTATATTGACTAGAATGTCATTGTAAGGAACTTTCTGATATCAAAATCAAAGTGACTTCAAAAAGTCTGATGCTTTCGTGTTCCGGAGGTGGGGGGCGGGGGATATCAGAACTGTCTATACAGGCAATGTCTTCAACAAAGCGATTCATTACAAAGTAGAGTTTAAAACGGCCAAAACTAATGGAAAAAACATATATGTAGAACTAGAACTTATTTTATAACGAGGGGCGTTCCAAAAGTAATGCCTCCTATTTTTTTTTTATTCCACCCAGCCCGAGATGATTAGAGGAGATTGCAAATTGTATTGTTATAATTACTGAACTTATGCATTCATGATTCGAAAGTTTTATGTCTCTGTTGCAGATATTGATAGTGTGAGACTTTACGAAAGCAACCCCTGTCATGGACACGCGTCAGAAGCAGAGACTTGTCAGTGAATTCCCGGCAAAAGTGCACTGAGAATGGTGCTGACTATATAGAAAAATAAATTTTTGAATATAAAAGTCCACCTGTTTTAATGGCACAACTCCAGTTTGCGTAGCTCTTCAACTTTTTGAATAACTATCCTTGTAATAATTTATTTTCTAACAATGTATATCATAACTTATTTTATAACGTTGCATATAACTTATTTTATCACGATATATGTAATGACGTTTTGTAGAACGATGCATACGACAAGTTATTTTATCACGATGCACATAACTATAAAGAGAAATATAACCTCTAAAAATCAGAATAGAACTGAATTAAAACAGCAGATCTTCCATAAGAAAAATACTATTAATAATAAATTGTAAATTGTGTTTAACTTAATCTCTTACTGCAGTTTCATTGTATTACCAATCTTCAAAAATGCACTGGATTCATGTTGAAATGGAGGAGAGAGGAAAGCAATTAGGAATTTGGTAGTGCTGTTAAGGCATCCTTACTAACATTACATTATATATTTATTAACACGGGGGGGGGGGAGTAACGGGTCCCAAAGCAAATAAATTGACACTTGTCTTCATACTTTTATTTTAATTATACTTTTAGAGTATTACATTTGGTAAGTGAGGAAGGAGTGGGAGTATCAGAATCTTTTATTTTACTCGCCGTTGTCAGGGAGCAATAAAATTGTCATCATCAACACCAATGTGTTATATTTGGTGAGTGTATGAGAAGTAACAAAAATTTTTTGTTCTACTTGGAGTTTTCCGGGAGCAATGAATGTAAATTACAGCATTACATTTTAATCTCTTTGGACTATTTTCATTATCCACATAATTGCTCTTCATATTATTGTGAAAGCAGGTGGTGAGGAGGAACGGAATTTCCCCCGGCAACAAGAATGCCATTGTGTTCTTTTCTACTCGATGTTATCCAATTTAAGAGTTCGGTATTACAATGAAAAGATATAGTGCCAATAAATAATTTGCATCATCTATTCCCCCCCCCCCCAAACAGTAAAACAAAAGAAACTAACGGTCTGGGTGGAGGTGAAAGAGGGAGGTGGGCAGGCGCGAAAGAGGGAATTATATGGATGTGAAAGAATGATGCTGGACAGAGGTGAAAGAAGGGGTTGGGCAGAAGGGAATGGGTGTAGGCGAAAGCGGAGTGGGGGGGGGCGGGGGGAGAAGGACCAGGTAAAGGTGGAAGAGGGGCTGAGCAGAGGTAAAACTGGCGGTTGGGATAAAGGACAGTAAAAATGGGAGAGTGGGGAAAAGAGAAAAATAAACAGACGGCCAGAGAGAGAAGTTTGAATATAAAGATGTTACACAGACTATTTAATATCTTTTATTTAACTTTTTATCGGACGGGGCAGTGCCGGATAGCCTTGCTAACATGTAAGATAAATTCAAAGTTATTAGTAACTAGCAGGCCGCTTAGCGTTGCCAGGTTGTAAAATGCACTTAAATATGATATTTTAATTCATGCAGATTTTTTATTTACTGTTATGGAGCGAATTCTCTATTGCTTATTATATTGTACCTAATATAACGCAGTGCCTCTACCCCAGCATGGCCTGCTCGTAAAATACATTTAAATATATTTTAATTCATACAGATTTCATATTTATTATCAAAGAGCTAATTCTTTCTTGAGTATTATATTACATCCAATATATAGTAGTGATTGCAAAAGTTTTGTTTTTTTTAAGTATTAATTGGATGCCCTCAGCTAGAATTGAAACATCTCTCTAGCAACATTCGCTACCATATGACGTAAGGACACACGGATATCAAAACTTTAAACATATAAATGTATGTCAACAGTGTGAGTTCCATTATAGAAACATTGATTTTTTTTTTACACGGTGGTCACCACTTATCAAGGCCCGGAAGCCACTCAGGGATAAGGGTTATTGCAAGTACAGTACGTTAGTGTGGAGATTTAATGAAGTGTTTACTTAAGAGGGCGGTTCATTAGGAATTTGTTAACGTTGGACTTAAAGCCATCCAAGTTGTAGTCAGGTGGGAAGCAGGCAGACGGAACAGAGTTCCACAGGCGTGCAGTTCTAAGAAAATTTAATTTGAATAAAATAAAATACGCATCCAGTCACGGCTACACCTCAGTGGCCGTGATCAAGTGCATTTGAAAGCCAAATCACAACGTAATATTAGGGGAAAAAAATTTGTTTGAAATTTATAATGTAAATATATTTCGGAGACAAGCTCCATCCTCAGTATGTTGTTTTCTTTCTCCAACTTTACAACATGGCAAGAAAGAAGAAGAGAAAAAAAAAAGAAACAAACCAACATACTGAGGATGGAGTTTGGCTCCAATTTCAAATAAGTAAAATATTTTTTATTTTCCTAATATTACGCTTTCAAGCACACTTGATGCATATTTTATTTTATATAAATGTATAGTTGCGCATGTATTGAGGATACAAATTAAGTTGACTTAGGCCTGCAAAGTTCAAATCTTTTTCAATTTGAACCCCTTAGCAATTTTTTTTTTCAACTAAAAACTAAATTGAAGGTATTCCACAGGTTCAAACATCCCATATATTGTTTCAAGTCTGTAGAGACATAATTGATAGGGCAGTTTGGTAGAGACCATTCTACACACACATACACACAGACAAGGTCATTTATATATATATATATATATATATATATATATATATATATATACTAGCAGGCCACATGGCGTTACCCAGTCATAAAATACACTTAAATATATTTCAATTCATGCAAATTGATTATTATATTGTACCCAGTATTTTTTTTTTTTAATTTTATTATTTGAATTTTAGGTTGTTCATAAAAACGAGATTTGAACAATATCTTGTAATGTATCTATATGATTCCAATTCTGGTTATAAAACAGATGATTATCGGCTGAAGAGAGCTTGATATGGATATCTAAAACGGTCCTCTGTTATCAGGTTTGAAACTGACTGTACCGATAACTTATCAAAACTTTCTGTATATATATATATATATATATATATATATATATATATATATATATATATATATATATATAATATAAAGCTGAATGTGTGTGTGTGTCTGGTCACAAATAGGTTCCTATATGGTTGACTATTTTAGAAAACTGATTGCATATAATGATAGAAGATGTATCGAGACACAGGAATGGGTATGTTTGATCTGGCATAATGATGATTCATTAAAATTGTGGGGTCTGCGTTCGCAACTGGTCCACAAAGTATGGAAATAAAAAATTTAAAAATTAAAAAAAAAACGTTTACAAGTGTTTTTGATATAGATGTACATAATAATACTTTGATAAGTATGTTTTAACTTAAATATGGATGGTATAATAAAATGGTGGGGTCTGCGTTCGCGCCTGGCCTCCATAGAATAGAAATAGGCACAAACTTTAATAAAGACTTTTTATATCTATCTGCGTAAGTATACTCTGATAATTATGTTTCAGTTTGAAAAAATATGGTATAATAAAATTATGGGGTGTTCGTTCGTGCCTGACCTCCATAGAATGGAAATATTTCATAAAGTTTAACAATGTTTTTTAATATAGATCCACAGAATATTGTGATAAGTGTTTCAGTGTGAACAGGTATGGTATAATAAATTATGGAGTTTATCTATTTTATTTTTACTTTTATCATATTTTGCTTTAGTTTGATACCCCCAAATTCGAAGCTATCTCTTTACAACCCTTCCTTTTCATAACCTATCATACTTTCATAAATCAGAGTCTATTTTCTGTAGGCTGTTTCTGAACCCAGTCAACGACGGGTACTTTTGCTATGTACTTTATGTGTTCGAGAGTGTTCTTAGATGGGTTTGTATCAAAATGCCTCTGATAAATATTGAAAATTGTAAATCGATAATCAAAAAATCCGATTAAAGAAGAAACAGTCCGATTTTGAACAAAGTTAACACATCATAAAGCTTGCCATCAAAAGTGTATTTAAAAAGTTTTATCACCACACAAGTACAAGCGTCCAGCGTATGAAATCAACAGTACGTTCTTTGATATGACAAGGGCGTATCAAAATGAATGTTTCTGTTTAGGGGATGACTGAACTATGATACTTGACTTTTGAATTTGTAACTTTAAATAAAGCTATTATAAAAAAACAATGATTTTATAAAATCAACAATAGATTCTCTACAGTGCAATATAGACTATAATATATTATGGCATATTGGCATGAATTTCTACACCAAAGCCAAACAAGTCTTAAAAAGGAAAATCTGTAATTGGTTTCTGAACAATGTGTGTCAAGGTGTGCGTAATCAGTTTAATGGATGTAGCCACAGATTATCTGTCTGTTTAAATGTATGTATGTATGTTTGTATGTCTGCCTACAAACTTTTGACACAGGCGACGGATTTTCACGAGATAGATATCGCTTTGAAGCTTGACCCTTCGGACGACAAATATAAAAAAAATTGGCTAAACACATAAATTCCTTCACCCTCAACTTGGTACTTTTCTACAGGGCGAGGTCGCTTTTTGTGGGAACACATATGAAGTTTCCTCCTGGTGCACTGCAGTGGGTCCACAACAATAGCAGATAATCAATCGATTTGATTGAAAAATGGGCGATTTCATCAATTTCGATTACAATAACAGCATGGTATGAAACATTTGTTAATCCTTATTCAACCCTGGGCAACATCGGGTTTCCTTGCCAGTATATATATTTAATAATCATTGTAGTAAATAATTATGTCAACCCCTTTAAGAAATTCAGTTCTTATCGTTAAGCACTTTACAGTTGAAATAAAGTCGGTCACATTAGCTCGCATGCACAGATCATCATATAACGATTAGTCTGACAGACATTAAAAATATTTAAAAATAAATGTTTAAATTTCAATGTTATTTCTCGCAGTAAACGGTAGCCGAATGAATTTGGTCCTTTCTAATGGAGTCAGAGATGGCTTCATTGCCAGGTTCAGATCTCTCGACCGGCATTAATCATGACACCCTGCACTGATGATTCCCGAAACAATGAAACACTAGTGTATGTAGGTTGGTTGGTTGTTTTTGTTTTACGGCATATCAACCCTATTCGGGTTATTTAATGCCGAATCCAAAGATTTTTGAAGAAAAAATTTTTAATAGAATATATTTGTTGTTTTCCTCACTTTGTTGGATATAGTTTAAGGTCATATCCAGGACCCTCATTGAGGGACTTTTACCCTCTGCAGGGAGGCAGTCCGTGTATTCTAATGCCCCATCGACAGGGCCGAGTGTATGTAGGTATTTAATAATTATTATAGTATATAATTATATATGTGTGTGTGTGTGTGTGTCTGTGTGCGCGTGTGACCATGTCTGTGCCTGCGCAAAACATTCTCTACCAAACTACTCTTTCTACTCTACAGACTTGAAACTTGATATATAGGGGATTCATGTGAAGCAGTCGTTTCACAATAGTCACCATTCTGAAATAAATGAAGCTAGGTGTCAGACCATGGAGAAAGGTTTTTGACCAAGATCCAAACAGAAATAAAAGTGTCTGAGGCTGTTTTTGAAACCAGACAATGATGACAGGTTGATATTTAAACAACAACAACAACAACATTAAAAAAGGGGGGGGGAGCTGCCATTTTTATAAGGAATGATAAAGAGCTGAATGGAACAGACATTTTAATAACAGACTTTTTTTTTTTGTTTTTGAATCTTCGGATAATGGTATTTGAAAACAGGCGCCTGCTGTTGTGTTTTTGGCATGAATTTCTACACCAAAGCCAAACAAGTCTTAAAAAGAAAAATCTGTAATTGGTTTCTGAACAATGTGTGTCAAGGTGTGCGTGATCAGTTTAATGGATGTAGCCACAGATTATCTGTCTGTTTAAATGTATGTATGTATGTATGTATGTTTGTATGTCTGCCTAAAACTTTTGACAAAGGCGACGGATTTTCACGAGATCGATATCGCTTTGAAGCTTGACCCTTCGGACGACAAATATAAAAAAATTGGCTAAACACATTAATTCCTTCACCCTCAACTTGGTACTTTTCTACAGGGAGAGGTCGCTTTTTTGGCCGATATTTTCGAACGTCATCCACTCTTTTCAATTGACTAGCCTTAATTTAAACCTATGTCACTTCCAATTTGATGATGGGCGCAACAGCAAAGACGTCACATTTTTTTTTCAAGTTCTTTTTTTCCTTTGCGGTACGGGTTCGAGCCTGCCTGTCTACTACAACTTTTTTTTTGCTCAGCACACACCTCCAAACATCCAGGCAACCAGGCTAGTCAACTATATAATGTTCGAATCGTATCGTTGCAATAAGTTATACATTAAAAACTGCTGGGAAAGGTTATCATCATCATCATCATCATCATCTGTCCTGTGGTCTGGATGACCGTTGACCAGCCAAAGATGACCTTTCTAGCAATAATGTTCTTTATAAATTGACTAGCAGGGGTCCCTGGCGTTACCCGGGATTGTGGAGGTGGAGAGAGGAGTTAAAACAAAACAAAATTGGTAGTAGGCAGGCAGGCTCGAACCCGTAATGTGAAGGAGGAAACAAAAGGTAACCTAACGTCTTAGCTGATGCCTCCATCACGCAACCGGAAGTTGCGAGCGTTAATATTAAGTGTGGTCAATCGAAAGGAGATGATGACTTGCAAAAGTGGTGACGTAAAAAGCGACCCCTCCTTGCAAAAAACGGCTGACTAAAGGGTGAAGGAATGAATGTCTTTTGGCCAATTTTTCGATATTTGTCGTATGGAAGAAGGAGCTTTAAAACGATACTGATTTCGTGAGAATCCATCGCATGTGTTGAAGGTTTTTACAAGACATGCAAACACACCGCCTTATTTTGGTGGTTAAATCTATAATTAAATTTGTGCTCATTTTTGCATTAAATATTAATCTTTATTAATCCCTATATGTACATCAAATGGATACCAAAATACTTAGTTTGCTGCATCATATCATAACAAAGATCCATACAAAATTTCAACCAGATCAGCTCAGTAGTTTCCAAGAAAACTTGTAGAATAAATGTTGAATTGTGGTTACTAACCCCTATTAATCCTTGCCTTTGCATCAAAAAGATACCATAATACTTAGTTCGCTGAACTTTATCATGACAAAGGTCCATACAAAATTTCAGCCTGATTGGCCCAGTAGTTTCCAAGAAAAGTGGAATGGACAGACAGACAAAAATATATACACACACATACACTATTTATTTATTTATTAAATGATGTAACGATTCTAGTATTCATTGACATCCAGATTTAAAAGAAAATCTTCAAATTGTGCACGGTATCTTTAATCACCCGATGATGACCAAATCAAAGTCGAAAACTTGGACAAAATTAACATATAATTAACATATAATGAATATTTCTTTTAAAATGTTTTTTCTTCAACCACATTTGAATAAGATTTTGCTAAAATCAATAGCAAACCATTCTGAATTTTTGAAATGAGGATTGATTATTCGTATTACTTGGATTGTTTGGACTACTATTCCCATCTTGAGTGTTATTTCCATGAGAACCCGTGACGCAGTGGATAGAGTACTTGGTGAAATTCAGCTGTATTAGGTTGGTGCACAAATTATGTCGTTTTTTTTACTTGAAGTCTAGCTGAAAACACTATCAATAATTCCCCTTACTCTTTATCTGTACCTAAAGCTAAACGTAAATTCCATGAACAAAGTTTTTTCTTAGAACTGGTCGCCTGTGAAACTGTCTTCCGTTTTCCTACTTTCCAGCTGACTACAATATGGTTGTCTTCAAGTCCAATGTAAACAACTTCTTCATAAGCCATTCCCCTTAAGTTAACAAATTTACTGAATTTACATTACTAAAAATTACTATATTGTCCAATTGACTACTGTACACTCTTTAACTCTTATCCTCGAATAGCCCCTGGGTCTTGATAAGTGGTGATGCCTATGTAACAAAAATCTCCATTCCTGGAGATTGATGGTTACATGGTCAGTGCAGGCGGCCCAGAAATACAGTTGCAAATTACTTAGGGCTTCTACCCAATCATGCCTAATAGAACGAGAGCATGCTATCCCCGTGGATTAAATAAAGGCTTCTGTCCAAAATTCAGTGCAGATTCCTGAGTTTGACATAAAGATTCTTCAGAGGTTACGTTGACTGCAATGCAAATAACATGCAAAATAAATCCGCAGAATCCAAATGATACGAATAATATAAAATATTTCAATGTATACACTATATTGAACACAAGTTTTTATTTTACTGTCATTTTTTTATAGAGCAGGTGCTCACGTGTATATATAAATATGTGTACCTTACTAACATTGCCCACTAATAAATTTATTTGACATTTGTTTTGCTTTTACTCTTTTCAAAATATTTCTTTTGTTCTAATCTAAGGGAAGCAACTATTTATAGACGAGTATAGAGTTACTTACATTGAAAACAAAATGATGGCCATCTATAATGTCACCTGTCTGTTTAAATGTATGTATGTATGTTTTTATGTCTTGCAAAAATTTCAACAGAGGCGACGGATTTTCACGAGATCAGTATCGTTTTGAAGCTCACCCCTTCAGGCGACAAATATCAAAAAATTGGCCCAAAACATTGTACATTCACCCTCAAGTGGGCATTTTTTTATAGAGGGGTGGGGGTCGCTTTTTTTGCCGATATTTTCGAAAGTCATCGCCTCTTTTCGATTGTTTAGCCTTAATTTAAACCTACATCACTTCTGGTTTGGCGATGGGCACAACAGCTAACACGTCACTTTTTTTTCACTTTCTTTTCGTCCTTTACGGTACGGGTTCAAGCCTACCTGCCTACTATCACATATTTTTTTTTTTGCTCAACACACACCTCCAAACACCCGGGCAATGCTAGGCATCCAGGCTAGTCTATAAAATAAATCTCACCTGTCTGTTTAAATGTGTGTATGAATGTATGTATGTATGTATGTATGTCTCGCAAAAAATTTTGACAGAGGTGATAGATTTTCACAAGATCAGTATCATTTTGAAGCTCGACCCTTCGGATGACAAATATTGAAAAATTGGCCAAATCATTAATTCCTTCGCCCTCAACTTTTCTTGAGGGAGAGGTCGCTTTTTTCGCGAATATGTTTTGCAAGTTATTCAACCCTCGACGTCACATAAAACGCGTTATTTCGACCACCTGTCATGTCACAATCACGGTAGGCACATCGATAACACAGTTTTTTTTTTTTTCACCTCCTTTTTCTTTGACGCGTTATGGATTCGAGCCTGCTTACTACTCCTAATTTTTTTTTTTGCTTGCTCAACAAACATCCTTACACAAACGTCTACTTTCTTTTCCGCATTCGCATCATGGGTTTGAGCCTGCCTGCCTGCCTACTACAACTTTTTTTTTTCTCATCACACACCTCCAAACACCTGGGAAACGCCGGGCACCCAGACTAGTCTATAATATAAATCTCAACTGTCTGTTTGTATGTATGTATGTTTGTATGTCTGCCTAAAACTTTCACCAGGGGCAACAGATTTTCACAAGATTGGTAGCGTTTTGAAGCTCGACCCTCCAGACGACAAATATCGAAAATTAATTCCTTCATCCTCAACTGGGCACTTTTCTACAAGGAGGGGTCACTTTTTCGTTCATATTATTGAAAGTCATCCACTCTTTTTGATTGACTAGCCTTAATTTAAACCTTCGCCACTTCCAAATGCAACGGTAAAGACGTCACATTTTTTTTCCTCCTTCATGGTACAGGTTCGAGCCTGCCTGCCTACTCCCACTTTTTTTTGTTTTGTTTTGTTTTTGTTTTTTTTTGCTCAACCAGGCAACGCCAGGCACCCAGGCTATTTTAAAAATAATTTTAACCTGGACAAAATATTTTCTTGCAACAATTAAATCAAATTACAATTATTAAGAACATGTTGTAACGATCCACAAGAAAAACTGTTAAACCAGAATCAAATAGTAATTTTGCAAGGGAAAGCTATCGACGACAAAGAAGGATAAAGAGACTAATTTTACTTTATATATAAAAAAGAAGCTATGCATATTTTACTTACAAAAAAATAACGTAGGAGAAGAATAAAATCAAAGTCGAACCTATCATTTAGTAAGACGGAAGATGTGGTATTATATCCTATTTTTGAACTTGGTTGTGAAAGAAAAAAGAAATCTCCAAAATGATTGAAAAACCTTGCCTCTTCGATTCTCCATTATTTATTTGTATTTTCCTTCCAAAGAAAAGAATTTAAAAACCATTACAACCCTGCCATTCGTTCTAACAACGTCAAAGCATGACTCTCCTGACAAAGCATCAGTAGCTGACTTTTTTCTTTTTTTTTGAAACTTGGAAATCGGATATTTTTTTTGAATTTTTTAAAAAAATTTTATTCATTTATTTATTTTTTTTTTTTAAATGCTAAAGATGTGAAAAACTAAAATCCGGTGGGATGAATTGGCACGGCTCAGCAATCGATTCGTTTGGATTGAGGAGGAGACAATAAACGATAAATTTATATGCACGTCATGTCAGAGAAATGACAAAGAGGAGAACCGAGAGTGGAGTAGAGCCCTTTCACATCAAGAAAGCAATGTTATTATGTAAAAAAAAAAAAAAAAAAAAAAAAAAAAAAAAGAAAAGAAAAAAAAAAAAAAAAAGAAAAAGCAAAACAAAAAAAAAACATCAAGATCTCCTTTTTTTTTTTTTCCGTTCAAGTATTCTTAACAACGTAAACTAAAAGTTTAGGTCAAAAAATTTTTTTTTTATTTAATGAAAATGTTAGATTTGAATTTAAATTGTTTTTATTATTCTGGCTACTGCTCTTATCTTGAGTGTTATTTACACAACATTTAAGTCGATGCAACCTCCGACCTTCTTCAGGTGTATAAGTCGCCATGTTTGATATTGGAATTAAAAAAAAAATGAAACTACAGCACTAAATTAAGGTGGATTTAACTCACCTCCTCCAAGGGAGTAAGTTTCATGGAAATATGAAGTATGCATGATTTGTAAATTAATTTCTTTTGCATATTTAGTAAAAAATAATATATGGAAGCCACTCCAGACAAGGCAGGAAGCCACTTTATGTAAGGAGTTTAAAAAAATAAAAGGTTATTAATACCAAAATAGAAGAGGCCTCTTTATTTTTGAAAATATTAAAGCTATCTGTAGGAGGAAAACAACCAGTAAGACGAAAGTTCATGGAAAGAAACTACTGGAATATGAAGCAAATTAACGAAGACTACAAGACCAACTAATCAAACGAGCTGAGACAAAGGAAACAGGAAATAAATCAGACAGTTCTGAAAAACACACGTCGTAATAATATTTCTAAAAGAGACTGAGACTAACAACATCAAATACGTGAGAGAGAGGTTGCAGAAGAAAAAAAAGAAAAGATGAGTCCAACCAAATTGCAGATACGTTTCAAGACCCTCAAATGGAACAGAGATTCTAGAGTAGAGTGAGAAAAAACAGCGAACTGGTGAAGACCACTAGGCCAACGAGTCAAACGAGCTGAAACAAAGCAAGCAGGAAATAGATCAGACAATTCTGAAAGAACACATGCCAGAATAGTATTTACAGAAAAGAGTGAAACTAGCAATATCACGTGGGAGAGAGAGGTTGCAGTGGAGAAGAAAAGGCGGTTCTTGATAAATTAGATACGTTTCTGTAATTTATCAAGAACCCTCTAATGGATCAGAGATTTACCAGTCCAAATATGACAGCAGTACCCCATATATGGTCTGATAGTAGATTTGTAGAGATTTAGAATAGCGTCAGGTGTGAGGCAGTGTTTAGAGCGATAGAGAAAACTGTTTTGCTTATTTTTAGATGTAGAAAGAACAAGGGATCTAATATATGAGGTCCTGGATATGACCTTAAACTATATCCAGTGGTGAGGGCCCTAGCTTGTGGGCTTTGGGGAGTGTGGAGCCACCCTTTAATTACCATTGCTCCCAGGTCCACTCTGACCCGGAGTGGTAGTACCTGTTAGAGTCCCAACTATGGGTTAAATAGAAACCGACGTGAAAAGAAATATATTCTATTAAAAAAAAAATTTCTCCAAAATCTTTGGATTCGGCATTAAATAACCTGAAAAGGCTTGATATGCCGTAAAACAAAAACAACCAACCAACCTAATACATGAACGGCAAGACAGATTTGATGAGAAAGAAAGAGCCGATTTCTCTTTACTAACAGAGCCTTCTGCAAAAATTACGAGAAGAAAGGGGTCACACAAATGGAACACTGATAGGTATTACAACTCTAAGTCAAACAGGAAGTAATCACAACTAAGGAGTAACTAAGTTCCGCTTGCCAAAATTTCCTCTTTTTTTTCATAATAAAGATCTATCTGAAACTTGAATTTCTTGAAAATACTGTAACTCCATTAGTGCACTTTCTGCCAAACTTTACTCCACCAGATCGCTGTAGTGTTGCATCTTTGCACTTGTTTTACAAGTACTTCAACAGAATATGCTCCGATGAACCTACTGCAATTGCACTTTCAACATAAATACTCCTGACCCACCTACTTAGCAGCAAAATCCCACTCCTTCACTGTAGAAGTCTTTAAATACCAGGAGATAGATTTTCAACTCTATCAACTTCTTCCTTTGCGTTTGGAATTCCCTCCTGGTTTCCCTAACATACAAAAATTTATATATAAATTAAGCAAACATCTTTCTATCTAACTCCCCAGAGAAGTTACCTATCACCCTATAAATCTGACTCATATCATAGTAGCCTCTTAGTCTTCAAGGGTAAACAAAAGTAAAAATAAAATAAAATAAAACTTTTTAGTTCTCCAATGGGGACCTCACCAGTGAATTCGGTTTTGTGTTTTATGCAAGACACTTGATGGTAGGGAGAGCGTGGATAACTGGGTTGTGCTTTGGACGTAGGATAGGCAGGGAAAAAATGAGAAATGGATCGGAAAGATGAAGTGGCGTCATGGTGAACAGTGATATGTCTGGGATCAACAAAGATTGAGAGTCTGAATAATTACAGAAATTAGCAAAATACATAAAATTATCAAGATACACTAAGGAGTATTAACTAATGGGGTCAGTAAAAATAAACACGGAAACACTACACGCACAAACAGCAGGTGCAGCAAGCTAAGAGTGGCTAAGGGATTAATAACATGGACTAACAATCTGAGTGCGGCAAGTTCAAACCCAGTTGGTATCAAAGAAATATTTTCATTTATGGATGTTGGCAACCTTCATATGGTCCTTCTCATTTTTAGAGATTTTCATTTTTGACTTTTTGTAAATAAGCAATATGTTAAAAAAGTTGACAGTTTTAATTTTTTTTTTTTTTTTTTTTTTCAATTTTCTTATCATTTTATTCTAGCTGGGGATGGGGCATCCTACCGAATGTCATACATTCACCCACTATCTCAGACATTCCAGCTAAATGATTCTAATAGATTCTATCTATTTAAGTGTAATTATTTGCATCCCTCTTGCAATTGATTCACGGGTATATTTGCCCGGTAAAAGTACCGAATGTCTCTCTGGAAAGAATTCTAACTAGAAAGATATTATGGAAACGAATGCCAACAACAACGATTGGATTCATACGAAATGAATGAATGATGCTTAAAAAAAAAAAAAAACAGCAGATGCAATCGTAGGTATATTCAAAAGATCCGGGGACAAAGCAACCGTAAACAATCTAGCAAGCAGAATCCAAATATAAACAATAAATTCAATACAATCTCAAATCAGGGTTCACAAACTCCAAAGGCAAAAAGGTTTGTAACCCAATTTACAATTAATGCAAATTTAGCAAAAAAAAAAAAAAAAAAAAAAAAAAAAAAGAAACTAACACACCAAAGGAAATGCACATACAAAGTAAAAATAATGTTAGAACTGCTCAGCCTATATATACTGCCTCTGCTGATTTCTGTGGGTCCACTGGAACCATTTCGTCTTTAATACCCAAATTCGGAGTGCAATGTAGAATCATCCTCACTCAACAAATTTCTTTCAGAGAGGAGACTTTGTTGGTTTGGCCACACTATGTGTCACAATCCAATAGAGGTTTTTTCATGCAGAGAGGCATGCGAAGTCTCCTCCCAGTGCACTGCGATGGCTCCCCAACTAGAGTAGAAAATCAATCGATTTGATTGAAAAATGGGCAATTTCACCAACTTGGATGATAATAAAAAATATGGAAGTGTAAAACATTCATTGATCATCATTCAATCCCAGGCAATGCTGGATCTCCCTGCTAGTTAATTTATATGATTAATTTATATAATTATTAATTTATACTATGAAATAGAGAATCATTTTAAGTTAAAATTTGAGGTTCATTTAGCTTATTCACATAATGTTGACATATTTCAAGCGTGCTTTTCTCAATTTTTAGTGGGGGGGGTGCCCTTTTCTCTTCCCTGCAACCTCTTTCTCACAGAAGAGACGTCGCGAGCCTGTCTCTTGTTTTATAGTTATTTTCATGGCCAGTGCTCGTCTGAACTCCAATCTATGGTCCCCCCACGGCAAACATTCACGAGAAACATTCGCTTGGCTGTAAACACTATCAATAATTTCCCCCACTCTTTATCTGTGCCTAAACCTAAACGTAGATTCTATGAACAAAGCTTCTTTCTAAGAACTGCACACCTGTGAAACTTTCTTCCGTTTATCTGCTTTCCAACTGACTACAATATGGCCGTCTTCAAGTCCAATGTAAACAAGTTCTTGATGAGCCGTTCCCCTTAATTAATCCAATTTATCAAATTTACACTTCTAACAATTACTATGATACTGTCCTTTTGACCACTGTACACGCTTTAATCCTTATCCTCGAATGGCCACTGGGCCTTGATAAGTGGTGATTCCTTTATAAAAAAAACAGGAAATTATTTCCGATTTATTACTTTGTAACAAAAATAAACATGAAACCATTTATAGCCTACATAGAATTTTTTTTCTTGTATTCCCTTCTGACCACAACATTTAACATTTACCCAAGTTAGACCATGGCCGATATTTTGGCCAAATTTGGTGATGATTGGTCAAGTGATGTCGGCGTTAGGCTGTACATAATCAAAGATAGTGACAAACCAACAGACTCGATCACAAACAACCTCCTTGATGGAGGCATAAAACATGGCTCTGTTTTTAGAAGACAACTCTTTCATTGGTGACTCAGTAGATGAGTAAAAAAAAAATTGCATATTTTGCCATTTGTAATGAAAATTTTAATAACATTTGTTCGTTCTTTTTTTTATTTGTTATTTTTTTTTTTTTTTTACATGGTGGTCACCACTTATCAAGACCCGGAAGCCACTCGGGGATAAGGGTTATTGTGCGTACAGTAATCAATGGGATAGTATCGTAGTAATCGTTAGTATTGGAGATTTGATAAAGCGTCTTACTTAAGGGGGCGGTTCATCAGGAATTTGTTTATGTTGGACTTGAAGACATCCAAGTTGTAGTCAGGTGGAAAACAGGCAAACGGAAGAGAGAAAAAGAGATATTGCACAAAAGATGCAAACTCGTTTTGGTAGATTTTCTTCTCATTTGGCACGTTATATCTCAAGGCTTTGATGACCAATGCTTTTAAGAAGATGATAGTAAATGCCATACAGAAGTAAAATTCTGCTGGGAGAAATCTACGAGGTGCCTTCAATAAGTTTCCAGACTTTTTTTTTCGTATGTCCACTTCTATTGATAGGACACACATGAAACTCTAGTCCCCTTCGAAGTAATCTCCTCCGGCTGCAATGCACTTGTACCGTTCCAACAACTTCTGGAAGGCCCCCTGGAAATTTTCTTGTGTGAGCGTGTCGATGATCCTTGTCGCAGCCTCTTTCATTTCCTCCGTTGTCTCATAACAACAACCTCTAAAGTTTTCCAAAAGTCACAGGGAGCAAGGTTTGGACTATAGGGAGGGTGAGGAACTGTCTTGATGTCCATCGTGGTCATGACAACATCCTTCTTTCTGAACTTACTTGAGCATTCTTGGAACCAACTCTAGCTGTAAACACTATCAATAATTTCCCCCACTCTTTATCTGTGCCTAAACCTAAACGTAGATTCCATGAACAAAGCTTCTTTCTTAGAACTGCACGCCTGTGGAATTGTCTTCCGTTTTCCTGCTTTCCGGCTGACTACAATATGGTTGTGTTCAAGTCTAAAGTAAATAAGTTCTTGATGAGCCGTTCCATATAAGTTATCAAATTTACCAAATTTTCATTACTAATGATTACTATATTGTCCAATTTCTACTGTACACTCTTTAACCCTTATCCTTGAGTGGCCTCTGGGCCTTTATAATGTGGTGATGCCTATGTAAAAAAAAAAAAAAAAAAAAAAAAATTGTGTGTACAGTTTCGACAATAGCACTTATTGTTTCTATATACACACAGCGGTCCTTATCCATGAAATTCTTTATTTGGCCAATCAACTCTGGTGTTCTGACTTCCTTACTCTTTCCACTACTCTTATCATCCCTCACAGAGTCCCTGTCTTCCTTGAATCTTTCATGCCACTAAAAACTGATGTTCGATTCATGCAAGATGGTCCAAAAGCACTAAAGCATTCTGTACGTTCTATTACAGTGTTCTCACATCCAGATTGAATTTTCGAAATTCAACCAGCTGTGACAATCAGGCTTTAGTAGGGTGTATTCCAACTCTTGCTGTAGCTATTTATTTGAATCTGAAATCATAAAAATTGGTCAGTCATCTCATAAAGACGTATAACAATAATTTCCAAGAGTCTAGGAGAATTTTAAATGCTTGTACAAAAAACGTTCGGAAACTTATTCAAGGCACCTCATAACTATACAATGTGATACAACGAAGTGTGTAAACATCTCCATTGTAAAAAGTTGAATATCGAATGCCGCAGCAAGTCCTAGGAACATATGCCAGAAAAAACAGTTGGAAATAAGTTGTACACCATCTACTTTGACCATGCGATCCTTACAGCTATGTATGTAGGAAATGAAGCTATTAAGCCTGACATAGTAATATGGGACAAGGACAGAGAAAGAAGCAACCTTAGTAGAAGTCAGTGCCTCCAATGATGTTTGGTTAAGTATAGCTGAGAGGGAAAAGATAACGAAATACCAAAGTCTTACGTACAATATGAAAAGAAACTGGAATCTGATGCAATTCTCTATCTATATAAAAGCCAAGTACGTCCAAGGATGGAATACTGTTGCCATATCTGGGCAGGAGCTGCTAAAAACAGCCTATCATGCCTTGACAGAGTACAAAATAGACTTCGTGGCTTAGTGGGGGATGCCCTTTTCTCTACACTGCAACCTCTCTCCCACAGAAGAGACGTTGCGAGCCTATCCTTGTTTTATCGTTATTTTCATGGCAGGTGCTCGTCTGAACTCCAATCTCTGGTCCCCCCTCGCCAATCTTTCACGAAAAACACCCGTCTAGCTGAATCCACTGTGAAAAATTTCCCCCACTCTATATCTGTGCCTAAATCAAAACGCGGATTCCATGAACAAAGCTTCTTTCTTAGAACTGCACGCCAGTGAAACTCTGTTCTGTCTGCCTGCTTCCCACCGGACTACAACTTGGATGTGTTCAAGTCCAATGTTAACAAATTCCTAATGAACCGCCCCCTTAAATAAACACTTCATTCAAATCTCCACACTAACGTAATGTACTTGCAATAACCCTTATCCCTGAGTGGCTTCCGGGCCTTGATAAGTGATCACTGTGTAAAAAAAAAAAAAAAAAAAAAAAAAAAGATCTCCATCATTCCAGTAATTATAGAAGCAACCGGATTCATGAAAAAGAAATGAAAAAACTACCTGACAAATATACCCGGTGAACCAAATGCAAGAGAGATTGAAACAATTGCACTTAAAGAGATAGAATCATAAAAAAAAACCTTTTAGTTTGAATGTATGAAATAGTGGGTGAATGTCTAGCATTCGGTAAGGTGCTCCACCCTCAGCTAGAACACAATAAGAAAATTGAAAAAAAAAAAAAAAATGAAACCTGTCAACTTTCTTAAAATTTTGTTTATTTGCGAAAAGTCAAAAATCTCTTACAGTCAAAAATTGATTAATTTTCCTCGCCTTAATATTCCCATTGTTACATTACCTAATTATCTCCCTTTGTCATAACAATACTTTATTATCTCCCTTTGTTATAACAATAGCTTATTACGTCCCTTTATCAGTGCATTGTTTTTCTTTGACATTTCAATGTCCTTCCTTACACTTACTTTCGAAGCCATGAATACTTTTTGCTGTCACCCGAGAAGTCAACTGCCGATTTTGATGGTTGATGTTAATTAAGGTCTTACCAAGTTTTCCATACTGTTGCTGGATGAGAGTGATTTCAATCGCCATTGGCTTCCTATTTCCAATACAACGGGATAAAGTTAAATTAATATTAATTAACTGAGTGCCAGAGAACCATCTCTATCTTTGTTTCTACCTATCTACATATTAATCTGTCAGTGTATCTGCCTGTCTCCGGGTGCATATATCTGTTAGTCTATTCATCCATCTATCTATCTATATATCCATCCACCTTCTATCTATCTATTGATCATGTTTGTTTATTTTATTAGTCCATGTGTATGCTGGATGAACTCATCATTTTGTATGAGTAAAACTAATTATGATCCATAAGGACACGCAAAAAATATACAACAAATTTTGCTCGCAAAATGATGATGTCATCCATAAAATGAGAGAGAGAGAGAGAGAGAGAGAGAGAGAGAGAGAGAGAAATACTTTATCTAGATGATCTGTGACTGACTCTCTGGGCCATGAGTCATCTACTAAACGAACTGCCTAGACCATGGTTTCCCAACCATGGGTTTCGCATCACTAATATATATATAATTAACTAGCATGCCTACCGGCGTTGCCCGGTCGTAAGATATAACTTAAACATGACATTTTAATTCACGCAGATTACGTATTTATTATTATAAAGACAATTCTCTATCGATTATTATATTGAACCTAATATGTGGTAGTGAGATCAAAACTAAAAAATATATATACGATTTGGGTGCTATCAGCTAGAATCGAAACCACAACATACAGTTCTTCACCCTCATTTCTTAGCCTCTGAGCTGCAAGGTCCACAGAGTTTTATAATTATACTAGACCGGGTCAGTATATGCTATGGCTAGCCATGGAATAGTGAATATATTAATTATGGCAAAAATATGCACTCTAGCGTGCACAACAATGGCCACCACTTTTAACATAAGGAATTACATTGCTTAATGTCCAGAAAACTGCATAAAATTTAAATGCGGAATTTTTCAGCATACCTGAAAACATGTAAAAGTCATCATTTAAAAGGAAAATGTTAAGCTGGAAACCAAGTAAAAATTCACTAAAACTTCTATTTTTTGTTCGTTTAAAAAAAAAAAAAAAGAAAATTGCATTATATACAGTGTTGGTCATCCATACCTTAAAATTTTTTCTGACGTCACTTCTGCTAAATGGCATATAAACAAGGAAGTGCGACTCTTAACGAAAGCACTTATCACAAGTCAACAGCTATAACTTTTGCCCGTTTTTAACAGGCTAAAAAAAAACCTATCATTTGCATGATCTTCAAAGTATTAATAAACATTTGCAAGTAATTTTAACGTCTTTAAACTGCCTATTACGGAATGTAATGCAATAAAAAAAAGCATAAAATTGTTTAAATCGTAAAGCAAATACTTTTGCGTTTGGTTACAGTTACAGTGAGAAATAGGATTTACCGGTTAAATGGATTTAATTTCTCCTTTTTTTTTAACCAACCAGTTAACTATGAGATGTCACTTTTATTGCCTTTGGTAACAGTTACTTATTGTACGACTTTTTGTTATGTTCCATTTACAAAAAAAAGTTAGATGCTATTATGTGTTGATATTTCGTTAGTTTCTTTTTATTAACACAGTTTCAACGACTGTGCAAGCTGATCTGAGTAATTTTAACGTCTTTAAACTGTCAATTACAGAATTCATAAAAGACTTTAAAATAGATTAAATCGTAAACATATTTGTTTTGTTTTTGTTTGTAAACAATTCCAACTTGCAATGAAAAATACAAATAAAATTCGTAAAATACCGATGAAAAAAAAAGCCGAAGGGATTTAGGTTTATTTTTATTTGCATATTTTTAATGCAAAAAAAAATTGTCTAAAAACAAGCTTTCATGACTTTGTCTTTATTTTATTATGGATGCACAGAATTTTTCACACCAGAAGCTGCAAACCGGATGGATGGTTTCAATGCCCAAGCAAAACGATTTGAGTTTTATATAAATTTGACCTGTCTGTTTATGTGTATGTATGTATGTATGCATGCATGTATGTATGTATGTATGTATGTCTCGCAAAAACTTCTGACAGATGCGTTAGAATGTGACAAAATTGGTAATGTTTTAAAGGTCGATGACAACAAATATCGAAAAATTTGCCAAAATCATCAACTCCTTTATCCTCAACTGGGCCGTTTTTTACAAGGAAGGGTCGGTTTTGCGTTGAGATTTTTACAAGTCATCGCCTCCGTTTGATTGACTACCCTTAATTTAAATGCTTGTGACTTCCGGTTCCGAGATGGGTGCATCAGCTAAAAAATTAGGCTTTTTTTCATCTTCTTTTCCTTCTGTCTGCCTACTACTTTTTTTTTTAACACCTCTCTCCACCCGGGTTGCCTACTGTTGCTTTGATCCCCCCCCCATTCCACCTCTCCACACCCGAGTAACGCAGGGTACACCCGCTAGTATAATATGATAGATAGCTAGATAGATATATATGTGTGTGTGTAAACTGCGGAAGAATTAAAGTAATGGTGCGTTAGAAGTCAATAAAGCGGGGGGGGGGGGGATTTACGCAAGTGGTACAGATTGAATGGAGCACCTGCCGACGATACATCTCTGTTTATCAAAAACACCTCGAGCAAAAGAGGCAAGACATTGGCCAAATCTTTTAGCGCCAACGTAGAACTAACTCGCCATATCAAAACCAATTTGCAAAGAAAGGAGGAAAAGATAAGAATGTTTTCTAATAAATTCTCCTCCGCTCCAAAAAATCCAATTTAAAGAAGCCAGAAATGTGTTTGCTTCACACAAAGCTAACAAAGAAACATTTCAGAGAAAAATATATTATAATTATTCCAATAATATTGTTTCAGTTTAGAAGACGGTCATTATACATCCGGTGTTGCCCGGTAATATAAAAAAAAAATAATAAAATAAATGGCAAATTAGGAATTAATTAACCAAACCCCTTAATTAATCCAATTTACCAAACTTACACTTCTAACGATTACTATGATATTGTCCCTTTGACCACTGTAAACTCTTTAACCCTTATCCTCGAGCAGCCTCTAGGCCTTGATAAGTGGTGATTCCTTTAAAAAAAACCTACATTTTTTAGAGAGAGAGTGAGGGTAATAGATATAATTTAATAAGAGATTAGCGGAGGAGGGGGGGAGGAGCGCCTGGCTTTTTCCGGGCGTAAAATACATTTAAATATGATATTTATTTTGTCCAAATTTCGTATATATTATTATAGAGTCGTGATTTCAAAAGTGAAAAAAAAAACAAAAAAAGTATTTGGGTGCCATCAGCTAGAATCGAAACCGAAACTGTAGCCTTCAAAGCTCGTGTCGTTCCCTCTGTACTATCGTGACACGCATACGAACTGATTAAACATTAACAATAAACTAAGATGAATGTACAAAATGGTTACCGATTTTTTCAATTTTGACCTATTTTTGACCCCTTAAAAACGATTTTAACCAGCTAAAGACCCATAAAAGAATGGTCCGTAAAAAATTCCATTATTTGAAGCCCCTAGTGCCAGTCTGCGACTTTTAGTTTCAGGTGAGATAGAGTTTGAAAATATGGCGGCAGACAGACAGACATATAACCTTTTATATATTAGATGAGTAACTTGGTGAGTTAATTGCAAATTACAGCTAATTAATTAGAAAAATTAAATTGGATTTTTCAAACATAACGCAATTCAAAGATGAGGAATATTTTAGCATGTATTTCTCATGTGATTAAAATATATTGGAAAAAAAAAACTTTAGAGGAAAAAAACGTTGATTTATTCAGCTTTGGTATAATAGTAGATACTATATGTTAGTCAGCCATGCTTAAGTTTGTCATATGTTCGAGTGAAACGGGGCGTAATGAGAGTCGAGGACACAGAGGGAAATGATATGAGAATGAAAAAAAAGTATAAGGAGATGCGTGAAGAAGATTAGATAGACTATAATGGGGTATGATCGTGCATAGTCGGGAGATTCTATTTATAAACAATGCTGCTAAGAACTGACGAATCAAATTAATTCACGTTCTGCTACCAACCAATCAGAAACCAGAATTGCTCCATAAAAATGAAACCTTTTCTGTAGCAACTTCGCATATGTTTTCTTCATGTCAACACGGGAAGAATTTTTTTTCTCTCTACTGAGAACCAGTCACCTCCAGGACTTATGTAGAACAACTAACCATCAAAAACTGTTCTGTCTACTGAGAAGCAATCACCTCCAAGACTTATGTAGAACAACTAACCATCAAAAATTGTTCTGTCTACTGAGAACCAGTCACCTCCAAGACTTATGTAGAACAACTAACCATCAAAAACTGTTCTGTCTACTGAGAATCAGTCACCTCCAGGGCTTGTGTAGAACAACTAACCATCGGAAACTGTTCTGTCTACTGAGAATCAGTCACCTCCATGGCTTATGTAGAACAACTAACCATCAAAAACTGTTCTGTCTACTGAGAATCAGTCACCTCCAGGGCTTATGTAGAACAACTAACCATCAAAAACTGTTCTGTCTACTGAGAATCAGTCACCTCCAGGGCTTATGTAGAACAACTAACCATCAAAAACTGTTCTGTCTACTGAGAACCAGTCACCTCCAGGGCTTATGTAGAACAACTAACCATCAAAAACTGTTCTGTCTACTGAGAATCAGTCACCTCCAGGGCTTATGTAGAACAACTAACCATCAAAAACTGTTCTGTCTACTGAGAATCAGTCACCTCCAGGGCTTATGTAGAACAACTAACCATCAAAAACTGTTCTGTCTACTGAGAATCAGTCACCTCCAGGGCTTATGTAGAACAACTAACCATCAAAAACTGTTCTGTCTACTGAGAACCAGTCACCTCCAGGGCTTATGTAGAACAACTAACCATCGGAAACTGTTCTAAAACTAAACATGGCTTACAACTCTAGAACTTTGTTAGTATGGTCACATTGAAAGAATAGATGAAAACTCTTAAGTTAGAAGATGTAAAGCAATTAAGATAGCAGTTTCAGTTCACAGGGCGGGCGTGTCAATGAAAACAAGGTTAAGGAGAAAGTGATCAAAATGGGCCTGAGGATAAGAGAGAGAAATAAAGACTTGGCCAGAGATATGTTCGTTTGGAAGTCAATTTCTTAAAGCCGTCCAATGAATGTTAGCATATAAAACGGACATTAAACCCTCAATGACTATTATTATTATTATTATTGTTGTTGTTATTATTATTATTATTATTATTACTACTACTACTACTAGCCTGGGTTCCCAGTGTTGCCCGGGTGTTTGGAGGTGTCTGTTGAGCCAAAAAAAAAAAAATGGTAGTAGGCAGGCAGGCTTGAACCCATACCGTGAAGGAGAAAAAGAATGTGAAAAAAAGAAAATGGGACGTGTTTGCTGTTATGTCCATCGCCAAACTGGAAGTGACATAGGTTTTAATTAATGCTAGTCAATCGAAAAGAGGGGATGACTTTCAAAAATATCGGCGAAAAAAAGCGACCCCTCCCTGTAGAAAAGTGCCCAGTTGAGGGTTTAGAAATTAATGTTTTTGACCAATTTTTCCATGTTTGTCGTCCGAAAGGTCGAGCTTCAAAATGATACCAATCTTGCGAAAATCCGTCGCCTCTGTCGAAAGTTTTAGACAAACATGGACAAATATACATATATTCATACAAACATACATATATACATACATTCATGCATACATTTAAACAGACAGGTGAGATTTATATTTCAGATTATAAGACTTTTCCCTCATAAAAAATGGGAAAATTTATAGCCTGTTGACTTAGAATGAGTGCTTTATGCCAAATTGATGGTTAGATGTGATTAAGTTTGTGCTCATTTTTGTATTAAATACTAATCACTATTAATCCCTCACTGTGCATCGAACAGATACCATAACACTTAGTTTGCTGCACCTTGTCCTAACAATGATCCATACAAAATATCAGCCAGATCTGCTCAGTAGTTTCTGAGTAAAAGTGGACCTTAAATACTAATCCCAAACTGTGCATAGAATGGATGTCATAATACATAATTCCTTGTACCTTATCATAACCAAGATCCATGCAACATTTCAGCCAGATTGGCTCAGTAGTTTCCAAGAAAAAAGTGACAGACAGACAGACTAAGTGAAATATAATACAGAATATTATTATTTCATTCACTAGGAATTATCACACAGGTCATCATTGTTGCTCACTGTCAACAACAGGTGGTGTTCCCTGGAGTCTGGATAACAAGTTTCCAAGATTTCTAATACTGTTCACCTCTTTTGATAACCTTTACAAATGAATTTGCATTATCACAACAGTGACTTTCCATTGACTTCTGCTGACAATGATAATTGGGCTTCACTGGAATTTGGGTGGCAATAAGCCTCTATAAAGGTCCCAGTTCTTTTTTCACCCATCCAATGGAGGTCTGGTTAGTGCTTTTTCTCCTTGGTCTTTCCATCCTCCTTGACCATTATTGTTATTCATACTAGCAATCTATTATAAAAAATAACTCATAAATAATTGCAATTCTTATGTTAATGGATAATCTGTAATACAGGATGCCAGCGAGAAAATGCCACCCATGGTATCGTTGATAAAATTCACAATGCTTTTCGATTCAAACATATTTGTTACAGAAATAGACTTCAGTCTATACCCGACTTGTCCAATTGATCTTGGTATAGAGTTTTGTTGGTTATAGTCAAGATTCATATTATTCGAATTCTTCGGACTACTGTTCTCATCTTGAGTGACGTTTTTACAACGTTTTGGTCGATGTAACTTCTGACCTTCTTCAGGTGTATTTTGTTGAATTCTGGAATCTTGCAGACTCATGGCGTAAAACTTAGAGTACTCAGAAAAATTCATTTGTAAAAGTGAAATTCTTTCTGAAAGTCGGAAGTTCAATATGCAGTGTGGGTGACCGAAAATGTAGTTGCGAATTACTTAGGACCTCTATCCAGTCATGGCTGACGGAACAAGGGTGTGCTACTCTCATGAATTAAATAAAAAGGTTCTGTTTGAAATTTCATCTGAATTCCATAGTTCAACAGAAAGATTCTCTTGTTTGACAAGAAGAAGGTCAGAGGTTACATCGACCGAAAATGACACTTAAAATGAGAATAGTAGTCTGAAGAATCCAAATAATACGAATAACGAATCCTCATCTAAAAAATGTTGATTGTCTGCTCTTTCTGACTTCTGGTCTTTGCTCTGATAATTAGACATGATCAAACAGACATGGAGAAAGATGAGAGTCTTCACATTATCTGAGAGGAAGATAATCATTAACAGAAGGGACTATATCCTGTTTATTACCGTCGTCCCATCAGCACAGCCAGAAACCAGAAGTCCCCCCCCAAAAAAAAGTAGGCAATCTTGAATGTAATATATTTTGTTTTAAATTGCATCCCTGAAGAGATGTGCTATTTTTTTTAATGTGCTTTGAACCATTCAAGTATCACCATAGGAAGTGGTTGTCTGTCAAAGTAAAAAAAAAAAAAAAAAGAAAAGACAAGGGTCAGGTTTGGTAGATAGTAAAAATGGAAGTATGAAAACGCGGATCGTGTGACATCATTAACAACGTGGATTATCTGACGTCATCGACAATGTTGAGATTTTTTAGCCAGATTCTGTGAAAGTTAGTCGATGGGAGACACATTTTACACATAGCAGCATAAATTGGCCCGTTGTCTGTCTATGACTGAGGAGCAGATAAAATAATAAAATGTATGTTATAAAATCTTCCCTAAGTTCTAGGAATGAAAACGACAATGGTTGGGAGTGTTTTGTTCAACAAGAAAATGTTTCCATATCTTCTTTTCCTTCAACAAGTTCCATGTGACGTCGTCAAAAAAAAAAAAAATAAATAAATAAATAAAATAAATAAATAAATAGAATAGACCCGAAAAAGTAGACACCCAAAGTAAAGCCAGCATACAAGTCTAGGAAAATAAACAACCCTTCAAAAAAGAAAATATCTTCCGTGAGTTGGCATTTTTGGGATCATCCTTCTCCAGGGGGAATTTTTGTATGAATATTGCACATAGATTATTCGTATTATTTGGACTATTTGAAGTACTGTTGTAATCTTAAGTATTATTCGCACAATGTTTCGGCTGATGTAACCTCCAACCTTCTTCAGATGTGTCTTGTCAAATTCAGGAATCTTTCTATTGAACTCTGGATTATGTGCAGATTCCTGAGATTGATACAAAGATTCCTGAATAAGACAGAAAGATTCCAGAGTTCGACAAAATACACCTGAAGAAGGTTGGAGGTTACATCTGCCGAAACGTCATGCGAATAACACTTAAGATGAGAATGGTACATTGATTAACTCAAATAATACAAACTAGCGGGACCTGTGGAAATTCCACAGGGGAATTGAAAAAATCGTTAAACATTTTGTACATTTGTTAAGGAATAGAGAGAGAGAGAGAGAGAGAGAGAGAGAGAGAGAGAGATGGGGGGAAGAGGTGAGTTATAGTGTAGACACGTTGACCGGAAGTTAAGATCAGCTGATTGGATTGCGTGCGAGTCATGTGATCAGGTTAGCTGAATCGTTGAGATTTGATTTGGACTCAGAAGACAACGGACGGCTTCCCGTTGTCTCCTCCCCTTCACTGGGGGGGGGGGACGAATACTGACGTGTGTAGAAGAAGAACCCACACAGGCCGATTTCACTTTCCACCTTCTGCAGGACATCTGGGGAAAAGTGAAATAAACTATACAACCAATTCCTTGTCTTGGGGTGATTGAATCTTCATCCAAAAACAGGTATCAAGTCTCCCTCCAGGACGAGAAATTCCAGATGGTCCAACATCGAAGAAGCAGAGGTAGGTTCTGAAAATACATGTCACTCACACACGATTCCCTTTATGATACAACATAAATATGCAATATAACACGTCATCTCTTCTAATCCATTATTAAAAATGACGCAACAAACACTCTTTATTATAGAGACAATACAACAAACACTCACAATCTTTTATAAATAGACAACATAACACATTCATCTTAGCTTGTTTTTTATTTTAATCTTTAACTAGTTCATATGCATGTCAGTTTGATACAGGCGGTAACGTCACCTGCTTTGAATGCTACAGTTTCGGTTTCGATTCTAGCTGATGGAATTGAAATAAATTTTTTTTTTTTTACTTTTGAAATTACGACTTTATAACAATACATACGAAATCTGCACAAATGAAAATATCATAGTTAAACGTATTTTACGACTCGGCAAAGCTGGGCGCTAACCCGCTAGTATATATATATTAGGTCGGTGCAAAAATAATGTAATTTCTATATATATAGGTGAACGTCAAAAAACGACATTATTTTTGCACCAACCTAATATATATATATATATATATAGTTTTTGTTGTTGATTTTTTAAACAATATTAAGGTTAATATCTTCACCTTGGAGATCCAGTGTTTTCTTAGAAAGTCGGTCACTTTTTATTTGGACGTATTTTTTTTATTTATCTATCATTTTTTTATAAACAGTAATCTACAGTAATCTACGTACACGTGTGTTTCGGGGTACTAGCCCTCTTCAGCGTAGCTTGACTGTTGTTAGGACTCGAACCCTGGACCTTATGTATCTCAGTCCAGCGTCTTAACCCATCACGCTATGATGCCATAGACAATTTACTGTTTTAGTTTTTATCGTTTTTCTATTTATGTAGTTTTTGTTGTTGATTTTTTAAACGATATTAAGGTTAATGGAGATCTGTTGTTTAAATAATAAATAAATAAATATATATATATATATGCAGATGTGGTTTATTTGTTTTTGTTAGTGATGCTTTTTGAACGAATTCAATTATTTATACGAAAGTGAATTTTTATCTAAATGCGAGTTGGGAATAATTTTCCTTTTGACCAATTTGGTACCCCCAAATGGAGAGCGGCATATGTATTATTTTTAAAATATAATTATCCACTGACACATGTTTCGTCATCTACGACTAATCAGAGTGGCTAAATATTTAGCAAGATTCGAAATCGGTCACTCATGGTAAGGAACCTAAACTCATACCACTGGACCATCTTGCACAACTGTTTGGATATATCGCGATTTATGTAGATGTTATTTGTTTTTTTTTTGTTTTTGCAATACTTCTTGAACGAATTCAATTATTTATACGAAAGTGAATTTTTATCTAAATGCGAGTCGGGAATAATTTTCCTTTTGACCAATTTGGTACCCCCAAATGGAGAGCGGCATATGTATTATTTTTAAAATATAATTATCCACTGACACATATCTCATCAGAGTCACTGAATCTAGCGAGATTCGAAATCGGCACCCCATGATAAAAAGCCTAAACCTCTTTCAAATAAGCCTCTCCACATTTAGGAGGTACCAAATTGGTCAAAGGGAAAATTATTCCCAACTCGCATTTAGGTAAAAATGCACTTTCGTATAAATAATTGAAATAATTCAAAAAGTATCACTAACAAAAACAAATGAACAACATCTACGTAAAACGCGATACATTCAGTAGTCGTGCGAGATAGCCACATGGAAGAGGTTTAAGCTTCTAATCATAGGGTCCCGATTTCGAATTTCGCTAGATTCAGCCACTCTGACGAGTCGCCGATGATGAAACAACGTGATCACATATGAAAAACAAAAGGAGAGGATAACCCAGAAAAATAGAGGTAAAGGAAAGGAAGAAAGAAAAAGAGATTTATAATTAAACATATATATATATATATATATATATATATATATATATATATATATATATATATATATTCTTTAAAGATACCACGTTAATAGAAATAGGCACATAAGTATTTACTCATTTTCAGAAAGTTTTTCTTTTTTTGGTAACATTTTGCATACATTGCTTCAGAAAATATTTATAGCTCTAGTATAGCACTATTGAGCTATCTAAATGAGAACTTTATGTTATTTGTTCATATGTAGTTAAATTACATATAAACATACAACCTATATACTTATATATATATATATATATATATATATATATATATATATCGGTAATAATATCGGAATAAGGAAAAATATTGGAACCGTCCCATCACTAATATATATATATATATATATATATATATATATATATATATATATATATATATATACATCATTTTCCATATGAAAAGGGTTTTATTTATTCAATATGACGTTTTGCCATTTGAATGTTTTCATCTGGATTCATTTGGATTAGTTTTAGACTTTCGGAAAATTGGATTTGAGTGTATTTTTGATTGGATGAAGATTTGGAATTATTTTGATCGGATTCAGATTAAGACAGATCAACATTGTGCATTCGCAATCAAAGAAAATTTCTTCCTTTCAGAAGTGATTGGAACATAATGTTTGGACTAGCGAGTCTACTGTCATGTTTTCATCACTTGAAGAAAAAAAAAAATTAAATTAGATTTTATGGAAGGTTAATTTTTGGTCTCTCTCCATGCAATGCATTTCTATCCCAATAAAACCTTTACATCGTTGACAAATCTCTTTTGGTTTCATGCGTGGAGTTTATTTGTCTTGAGTAACATAAGATCAAAGCCACTGGACAATCAACGATGCAAAACAACAACCACGCACGGGGGAAGGAAGCGAAGATGGGAGAAGGATAAAGCCAGAGACGTGTGTACAGGATTTTATTTAATCGAATTGTATTTCTTGATTGCTCACTGGTGATAACTAGCATGTGCAGTTAGTGCACATTTGTTGAATCTACAAGCAGCACGTGTGCATGTGTAAAAGATTATGTGCTCCCATGTGCTTCCCTTCCTCGAACTTTCTTCTGTTTATTGAAACTTTACATTAGGATTGAACCCTGGTTTCCTGGCTAATTAGCAAACACTCTTATCATTATGCAAAAGTGCCAATTTATGAATCAACAATTTATCTTAGCTTGGAAAAAAAAAAATAATAATAAATAGAAATAAAATGTTCTCGATTGGGAAACAAACTCTTTTCATGAATAACAGCTTTGTTTTGGGTTGGTTTGGTATATCTTTTGTATGGTAAATCAAGCCTTTGTAGATTACCCACATGACTTCCAAAACAGTTTTTTATTTTTAAGTTTTTGGGCCACAAGGACCGTTTCCGTAGTGGTTAAGGTACTCGGAAAAATCAATTGTAAAAGTGTTATTCTCTTGAAGGTTGACGGTTTAATTCTCACTGAAAAATCAATTGTAAAAGTGTTATTCTCTTGAAGGTTGACGGTTTAATTCTCACTGAAAAATCAATTGTAAAAGTGTTATTCTCTTGAAGGTTGACGGTTTAATTCTCACTGAAAAATACAATTGCGAATTGCTCAGAATCTCTATCCAATCATAGTTGATGGAACAAGAGAATGCTACCCCCTCGTGTGTTACTTAAAGGGGTGGGGAGTGTGTAAAGCTTTGTTAGGTGATTTTATTTAAGACATATTAACCCTTTATGTTTCTGAATTTGAGATGAGGATTTGTTATTCATATTTGGATTCTTCAGGACTGTTGTTTTCATCTTGAATGTCATTTTCACAATGTTTCGGTTGATGTAACCTCCAACCTTCTTCAGGTGGATCATATTGAACTTGGGGAATGTTTCTGTTGAACTCAGAAATCTGGACGAAGGTCCGTAAGGACCCATGGCGCAGTGGTTAGAGTACTTGGAAAAAAATCAATTATAAAAGTGACCTTCTTCTAAACGTTGAAGGTTCAATTCTCAGTGTAAGCATCCAAAACAAATACAATTGCAGGTTGCTTGAGACCTCTATCCAGTCACGGCTGACAGAATGAAAACATGCTACCCCCATGAAACAAATAAAGGGTTCTACTTGAAATTCTGCCCAAATTCCTGAGTTCAACAAGATATACCTGCAGAAGATCGGAGATTACATCAATTTAAACGTTATGAAAATCACAATCAAGATGATAACAGCAGTCCAAATTATACGAAGTCTGATTTTTTTTTACAACATATTTTTCGTGTTATCTAACGTATTTTTCAGGTTATTTAACGTATTTTCGAGTTATCTAACGTATTTTCGGATTATTTAATGTATTTTCAGGTTATTTAACATATTTTCGGGTTGTTTAACATATTTTTGCGTTATTTAATTCTAAACTTTGGTAAAAGTGTCTATGCTTCAATTTCTTTATATCATCAAATATTTATTTCTGTGTTTGGTTTGGTTTTGTGGCTTTAAAAAGGGAAATTGTTGCATTTATTTTTTGGGTTTGCAGAACATGATTGAGTTCTGTAAACTGAAAGAAAGAATAACAATAACATAAATGTTTGGTGCATTTTACATCAGGAAGTTATTTTGTTTTTTTTTTATACATGCATCACCACATTATCAAGGCCAAGAGGCCACTCAAGGATAAGGGTTAAAGAGTGTACAGTAGAAATTGGAAAATATAGTAATCATTAGTAATGAAAATTCGGTAAATTTGTTAACTTATATGGAACGGCTCATCAAGAACTTATTTACATTAGACTTGAAGACAACCAAATTGTACTCAACCGGAAAGTAGGAAAACGGAAGACAATTCCACAGGTGGGCAGTTCTAAGAAAGAAGCTTTGTCCATGGAATCTACATTTAGGTTTAGGCACAGATAAAGAGTGGGGGAAATTATTGATAGTGTTTTCAGCTAGAAGAGTGTTTCTTGTGAAAGTTTGGCGAGGGGGGACCATAGACCGAAGCTCAGTCGAACACTTTCCATGAAAATAACGATACATAAGAGATAAGCTCGCAACATCTCTTCTGTGAGATAGAGGTTGCAGGGAAGAGAAAAGGACATCTCCTACGAGGCTACGAAGTCTATTTTGAACTCTATCAAGGCAGGACAAGTTCTTTCTAGCAGCTCCTGCCCAGATGTGGCAACCGTATTCCATCCTTGGACGTACCTGGCTCTTATATAGATAGAGAATTGCATCAGCAGTGAGATATCTACTGGATCGATAGAAAGATCCCACCATTTTTCCAGCGGCCCTGGCAACAGATTTGATGTATGTGTTCCATTTAAGATCAGGAGTAATTGTCAAGCCCAGAAGCTTGTCAAAACTTGAGGCCTCCTGAAGACGATAGCCATTCATTTCAATTGATGCCAGATGTGGATCAGAATGTTGATGATGTAAAGAGAGAAGCTTGGTTTTAGATGCATTAAAAGTAACCAGCCACTCCTTTCCCCATTGTAGTTTCAGACAGCCTGGTTGGGTGGCATCAGTCATATCAAGTCTTAAGTGAAAGTCAGTTCCAGAAGCTTTCAAAATACACTTTTAGTTTTTCTGAAGATTCTCTAACCTTTCTTTGTATAGGGAACATGCACACACATGCATACATACATTAAAATATATACAGACTAGATCCTCCAAGCCTAGACAGACTCCACAATATTATTGGTATTAATAAATTAAAAATAAAATGTATTTCCTTTTTATTAATGTTAAGCATGAACGCTGACCTCACAATATTATTGGTATTGATAAATTGAAAGTAAGATTATTTATTTAAAAAGCTATATGTTGATGCACTTCACAAAAAAAACAAACATTTTTTATGGCTCCTTGGCCTTTTATCTAAGATCAAAGTGTAGTATCTATTCACCACAACATCAGCACCATTCGATGCTGGAAGTTTTCATGTAATTATCTCCCTCAACAAAATTCAAAAGACGGACAGAGATACAAACAGATAAAGTATGACTTATATTAGAAGTTGATGAAAACAGTGGTGAAGGATAATTTGTTTTTGTCATTTTTGATGATGGAACGTATACATTCTCATATTGGATTCAAACGCGCCCTATCTGATTCCAGAGCCCATGACAGTACCCATTGAGCTGAACACACAGTTCATGTATGACATTTAAGGCGTCTTATTTTGCTGATATTCACCAGTACTTATTGGCTTTTCGTTTAGCTGGATCTTTCCTATACCTGCGACCTACCCCCACCTCCAGCGGCAAGCTGGTTATTACTTTAGCATCAGAAGCAATGAACTGTGAATACTGCAATGACATGTCTTGAATTTAAAGCTGTGAGCCGTTTTGCTTTTTGCCTTATTTTTCATGCTGAGGGATTTAGGTTAGAAATGTCCTATAATGTTTGCCTTTTGCAACTATGAAGGAGAAGACAAACTTGAAATGAGAAAAGAAAAGCGCATTCACTGGAAATCTCAACACCCACGGATGCCATATCTGAAGTTAGCTTTTACTATTAACATATGGATTGGCAACAGAATTGTCGAAAATCCATAGGAAATCCTCTAGATCCTTTACAACAACTTGCCAAGCAGAACTGTCTTTAAATGCGACACAAATTTTTGTTTCTGAATAAAATTTCTTTTCTTCGAATTCAAAATGTTCTATCCTACTGGTATTATGCACGTGTGTGTGTGTGTGTGTGTGTGTGTGTGTGTGTGTGTGTGTGTGTATCTCTCTCTCTCTCTCTCTCTCTCTCTCTCTCTCTCTCTCTCTCTATATATATATATATATATATATATATATATATATATATATATATACATACACATACAAGTAGAGTATAAAAATTTAATACCTTACTTTGTAAAATGTATAAAAGTGCACTTTCAAGATAAATAAATTTCAAATTGAATCTTGTACCTTTATTTTTAAAGTCTATACTAAAAACATTTTGTTTAACAATTTTCATGTCTTGGATGAAATGCTTTTCTAACTTGTATCTTTTTAAGATTATATTTAATTTAATTTATTAATTTGGATTAAAAAAAAATGAATGTGGTTTTGCATGTATTTATAAAAACTTTCCTACTCTCTATTTCAGTTTGTATTTCTCTTCACATCACAACTCATTTTTGCAACCCCCTCTTTGTATCATTACAGGTCTTAATATTCTCTCTGTTTCAGTTTGTATTTCTCCTCACGCCACAACTCTTTTTTGCAACTCCCTCTTTGTCATACACGTCTGAATAATGAGAAAATCTGAATTCTTTTAACAAAAACTTTAAAATAACTTTTTTAGATTAAATTTTTTAAAACTTCTTTCAGAATAGAAAATCTTTACAATTTAATAAGGAACATATTTCATACAGGTTTCATTAAAAATATTCAGTAGATAACGAGAAAAATAGAGATGAAAATTTCAAAAGGGCTGTATAACTGGTTACGCTCAATAGTAGTCCTCGCCAGTGAAAGTCTTTGTTATTGTTATTCTATTATTATTTAAAACATTTTGTGTCCTGCTCTTTCGCGCGAGGACTAATATATATATATTAGTGGCCTGGAAAGGCCACAGGGGAAACAACCAAGCCAAAAATCTCAAAGCAAAATTTATCCGAAAGCAGCAAAACTAAAGCTTATTTACCATGACATTTTATATACAAATGTAAGCAAATTTTATTGGTTCTTTTTACTAATTGTCATAAAATTTTAACCATAGAATAATATCTGAAAATATGTGTGTGTGGATCAATACATATGTCCCCTCCCCATTACATTTGAATTCTAGTCAAGAAAATTAATATTTTCTTAAAAAAAGAAAACAACATAGATAAATATAAATCTCTATATATAAAGGGCAAAGTGTGTGTGTATGTTTGTATGTCTTGCAAAAGCTTTCAACAGAGGCAGCGGGTCCTCATAAGATCGGTATCGTTTTAAAGCTCGACCCTTCAGACGACAAATATCGAAAAATTGGCCAGAAACATTAATTCCTTCACCCGGAATTGGACAGTTTTCTACAAGGAGGGATCGTTTTGTTTTCTTGGTTTTTTTTTTTTGTATCGATATTTCTGGAAATCATCGTATCGGTTGGATTGACTTTGCTTAATTTCAACGTTCTGATCTTCTGGTCGCTTCATGGAGCATCAGTAAGGCACTAGATTTTCTTTCACTTTCTTTTCCGCCGTTGCGTCATGGGTTCGAGCCTGCTTCCTACTGCCACTCTTTTTTTAACACGTCTCTCCACCCTGGCTACCTACTGTTGTTGTTTTGATTACCTCCATCCCCGCTACTACCATTTTTTTTTTCACCTCTCTCCACCCTGGGTTCTTTACTACACCCCTCCCCACGTGCTACTACCATTTTTTTTTAACCCTCTGTCCACCCAGTCTGCCTACTGTTATTTGACCCCCCCCCCACACACACACACCTGTTACCACCCTCTCTGCTAGTAAATAAATAAAAACAAAAAATAAAAGTACCAAGGAAGTGCTGGGTAGATACAGTTAGTATACTATATAAAAGGATGGGGAAATTCCAACGATGAAAGTGCATTTACCAAGCGATGCCTTGATGGCATTAAAATCAATTCTACTCTTGTTCAATTTAACAGTTTGATAATAACTACATCACCAGTATCTTATTGCATTTCAGAACAGGGAAGACGCCAGTTCAACCTGAACAGAATGTACACTGCTGCAACAATAATATAACGCTTTATAAAACTCCTGGGCAATGCCAGGAAAGGACAGTATATCTATATATATATATATCTTCTATATATATAAAAGCCAAACGTCTGTGTGTATGTATGCATGTTTGTTTGTAACGCTAAAACTTTTGAAAGACGGAACCAAACTTGACAAATTTGGTATCATATCGAAGCCCCATCACCCGGATGACAAATATCGAAATTTCACGTCAAACGGACCACTAGAAGTTGGTCAACTGATCAGTTATCTTCGAGGGGGGCCCCCAAAAAACCTGTCATTATCTATATATATAAAAGACAAATGTTTGTTTGTAACGCTAAAACTTGAGATGAAAGATTTCTCTCCCCTAAGAATAAAACATATGTTCAATATCTGCTTTTGTTTTTTCATTGTTTATACGGTCCCGAGCAACGCCGGGTAGCCCTGCTAGTATATATATAAAAGGCAAAATGTGTGTTAGTGTGTGCACATTTTGTGTATGTCCGACAAAGGCATTTTGGGAGGGCACTCGGGGGGGGGGGGATCACTCTTTCTAAGAACTTTTTATATGCTACCTAGATTACAATATCTCTGATTCATTAAACGAGGTCATGTGTATCTTTTATTCGGGCGACTTTTACACGCTATTTTTGCAATATTTCCTGGTCTCCGTGTGTTTCTTTGCCTTTTCCATATAAAAAAGCGAAACTGAACCCGTAGCAAAACAAATCTCCCTGGCACTTGTGCCGGGAGGTCCAGAAAAGCAATCAGCTTTGATCAATGTGGAGGAAACCTTTTATATCAGACAATTGCTATTCATTTAGACACTCCCCTTTTTATGGGGAGCTGGTTTTCTCCAACATCTTGGGATAATTGCGGGATTTCATTCCCTTATGTTTGACCTCATTAAATTTACGCACCTGTCACGTAACTTTTTAATCGTTAAATTAAAACGTTTTTCAGTTCCTGTCCTGTTGTGGCCGAGCAGTAAGATGTCAGGTTTTTTCACATTTTCTTTTCCACCTTCGCCTCAAGCTTTGCATTTGAGCCTACCTACCTACCAAAACTTTTTTTTTTTCTTTTACACCTCCAAACACATAGGTAACGCCGGGCACCCATGCTAGTCTATCTATAAAAGTGAGAATGTGTGAGGACAATTCTCAACCTACATACTCAACAAATTTTTTATCTACAGACTTGAAATTTGATATATACGGTATTCCGACATATAGAAAACTTTTTAATCGGTTTCCATCTGAAAAAAAAAGTGCTACTAGAAGGTGAAAATTGAAAAATGATACGTGAGAGGGGGGGGATCGGATTTTATCCGTTTGTCAACTGTTTTATGAATGTGCATACATAAAACGTTCACCTGATAGACTACTTATGTTAAGACGTTACGTTTAATACCTATGGTATTTTTGTTTCTGATAAATAATAATTTTGCATTAAAATATAATATCTATGCATATGTTACGACCGGGCAACGCCAGGCGGCTTGCTAGTTTAAATTCTGACCTCCTTAGCAGCCCTTTTTTCCGGATGAAAACCAATTAAAAAGTTTTCCACGTGTTTGAATACCCTATATACACAATTGCAAGTCTGTAGATAAAAAATTTGTTGAGTATATAGGTTGAGAAGCGTCCTCACACACACATTCTCACTTTTATAGATATAGATATACATTCTCACCTTATATATATATATAGCGCTGCTAAGAGGTGAAAATTGAAAAACGGTACGTGAGGGGGAGCATCGGATTTTTATCTGTTTGTCAGCTCCCTATCTTGGTTGAGCATATCAGGAAGTGATATACAAATTACCATTAGCATATTAAGCGATGCTCTTTGTGTAAACAAATTGAGCTTAGGTACTTGGGCAATGTCAAAACATTGTTAATTCACTGCCCACATAGCAGCAGCCAAATAGAAGCTCCGACTGTTGTTTGGACGGTCGAGTTTTGATCCTGGCTTGAGGTAGTTGCTTGTCTAGCCGCACTGATGAGCTGTGAAACAGTACTGTATGTGGATGAGTATATATATGTGTGTGTGTGTGTATATATATATATATATATTGTTGTTGTTGATAAGTATTTTTTAATATCCACATTTTTCATCTGATAATATTCCTATTTACTTGTTTCCCCACGACACAAGGCCGGTTTTTAATATGGGGAACATCCAGCGCCCCCAAAAGGAGCACTCTGGATAGGAACAAAAATAAAAATTGCCTCAGTCTAGAAGGATTTCTCATCCACTGATCAAGGGCAGAAAAGGTGAAGTGTTGCATCAGAACAGATACTACACTTTGTTCCTAGCCAAGACAATGTTGTTTAATACAAATGTTCCACCAGTTGCGTGATTCGAACTCCAATCGCCACTGACTGCCAGGATCTAATGTTTTAACGAATGATGCCATTGTGATAAAACCACATGAAAAGGGAGAACAATACATTGTATTCATCCTTTTTTTAACCATAGTAAACTTTAAAAGGTGTTCTATCTTGAAGGGAGAGTACTTTGCATACTTGAAATTCCTTGAAACCACTCCCACATTCATAAATTTAAAACTAATAGTGATGAAAATAAAAAAAATTTTTAAAAACAAGATTCGTTTCATTTAATTATAAAAATTTCGAATATAATTTGAAAAATTCTACAAATTGCAGCATGAAAAAACAGTTATGCTCCAATGACTATTCCTTTCTCGGCGCGAATACAAAAATCACCAATTCACTATTGATATATTCATTTACTTAAAACAACAGAGTTTTTTTTTTTCGTTGAAATCATCGGCCATCTTGTTTTGAAGATAACAAGAATGAGAAGGAAGAAAAGGTTTTAAAATTTTCTAATCGCAATAACGTCTCAAGAATTAATTAAATTTGTCTGACTGTTTTGAAAGGAACTCATTATTCTCTGCAAGAGTCTTCGTAATATTGGCATTCTCTTCTTTTAGTTTCAGAATATTTACCAAATTTATCTTTTACAACCTCTATCTTTCTCTCTCTCTCTCTCTCTCTCTCTCTCTGTCCTTTCTTTTCTCTTTCTCCTTTTTGATACTGCAATATCCCTTTCTTTCTCCTTTATCTCTTTTTTTCTACTGCTGCTCTCTTTCTCTCCACTCCCTCCTTCCCCTTTTTGATGATGTACTATCCTCCTTTTTCTCTTTTCTCTCTCTCTCTCTCTCTCGTTCCCCCTTGTGCTATTCTCTCTCTCTCTCTCTCTCTTTCTCTCTCTCTGCTGTTATCTTTTTCCTTTCTTTTCTCTTTCCTGGTTCTAGTGCTGCCCTCTCCTTTTATCTCTCTGATGCTATCCGGTTTCTCTTTTCTCTCTCTCTCTCTCTCTCTCTCTTTCTGCTGTCTTTTCTCTCTCTCTCTCTCCATCTCTCGTGTTGTCTTTTCTCTCTCTTTGGTGATATCCTCTCTCTCTCTCTCTCTCTATCTCTCTCTCTCTCTTGACGTTGTCCTCTCCCTCTCTCTCTTTCTCTTTCTGGTGTTGTCTTTTGCCTCTCTTTTCTCCTTCCTGATTCTAATGCTACTCTCTCCAATTCTTTTGCTCTCTCTAGTAATGCCCTCCCCCTCTCTGCCGTCTTTTCTCTTTCTCCCTTTCTGGTGTTGTACTTTCCTTCTCTTTTCTCTCTCTTTGATGATGTCCTCTATTTTTTTTTTCTGATGCTATCTTCTACGCATCTCTCTCTCTTTCTTTTTTTCTTATTTTGATGCTACTCTCTTCCTCTATTTCTCTCTCTCTTTCTGATGCTGTTCTTTCTCCCCCCCCTCTTTCTCTTTTCTCTCTCCCTCTCTGATACCCCCTCCTCTTTTTCCTCTTCTCTGGTTTCTTTTCTTTCTTTTCGGTATCTATGCACTAACATTAGTTTGAAGTATACCAAATGAATTACTTAGGGAAGCTGACGAAGCTGTAACTGTGTTCACTACAATGCTGAAGAGAATGATATATTATCACCTACGTATGGAAAATCTTGGAAGAAAGGGTCCCAAATACAAATAACATTTTTTGAGACAACATACATAGTAAAATGAAATAGTTTCAAATACAGATGGAAAATCTTGGAAGAAAAGGTCCTAAATACAACAATAGTAGAAAGAACCCAGCGGCGAAGGCTGTGCTATATAAAAAAAAACACACCTGGGACTACACAGAGGATTAAGTCCCTCATCCACCACAGCTTCACCTACAGTGGTACAAGAACATTCAACTGTATTCCAGCTGCAATAAGAAATATAAGGAGAGTGTACTCCGACACTTTCAAGAAACAACTGGATATCTAGCTGGAAAAGATACCTGACCAGCCACCAACACCAAGCTACACTAGTCCCAACCTCAATCGTCTAGTGGACTGGACCTCTGTATGAAGTGGACAGCCTAGGTGCAGTGGAGCTCCAGCTCAGCTGTATCAATAATTAACGGAATAACACAAACTACAAACTAATACTATTTCTGTATCTCTTTTCCTTTCAATCTCTCATCTTTTTTATAAGTTTCCTCAATTTCTAGTCTCACTATTTTTAACTTTTCTCCTCAACTTGTTTTAACTTTTCTCCTCAACTTTTCTTTTCTTTCAATTTCTTACTTCACTTTTTAAAAACTTTTTTTCATCCCAAACAAGTCACATCGCCACTTGGAACATAAGGGCCCACTATTTGGAACTATATCTAACAGGTTATCTGCAGATTAGTACAGTCAGGGAAGCAGGAAGGGAATTCCAAAGTCTAGCAATTCAAGGGGGGAAAAAGCTTTCCAATAACTAGAGACCTCAAGGAGTATGATTTTGCTGCTTGCCAGGTTAGTCAGTAGTATGTACGAGGGGGCACAAATACTATGAGTCCTTTTAATGTTTCCGTCCGGATTCCCCGAGTTTGACAAGATACACCTGCAGAAGGTGGGAGGTTACATTGACTGAAACATTGTGAAAATGACACTCAAGATGAGAACAGTAGTCCGAAGAATCCAAATAATTCTCCCTTATCAGCTAATCTTCTTTTCCTCTATTTTTTTTTTTTCAGTCTCTCTTTCTAATGTTTCTCCCTTTTCTTGGTTCAATCTTTCGTCTCTCTTTTTTGCTTGTGCCGCTCTCATCTCTATTCACTCTCTTTTTGTCTCCTTTCCGTTCAGTCTCACGTCTCATCTCTCAGTCTCTCTTCTCACTTAGTCTCACATCTTCTTTTAGCTTCTCTCTCTTCTTCAGTCTTTTTTTTCCTCCTTTACTTTCTTATCTTCCATTTCTCTCTCTCTCTCTCTTTTAATTATTCTCATATCTATTTCCTGCATTTTTATCTCTCTTATTGCTTGCTAGCCTCAGAGAGAGAGAGAGAGAGAGAGAGAGAGAGAGAGAGAGAGAGAGAGAGAGAGAGAGACAGACAGACAGACAGACAGACAGACAGACAGACAGACCGACAGACAGAGACAGAGAGAGAGAGAGAGAGAGAGGGGGAAAGAGAAAGAGAGATTTACTCTCCAATAAGTCTCTCCTCTATTTTTTTAGTTTCTTCGTCTTCTTTCTCCCTTTTTATGCTCTCTTTCTCTCTCTTCCTATTTCTATCTCCACAAAATCACTTTTACTTAAAGATAACTTTATTTGAAGACAGATAAGGTCATAGATTAAGACCATAAGAGATGCCACTGACTTTTGAGGACACAAGTTCTCCAGTAAGGTCAAGAAGGTCATGTCTAAGGTCAAACCAGTTATTCCCATTCAAATAGCAAAGGATAATGAATTAATTAAGGACTAAAATAACGCTTCTCAGCTTCACAATGGCTGGAATTGGGGAAGACCTTTTAATTTTCATCCTTGGTGGTCACCGGGAAGGATAATGGACAGCATCAGAGTAATGGAACTTTTGAGTCAGAAATTTCCAACCCATACAATATCGCAGATAGAAGTCTCCGGATCATTCCATAATGAAATGTGTAATGCTCTATACGCCTGTCTGATCACCATTGAACTTGAAATTACAGAGGGACTGTTTTTCTTTGTCCAGTTTTGGTATTTGAGGTGTTGCAAACATCCCAAATTCTTTAGTTTGGTTGTTTTATTTTATGGCATATCAAACCTTTTTCAGATTATTTAATGCTTAATCCAATAATTTTGAAAAAAAAGTTTTATGCCTGAAGTACATTTTCAAATATTTATCTACTAGCAAAGATATACATGATTTGCAAGCATACAGCAAAGTCCTGACCTTAACCTTTGACCTTGAAAAACAGTGTGCACCATCTCTACGTCGGAAACCATCATCATATAAGGTTTGGTCATGATCGCTTCAATGGTGTGAGGTTGTGGGAGAGTATATATACATAGGCTATGACCTTGACCTTTACCTTGGAAAATGGTGTGCACCATCCCTAGGTGGGGGACCATCATCATACCAGGTTTGGTCATGACTGGTCTAGTGATGTGGGCTTGTAGGAGAGTATATATATATATATATATATATATATATATATATATATATATATATATGATGATGATCCTCTACCTAGGGATGGTCACACCATATATATATACATATGCTACGACCTTGATGTTTGACCTTACCCTTGAAAAATGGTGTGACCATCCCTAGGTAGAGGATCATCATCATACCAGGTTTGGTCATGATCGGTCCAGTGATGTGGGCTGTAGGAGAGTTGTATACACAAACACATATATACATACAAACGCTACTGCTTTATATATATACATACTAGCGGGGGTACCCGGCGTTGCCCAGGTGTTTGGAGGTGTGTGTGTTGTTAAATAAAAAAGAAATCGGGGGTGGGGTAAAAGTTGGTAGGATCGAACCTGAAGCCCTGAGGCGAAGTTGGAAAATAAAATGTGAAAAAAACATGAACCGTTCAGCCAGCCAGAATGAGTTACTTAAAGACGTTTGAATTTATTTAAGTAAGAACCAAATTGTAGAGCGTTACGACTATGTAAGCAGTAGCTATTCAGCAAATGAGGTCAATAACCAGGTTTGTTTGTTATAAGCGAAGTAAAAAAAGAAAACATAAAAACGAACGTTAAAACTTAAGGGGGGGGTAATCAGAACATCGAAAAAAAACAAAAAAAAACTAACATAAGGCAAACGAACGATGTTAAATGTAAAAATCGAAAAAACAAAAAAAATGGCTTAAATAAGCCTGTTTCGATATTAAAATTTAAAAAATCGGTGGGTACCCGGGTGTTTTTGGGTGTGTGGTCGGGGGTGGATAAGCGAAGTAAAAAAAAAACAGAAAAACGAACGTTACGTGAAAAATGGTTTACATAACACTGGTTCAATATTTACATTTAAAAAATCGAAAAAAAAGAAAAAAGACATCTCACACCACGATTCTAACCCAAAACGTTTAGATAACAAACCAACACGCTAACCAACTTGAGCTAACGTGACGTACATGAAATTTAGCCAGTTCTTCAACTATTTAAAGTAAATCAGGTCATGACGTCATCTGACGCATGCGTAGAACCGGTCGTCGTCACGAGGGGACGGTTTTTATTGACCCCCACCCCCCCTGTTCAAAAATTGTCGATTTTGGGGTGAAAAAAATTAACGTTTTTGGCCAATTTCTTTTTATATTTTGGGGGCGAAGGATGGGGCTTCAATATGATACCGAGTTTGTGAATTTTCGTTGTGTCTGTCGAAAGTTTTTAGCAGACACACAAACACACATACAAACATACATACATACATACACATATTTTCGCTTTTATATATATATAGATTAATGGTGTTCAATTTTGTTCTTTTATGGTATATCAACCCTTTTTGCATTATTTAATGACAAATCTGGTAATTCTGGAAAAAAGATTTTATCTTTCAAATAATTTTTATCTTCAAATATTTATTCATTGTGCTTGGTTTAGTTGTTTTGTTTTACAGCTTATGAACCCTTTTTGGGGTATTTAATGCTGAATCTAGTAATTTTGGAGAAAATTTTTATGCTTCAAGTAGTTTATATCTTCAAATATTTATTCATGATGTTTGGTTTGGTTTTGTGTGATGACATATCAATGTTAGATATTGACCGAGCAATGCCAAGTTAGCTGGGCGATTATTATTATGATTATTATTGATATTTGTAGAAGTAGAATATCAGAAAGAATGTTATCAAAGCGAAATAAATATTTACGGATAAAATTATTTATGTTAAAATAGTTCCCCAAAAAACGTTAACTTGGTTAAAAAGAATGTTAGAACATAAAAAAAATACGTGAGGAAAGTAGATCATCCGATTTGTGTCTTGGTCACGTGGAGTTAATGAAGTAACGAGATAGTTTAGAGTGGAGTTAATGAAGTAACGAGATAGTTTAGAGATTTAGTTTTGGCGTTTAGAGATAGAGAGAGAGATGAGAAAAGTCGAACAAGTTAACACTAACGAAGGTGAGAGAAACGCGATTTTAGAATAATCTAGAAAATTACAACGTTTTGCGGCGGCAAATGGAAGTCAAAGAATAAGTTATATGAAATGTATTGTTGTTTGGTTTTCTGAAGAACTTGAATCATGAGAAGAGACACAGACTGAATGCTAATGAACTGTTTTATTATATGTGAAACACCCACATGTATATACGACAATAGAAGACCATTTAACCACTAGACGTGGCTCGCTGTATATGTCACAATGTTAAAGAGACATCTTTTACATTTAAATAGACGTTGTTTTATACCGGCTGACCATACAAAATCAACCCTTTTTGGGGGGGCTATTAATGCCAAATCCATTAACTTTTTATATTATAATTTGTTTATATTTTCAAATATTTATAAATGGAATTTGGTTTGACTGTTTTGTTACATGACATATCAACCCTTTTTGGGTGAAATCATTTATCCATGGAGTTTAGTTTGATTGTTTTATTTTACAGTATATTAACCCTTTTCAGGTTACTTAATCCGAATGCTTTAATTTTGGTAAAAAAGATTTTATGCTCCAAGTTCTTTATATATTAAAATATTTATTCATGATGTTTGGTTCGATTGTTTTTTTAGAAGAAAATTGTTGTTTTTGTGTTTGACTTTGCTGAACATATTTGAGTTTTACAAAAGGAAAGGGGGGGAAACAAAAACATTACCTTCGATGTTTAGTAGATTTTTGTTTAGCAGGTCAGTCTCTTCAGACAGCCTAATCTGGTAGCACCAGATGCCCTAACAAGTATTACCAATCCGGGCCAAAGTGAGCCTAAACACAATGGTGACTACAGGGTAACTCCACATTTCCTGCAGCCCTCAAATGGAGACTTAAACTCAGAGGTCTTTTAAGGTCATACCCAAGAGTAATAATTACAGGGTGGAACGATAAAATTGTCAACCTAGAAAAGAAGACATAATTCCATTTCCCTTTGATGAAAACCAGTTTCCTTTTTTGTTGCAAACCATCTACTAGTTGGCCAGTTGTGTGCAAATCCTAAAAGCGATAGGAGCCTTCTATCATGTCTGAAAGTGACACAAGCAAGATTGGAGATGCTCCACTGTATAACTCATGCTCTCTACCGATCCAAGTTATAAGAACAGGACCATTGCTGAATTGCCACGAATGACATGGACGTGCCCAGAGTGATGAAAACAAAGTTTCCGGCCATGATTATGGTCTTTGATGTGGTTTCAAGTGAGGGCCACATCATACAACCTCATATCTTCGAAGTCGGCTTGAAAGTCAACACCAACGTATATCGGAATGTGCTAAAGAGTGTGGTGATCCTCTGGTGCAATCAAGTGGCCACAGGCAGACCTTGAGTGTGGCAGCAGGATTCAGCACCGGCCCACAAGTTCAAAGAGACCCAGGTTTAGCTTCAAAAGAAATGCTACGACTTTATATCCTTCTATAACTGGCCCCCACCTTCCTTGACCTGAACCCACTGGACTACTTCGTTTGGTTATATGTCGAGAACATCACCAACATGACCTCCCACAACACTACTGATCGCCACTATCTGCTGAATATTCGCCAAGCTCCCACTGGTGGTTGCGAAAAAGGCATGCTCCCATTTCTGGACCCGTTTGAAGGCGGTGACTGAGGCTAAAGGCAGATAGATTGAATAGATGTTGGCTCTACTACATAATCAAGTCACCTGATTTGATTTTTTTCAATAAAAGTTTTGAAATAAAGTTGTAGTGTTGTTTTCTTAAGGCGACAATTTTATCATTCCACCCCGTATTAGTGGGCACACAAAGTCAAATAGCTTTAAAGAGTCATTGCAATGATCTTAATTTTTGATGAGTTCATTTGTTTTAAAAATGCTGAATATTTTCTTTAGTGTTTGATTCATTTGTTTTTCCAGTGACCTTAGCAATGGATTTGATATACTTGTTCCATTTCAGGTCAGGAATCAGGAGTAAAGGTCAAGCCCAGAAGCTTGTCAAAACATGAAGCCTCCCCAAAACGAGAGCCATTCATTTCAATTAATGCCAGACTGGCATCAGAGCGAAGATGATGTAGAGATAGAAGCATGGTTTTAGATGCATTAAAACTAACCATTTCAGCCATTGTACACACCATCCTTCTTTATGGTCGAATGGATAAAAACGTTGAGCAACACACACTCCCAAATAAATTCTGACTAGCGATTGGGAGTTCAATCCCTAGTACAGTAACTTAAAAAAACAAATTAACTAATACTAAATTTCTTTTTTTTTTTTAAAGTAGCAATATGCCTTGTTTGGGGTGAAAAAGAGTAAACAAAAAAAAAATCACCAAAACGGCTACCATTGACATTGAAGACAAAATTCCAGAATGAACAGTTGGATGCGTGGGTGTCATAAATTGTTATATAAACTAAACCAAAATTGAAATCGGGAATCCACTGACAATCATGTTCCATTCTATCAATTCCAGTGTCTCACTTCCTTATTAACCCCTCATCAAAAGGATGTCACAACTGAATTTTTACCTAGTACTTCATCCATTATACTAGTGGGCAATACTTAGAATACAATTGCAAATTACTCAAGAGTTCTACCTAGTCTTGGTTGATAGAACAAAACAATGCTACCCCCATGAATTATAATAAAGGGTTTTGTTTAAAATTCCATGGTGTTGATTTGCCATAGAAATCAGTGCATATCTTGAAATATTTTATTGCCAAAATAGAAAACTGTTTCGCTATTCTCAAGATAACGACAGATGATTTGGATTAGTTCACATAGACACAATGGTTAAAGGTGTTGATTAACAATCAGGTTTATTGACAATCTTCTGGAAGGTCAAAGTTCAATCCTTGTTGCAGGCGACAATAACAAAGAATATTACAAAAATTAAAGTTTTAAGTTCTGTATGGGTCCCAAAGTTCTGCAAAGGTTTCCAACTTCAAAAATGTGTATCTACAAACGGTTGGAGGTTACATCAGCTAAAACGTTGTGAAAATAACAACCAAAATGGGATCAGTAATCTAAATAATCCAAACAAAACTAAGGGAGTCTCCAGAGTACTATTGCAACTATTTCGTGAACTTATGCCTAAATTTAATGTTAAAGGTAACATTAGCTCTGGTAACTCCAATAGTAAACATATATATATATGCATATATTATTTTAATTGGAATTCATTATTGAGATGAGTATTATTTATTGCGGACTATTATCCTCATCCTTTTTAGTTGTTGTTTCACGACGTTTCAGTAATTGTTGAGCATGCAGTTATGAGATTCAGAGTTCCTATCCCGTCATGATTATCACCTGAAGAAGGCCAGAGGAATAGTTGGTCGAAACGTCGTCAAACAGCAACTAATAAAGACGAGAATAATAGTCCGCAATAAATAAATTAATATGTTATTAATTATTAATATCCTGCCTTGATAGAGGTCAAAATCGGCTTTGAAACCTAGTAGGTGATGCACTTTTCTTTTCTCTGCAACCAGTTTCCCACAGAAGAGACATTACGAGTCTGTATCTGCTCGTCTGAGCTCCAATCTATGGTTCCCCTTTGCCAAACTTTCACAAAACAACACTCATCTAGCTACAATAACTATCAACAGTTTTTCCTACTTTCTATCTGTGCCTAAATCTAAGCACAAATTCTACGAACACAGCTTTCTTTTTTTTTTTTACACAGGAATCACCACTTATCAAGGTCCGGAGGCCACTCGAGGATAAGGGTTAATTGGCATACATAAGTCAACAACTAAGATGAGGATAATAGTCCGCAATAAATAAATAAATTTATATGTAATGCTTGATTAAAAAAAAAGTGGTGATATTAAATTTTATCACTATTCTGAATTTGTAGCTGTGGACCGTTTCTCCCGTATCAAAGCGATAACGTTTTAAAATTTAATTTGACCTTTCGAACCAATATAAATGATTGCGCAGTAAAAATAATTAAATTTAAAAAAAAAAATCAGATTTTTTGCAATCAGAATTATCTGAGGGTTCACAGTAATCAATTTAATCTTCATAAAAAAAAAATATTTCAGTAAATTGTAATAAATTTTAATTATAAAAATTTTCTTTGAAAAAAACAAAAATTCTTTTTCCTTTAATTAGGAACATTTGATGCAGGAGAGGCAGTCTATTGATGGCGGCCGACAACCATGAATTTGAGCATATGAGTGAAAAAATTCGATATCACCAAGAAAGAATATGAACAGATTCTAATTTCAGAAAAGGAAGGAGATTGTCCTAGTTGAAACTTACCTTGATTCACAGGTTTCCTGTTCGATCGACTTGGGCTTTCATACGTTGTCAAAACTTGTTTGTTATTAGTCATTTGAATGTCTTGACCTTGGCTCAAAGGTGCCTGATTGCTGAAATCAAATAAAATAACAAGATTAATGTTGCATCCTTGTGCCTGTTTTACAAGTATTTTAATGGAATGTGTTCTGATGAACCCATTGCACTTGTGCCTCGACGTACATATCCCTGACAAACCTGCTTAGCAACAAAATCACACCCCTTCACTGTTGAGGTCCCTAAATGTCAGAAAGTTTTCTACTCTAATAGTTTCTTCTCTAGAACAGCTAGACATTGGAATTCTCTTCCTGCTTCCCAAACTGTACTGATATGCAGAAGTTCAAATGCAACATAAACCATCTTGTTAATCTTTCTTAGGCATGGTTCCAATTAGCAGTCCCTTACGTCCGAGTGGCAATATGCCTTGTTTGGGGTGAAGGTAAGTTTAAAAAAAAAAAAAAAAAATTATAAATATGTCAGCAACATGCTATTAAAAAAAAAAAAAAAGAATTCACTGTTTGAAACACTCGATAATAAATTAAGATCTGACGGTTAGAAAGACCAGACGAATATGAAATTGTTTTTAATAAATATTGCTATTTATAAAAAATAAAATTGAAATTTTTTTTTTAAATTTTGAATAATAAAATAATTATGTTCAGGAAATTGGACAGTTTGTCCTTTTTTTTTTTTGTTTGTTTCTTTTTCTTCCTCTTATATTCCAATAATCCGAGTGTTTGGAGGTGTGTGTTGAGCAAAAAAAAAACAAAAAAACAAAAAAGTGATAGTAGGCAGGCTCAAACCCACACCGCGAAGGAGGAAAAGAACTAAAAAAAAAAATAAATAAAAAAAAAAAAGTGATCTTTGCTGTTGCGGCCATCGCCAAACCGGAAGTGACGTGGATTTAAATTAAAGCCAGTCAATCAAAAAGAGGGGATGACTTTCGAAAATATCGGCGAAAAAAGCGACCCCTTCCTATAGAAAAGTACCCCATTGAGGATGAAGAAATTAATGTTTTAAGCCAATTTTTCGATATTTGTCGTCGAAGGGTCGAGCTTCAAAATGATACTGATCTCATGAAAATCCGTCGCCTCTGTCGAAAGTTTATGCCAGACATACATTTAAACAGACATGTGAAATTTATATGATAGACTTTTATATATATAGACTAGCGGGGGGTACCCGGCGATGCCCGGGTGTTTTGAGGTAAATCAAAACTCCGGGGGGGGGGGGGGGGGGTAAATAATAAAAAAAAAATGTTTTGGTAGGTGAGTGTATGAGGATCGAACCCGTACCCTTGAGTTGGAAATTAATGTGTGAAAAAAAACCGTGCTAAGTTAACCATTGAGCCACGGCGACAGACAACGTTAAGCAGGTTATTTAACTATAAAAACAGGCGTGCGCAATAAAAGTTAACTCTGCTGCTCCCATTTGACCTAATTAAGAAGGTCAAATAGAAGTCACGAAGCGTTTGGGTTTGTTTACCCAAATTTAATTGTTTCTTCCCCCAACAGATGTTGGGGAGGGGGGAAGCAGCTCCCAATTGTCCAGAACTGTCTCAAAGCTGATTGCTTCTGGACGTTTTTCCCGGTGCAATGCCGAGAAGACGTCGTTTGAGTTTAGTTTCACTTTATTTATACTAAAAAGCCCAATCAACAAGCGAGAAGCCAAAATAGCAATAATTTTGTAAAAATCGACGTAAATAAATCTATACGCTACGCGGTTTCCTAATTCCTAGATATTATTATATAGGACCTATATACACAGTTTTAAGCGATAGTAACGAACCCAGGACCGTGTGCAAGAAAAGCCTTTTGAAGACATACACGAAATGGTCACACACATTTTGCCTTTTATATATATAGAAGATAGAAGATGGTGGTGGTAAGTCTTAGCATGACTTGAGATGTTTAAAGTTAAGTCAAAATGATATTTATATGCCCGATTACAATTTTTAGCGTCTGTCGAATGCGTGTGTAATAAAAAACAATTTCACACTCGTCTGGTCTTTCTAACCGTTAAATCTTAATGCTATGCTATTAAAATTTATTTGAATTACGGCACAGAAAAGCACAACAAATGACTCCTGCTGATTTTATATTCGTGTGATATTTAGGAATGCCATTCGAGCAACCTGGGATTCTTATGCCAAGAACAAGAAGCAATCGATGTTAATTTAGAGGGACTGACATACTGTTTTTTTCTTTTTCTACTAAAAGTTACTGTATAAAAAAAAAAAAAATTTTTTTTAAACTGTGTCGAAAAAAAAAAAAAAATGGCCGAAAGGTAACACTCTAAGGCGAACAGGTAAACATCAGGGGTGCAAAAAAAAATGAATACTCTTTTAGCGATCCCCCCCCCAACCGGGTCTAGTAACAACAGTATGAAAAATGCTTACAGAAGGGGATGGAAGAACCTCTCTTGTAGGTTTTAAATCACCTCCCACCCCTTGACCATAATACCATTTGCTATCCTTCACTCATGTTGGTTCCTTTGTCCCCTGACGGATGGACTCACCCAACGTAAGCATGATCCCTTCATATTTTTTTTTACAATTGGCAGTCCAAAATTTCAGGAAATTAAATAATTTATTGACATATTTACTTTTCGTTGTCATGTTTTTGGTAAACATTTATTATTGAAAAAAACAAAAAAACAAAACAAAAACACTATAAAAAATAGAAAAAAAAAACATTTACGAGTTTAAAAAGTAAACAAATATATTTTTCTTTTAACGTAAGGGAACATCTTTTGGTCAATTTTTACGACATGCCCAATAGTATTATAAACACCCCAATCTCCCCATCTTAAGACCGGCTTTCGGAATAACCCCTCCAACCTCCCCATGTTAAGAACGGCTTTCAAGGTTGGGGGAGGGTGTATTTCGAAGGCCGTTCTTAATATGGGGAGGTTGGGGGGGGCTTATAAAACGCTAGGACACGTCGTAAAAATTGACCCATCTTTTTCTTATATTTGACCCGTATTTTTGTTTATAATCCCCCTAAGTCTGAAAAATAAAAACAAAGATTTTTAGGGGGGGGGGTGAGGGGGGCCTATTTGTCAGACATAAATAGTAAACGGGCGATAATAAGTTTTTAACATTTCGTGTAGATAAGATTTTCGAGGTGTAACGGTGTTCCTATTTACTTGCCTCCCCACGAGGGCGGAGTTAGACACTAGGTCGGTTCTTAATGTAAGGAAAATCGGTAAATTTATACAAATACCGTGACAGCGAATTAGTAGAAAAAAATGTACCCTAACCCTAACCCTAACCCTAACCCAGTTTTCAGATTCGTGTTCAGCACACCGAAACGTAACAGAATACTACGTAAAAGATTTTACTAATTCGCTGTCACGGTGTTTGTATAATAATACCGGAAAATCCAGCTCCCCAGAAAGGGGCAATCTGGATAGAAACAAAAATAAAAATTGCCTCAATGCAGAAGGAGGTATCATTGATAGGGTTTGGCGTTAAGGCCAGCTTAGAGAGTTTGAATGTCCACGAGACACCAAGCAGATTCCAGACTCCAACAGAAAGATTCCAGAGTTTGACAAGATACACCTGAAGGTCAGAGATTACATCGACGGAAGCGTTGTGAAAATAACACTCAAGATGAAAACAGCAGTCCGAATAATCCAAAGGAATAATTAATCCCATCTGAAAAATTTAGAAACGGTAAGATCAATACGTTGTTTTGTTGCAATGGTAGCAACTATGCTAAGGGGGAAAAAAGAACACCACAAATACACCTACATTTTTAAATGAGCTGAAGAAACGTACAACTAACAACAGCACATAATCAATTTCACACCCATTGGATTCTCCCCATCCATCGCTAATTCTGTTTCTTCTAGAACAACGCACAAAACGCACAAAACAGAAATGAGTATTCTCCGGTTGAGCTCCCGAAAGGCTTTTAATGAAGTTCCCGTTTCTAAAAAAAAAGTTTTCTTTTTCCGAATTCATTATGTGTGTGCGGAAAATTGCTTAGTGTTAATATGAAGTAATTGGGTTTCTTCTCTTTGCAATCGTCAATTTTGGAATGCGCTCATCTTTTAGCTAAAAGGCAGTTTTCCGATGTTCTCAAGTCTGTGGAGAAAATTTACCAAAACGAAGAAAGTTGGAAAGCTTCTGGCCAATCCATTGCTTATAACTAACCGTACATATCCAGCATTGCGTGGAGCGCAGTCAAGTCATTTTAGTGATTAATTTTCATTTTGTTTGAATACATCTTGTTTTTTTAAACTTGAGGATATAACTGACTCGATTTTCTTCTATACTAGCATTTCAGCCCGGCGTTGCCCGGGTGTTTGGAGGTGTATGTTGAGAGAGAAAAAAAAAAAAAAAAAGAGATCAATTTTTTTAAATTTTGACCCCTATTATGACCCCTTTACATTTATTGTTTTGGGCTCAAATCAAGTTATTAAGTTACATCCATGTCCTAGGAACCTATATCTAAAATTTCAAATGTTTAGACCCCAAGTTGTGGGAGGAGTTTGGTAGAGTTTTCAAAGGTCAACTCGTTGATTTTTGACCCCTTGACAGCCAAATTTTTGGCCGAAAACAGATTAAAAAGATTTTCCCGAATCTCAATACCCCTTATGTCAAATCTCGAGTCTGTAGACTGAAAATTGAGAGAGTAATTTGGTAGAGAAATGTATACACACAGACAATTTCACTTTTATAGATATATAGACTAGATAAAGTGATTTTCTTCTTATTCTATTGACCTGTATAGCTTTCTATCCAGGAGCTGCATAAGCAAATCTCTTTCAGCATGGAATTAGGCTATTTTTTTTTTTAATTTTATTTTTCTAAAATTATTTTTCACCTCCAAACAAGATATATTGCCACTTGGACGTAAGAGCCTACTATTTGGAATTGTGTCTGAGTATGAAATTTTATATAAATTTCAATTGGACAAAACAAATTTATTTCTTTTTTAACAAAACTATATTTTTGTGAAATCAATACATATATAACTATCGTTATTTTCATGGCAAGTATTCGACTCAACTTCAATTTATGATTCCCCCCTCCTCCAAGTAAAACATTCACAATAAAATCCCATTCAGCTAAAATCGCTCTTAATAGGTTGTCTTTTCTTTCTCTTTTTCTCTACCTAAAACTAAATGAAACTTCCATGAACAAAGTTTCTTTCCTAGAGCTGCTCCTCTTTGAAACGCAATACTTTCCAGCTGACTACGACATAGTCGTTTTCAAGTCCAATGTAAATAAATACTTGCTGACCTACCCTCTTAAATAATCAAATTCTGCCCAACCACCATTACCAATCTCCACGATATTGTCTCACCGTCTGCCTGACACTCATGTAACCCTTATCCTTGAGTGGCTTTTGGGCCTCGATAAGTGATGACACCTTAGTAAAAAGAAGAAAAAGAAATCTTATCTGGGCCTAACATCTCTATATTGTATGATGTAATAAAAACTTGGACTTAAGTCAGTTGTGAAACTGCATACTTCTGCCAGACAATGTAAGGATGGACAAAAATAGTTTGTCTTTCTCTCTAAAACTAAATGGCTTTCAATTGTAACTCTTTAGTAAAAAAATAAATAAATAAAATAAAAATGAAGATCATATAAATAAATAAAAAATAAATAAAAAATAAGAAATAAAATAAAAATAAAGATCATATACATAAATAAAAAATAAATAAAAAATAAAAAATAAATAAATAAAATAAAATAAAATGAAGATCATATAAATAAATAAAAAATAAATGATAAAATAAAAAGTAAATAAACAAATAAAATAAAAATGAAGATAATATAAATAAAAAGTAAATAAAATAAATAAATAAAATAAAAATGAAGATCATATAAATAACTAAATAAAAAATAAATAAAAAATAAAGAAATAAATCAAATAAAAATGAAGATCATATAAATAAATAAAAAATAAATAAAAAATACATAAATAAATAA